>NC_091937.1:30042704-30705204 GCF_041260155.1 Ptychodera flava
ACAGCTTCAATGAATTGTTTTTTAGATTTCTATATAATACTTACAGCCCCTAAACTTGTAATAATAATAATAATAATAATAATAATAATAATAACGAATAGGGCTCTGGTGAAATCTACCCTAGTAATTGCAACGGAGCTTGTATTGGTATTTGGTAAGGTTTGCCGCTCAGTTTCAGACAGGCGATGCATTTCCTAAGCAATTTTTATGGTCTGACGAATGTTGGCAATCCAGAAGCATGGTCGAATGTAGGTGACCGTTTTCTGTAAGCTGGAGTGAAGTGTGTGTGAGTGTGCATTGAAACTCATGGGATGAGTGAACTGGTGAGCTGGTGGTTGTAGAATCGGGAACTTTGTCATGAAGTCCGCGCCACAATGCAAAATGGTATCGGCTTAACAACGCCTTCTTCTTGTTTTCGCAAATTTTCTTTGCGGTGTCGACGAATCCTCGTCTTTTTAGATCCTTAATCCACTCTATCTCAGCATGATTGTGTTCGTCAGCTGTTATCAGTCCGTTTTGCATGATGCCTTTTGTTTCAAGACCGAGATAAAGTGTAAGATGATTGTGGTAACGTGAGGTAACTTTGTGAGACCGCTATATTTGTTGACATCTATGATTAATTGAATTCTGTTTACAGAAGGTTTGTTCTGTCATCAGTAGGCTTGTTGTTATCCTCACTAAGGGTATCCTCCACATCCTTATAAGTAGATATGCGATGTGTTGAGCTGTCTAACAAGGGACAAATGGGTCAATCATCTTGGTTTAGCCAGGGTGGCCCTTGCCATCAGAGATTAGAGTTCTTGGATTGCAGGATGAATTCCACGTGTCGATAAATCGGCTGGATAGTCCTTTATTGGACAATATGTGCATGGTACATTTCCAAGTTGAGATTCCACGTGTCGATAAATTGGCTGGATAGTCCTTTATTGGACAATATGTGCATGGTACATTTCCAAGTTTTTTTACACGATTTTCACCAAATATCGGAACTTTCTTGTCTCCTCGTGTTATCCAGTGTATAAGGCATTGATTGTCCGACCACAGCGTACGATCTGTGATATTGAATTTTCTTCTAAGGCATCGTGAACAATGTAAAAGACGGGATACTAGGAAGAAAACTGACGAGATGACAATCTGTCTTCATTATCAAGGAATTAAGAAGTAGCTATCTATGTATAACGTTCCCAACACAACACGATCTCCTAAGGGTACTTAAGTCTAAAGACTAGCTTGCCATGTTCCTGCTCCTTCAGCTGGTAAGAGCAGCCGCTTCACTTCGTTTTTTGCCAGGTCCATCCGTATTCTATGATGATGCTCTCATTGTCTGTCTCAGAAGTAGAAAAGCACGAGCATCCCAACGATCTGTCTAAACCCCTTCTTGATGCTTGTGCATTGGCGCGTCGACAATCTGAGGCAGTCATGCCTGGCACTGAACCCCAAGTTGACTAGCTCATCACTCCAGTAGCACTTCTTCACATTCTTAATGTGGCGCAGTCATCTAAAATTATCAGTGTCGGCGTCCCTATGTATGTTTTGTGGACCTTCTTTAACCTGTGCAGGGGATTACGAGGATGATGATGACATCGTCTGTGAAAAGAAACCTCTTGCCGCAGGGACTCGCCAACAGGCTCATTAGGTACTCTGTTTTGCCGCAACAGATTGGCCCTGTTATGATCATGTTGAAGGGAGGCTCTACACACAACCCGCTGTCTGTCTTTTATTGCACGGCCTATACTTAGAAGAGGATATGACTGAGACGGTTTTGTTAAAATCAAATCTGCGTATTAGCCCGAAAATAGACTTGTGTAAGCATTTGCCATTGCAAGTGCTGTGGCTATGTTTTTCGGGGCATTTCCAGGTACACCCTCTCTTTTATGTTCATCGCTGTCAGGTCATTGCCATGGAATTTTTCATGCTTGAAAGTTCTTAGGTCAACGAACAGGCAGAACCTGTTCTTCAAGAAATCAGACTCAGAAACATACGGTTCTGGTCTTCATGCTCTCTGCTAGGTACCAGCGGGATGCTTTGTAGAAAATTGGGTCATGATCTGAGCATGGACTTTGTTCAAAATCTTTTCTATCGTAACATTTATGCTTTCAATGCATGGATTCAGGAAAAGTTCACTGTCTTGTTGGTCTTGCAACTGTGCCCTTGTGAACAGAATGAGCAGTCCTTTCATACTTCGACGATGAACGTTTTTATTTATTTATTTATTTATTTATTTATTTATTATTTATTTAACCTTATTTACTGTCGATAACATGTTCGGCCAATAAGGCCGATCTTCCACAAGGTCGACATTAAAAATTTACAGAATGACAGAGGAAAAAAAATACAAGTACAAATACAAGCAACAAACCAGTAAAAAATCAGGTCAAGAAAAAACAGCAATTAGGACAATAAGACAACTAACACTACAAAAAAAGGCAAGAACATAAACACACCCGATCCATGAGAAATTTATACAATTGCAACTTGAAAGATGTCAGATTTGGGCTGTTTTTCAAAGACGAGGGGAGTTCATTCCGAAGGACAGCACCAGAATATGAAGGCTTTTTCTCATTATTTCCGTTCTAATTTTTGGCAAGTACAAATTGTTTGTTGAAGTTGAGCGCAGAGACCTGGATGAATGAACGTTAGCAGGCTGGAAAAGATTACTCAATAATTTTGACACAAGCCATTGACAATTTGGAACATCTGGACCCCTTTTTGATAAATCAAGCGACTACCAAGTGGAAGTAGGCCCAAAGTTTTAAACAATGGACCAGTTGGTTGATCCCATTTAGTCCCACAAACTAAACGAATAGCTTGTTTTTGCAACTGAAAAAGTTTGTTACAGTAGGATTGATCACAATTTCCCCAAACAACCGAACAGTAGTCGAAGGTTGATTCAATATAACATGTATAGAACAATCTCCGTGCCCGTAAGGGCAAGAGATGTCGTATTCGTCGTAACAAAGCCAATTGACTAGATAGTTTACCACGCAAGGAATTCACATGAGCGCTCCATGAAAGATTGCAATTTAATGTCATGTTATCATTGATGACGATGTCATTTTCTGAGAAGGGGAATGTGCGAAAATGATGGGCATGCTCGTACAAGAAGTTCTTGTCACTGTTATAGTAGCGAGTGGCATCTAGGGCCAAATCCTCGTCTTTGGTCGTTTCATACTCCATCTGGATATTCATCAGTAAGTACCCCCAATCAGTGGATAACCCCTTTGCTGTCTCCCTAATTGTTTTACAATACATGCTGGGTGGTTCTCTTCCTGTGGATAACCACTTTGCTGTTACTCTCTAAATTTTTGTTCAATACCTGCTGGGCAGTTCTCTCTGAGAATGATCCATTAGTCGAGGTTCTCGCTAAAGATTTCCAATTTGCCATCACACCTCCAAGGCCATTTAAGTGCCGCCAGCCAGGCGTATTCCTTTTCAAATACCCTTTGGTTTCTTCAAAGAGCCCTCAGCTCTCGGTGCCGTAATTTACACACCCATGTTTGTATCCACACCCCATTAGAGAGATGGCTGGTTTGTCGTTCCCTTACCACACACTTAGCAAGGCTTCGCAATGTATGAAAACCCAATAATTCAGATAAATTCACATTAACGAGTTGCCTGTATTATAGTGTAATACACGTGAATTCACATGAATCCACATGGATACAGGCTTGCTGAATACAAAATATGGATTCTTGACTGTATTCATCTGTATATGCACTCTTCAGATAAAATACAGGCAATAATCCATGTTAATACAGTAAGTATTATAGGGTTTTTATGCATCGTGCACAATCTTTTTCTGAGTTTATGTCTGTGAAATTTAAGAAACCCTGCTATTCATCTTCGGCCACAGAGCTCTGTAGAGCTTAATTTAAGCCACCAGCAGGTGTTTTTTCCTTCCTCAAAGCTGTTTTCAGGGTAACCCATTACTATTGGATGTTCAATTGGAAAGAACAAGCTACTGGCGAAAAAAAACGAAAGTCTTTGCTGCGGATACTTTTTGTGCATTCGCTCCCTGCTGCTAATGTCAACAGAGGTCTACCACACTGCAAGGGATGCGAAGTAGAGGGAGGGGATAGGTTCAGACCCCTCCATCAATTCCAAGACCCTTGCCCCTCTCACTGAAACGGTGTTGAGTGGTTTATTATTTTGGATTAAGGCTTAAATGGGTAAAGTGGTCCAGAACTGGCAGTGTATGATCATTATGCACGATGATTTCATCGATTTCGATGGACAGCCAAAATTTAGCAATAAGAGTTCAGTCATTCTTGAGAAGGAAGAGTAAAAATGACAACGTAGCTGCTGTGAGTGAAGATGAAGAACAAAATGGAACAGTCCGGACGCAGCGTGCAGGAAATCATCATATGAAACTTTGTGCTTTTAATGCTTGTGTAAATGTAGCCATAGTCCTTCGATTAAACCAAATAGTAACCAAAATGCACTGTTGATGTATAATAAAGTTCACGAACACATACGACTTCAAGATACATATTAGAATTTCGTGTAATTTTAAAAAATCGAAAAATATAATTTGGTAGACTATCAGCGGAAGAATATTTATATAATCAGATGTAAATAAATGCTTCTATGTTACAGTAATGTCGAGCTGTTAATCAACATTAATTCTTCGACTTTGCAATTCCGCACAAGTACTGACAAACTGATATAGAATATCAAATGCCTTACAATGTTGTCAATTATTGTATCATCAACATACTTAGCAAGTATGGAACTTTTGTTAACGTATTCGACTTTTAAAATCACAAAACATAGGATGAAATATATGTCCTTCTTGCCATTGCTAAAGATTTTTAAAAACGTCCCTAAGAGTTTATCTTGGAATCTAGCCTCATGTCTCTACTCTCTTAATACCTTGTTCGAAATTATTTCATATCCGAGTCTATTCTGAAAATGTAAAGGAAATGACAACGTTACGATGACATGTTGCCTGATAAGAACAGTGCAGTTGCATATATCTGTGGTGGCTTATATATATATATAATATATATATATATATATATATATATATATATATATATATATATATATCATAAACTAGCCCGTATAAATACATCACTACTGTGTGATGTACCCGAGCACATAAAAAATCCGTATTAGGCAAAAAAAAAAGAAATGTTTCTGGTCAGGTCTTTCTTAAAAAATGGTGCGGCGACGCGCATTTTATTTTATTTTTTTTTACCTCAAGGAGGAAGAGGGTCAGTTTTATAGTTTTATCAATATAGTCACCTAAATACTGTTCATGCAGACACTGATCATGCCCCCCAAAGAATTTTCTCTTTCTCTTCAGCCATTTTGGTTGGTGTCAGCCACGGCCGCCGGCCACAAAAAAAAAGGGTGACGCGTTGTTGTTCAAGTGACGCGCACGCTGACCAGAAACATTTCTTTTATTTTTTTTGGCCTTACCCCTCTTGTACGTCATCAACCGGAACTTATTCATCCGTTTCTAGCTCCATGCGTCCATACATGCCCGCTGCGACCAAGACCGTTTTGTCGTGATCGATACCTGGCTCTTATAGCATTTTTACAACCAGATGTGAACTGATATGCTCATGTTTTTTACAACTGGTTCATTATTTATTAATAGAAGTACGCTTCACAAAACGATCAGATATCTGTTGTATCACTATATGTAGCAGGTTGTATCAACTTCGCACAGTACTCTCAGAGTTTAATTACTAATTACAAAACTTAATTTAGTATGCAAATGAGCTATTTATTTACTTGACACTGCTCAATGCTTCTCAGTACAATTGGATATTTATATTAAATTTATATTTATCAAATTTAATGGTGTAATTTTGGAGTAAAATCACTAATTACAACGTTCATTAAATATGCAAATGAACCCTTAATTAACTCGACACAACTAAATGATTTACACCACAATTAGATATTTGTCGGATCAGTATCGGCAATAGATTTCATCACATTTGGTGCAGTTATTTTGGAGTTATATGACTAATAACAAAACTTCATAAAATATGCAAATGACCTATTTATTAACTCGACACTGCCCAATGCTTCTAAGTATAATTAGATATATATCAGCTTAATATTTGTTGCACGTATCATCAAGTTTGGTGCAGGAATTTGAGAGTTATGTCACCAATAACAACGTTCATTAAAAATGCAAATCAGCAGATAATTGACATGACACTCATATGTAACATATGTTAATTTTCTGAGATTGTCATCTGTGAAAAGTTTCATGAAATTTGGTGCATTATTTCTTGATATATGTCTACACTGTCATTACCGTCCCGATAGGGAAACCATTGTACGGAAAAAACGATATTGCATAACTTCATTAATATGCAAGCCGCACTAACCAAACTCTAATCAGTTCTTGCAAGTAGCATATGGTACCTGTGTACCAAATCTGACTTGAATCTGTTCAGGCGTTTTTGAGTACTTTTATCGTGTAAATAGACAGACGGACACTCAAACACACACACACACACACACACACACACACACGGACAGACAGACAGACATCGCTATGACATTAGCCCACGTGTTCACACACGTGAGCTAAAAAGGTGGCACGATAAATCCTGACATGGAAACATAGAAGGCATGTCCAATGACATTTCGAGTAGCTAAAGCTTAAGCTATTCCCACCAATCGAATGGGGGACGCCGTCGACCTTTTAAAGGCTCAGTAACGTCGCAGCTCCAGTAGAGTCGTAAGGCTCAATGAAGACATAGACTGTGGAGCTTTAGCCTGAACTCTGCAGTGCAGCGCTGTGCAATCTGATGTCTTGCGAAAGTTGACTCGGACAATACACACAATAGAACACAGTTTCCGTCAAGTAACAAAATTAGGATACATCTACGGGTGATATATGTGTCACAGCAAACATCATCAAAGTCCATAAGACGAAAACATTGACGACCGAGACAAGATTTACAAGTTGTCACCGGCATAGACCACGGCCAAACCAGTGATGGCTGCGCCGTGCACAGCACAAGCGTATACTTTGTGCGTCACCGAACAGACTCTTTCGGGCTCGCCAAGGTCGTAAATCTGTGGTATTTTTAAAAGTCACAGCATCTCTAAGAATGACAACTACTGTTTCGATCATGTCGTTGCATTTACTTCATAAATGTAATTGTAAATATTCTAAATGACCCAAATTACTATGGCTATCCGTTGATAGAGCGGTGAAGCTATGTCCGCCGATGGCTGACTTTCCTTGCCATCGGTCAAGAGCGGGACAATGATTGAAACGTTCACGTGACCGAGTCCGTATGTCTGATTGGTGGAAATATCATTCGACGTATCAAAATTTCAACTTGATCGGATTTATGAATTAAAGGATACCTATAAGCATTTGTACTCTCCTGGGACGGGCCGCTTTACTCATTAAATGAAAGTAATCCGCGTAAATAAAACACAAATCAAGGCAAAAATTCAATTTGTTACAATAATTTTGATTCATCTACATCAAAAGAAAAATAGAGGACTGTCCATGTGATAAATATATAATGCCATGGAATTTTTATCTGTTTAAGGTCATTGTATACTCGTGTTTATCATGGAGCCGAACAACTTCTCGCCTTCTGCTCGAAGTTGTACGGCTCCCACAAACACTCGTGTATGATGTCAAACAGAGAAAAATACCATGGGAAGTTAATATATATATATATATATATATATATATATATATATATATATATATATATATATATATATATATATATATATATATATATATATATATATATATATATATAATATATATATATATATGTAAGTGACATCACATGACAGGACAGCAGAGGAATGAAATGGACAGGGCCTACTGAAGCAGCCCAGCAAAGACTGGGCGAAACGTCTTGGCCAGGAACATCTTCCGATTTACTACCATAGACAAAAAACTGCCATATATATATATATATATTATATATATATATATATATATATATATATATATATATATATATATATATATATATATATATATATATATATATATATATATATATATATATATATATATAAAACCATGGGATTATATATATGTATTATAGAAAGTACCATGGGATTATATATATATATATATATATATATATATATATATATATTATATATATATATATATATATATATATATTATAGTCCCATGGTATTTTTCTCTGTTTGACATCATCGTACATGAGTGTTTTTGGGAGCCGCACAACTTCGAGCAGAAGGCGAGAAGTTGTGCGGCTCCACGAAAACACGAGTATACGATGACATTAAACAGATACAAATAACAATAATTGATACAAATACAATTAACTTAAAGAAAACGCACCTGGCATTTTCTTGATCAATTGCCTCATGGGTGTTTGAAACGTATCTGGATTCCCATTATTCATAGCGTTTCTCCATTTTTCATGTGTGATTATTGCGAGTGCAGTTTCTCTAGAATGTTTTGACAAAACATGGACACATTTATTAAAACAGTGTATTTACCAATAAACGTGATCAAATGATAACCAAGATTGATACCACCCTTCAACATATAGAAAGTAGACAAATGTCTTAAATGGCAGCAAAGAATGTATGCATCATCGCAGAAGAAGCAGTAGCAAGCATTTATACAAACAGCCTCATACAGGTCCTGTTTCCGAAGGAAATACCTAGTCCTTGCAAATGTTAATAAGTTTGTATTTTAGTCTATAAAAAAGCAACTGACGTCGCAATGTTGACGTAATACAAAAATGATCCATTTCTTACTTGTGATTGTTTTCAATGGCAAGATCAAGACAGTTTCTTCCACGATTATCACACTTCTTATTATCTGCTCCACGCTTTAGCAATGTTTCAACCACTTTTGAATGGCCAGCGGCAGACGCCAAGTGCAGAGGGGTGTTCTGCAATGTGACGAAATGTTTTATTAAACCCACTCCGCCAACGATTGGGGTCTTTAAGGAAAAAGGCCACCATTAAAATTATGGACACAATAACTTGTGATGGTTCGATATCTTCATACTGTAGTTAATGCGCTTTCTAAAGTATGTTATTTCTGGTCAAATATAAAGTTTTCCAGTAAAACATTTTTTCAAAGCAAACCTGATAGCCGCAACTTGTATCGCGAGCAGGAATGACGAATAAAGATAAAGTTACAAGGACTTCTAAAACATCAAATTTAATTGACGATAAATCTGGAGATATGTTTCACACAAAATTATACGCCATTCGATTTGCAAATGCTTCACGTCAATGTACAAAAACTAAGAAAACAACACAAATATCAGAGAGGAGGATAAAATGCTGCAAAGAATCAGGTTTTAGGGGAACGTGTGTTTTACAAACTATCCTCTCATATCAGTATGTTCAAAACGTGCCTTATATGACAAGAACATATACAAATAGCACGAAAAAGATTACGTTGTGCATTTTAAGAGGAAAGGCAGACCCTAAAGAAGTCACAAGAATGATTTATGTTTTAAATATATCAGTTTTCCTCTGAAATTAAATAGTATATCACCATAATGATGGACGGGAGAACCAAACTTTAATGTCTATACTCATACTCTTGTTTTATCCAATGGATCAATGATGCACCCTTTGTCAAGTAGTAGATCAACTGCTTCTATCTGGCCCATTGAAGCTGCGCAATCCAACGGAGTCCATAATATTTCGTTTCTATATCAGAGAGTTAGGACAAATAAAAAGACGCAACCATTAGTTCGAATCCTTTTACATAATGCTTATGCAAAATTCTTATTCAGCGATTTATTCTAACAATGAACGAACAGATTGACGATCGAACAAATGAATAAAAAGGTGAATGCACCGAAAAGAATGAAATGAAAATAACAAAGGGAGAATCCGGAATAAGATCTTACCAAGAAGAAAGACTAACTTAGTGTTCATGATATAACCATGCATTGGGAGAGGATATGAGATACTTTGAAACAGAAGACAAAATGAATGTTGTGCGGCAGGTGCCCACGGACATTTAACAAACCTACAGTTTCCTCAACGCTGCCTCACAGTACGACAAATAACAAACAATTCTGTTTCATTTTTATCTTCAAAGGTTACCCTCTGTTCTGCATATTAGTAATAATACAAAGAAACTCAATAATTTTTAACTATATATCAAAGTTCAGATAGTATATTATTTAAAGATTAAAAATCAGTACCAAATAACCACAATATCATAGTCTACAAATACTTCACATGCCACACTTTCCGGAAGCAACTTATAACTTTCTTAAGTGATCAATAAATGAGAAACTCTATTTTTTTTTCCGGTGGGAAAAAGATCAATATCCTTTTGTTTATCATGACAGGCACAACTTACATCCCTGGTTTTCTTTACGGCATTTTGTATGACTGTGGACACAGAGGTCGGAAAAGTTTTCAATAATGCTATATCCTAACAATTAAACATATTTTCAATAACATTCAAAACGGAAAGTCGATGGATTGTGTCCTTAAATTTACCTTTCACTCTATTTTAAAATTATCGTTAATTTTGAAACATTTTATAAAAATGGCAGCCTTCACTTAAGAACCTCCTAGAATAAACATCATTCGTTATCGGATACCTTCTGTGTGTATTCAACCTAAACACGGTACAAATAGAATTTAAAATGCACTGTAGATATAGTCCGGGGACAAACATAATTTACCACAAGAGAGGGAACAATTGGCAACCTTCATTGTTTTGCTACGACTTGCTACCCTTTGGATTGCATATCGCTAATTTCTGTTCTAAGTAGCTTCGATATATTATCTTAGCACACATGCCTGGCCATAACCTCAGCTCCTTCTTCAATCAAGTATTTCACTACGTCTTTATGCCCCGAACGAGCTGCAAGATGGAGCGGTGTGTTTAGTACATCATTCTTGGCATTGATATATCCAACTTTCCTCCCTTCTTTACTCTCTGCAATAGTTTTGATCAGGTACTGTACAATTCTAAGATCGAACAAAAGGCAGAGCAATGTATCAATCGTAAACTACATCTAAACGCCTAGATAATGGTTTCTTTCGCACAAGATATTTTTCATGTAACTTTATATACTAATATATAATGATAGTGGTCTAATGTTGAATTGTATTGTTCTTGTTGACATCACAATGCATTGATAAGCTCGGTTATTAAAGGTGGGATTAGCCGAGCGGTTTGACTTGGATGTCTTCGCAGGGCGACTGGGTGCCGTATGTTGAGAGTTCAAATCGAGAATTTACTGAATTTTGTTAATGACATAAGGAATAAAATATTTACTTGATGGAGCCATTAGTAGCAGCAAGGTGTAACGGGAGGTTTTCATCGAAATTTGTCTTTTTCCACTGAGCACCGGCTACTATCAGTTTCTGAAAGTAGGGATATATGTTAGATATTTGTGTCTTAATTAAAGATATAACAAAAACAATTAATTATTAATTTTTTTGTAACAGCGATCACTTCATCATCAAATAATATTATGTTTATGCAGGTAATGTCGAGGAAAATTATAATATTACAAGACGAACCTCTACAATATCATTATGTCCCTTCTGAGAAGCGATATGTAATGGTGTATTGTTATAATAATTATCTGCCTGGTTTAATACATCCCATTCTTGTTTAATTTGGCTATTATCGACTTGTTTGTCATCCTCGGTCGCTATTGTATCTTTATCTTCTACATTCGTCTCTCTTGAATTCTCTTCTTTTGAGATTTCTGCTTCTGTTTTGTCATTAACTTCACAATCAGACTTTCCGATCTATTGTAGAAAAAAAACCCGGAGAAATAAACGACAAGATAGATAGGGGTTAATAAAGTAGTTCAAGTAAGTAGAATGCTTGACCTTTTGTGGTCCAAACACTTTTAATTAATTACACAAAATAAAACGAAGCAAATACTTAAAGAGCACAAATGATAACATGAACATTATATAAATATCTTGACCTTGTTAACTGATAGTTTTCAATCGGATTCGAACCCACAACATACGGCATCAGTCGCCTAGCTGAGAGGCCAGAGACAGAACCAGTCGGCTAAATCTCCACTCCAAAAAGAGTGGTTCAATAGCCGGCTAAGTTGTTACATTTTTCTGACTGAGACCGCTCAACACGTTGTAGAGTTCGTGCAATCGGATTCGAACCCACAACATACTGAAAGATCTTGTTAAATCCAAAAAGACAAAAGTTGGCCGACAAAAATTCGTACTATCAATACGAAAAAAGAATTCAAACGATAACCTGTAGTTATCCACAACATACAAATAAAGTGAGAAGTAATTCAAAATTTGCATAATATTTTGATTTCAGTCGATTCAAGAGACAAGAGAAAAATACTTTGAATGCCGGTAACATTCACTAGAGTACACGGGACACTTTTCTGTCCACGTTATGACTAGCGTTTCGAAATTTAGTCCAATATGAGCACATGCTAGAATCGATTTTTTCCATCAGGGCGCCGAACGGACTGATAATTCACAATCATTCTGTTACTGATCACAGAGTGATAAACCCTATAAAGTGAGCAAAGATAGGATAGTTTGCTAGTATCATCAAAGCCTGCTGAAGGTTTCTTTCAGATAGCGTTGAGCATAACACAGCGTATTTTGCTCAAAATAGTTTAGTTCTTTTGTAAAGATTCACCCAATGGTAAGTAATTTGTTAACCAAAGATTAAACTGTTTGTATGTTCACCTCGTAGGTTGTCAAGGAGCCGTAAGTTGAGTGAAAAAGAAGTGTAAATTCATGAAAGTTTATGCAAACAATCTGAATTCCTGGGTTCTCTTTTCTCCCATTGTCACGATATAAAAAAAAATTAACTCAACTCTGACTAGGTCAAATTTTGGAAATTTTGACATTATGTCTCTTAAATACTATTAAACAAAACTACTATTTTGTTGGCAACAAAGTTATATTTTTAGAAAGAGGCATTTTCATTTTGCTTATCATAGTTTTATCAATATTTTAAGTGTTTCAACCTCTGCCGTTTTTGAATGAGGATAGCTAATGCAAAAAGAAATAATGTTTTTTTTCTACATATACTCTTATTTTGGGTGAAATATTAAATTTTATTAAATACTATCAAGTCTTTGACTTAAATATATTTTTATCATCTTATTAAAATTGAGGTTATCTATTAAAATATGTATACCCCATTCATCCTTCGAGCAAACTATTGCTACCATACTAAATTCTCGATTCTCAGCTTTTTGAAAATATATTGTATGAGGGGGTTTCCTTGTCAATTTTGTTGAGAAATGTTCATGTGGAAACATAACTGTGTTGAGATAGTGCAAACCCAGTTTGAAGTGAACCAGTTGTAATATGTTTGACAAATCACCCAGATGGGGTGGCGAGATAAGAAGGTGAGAAAACGACAGAGAATGTACGTGAACATCTCAACTTAACATCACCTCACATGATCCGTCACTACTCTTGCTGTCTGCGACTTTGTTTGCCAAATCCTTGTTTTCTGACGTCTGTTTCGTGGCAATCTTGTTTAGTTTTTCCAATATTACCTGTATAAAAAATAAATAAGCCGATCCCTTTCACTTACTTAGCGTTCAGTTATTATGGCCGGGGCTGGGCCGGCAAATTCTTCCTGTGCATCAGTCAAACTAAGTCAACCCTTACCCATTGCACCAGAACTTGACAACCCCCTTTTTAGAGGACAAACATTTCTTGACCACCCAACCCCCATTGCTTGAGTAAAGGTCCATTCACAGACACCTCGGCGGAGCGTCGATAGAATCAATAAAAGCTTCTCCTGTGCACTGTGCTCGGAAGGTTTTATCCGATTGGTCAATTGTTCCTATTCACAACAACTTAGGAGTCCATTTGTATTATCTAATTATGGCATTCAGGCAAAAAATTGAGTAACAACTTCGGAGACGATGCACATTAGCCCCACAAAAGTTCTCAGATTTTTTAATTGCTCCGCGCTAACGACAACCTGTTCAAATCCCCCTTCTGACTTGCTATAATTTTGAAATCCCCTCAAAGGGATTGGACACAAATTACAGGTGGTTTGCAATTAAAATGTGCAAGCATTTTTGAAGGTCATGAATTTTCACACATGCCTTTTGGGAGGTTTACCATTTTTTGCACAACTATTGGAAGGCAAAATGTGGCCGATGTAGTGTTTCGTCCTAAAATATCAAATCATAATACATAGGAAGCTATTGGGTCAACGATTTAACATTTTCCCTATAAGAAAACTAGCTATATCGGTACATATAAATATGCTTGAGAAATCATGTACATGTACCTTGCTTGAAGTGGCAGGTAAAAAGTGCATGTGTATCCAAAAATATTGATTTTTGGATTTCATCGATAATGTAAAATCACTATACAAGGTAGACTATGAGAAAACTATGAATAATATTATTCAATATGAAACCTGCAATATCAGTGCATTTATAGGTTTTTGTTAAATAATATGACTGTGATTGATAAGAATAGGGTGGTCAAAACTCGTATATGTAAAAGATATTTCATTTTGGAATTCCATCGAAAATGTTGATTCACTCTACGTTGGCGTCTATGAGAAAACAATGCATAATTTTTTTCAATAATAAACTAATTGGAGTCTATGTGGAAACTATGCATATTTTTTTCCAATAATAAACTAACTAAATCTGTGTCTTTATAAGTATTTGACAACGGATACAAATGTACTTTATTCAAATAGGGTGCTTTAAAGTTCAGATGTGAACATCAATCTCTCTTAAAAGTATTACTTCACTCCTCATTATAGTCTACCGTGTAAACTATTAACTATTTTCCCTATATCTCCAGCATTAGGCGAGCGGCGAATCCACCAAAAAGGCCTTATTTTAGGAGTTTAATGTACCCACCTTAAATACAGTTAACATCATACATCATTTGAAAGCTTATTATCTCTACTTTAAGAAAATTGACGATGTGTAGCTGCCGAGTAGGGCCATACCCCCTAATTTGCATAATTCACATGGGTACCAAATTTGCATAAATGCGATATAAAATTATAAAATTCATTGTTAACAACTCTAAACATACTTTTAAGCTATCGAGTGGTACATCAGGTGAAAGGTATTTGCATGTAGAATACAAAATGAATATCCAGAGAGATCTTCATATTGATTTCACTGAAATATTTTCATATTTATTATAAAAAATATATTTTCCCCTTTGTCAACTATTCAAAATATATTGCTAAACTATCGAGTGTTATATCAAATGAAAGATCTTTGCATGTAAAACACAAAATTGATATCCAAAGAGATATTTAAAGTGATTTTACTGAAATATTTTCATATTTGCATTGAAACAAATTTCTCCTTTCGAATAACGGTATTTAAAAAAAATTAATTGAAGTATCAATGCAACCATCAGCATTATGATGTGCAAAAGGGTAATAGAAAATGGAGAACAAACAGCTTAAATGATTTCTGAAAATGAATATATTTGTTGTTGAATGTGCTTCAAAAGCGCTGTTGTCAGAAAAATGTGATTGTGAAATGCATGTTGCTTTCTGAATTTGCTGAATTCTCATAGAGAAAAAAGAAAAATACCAGGAACATGTCATGCTTTCCAAGTGAACTGCAATATATATATTATATATATATATATATATATATATATATATATATATATATATATATATATATATATATATATATATATATATAATATATATATATATATATATATATTTGGCAGTTTTTTGTCTATGGTAGTAAATCGGAAGATGTTCCTGGCCAAGACGTTTCGCCCAGTCTTTGCTGGGCTGCTTCAGTAGGCCCTGTCCATTTCATTACTCTGCTGTCCTGTCATGTGATGTCACATGATCCAAATGGTCTATTGTCTTCGGTTGATACCATTATTTCCATGGGTGTTTAGTTTTTTTTTATCCAGAATGTTTCTCGTGTTAGTCTATATGACTTATTGTTCCATGTTTTTTCAAGTCCAATTATTTTGAAGTCGGCTATTTGGTGATTTGGTGAATTGAAATGAACTGGTACCGGATCTTGTTTGTTTTTTGCGCGTATTGTAGATAGGTGGTTTTGCATGCGAGTGTATATTGTGTCTCCAGTTTTGCCCGCGTACACTATGTGTCTACATTGTTCACAATATATTCCATATATCACGCTTGTTGATTTGCAATTTATGTGTCCTGTAATTTTGAAGCTGGTGTCATTTGGTCCTCGGAAAGTAGATGTTGTTTTCATGTGTTTGCAGATAGCGCATCTTGTAGCTTGGCATTGGTATGATCCTGGCTTTTGTTTGTTGAATAGTCTGGCGTGTTTCTTGTGGATCAGTATCAATTCGAGGTTTTGTCCTTTTTTCCATGCAACCATTGGTGGTTGCGGGAACGCTGATTTGCATCTTTCGGATTTGTGAAGTATGTTCAAATGTTTTCTCAAGATTTGCGATACATTTGGAAGTGCATTGGTGTATGTGAGCGGGAAAATAACTTTTTCATTGTGTCGTCTATTGGTGTTGTCTTCTTGTCTGTAGAGCAGATCTTGTCTGTTGATCAGGTCGACTTTTTTCAGTTGTTGTTCTATGTGTCTTGTTTTGTATCCCCTCTTTTTCATGTGATGTTTTGTTTGGTCTCTCTGGTCCTTGTAGTCTTCAGTGTGTGTGCATATTGTTCTTGCGATAGTTGCCAGGCCGTACGGTATAGATTTGTTCACACTTTTGTGATGGTCCAATTCCGTGTGTAGATAGAGATGTTTGTCTGTTGGTTTGCTATAGACGCTGGTACGTATTCGTCCGTTTGGGATACTTGTATTTACTTTGAGAAATTCCAGTGTTTCAGTTGAATAGCGGAGTTCGATTTTGATATTTGGATGAATTGAGTTTGCTTGTTTGCCGAAATCTATTAGTTCTTGTTCAGAGTGTGTCCAAATTCCCCATACATCGTCGACATATCTAAACCAGTGTAGGGGCTTCTTTGTACATTTGCATAGCAGGTCGTTTTCCCACGTGCCCATATATGTGCAGTCATAGTTCATACCTAGTTTTGAGCCGATAGCTGTGCCTTCAGTTTGAATGTAGTGTTGCCCGGCGAATTCAAAATGATTGTTGTCAAGTACCGTGTCAATGGCTTCCATTATATCTTCAGTTGGGGGTATTTGCTGTTTTCTTTTGTCTAGTGCCTGTTCACATGCTATCATGCCCTCTGTTCTGGGTACGCTTGGATATAATGTGCGTACATCCATGCAGAAGATGATGGCCCCTTCAGGAAGTGGTTGTTGTACTTCTTCCTGGACCCTCCTTAGGAAGTGGGGCGTATCTCTTATGTAGCTGTTAAGTTGTGTGACATTTTCTTCCAGCTCCTGTTCCACAAATTCTGTGAGGGGTTCTGTGGCGTGTTCTATTCCGCTGATTATGGTTCTTATTGGGTGACCTGGTTTGTGCATTTTGGGGTTTGCTTTCACCTTTCCCGGATTGGTGTTTTTCACTTTCATGTAATTTCGTGTTTCCTTGTCGATGTGGCCGTTTCTATACATTTTTTCTACTAGGTTGTGTACTTTCCTTTCTGTGATCTTGCTTCTGTCTTTGTTTATGCGTTGGTATGTGGTGCCAGTTCTGTTTCTACTTGTTTCTGGTATTCATCAGTATGTAAAAATGTGTGTGTGTGTGTGTGTGTGTGTGTGTGTGTGTGTGTGTATTGCCATTCTCCTATTGTTTAGACAGTACAGATATAAACCCGTATTTTAACATGTTAAAATATGAATTATATTTTCACTGTAATTGAACGAACTACCTACAGCGACCTACAGTAACCTTCGTTGGTACGTTCATATATATGTAAAAAAGCTGAGCGAATAAAAATTGTGACACTCCGAAATGTCATTGTGATCATGGTCAAAATTTTGTCGTTTGCAGTCAGTTCACGGGGATTGCACTTAGGTACTAGAACAGTTGTACCAAAAACATACAAACGAATTTGTATGTTTTGCCGACACCTATCATTGTTTGCGGCAGGTTCCATACGGATCACTGCAGTGTTTTCATGTCGTCTACGCTGCTGAAGACTACGGTTCCCGTTTGACAGTGCATCGTGATAGAACTATACGAGAGGTTTCCAGTTGACGAGTTTAAGTATCTATCTACAAAGCCCAATAATTGGGGTGCCAATACTGGAACTCAGTAAGCTGCTGGTGTATAAAACACACTACATAGAGTTCATGTCTATGGTTTTGCTGGGATTCTTATGCCATCCAGGCCTGACTCTGCTACAGGGATAAAGACAGCTTCATTCACAAAGTGTCATTCTCGTTTGACACTTTCATATAGAAGTGTATGGCTGACTAAGTCAAGGATCATGGAGAGGCTAGTCTATGGGACTCTTCTTAGGAGTTGGAGTAGTTTTGACTTTATTACGGCATGCCCAGTCTTTATAAGAATGAATTAGGCAAAGCAAAGAATGAGATGGCAGGTAAGCCTTATATGTAATTTATTCAACGGTAAAGTATATATTATCCAGACACTGATCAGCCCGATGCAGTTGTGAAAAAATAAGGGTGTTCCATCGAGGATAGTCACATATACATGAGCAAGACTGCTGTCTAATACTTATATGCAGGGTACACAAATTGATGGTCATATGCTGTGCCAGTTTAAATGCGCCAGGAGTATACCTGGCCATCATCGTCCGCTCGCGCAGGTCCATTACTTCAACTGCAGTCTCCAACTAACAACTGCGGATCCACCTACTGCATCGTCTGAGGGAAGCGGAATCAACCTTCAAATTTGATGCACAAATCGCAGCGCGTCACACATGTCTTATGAGCAGACAAGACAAAGTTGATGCTGGCCAACTGCCGAAAGTGCAAGTGCGACAGTATATCAAAGCACAGTCACTAGTCGGCTGAAAAATTCATACCAATACTTCATCAGCTTCAGAAATGTCCATATCATGTGATTTTCGACCATGTTTCACAGACACATCACAAGAACATAAGCTTGAGCAACATTCATCGGGTAGGCGTTGCCGATGTCAATTTAGTGGTGGTGCCTAACGTCGACTGCTGGTGACTGGAATATTGCTCAATGCGATGCTTATTATGTTTTGCCTTTCGACATGTCTTTTAAACTTGGCAAAACATCACATGAAATAAGGATTTTTGAAGCAGATGAAGTATCAGGTATAATTTTGAGAATGAAAGGGAACAATCGACTCTAACGTGATGAATGAACTTGCTCATTTTCATAGTCAAATCAATCAAATGCAGACGATGACATGGCATAGTCCGCGTCGCCATTTGGTCTCCAAACTTTGGAAGTTTGACGTGCATATAAGCAAGTCTTTGGGCTGCGTAGGCACAGAGAAGAATTCCAGTCAACAAGTAAATGTTGGTCCAAAAGATCGCTAAGACGATTTGTTCTCCTGAGGTCGCTAATGGACGTCACCATCAGAGCTGAAATACATGTACTGGGCAATTACGTGATACGCAATTCACAGGTCACATTTCACCGCGCTTTTAATCAGATGATCTAACCTCTCGTTTGGTGTGGGTCGGATTTCAGGGAGCAACCAGCTGCGGGGACAAGATACCTTGGCAAACGAAGATGACCCGGTTATATAAAATGCATGGGCGGAATGAAGAAATATTTTGGCGTTCCCAGGTCAGATGTATAAATGATAAAGCTAGGGCGAAGCTGACTAACCCCGCCTCGTAAAAAAATCAAGGGTGCTGAGTGGTCATGGGCTATGCACTTAAGGGAGTAAGAAGCTCTCTGTACTCTCACACCATCAGGGGCTCTGTTTATCCTGGAATATCCTTATCATCAGTAAAGCTTGACTCATACATATCTCACTGGTAACCCTTTCTGGATATCTCACTCTAATTACGAAAGCTCACTACATAGGGAATTTTATAACTAATTGACATGGTCATGACTTTGCATTCTATTACAGCACTTAGAGTACACCATCTATACCAAATTTCAACAAATTTGATGCAGCGTTGCTAACAACATATTTTGGGTTAAAATATCACTGGAAACCCGAAGAACTTGAAATTGCCCATGCTTGAAAAACATAAAAGGTGATGGCAAATAAGTCAACCAAATGTATTGCTTTACGATATGTGATCTCGTCAGGTCAAAGTTGAAATATGTAATGATCTGCAAGACCCGTGACCCACTTTAAGCTCACAAGATTTGAGACGAGTTTCGGGAGAAAAGGAAGAGTATATCACTTTTTAGCCACCCTTTATGCACTTTATATCAAGCATTCGAAGACATTAATGTCAATGTGCGTCCATGATCTTCCGACATGTACATATATGTAAGGAAATGTCGTGTCTAGTCCGGGCGATGACCTCTGTTTGGAGTTTGCAGGTGATATTGTAGGACCTGATCGTGTATATGCCACTTTAAGTACTTTTGGCAGATTCATAACAGGCACAATTAGTGGTATGGCTCATAAACCAAACAAAGAAATCTTGTAAATCAAATTCTTGTACAATTTTTGGAATCTAGTTGTTTAAAATCTGGAATGCTAAGGAAATAGTTTTAAAAATTGCAGTTTTAGTTTTTGTCGACTTTGATGTATTTCATCATATTTAATGCAAAAGTCCAGGAAATGTTGCACACATCGCTAAATCTGTGCATATCTGATTTGTCATATTCAAACAGACTATTCAAAAATCGTTTTAAAATCGATGCATTCATTGCTCTGAGAAAGTTTATGTGATGTGTGATATAGCGAGTATGTGAGTGCGAGTGCTTCAAAATCTCTGCGTGAGGAGTGGTCTAGGTCAGAAAAATTGTAACAACTTAGCTCAGTTATTATACCACTCTATTTTAATGCTTGAGATTTGGCCAAGCGACTTTGACTGTGATGTCTTTGCTACGTATCTAGGTGCCATACGTTTTGAGTTCGAATCCGATCCAAAATCTACCGTATTGGTATACATGATTCCGTACCCAATAGGGAGAATTCAGTTGTGTTAAACTCTGCCATACTGATTATTTATGACTGGGTACAGGAAATTTTGTAAGTTTACCACTGTATTAACCAAAATAAAAACGTAAAGTAATTTGTTATTTTGTATGAGAACAAAATTTCTAAGTCTGAAATTTGTGAGTTCTGCATGTGTTAGAATGATAAAACATGTTTTTTAAGTCTAAGGTAGGTGCGTTTAGGGTGTGTTAACAGTGATCGAAATTTTCTAGGTTCCAGATTGATGTGTTTTTGGTAGTTTGGTATCATGATAGGAATTTTTCAGAATCAGAGATATGCGTGTTTCGGATGAGTCAGTATGATGGGAAATTTTCTATTTCCAAGGTGTTTCAGGTGGGCTAGAATGTTTAAAAAAAAAGCAAAGTCCAAAAAGTTGTGGGTCTGAGATATGTTAACTGTTTAAAAGGTGGATTTTTGATGCATCCTAAACACCGCTAGCCCTGTAGGTGTGTACAAGGTGCACCCGTAACCATCTGTTTTTCCTCACGGGGATGTTTCAGGATGTATTGGGAGGGTTGAATATCATTTTGGGTGGGGTGTAAGTGCACCTAACATGCCATTTTGTGGCAAGGGAATACTCTATCGGACTCCCACATAGTATAACTACCTTAAGACGGTAGCTGCATTGTACTCTACTTGCAAAATATCATATTTTACAGCAGCGAGCATCGACTTGCAGCTACTTTGTATCCATTCAATCCATAATGGTACATATAAGGTTACCGCAATGGACTCAATCTTTAATGCTTCTGAAGTTCAAGATCACATTGAAATATATCTTTTACAATTTGCCCAGCATATTTGCCATTTCTTTTCGTTCAATTCAGGGGCAGTCCACCCTTGAACGAATCTGAGTCAATAACCGCTTGTACTCTATGTAGATATGCGTATATATTTCTCCTTTTTAGCCAGCGCAGTTGAACAGTGTACTATTTCCATGACTATGGCAGTCATTGCAGCGGGGATAATCAGGACTGGGACTATCTTAATTAATGCAATGACGGCAAATAAACAAATATACTCTTTATTAAGCAAAGTCCAATATTTATCCTTCCCATCAGCTTATAACTGCACCGATATGCGGGAGCTCTTCTTTCAATATAATTAGTCCAGTGTATAAAACTGTGATATGCATGTCTATATAACGACAAACATTGTTTTTATTTATTGAAATATTACAAAGTTATTTTGAAGTATTTGATAAAGTTCTAAATGTCGAGCTACATAAGTGTTATGAAGTACATATTACATTTCCATATATATATATATATATATATATATATTTGTTATATATATATATTCCGGTGAGTGCAAGCGCGTCGTACTAGCTGTATTTGCACAAGTGCTGCGGTGTATTCAGCGGCAGTCCTTTCACTCACTTCGCTCGTGAAAGGACAGCCGAATACACCGCAGCACGAGTACGGCGTGCGTGCACTCACAGGCCATGGGGTTCTGTTATTATTACATATGTTCTGTCTTTTATTTGCATCATTTATCGAGAGAATCATGCGTACTACTTATGTGTCAAAGCTTCAGGGCGACCCTGCGGAGATATATAATTTTGACATCACTGTAATGAGGCATCGAACAGCTTTCACTTCTCATTGGTCAACGCTGCCACACCCTCTATTTTGATTGGCTAAACTATTGTTTACTTGTTTATCAAGGATGACGTAACGTCGGAGGGCTGGAACTCTGCTTGCGATCGCTCACACCATCTCTGCTATCTCCATGCTCACACGTACACATACGTAGCAACATGCCATAGATAGCCAAACGAAGAGAACTTTGAACATTTTGATTTTTTTACATGTTGAGCTTTTAGGACGAAACGTTGTATCAAAATTACCAACAGAATAAACAGAAAATATAAAGGCAGATCAGTAGACGTGTGCAATTTTATTCATCCGGTATATATGTATATATATGTATATATATATATATATATATATATATATATATATATATATATATATATATATATATATATGTCGTCATGAGAAATTTCAATGTTGGATGCTCAAAGCAGAATGTTACAAATAATAGGTTTACATAATTTACTTCGAGTACAAAGTAATAATATCTGTTACTTAAGTTTCATGCATCCTGCAAACAGACAGACAAACAAATAAAGAACCAAACAAACAAACCCAAACAAACAACAGAATCAAAATAATCTTTAGCTCTTCACTCTCATTTATATGGCATGGATGTACCATAATTAGGTTGTGTTGAAATTTGATAATTGATAATTAAAATTTGAAATTTGATTATTGGACCAGTTTAATGTCATATTGATAATTAGTTCCAGAGACCAGCTCTGGAACTGTTAGTTTTTGCTCACTTTCCTTCTTTCTTTCTTTCTTTCTTTCTCTATTTCCGGTATAACTACCATAAAACATGCTATAACCAAATTTTACCTTAATTACCCAGATGCATTGCGACACGCTTATGACGTCGTCGCTCAGCTCAGACGGGTTTTACGGCCATTTCTTGTTTGTTTATTTATTATTTTTTATTTTGCATTGCACAACTATCATATTGTGTCCAGCTATTAATGATTCTAGCTTTCTTTCGCTTTGTTTTTTGTTGCTTTTTGATTTTTATTTTTCTCTAAATACTCGCCGTACGTGGCGCTATATTGGCTGGTCCCCGCCTCAGTGACAAGCACATGTCATGGTTCAGGCCGCTGGTTTTCGCCCGAGTGCTCATGGGTTTTACATGTAACAATGGCGGCGGATACGAACGCTTCCCTCGCATAGAGAGAGAGAGAAGTAGGCTTTGCGTATGTTTACAAGTGCGGCTTGGCACATCGTGTACCTAGGCGAGGTGGATGTGCTCGAAAACGGAGATCAATGCAAGTTTTCGATTCAAAATCGGCTGTTTTCGGCGGAGAAACTGCCCGCCGTATTGCTGGGAGCCACCAGCTGTTTTTTTCTATAGCAGTCTACAGGGCTGTGGTGGTATGCCATTTAACGCCGGTAAAACCCCCGGTGGTGGCAGTCCCCAGGTTGGTGGGTACCCGTGCTTGTTACCCAAGTTTGAAAAGTACCCCCTTTCCTAGAATATTTCTGAGAAAAACACCCCCTATTTGTGGCAAATCCGGGAGAAATTAGCTGTAAAAAACATACCCTTATTTTCGAAATCTAGGAGGTTAGTATGTTGACTTCCAGGGTTGACCCTGGCGGTTGACTTTGTATGCATGTACATACATCACAAATGTTTGTCCTCACCTGATTTTAGTCACATTCATACACAATCATCTTCCTTGTCCGTTTGGATCTGGAGTTCATGGGCATGTATACGTCATATGTACATACAAACGTACAGTACTGTTTTCCATTTTCTTTGTGAGTGAGACTAGACCAGATTTAGTGTCCTAGTGAGATTATGAAAGGACTACCCCTAATCTCGGAGGTCACTCTGAAAAAGTACCCCTTTTTCCCGATTTCACGGACCTAGAATCTCCGAGATGACTGAAGAAAAACACCCCCTTTTCCGTGAATTTGGTAACGCGTATGGGTACCCACCAACCCGGGGACTGCCACCACCGGGATAACACCACAGTCGCTTGGTGGGCTATTCAGCTCTGGGACTATTCGCCCCATAGACGAGTGTACAGAAGCAAGAGACACCTCAAATCTGGAAACAGAATGGCTATAAAAACCACACCATGTCACATTCCGTGTCCGATTTCACTGCGTTAATTAGCAAGTTTATCTATCATTTAACCGTCGGTCGTTCCGTATCATTCTCAAAATTCATACCTGGTACTTAATTTGCTTCAAAAACGCTCATTTCGCGTGATTTTCGGCCGAATTCGACGGACACATCGTCAAAACATAAGCGTGAGCAACATTCCGGCCACCTCTTGGGTACCTCCACTTTACTGACATTGGCACCGCCTACCCATGAGGGGTGACTGGAATGTTGCTCACGCTTATGTTTTGGCCAGGTGTCTCTCGAACTCGGCCGAAAATCACACGAAATGAGCATTTTGTAAGCAGATGAAGCATCAGGTATGAGTTTTCGTGTGATTTTCGTCCGTGTTCAGAAGACACCTCGACAAAACATAAGGCATGAACAACCTTCCAGTCACCCCTCATGGGTACGTGGCGCTAATGTCAGTAAAGTGGAGGTGCCAAACGTCCCCTGTGAGGTGACCGGAATGCTGCTCACGCTTATGTTCTAGCGATGTGTCCGTCGAATTCGGCCGAAAATCACACGAACGAGCGTTTGTGAAGCAAATTAAGTACCAGGCATGAATTTTGAGAATGATAGGGAACGGTCGACGGTTACATGATAGATAAACTTGCTACTTTTCACGGTAAAATCGAACGTCGAAGATGACATGGTGGCACAATCCCTATACGAAATAGGCATTTCATTGCCAGACTTGGGTTGTTTCTCGCTTATGTACACTCGTCTATGGGGCGAATAGTCCCAGAGCTGAATAGCCCACCAAGCGACTGTGGTAACACATAGCCCTGCCATGCAGAGCTAGGCATAGCATAATGAACTGTCTGTCACCACACCGGCATGCGTTGGCTGCACGTAAAAGCAACTCAACTTTCCAAGATCAAATGGTCAGTATCTTGTGAAAACAGCGACATAGCAATGAAATTTTTTTAGTCAGTGCTTTTAATCAAATGAAAATGCATGGGGCCTCGGTTTTCAAGTTCAACGGCCTAGGTCCGATGTCTCCTTTCGTCTGATATACATTTCCGTGCGTTGTCCCCCCCGTATGTATCTGTTGCGTTTTTACCGTACAACAAGTAGGCATTTGTAATCTGTGTACTTTAATTCCCGGACTGCCTTGCTTTTAGTTGTATTCTGTTGTTACTGCTATCAGCCCTAATCCCAAGCACTCTTCATTATGCACCTATCTTCGTCACACATTCTCTTGTTTCTTCAGCTGCTCTGGTCTCTGGAACTTCGATTTTGCTTGCAAATGCTTTCTAGTTAATATTTGTTTTGGTGGCGACATTTTGAAACCAGCTCAGAGAACACAGTAAATTAATCAGCATTAATAATGTGTAGCTTTTCTGATATACAATTGATAAACCTTTCTGATATACAAAGATTACAGTACATCGCGATTGTGTGTTAAAATGATTTCTCCAGCCTTGTGCGTTCTCAATTTTACGACTTTGATAGAAAATACTTGCAGCCTCAAAGTTTTAATGACAATAATATCATACTTGATTTCAGTTTCCTTACGTGTTAATAAGTGTTCATTAGATGTAGCAATATATGAAACAAACAATGATCACATTACCTACCTCCACAACCATGGTGTGGTTATTTTCGGCAGCAAGAAAAAGGGCTGTTTTACCATGTTTATCTTTTGTGAAAATATCTGCTCCAAATTCCAGAAAGTATTTTACGGTGTCAACATGTCCATATCGTGCTGCTACTAATAAAGGAGTTCTTTGCTCTTTATCTCCAAGATTTATTGCATCCTGGAAAGCGTTGTTGTGACTGAATATGCGTTAAAATGATAGAAGAGACAGATATCTGAGATTCTAGCAAATAACAGATAATTCACACTGTTGTAATCATGTGTTGCCTTTTGGTAAAACACACTGTTAACTTTTCTTATCACTTATATCGTACTTATAAATCATTTATAAAAATGTTTTATGTCAACTGAAAGTTGGCTTTAAGACTTACTCTGTACGTAAAAGTTCGATTATCTCCTGCCGGCCAAGTCTCGCCGCAATTGGAATGACTTCTCCCTTTAGTTGCTCCCACCGGCTCTGGAACAATTCTTTCATTATGTTAATTCTTGAATCACATTGTGATGATTTCCTTATCAAACGTTCAGCTGCATCACGGGTTTCAGCTACTTTTGCGCCTGACAAGAAAGTGAGAACAGTATTAAAATATTGTTTTGGTAACACTTGCCTTATACAATTTTATGATACAAGCTACGGTTTCACTGAATTTGTTTGTAACAATGCAATTATTCTATTCTGGTGTCAATAATATGTTGCAAAGATCGACGATGCAGAGGTATTTTCAAATGTGTGCAAAATTCATTCATAATACAAATAGAAAAAAAGCAAATTGGTAATAGTCTGAAACACAGTGATATTTCATTTTTTCATGTACTTTATAAAAGTACAAATCACTGTGTTGAATTGACAATGGTGTCTATGAAGACGACGACGACAAACATTGATGATGACGATGATAAAGATGATGACCAGGATCAAGAGAAAAGGTTGACTTGTAACCCTTCTACTTGTGTACCTTAGCTATTGGAATAGATAAACTTAATGTCCTTACTCAAATCATATAAGCTTACCTTTCTTGATACAAAATTTGACCAATTCTATTTCACCACTTTGCACAGCATTCTCCAGAGCAGTACTTCCCGAAATATCAGCCTTGTTTATGAATTCCTTGGTGTTCATGAAAGTATTGAAGGGGAGTAGACAGTAAGGGCACTTACTGGGATAGCTTTTTGATCTAACATGGTCAGAGGGAAAGGGTACTTTCAAACCAGTTTCACTGCACCATCACTGATACACAGTATACAACAATTGGAAAGGCTCTGCCACTCCTTGAAGGGTCAACTGTCACACAAATATTTCAATTCGACTAGAAACGACAGTTTATTCCTCTGTCACAAATCAAACTAAATACCCAGACATTCTTACCCTAAATAAGCTGCTCGTCATCTTCTGCATCATGAAAGACGCTGATAAAACAAATTTACATTCTTGAGCCTCTGGCATGTTTTGGCAAAACAAAGAACATTGTAGCACAAGTTACCGCCACCAAAGCATTCACAGGACATCAGAACATTGCATATTTGTCTTTCTTAGCTGGCAGCACTCACTCGATTTTCACAGTTAAAACAAAAACAAAAAAATCGGTTTTTTTCAGGGAGTTTGATATACCCGTTGTACAAAACATCATAGGCTTCTTCCGAATGGTAGTGTAAACAGTCAAATCCGTGTATGTTGGCCACACAAGACCCAAAAGAAAGGTGACCTCTATATAGAGATGAGATTCATTCAGTTTCTTTTACTATGCATATTAATATCTGGCCTCGCACCGAAATAACCTGGTGCTATAACTGTATGGTGTAGACTCTTGTTGTCTCTGTGTCTGCAACATTACAACTGATGCTTTGCCGCATAATTTAAACACTCTGTGTTCAGCATCCAGCTTAAATAGCTGCCGACAAAATGACTACAAGATAAAATGAGAGAGCAATTACAGTGTTACTATCAAGCACACACCAAGCACATCTAGGTCATACATTGAGCTGGTCAACGAGAGGGGTTGCTTCCGATCTCAACTGATTGTAAATGCTTCTGTTATTCTGCCATTCGTAGCTGTGCACCTGTAATGATGAATCCACTCCCTTCCAATGCCGATGAAGATTCATGGTTCCTTCAACTTAGCCAGCTTATTGAACCACTCTTTTTGAGACTGGGGATTTGGCCGAACGGTTCTATACGGCTGGTTTTCAATCGGGTTCGAACCCACAACTTAAGGCATCAGTCGCCTAGCGGAGAGGCAGCAGACAGAACCGCACGGCTAAATCCCCACTCTCAAAAAAAGAGTGGTTCAATAGCCGGCTAAGTTGTTACATTTTTCTGACTGCGACCACTCCACACGTTGTAGAGTTCATGAAGCACTCACGTACGCTCACTATCACACATCGCACACACAAACTATCGAAGCGAAGCAATGAATACAACGCTATAAACTGGGCAAACGAGTAGTCTCGGGATACCGTATGTTGTGAGTTCGCACCCGATTGAAAACTAGCCGTATATAACCAAATATACGGACAAATATATAAGACAGAGAAGAGCTGTGATTTCTCATAAATGTTTACGCTCGAAATGGACAGTTACAATCTTTACAAAATAAATATGTGTTTATTGCTACATGGAAACTTGGGACTCAAACGAAATCATCCTCACTTCAAAACTCCGTTGATTGATGTATTGTTTTTGTTACAATAATCGGAATAACTGTCTACCTGGGGACATACTGCAGTAAAGGCAACATAAATGAGAAAATGAGCAGAAAAGCTTGAAAGGTCATTGAGAGTGGTGATAAAACTAGTGCAAAGATTTAGTAAAAGACTGTAACTCTGTACGAAAAACCAAACCTGACCAAACCTGACCTGGAACAACCTGACTCCCTTAGTCAAAATTTTAAAGTTCAATTTTGACACACACTGCGCCGCTCGCTTTTGTGATAGCAAGTCATAGGTCAGAGCATAGTGGAACACCATTCAAAGCAAAGAGTCAGAAAACTTGATATTTTAAGAAAGTTGCAAAACGTTTCTTTTGGTTCCTATATTGTACTTGGCTGCAGAATTAAAAATGTCTTTCTTGACACTGACGACATTGTAAGCGGTCTTCATCTTTATTTTCGGAGTGGTGTCCATGTCAGCCACTTATGCTAAAGCCTCTCCTGCGCCACTACGTGTTGTTACATTGTTATATCGCCCTCTCGCGATGGGCACTTTGTTGGACTAGTTGTTCTGCTTACGCTCTCTTCTCTCTCTCTCTCTCGCCGCAACAGCATATTTAGTTCCAGAGACCAGCTCTGGAACTGTTAGTTTTTGCTCACTTTCCTTCTTTCTTTCTTTCTCTATTTCTCGTATCACTACCAAAGAACACGGCATATGCAAATTTTACCTTCATTACCCAGAATGCATAGCGGCACGCTATCGCTCAGCTAGGAAAGGGTTTCACGGGCATTTCTTGTTAGTTTATTTATTTTGCATTGCACAAATATCAAATTGCGTTCAGCTATTAATAATTCTAGCTTTCTTTCGCTTTGTTTTTTGTTGCTTTTTGATTTTTATTTTTCTCTAAATACCTGCCGTACGTGGCACTATACTTTTACGTCATACTCCTTCCATAACGGTTTAGACTGATATAGGCGGACATGTTGAATTTTTGCTTGGCGACGATTCAAGCATTGCGACCGTGCTTAGATATTGTGACGTTTTGGAGAGCGATCGCATTTTGAAGATGAGTTTTATAACTTTACTATAAGTTTTGCGGAAGATATTTGTATACATATACGATGCTTTCTTTGATGACTGTACGGAATTGAGTGGGGTAGCCATGCATGTGGCCTCGGTTTTCAAGTTCAACGGCCTAGGTCCGATGTCTTCCCTAGTCTGATATACATTTCCGTGCGTTGTCGCCCCCGAATTTATCTGTTGCGTTTTTTACGGTACATGTAGGCATTTGTGTACTGTACTGTAATTCCCCTGACTGCCTTGCTATTAGTTGTGTTCTGTTGTTACCGCTATGTATCGTCGCGTAAGCGTACTTAGCTGCAATGATTGTAGCGAGAGGTCGCTCGCTGAACGCGAACCCTACCCAAAGTAGGCGATCGCACTGTTGATCCCTGGTTTTGTGGCGAAACCAAATGGTTTTGGGAAAATTAATTGACAGTCGCCCATGGCATAGGGCCTTGAAGCGCAGCGTTGGGTTCGCGTGCAACGTAAAATTCAGTAAATAAAAAATGACTTTATGGCCTAACCTAGCCTCTTGACTGTTTATTTATTTTACACCACATTACAAGGACGTTTATCTTCATATACACACATCTTGTAATTAATAGTCAACATGACTAATTATGCTAATCCGTGGACTTATCAGGGATTTTATCAACATCGCGAAGGAAAGGTCTCTATCTTTGCAATGTTGACCAACCCTTGATAAGTCCACGGATTAGCATAATTAGTTGTGTTGACTAATTAATTACAAGATGTGTATATGAGAGATAAGCGTCCTTGTAATGGGGTGTAAAATAACTAAAGAGTCAAGAGGCTAAAGGTTAGGCTATATAGTATTTTTTTATTTACTACGATCAGTCAGAGCATGAAGAAAAGGAGAGGGACTGACAGTGACAGAGAAAACTGAGAAAAACTCAATAATAAGCTTATTAATAGTGATTAGGCCGCCTGTGCCCTATCAAAGAGGTTTATGTCAAAGTTCAATTTGTTCATGTTATCACTAAACCAACTACACTCAAAGATAACCTCCTAGACCATATCTATGTCAAGTCTACCAACTCTGCCATCATACAGACATACTACAGTTACCATGATGCACTGCTCTACAAACTTCAGCCCTCACTATATGTACATGCATGCATATTAAAATCTCAAGCACTCTTTTATTATGCACCAATCTTTGTCACACATTTTTCTTTTCTTCTACTGCTCTGGTCTCCTGAACTTCGCTTTTGCTTGCAAATGCTTTCTAGTTGTTGTTGTGTTAGCTTTACACCAGTCGTAATAAAATTCGACGTTTATCTCCGACATCCAATGTTTGGTTGTGGTCTTGACCTGATGCTTAAACTGGGATTGTTTACCCATTGGCGCTGCTTCTATTCAGCCAAGCTGGAATTTATAGACCAACACCTATAGTAGCTGGTATTTATTGTCGCTGCAATTTCATGTGAACAAAAGAAAACAAGAGCCCAGCACGACCTACTGATAAACAAGAGCTGAAAATTACCCGTCAACCTCTACGTGCGCCTAGTGTGAAATTCAATCCTACTCGGACGCACACAGCCACCATTTCCTCTATGTGATAACCAAACCACAGACTCAGACTTGCCCAGAGTAACATGCATTACTCCATTTGCAGGTAGTTTCGTGATAAGCTCTTTGACAAGCACTATTTATTTGATACAATCTTTTGAACACATTATGTCGTATTTATACAATATAAATGCAAAGGACTAACCGCTTTTTATGCATGTTTGAATGTGATGGGAACATGACAGCCCAAAGAGCGATTTTCCGATCATCGGCATAAGGGAGCGTTCAGTTATTATAGCCGGGGGTGGGCCGGCAAATTCTTCCTGCGCATCAGTCAAAATAAGTGAACCCCCCTACTAGTCGGCTGCATTTATGAAAAAAAGGCCTTACCCCAAAAAAATTGCTAAAAAAAGGTTTCTCAACGGTTTTTTATAGAGTCAAATGTGCTTAATAAAAGTCTACCAAACCTGACCACCGGAACGCGTCATTTTCAAGATGGCGTCCAAGATGGCCGCCATATACTTAAAATGGCCATAACTACTTAAATATTATACCTAGACTTGTGATGTCTGTGTCTACCACCATATTTTAGTGGTTTAGGAATCCAACTACCATATCTAGATTATAGGCAAGTGGTCATAAGTCCCATAATTTGCATATTTGTACATGTATTAAAATAATCACTGTCACATTCTTCGTCCGGAACATGTTGCTCATGTGGATTTTCACAATTTCAAAGGTTAGGTAGTAAAGGGAAAGCAACTCCACACATCGTTCATATTTGGGTTGTTTGCGTTTTGTGTATGAAATTGTGTATAATATAAGTGTATGTCATGTTTGGCTGTTTTAAGTAAAGTGTTGCTTAGCCATGGCGAGACGTACCCGTAATCTACGTGTCTTGATGTTACTCCGCACTGGAGCGGAGAGACTAGTGTGACACTGCGATCCTTTGGCGCTGTGTTTCGAAAACAGAATTTTCTTCATCAGTCGCTTAAAATTCATTCTTGATTGGTAAGACGTGTTGAATGGTTGATTGTTTTTATTTGGTAGTATGTTGTTCCACTTACGTTTGTTGTTCAAGTAGGGAAGCTAGAATGTCTACTGGTTGGTCTTGATGTGTTTGTATAGGTTCGTGTGAACCTGAGTTCGAGCTGTTGTCGCTTTTATGAAGTCTGGCACTTATAAGTGTATCGCCTATATTTCTGTTCCTTCTATATGCGATTATTGGTTGATTTTGGAAAGGTTTTTAGTGTTTCGTCTTTTTCAAGTTCTCTCCAATTTTCTGTCAGCGATTGCTTGATTTTTGTCGTTTGTATGTACGGGCTATATGTTATTATGAAGACTACTGTATTGTTGTTGGCGTTCTTTCTTTCTTTTTGTTGTTACAGCTGTTTTTTCTGCTTTTATGATCTGTTTCTCTCATAATGCGTTCTATATCATTTTTACCTCATATTTTGTATGTATATAAATACCAAAAACAGCTTATATGGTGAGTCGGGGGTGTCTGTGTGTCTCAATGTACCGGTATGTATGTGGGTATGTATGTGCGGATGTATGTCCGTCACACGCAAAAGCTCCCTTACCGCCAAAGCTACCGTCTCAGTATTTTGTGTACAGGTAGATGCAGGGGTTGAGATGTGACGTTCGAATGGACGTCAAAAATGTGCAAATGAGGTAAGAAAAAGGGAAATCATGCAAATGTGTAGGAGTGGTGGCATGCCAGTGACTGAAACAGGCTACTCCACTGACCTTGAGTCACTTCCTGTCATTGTTTTTGAACTGTTACATATTAACAGACCTGCTCAAACTAAGAGGGACTAGCTGTTTTTGCTTTGCATGTTGACCTCCAGTACCTAAAGTTTCAGACGTTATTTACTTTTGTCATTTTTGTTTTTCAGGTTTAAATATTTCTTGTTGTTTTTCTGGTTGTACTGTGCAGAAATCATTGTCATAACATCAACGTAGAATTTCCCTGCATTGAACAGATAGAAACAACATTTACTGTTGATCTTCGGTACCCATACTGGTATGTACCAATTCTGATCAAATGAGACCGACACTGTATAATTGCGGTATGTTTATATGTTTATATGTGTGTCTTGGTGTCGAGAATGCTCTTTTTGTTGTATCGACGACCTTTGTAGATAGCCAGGTCTAAATATGTGATTTCTTCGGAGGAGCTTTCAAACGAAAATTTGAAAGTAGGATGCATTTTGTTGATGTTTGATATGAATTCATTGAGTTCGTGTTGTGTTCCGCTGAAAATCAGGAAAACATTGTCCCTGAACCTCAGCCAGGCTATTGTTAACACACCTATTCGAAACACAAAAATCAACATGGCACATGCAGAACAAATAGCGTTGAAAATGCTATCGAAGAGCAAGAAGATAACCATAAAACCGTTTGATAAAGGACGGGGGATAGCAGTTTTAAACACTGATGATTACATAAGAGAATACGGATAGTTTTCAATCGGATTCGAACCCACAACATACGGCATCAGTCGCCTAGCTGAGAGGCCACAGACAGAACCACTCGGCTAAATCTCCACTCCCAAAAATGATTGGTTCAATAGCCGGCTAAGTTGTTACATTTTTCTGACTGAGACCGCTCAACACGTTGTAGAGTTCGTGAAGCACTCACGCACGCATGCTCACTATCATACATCGCACATACACACTTTATAGAAGCAAATGCCAAGAATGCCGAGAATGCCAACGTCAACTTAGCGATCAATGATATACACAAATTGGCAACAGATGACACAAACACTACAATAGAAGACATACACAATCTCACAACAGAAATGTACGATGAAAAACACATTAGCTATCCATATTTGAATATTTGAATTAGTCAATAGAGAAATAAGAACACCACTTTGGTACCTTCTACCGAAAATACATTAAATGCTGCCACCACGAACTAAGCTCGTAGGACGGCAAATTATAAGTGGATGCTCCAGTCCAACATTTCACTTATCAGAATTCATTGACCACTTTTCAAACAAATCGTCAAAGAAACAACCAACATACATCAAAGATACAACAGACTTTAGACGGAAAATTTAGACAATCAAAGTTCCGGCCAATGCGACACTAGTAACACTAGGTGTAATTTCAATTTACACAAATACACCATATAATGAGGCAGTTGAATTAAATCAGGAAAGATCATCAAACAATTACATAATCAAGCAGCCACCAACGAAATACATGATCGCTCTGCTTAAGATAATCTTAAAAACAACACATTTGAATTCAACGATGAATTTTACTGGCAAATATGGGATGCTCTATGGGATCTCTCTCGTCTCTGAAAATAGCAGATATTACATTTCACGAGACAGAAATGAGAATAATACAGAAACACAAACAACAAATGCCGACCTGGCTAAGGTTCAGGGACAATGGTTTTCTGATTTTCATCGGAACACAACACGAACTCAATGAATTCATATCAAACATCAACAAAATGCATCCTACTTTCAAATTTTCGTTTGAAAGCTCCTCTCAAGAAATCACATATTTAGACCTGACTATCTACAAAGGTCGTCGATACAACAAAAAGAACATTCTCGACACCAAGACACACATAAAACCAACAGATACATTCCAGTTCTTACAAAGAAACTCATGCCATCCGGCAGCAACATTCAAAGGTCTGATCAAAGGTGAAACATTACCATATATCCGCACATGCAACAACGAAACCGATTTTACATAGAAAGTCACACAATTTAGTGAAAATTACAAGACCGACAATATAAAAAATGAAATTGAACGCATTATCAGCGAAACAGATCATAAAAGCAGAAAAAAACAGCTGTACACAACAAAAGAAAGAAAGAAACGCCACCAACAATACAGTAGTCTTCATAATAACATATAGCCCGTACATACAAACGACAACAATCAAGCAATCGCTGACAGAAAACTGGAGTGAACTTGAAAAAGACAAAACACTAAAAACCTTTCCAAAATCAACCAATAATCGCATATAGAAGGAACAGAAATATAGGCGATACACTTATAAGTGCCAGACTTCATAAAAGCGACAACAGCTCGAACTCAGGTTCACACGAACCTATACAAACACATCAAGACCAACCAGTAGACATTCTAGCTTCCCTACTTGAACAACAAACGTAAGTGAAACAACATACTACCAAATAAAAACAATCAACCATTCAACACGGCTCACCAATCAAGAATGAATTTTAAGCGACTGATGAAGAAAATTCTGTTTTCGAAACACAGCGCCAAAGGATCGCAGTGTCACACTAGTCTCTCCGCTCCAGTGTGGAGTAACATCAAGACACGTAGATTACGGGTACGTCTCGCCATGGCTAAGCAACACTTTACTTAAAACAGCCAAACATGACATACACTTATATTATACACAATTTCATACACAAAACGCAAACAACCCAAATATGAACGATGTGTGGAGTTGCTTTCCCTTTACTACCTAACCTTTGAAATTGTGAAAATCCACATGAGCAACATGTTCCGGACGAAGAATGTGACAGTGATTATTTTTAATACATGTACAAATATGCAAATTATGGGACTTATGACCACTTGCCTATAATCTAGATATGGTAGTTGGATTCCTAAACCACTAAAACATGGTGGTAGACACAGACATCACAAGTCTAGGTATAATATTGAAGTAGTTATGGCCATTTTAAGTATATGGCGGCCATCTGGACGCCATCTTGAAAATGACGCGTTTCCGGTAGTCAGATTTTGGTAAACTTTTACTATGTTATTAAGCACATTTGACTCTATAAAAATCCGTTGAGAAACCTTTTGTAGCAATTTTTTAGGGTCAAACCATATTTTCAGCCGACTACTACCCATTGTACCAAAAAATTGATGACCCCTCTTTCAAGATGACAAAAATTTCATGCCCCCCCCCCCCACATTGCTTGAGTAAAGTTGCACACACAAACACCTCGAGGGTATGGAGCGATAGAATTCCCCAAAAAAGAGCTTAGATTTTTTCAAATGACCTTCCTTACAAAGTCAAAAGGTGTTGATGCTCAGATTTCCCCTTCTGACTTGCTTATAATATTGAAATTACCCCTCAAAGGGGTTGGACAGAAATTACTGGTGGAACGCAATATTTTTGCGCAAGCTTGTGTGTACAAAATTTTGATATTTGGATTTATTAAAAAATCAGCTGTTGATAATGTTGATTCATTATACATGGTATACATATATTTTCTCATACATGTATGAGAAATCTATGTAGTACTTTTTCAATGCAAAACTATATGTATGCATTTATAGATATTTGATAATTTACATAAATGTACTTTAATGAAATAGGGTTGTTACAATGCTAAACTAAATTTATTTGTGCTTTTATAGGTGTTTGATAATTGATACAAATGTACTTGATTCAAATAGGGTATTTAAAGTTCAGATGTGGACAACAATTATGATATGGGAATTTCACCTAAAAGTATTATTTAACTTTTCATAGTACTAGTAGTCTCAGTACAGGTAACTGTTAAATAATTTCCCTGACAAAACTTGCTATATCTCTAATATGTAAGTAATAGGAATTGTTCATTGCCCTCAGTTCAGTGAGCTTGATTTACAATAAGACAAGCCTCAGAGTTGTCAAGTCAAGATGTTCATGTGACAGATAATTATATGTTTGTTCAGATTTACAGGTGAATAACTGCAGAGAATGAAATCATGCAACGAATCATTTTTATCTCCCAGAATATTTATGAACACTGAAACTGCTTTTTGACGGGACGGATACTTATGAAAATTAAGTGACCCCCCCCCTCTGAGCTGTTTGAAAAATACATGACCCCCTTTGCAGTTTTCAAATTTGAGGTGACCCCCCTGGATTTTGCCGGCCCACCCCCGGCCATAATAACTGAACGCTCCCTAAGAGGCCTCGGTCGTTTCATCTCGGGTTGGGCTTTCTGGTAAGCCGGAAAAAATTATTTGTCGACGGAGTGAGAGCAAACCATGGTCATTAAAATATGGGGTCTACAATCCAGCAAAGAAACACTAATACGGCTTTTGTGCTCAAATAGAGCCTTCTACGGGGTACGTATTATTCGATGATGATATTCACCAGACTTTCACCAGAGACGTGAATCCCTTGATCCAGTCCCATAGTATGATCCTTGTATTTTCATGGAAGAGTGCAGTACAAGTCGTGTCTCAATGATTTAAAAATATACAATGGACGTTACCATTGATTCGTACTTTACTGAATGGGACTGTTGTTATAGGCACCTTCAGGCCGCAAAATCAAGAATTGCCAGCATAAATCATACAAGCTGCTGATTTTGACCAAGATGTTTCCCCAGGACATCATTGAACAGACCTGCCTCGGGGTTGTTACACGTAGCTACAAGAGTTGCCATTACTGTGAACCTCATAGAAGGGCAGAAAACTCGTAAAGCTAATGACCAATGCAGTAAATCAGCGAAGGAATGATGGAAAGTTAGCTATATAGACTGTTACCCAGAGGAGGAAACAAGTTGACCACAGCGCTTCTCATTTGGTGAATGAAATATTGTATTTGCCCTTTTTGACCATAAAGGGCTTCTATCTTCGTTAGTTGCAACTGACAGTGATTTATGTCGGGGTTAGTTCCAGTCATGTGCTCTTTACTGAAAATTCTTAGATATGCCCATGTTTTTGGTGTCCAAACACTGGAAATACAGCATGGCCTGCCAAATTCAAGTCAATTGTCGAGAGAAACATCGACAGTTTCACTCAATGTATCTGAAAGTGAATCCGTTTTTGGAATCTGAATCTGAATCTGAATAATGTAACTTATCGAGCATTGATCGATGCTGGTCAAAAAGTTCTATCATTAGCGGGCATCGATGTTCAAGTTGTTTACACCAACAATCCAACAATGAAGGCATAGAGATGACTTTGAAAATGTTGATGCATGTGACATATACAGATGTTCTACAGAAGAATCCAATGCAATGGTGACATTTGACTTTAGCAGCGTACCACATGTAAAAAGGTATGGTGTTCTCCAACTCAATCAGTGTTCGAAATATTGAAACTGTGAAACTTAAGCCATAGTTCCGATGTACCGTATTATTTTTATTTTATGATCTGAGTAAATTTTTAAGCAATGGAATAGATCTTTCCATATACTGACGTAAAATTATTTTGAGAAAAAAGAATAATGAAATGTTTCATAAGAAAGTATTTGAAAGTTTGTCAAACATTGGTACTTTAAGTACCATTATTTCTTGGATGTAATGAGTTATTTACATTAGGTTCTCCTTATTGATGATTTAGGTTTTCTGAATGTGTTGAGTAATTTCCATATTTATCGTACACTTTTCATAAAGCTGGTGCAAATTCCATTCAGTTCTATTCAGCCCAAAAAGGACAGATTATCATTGACCTGGTTGATAAAGTCCTCTGTAACAGTTATCTATTGTTACTAAGTTTTACTGAAAAGTCAGCTTTTGAAAGGTATTACTTTTACGGCAAAGGATATGCATATACAGCAAGTCCAAACAGCCTACTACACTGATTACATTCATTACAGGACCAATGCAAGATATAATATCGAATTATTTGTGTGAACAGGCTTCATTCATAATCTATGACGTCTATAATCTATAAGTCAACATTGCGCAAGACATCGCAACGACTCCTCCATATCTCAATGAAATCTACAAGGAATGACACCGCACTTCAAAATCGTCGTACAGGAGGATAATTTAAGGTACCGTATGCTATTACAATTGTTAATGATCAAGCACTGCCCTCTGGTTTAAATCTCTCATGATTTAGATCACACTTGATCATCGAACGGTGCAGAGAGGCTGCTATTTCGTTTGTTTACACACAGTTGACATTTCAACAGATGTCATGCGCGCGACATCGCTGTCACGCTCCGTGCGAACGGCGAAATATTTGCTAGAGTTTGCCTAATGAAAATACACGGACTTCAATAGAAAAAAACATGGGAAAACTTTACAAGACTCAACATGTTATTTCCATAATTAGTTGTCCGAAATATCCTTGTTCTTCAAAACAGATGACGTTTATCGTGCATATCTCGACGTGAAATATCATGGCTGATATTTTACGGTAAACGTCACTAGGATGAAGCGATATAGACATGGACATACGATAATGTCAATTATTACATATGTACCACAGTTTACTTGCATCGAAGAGCGCGCATACTATCGTTATTTGCACTGCAGTGCAATACCAAAAACATTATGCCATGAGTATTTACCAATTTTGACCCAGAACTATTTTTTTTTGTAAATACAAAAATTGTCGTCTAGATCACTTCATGTTATTCCGATACTAGTTATCGTAAAATGGATGACAGTACAGATAAAAAACTACAACAAAGAAAATTGCATGTACTTATCGTAGTGTAAGGATGATTTTAAATGATGCCTATACTGACAACATACAGACAGACACAAGTGTTGGGGGTCAAGGTCAACAACTTTATTCCAATGTTGACTGGCTAGGAGCCGATTTCCGCCACTCTAGGCGTAATAAGATACTTATGCTAAAGACGGCAAAGCCAAAATGAAAGAGAAAAGAGAGAGAGAAAAAAATCAATCAATTGCAAGCTATTCGGGTAGGGAGGGAGGGTGGGGAACGCTCTGAGGTTGAAGCCAATGCTATTAGGTAGCCTCGTCCGGAGACCGTCCCCTCACAGCCTCGACCCCGGCCCATTTAAACCACAATAAAACAAGTATTATTGTTCACTTAAATGATGCCTATACTGACAACATACAGACAGACACAAGTGTTGGGGGTCAAGGTCAACAACTTTATTCCGATGTTGACTGGCTATGAGCCGATTTCCGCCAAAGACCCCAACACTATAGTAGCCCTCCGGCGCCCTGGAAATAGCGTCATTGTCGCTAAACGAGTCCACGCTTGTTAATTGGTCTGTAAAGTTCTTACTACTAAGGTCCTGTAGCAATAAGGCATGTGTTGCAGCAGACATGTGGAAGTGCCATTCCTGTAAAGGGTGAGTCTTGCGACATTGCAGGGTGTCCAAAGCTCTGAAGTAGTGTTTAATTTCGTGTAGGCGCGATAAGAAGTCAGCGTCGTTATCATTAGTTCTGACGTATCTGGCGGTAATCTGAAAGTTGGAGATTGCCGACAGCCAGAAGAGTTCGCGTATCCACTCCATGGCTGTTGCATAACGTGACGTGCCAGAGTTTATTATGTAAATTGCAGTGGTATTATCCGTGTATACCACTATGTGGCGTTTGTCCCAGAAACGATGCCACCGGCTGCACGCAAGCAGGACGGCGTAAAGTTCTTTGAGGTTGATATGCGCATCCGCAGTAGTTGGATGGTCCGCTGACCATCGCGTGTAGAACCAGTCGTTCGCGTAAATGCCCGCTCCCGCTGCTGAGCATGCATCAGTGGTGAAAATCTGCTGGGGCAACGGAGTTTCCTCTATGAAGAATGCCGTACCGTTAAAAGTTTTGCTGAGATTCGCCGACCAGCTGATGTCTGCTCTCGCTTGCCTGTTAAGGCGTATGTGATGAGACTGTCGTGAGACCGAGTTTGTCACATTGATGAGTCGCCGAAAATGTGCGCCCGCCGCGAATTACTCTTGCCGCCCAGTTGAGTTTGCCGATTAGTTGCTGAAGCTCGCGTTTCATCGCTCGCCGCTTTGGAAGCCAATATTCCAGGAGTTCGCTTACTTCTTGTAGCTTGGTACCGTCTAGTGACAAAGTCCGTGTGTGCTCGTTTATCTCGATCCCTAGGAATGTTAAGCATTGCGTAGGCTCGACCACCTTATCCAAGTTTATGGAAAAGCCAAGTTGCTGAAGTAGTTGTAGCAAGGCCTTAAAGGCTTGTACGCACGATAATTTAGAGTCCGCGACGATTAGGAAATCGTCGAGATACACGATTACGACATCATACCCTTTCCTGCGCATCATTCTAGTAATACTTTGCGTAATGCGAGTGAAAATTTCCGGGCTCTTTGCTGCACTTAATGGAAGGCGTGTGTCGACCATGTATGTCCAAGTTTTATGCTGCGTGAATTTGTAACGTAGGCCCATAGCACGCTGTGAGTCAACACTCATGGGTACAGAGCGATAAGCGGATTTCAGGTCGACTTTGGCCAGGTACGATCCTGGCTTACACATAGCGACAGCATGATTGATAGTTTCATATTTGAACGAGTTTGTAGATGCATATGAGTTCACGCTTTTGCCGGCAGGTTGACTGCAATCGTGAATGAGTCTAACCTTGTTTGATTGTTTCTTTGGTATAGCACCGAGGCTGCTTATAATGTGCGGTTTACTGTTCATGATCTTGTAATTTCCTGCTGATATTTCGTGCAAAATTTGTTGTTCGACCGCCTTGCAGTAAGCTGGATCGGTGCATGATGCATAGTTCGTTCGTTCCACATTTTGAAGGGGGGTGCCAGGGTCGATAATGTCAAAACCGTATTTTATGCCATTTAGAATGTAGTCGCTATTCATGGATGTCATATTTGAGTTCGTTTTCCCATCTTTCCAGGCAATCAGTCAGAGGGCTAGCTACCTTATGCTAGGCTTGATCACCCCGTTCTTGGCTGAGCAGTATGGAAAGCTGTTCGGGACAACCGGCGACAACAGTCAAACCAATGCAAAATTACATAGGAATGCAGCGGCGACAACTGTTACACAAATCTGGCAGTACAACTGGCGACAACAACAAAATTTTGACCGGCACCGACAACTCGAGAGCCGACAACTGTAGAATATCACCCGACACCTACAACTTATCACCCGACACCTACAACTACAACTACAGCTGGCTCACTGGCCCGGCAGCGGCAGCGCGGCGCTGTTCATTTGGAAGCGCCTGCACACTTTGATTGTACTCGATGCCGCTGGCGACAACTCCAGTCAATTCAAGCGGCGCCTACAACAGTGGTTTGTTCATTAGTAAACGCATGTGCACTAAGTTGTACAAAATCCGCTGGTGACAACTCTTGGAAATTCCTCTTGGCACTGCTTGCAGCGGCGGCGACAGTGCTGCTCATTGGTAGGCGCATGCGCATTTACATGATACCTATGGAAAGCCGTTCGAGACCCCCGATAACAGTCAAACCAATGAAAAATTACATAGGAATGCAGCGGCGACAACTGTTACACAAATCTGGCTGTACAACTGGCGACAACAACAAAATTTTGACCGGCACCGACAACTCCAGAGCCGACAACTGCAGAATAATACCCGACACCTACAACTTATCACCGACACCTACAACTTAACACCCGACACCTACAACTACAGCTAGCTCACTGGCCCGGCAGCGGCAGCGCTGTTCATTTGGAAGCGCCTGCGCACTTTGATTGTACTCGATGCCGCTGGCAACAAGCGGCACCTACAACAGTGGTTTGTTCATTAGTAAACGCATGGGCACTAAGTTGTACCAAAATCCGCTGGCGACAACTCTTGGCAAATTCTCTTGGCACTGCTTGCAGCGGCGGCGACAGTGCTGCTCATTGGTAGGCGCATGCGCATTTACATGATACCTATGGAAAGCCGTTCGAGACCCCCGGACAACAGTCAAACCAATGAAAATTGCATAGGAATGCAGCGGCGACAACTGTTACACAAATCTGGCAGTACAACTGGCGACAACAACAAAATTTTGACCGGCACCGACAACTCCAGAGTCGACAACTGTAGAATAATACCCGACACCTACAACTTATCACCCGACACCTACAACTTAAAAGCCGACACCTACAACTACAGCTGGCTCACTGGCCCGGCAGCGGCAGCGCTGTTCATTTGGAAGCGCCTGCGCACTTTGATTGTACTCGATGCCGCTGGCGACAAGCGGCGCCTACAACAGTGGTTTGTTCATTAGTAAACGCATGCGCACTAAGTTGCACCAAAATCCACTGGCGACAACTCTTGGCGACAGTGCTGCTCATTGGTAGGCGCATGCGCATTTACATTATACCAAATGCCGCTGGCGGCAACTCTTGGCACTGCTTGCAGCAGCGGCGACGGTGGTGCTACCAAGCGCATTTAGATTATACACAAGACCTACGAGTCTGACAGTGCTGTTAATTTTTAATTGTCAGTGTCCTTTGTAGTGTTTTTCTTGGGAGTATTGCCGTTTGCCTGGACAATAGTTTGTCGTTTATCAAGGTGATACAGTGATAAGTGGAGGTCCACGGAACCCCATGTGATTGAGTCCGTCGCCTGTTTCTTGCGATACTCTGATGGTGTCGTAAAAGATTGTGCGTAATCCCCGATATTAATTGTGTGATCGAGGTATGCTAACGTGTCCTTCGTGGACAGGCCGCGGTTAATGAGTGTCTTTAAGATTCGGGCGTTGGCGGATATCCACTAAGGAAGGAAAACTTGGTCAGGTTTCGGTCTACGCTTGGTGGCCCGCATAATTAGCTTCATGTCCCCTTCAGCTGCTAGCTCCGTCTCGTCGGAAGAGTCCAGCGAAGCAGTCTTTGTGGTTATATAGTCCGGAATCAGTAATGGTTTATGCTCATCATTCGTTAGATTCTGGGATGTGATACTCTGGTCCGATACAATGTCTTTAAGCGCATCGTTGCCGAAGGCTTCGAGGAGACTTTGTTCAGCTCTGCATCTTTGGCAAGGGACTTTGTAGTCGCCCCTGATGTTTCTGTCCCGTGTGTAGGTTTGTCTTGAGGTGCCTGTTGTTTTGCCGGTTTGGCGTTTAAGTTGTTCCATGCCCAGCGGAGCAGTCCGCGTTGGCCTATAGGCAGGTTAAGTCCAATGATGTCTTGATTGTTGAGGCGCTTCAGGACATCGGTTGATGGGATGCCTTGTGTAGTTAGCACGTCGTGTGTATCCTCCGTTAGACCTGCTGCCTCACACCATTCACGGAAACTTTGTGCTTTGTCTGACATTGTTGCTATTCCTTGGCGGGAACAATAGCTTTGTGAACAAAGGTTATCCACATGTGAACGCTCGGAGGTCGAAACCAATACTAGCCGCCTCCGGAGACTGTCCCTTCACAGCCTCGACCCCGGCCCATTTAAACTACAATAAAACAAGTATCATTGTTCACTTTACAATCCGGAAGAGTAGTTTATCGTCAGGAGCAAATTAAACAGTTAACATTTTAAGAGACGTTTTGCTAGTGTTTTCTCACCGGACATTCCCCATTTTTCAATCCTTAAGAATATTTATAAAGTCATTTTTGCGTGCAGTTTACTCTGTGCTTGTATGTCCTACACGCTGCTATTGATAACAGTGAGCGCTTGTGTGCCACGGTGAACACTGAAATTTGATCGTTCGATAAGTTACGTTTACCGTATCTTACTCTTAAAATTCCCGTAAAAAATCTTTGAACTGTTATTTATTTTGATCATTTAGAAAAATTTCAAGCTCCAAATATGAAAAAATTGAAAGCGTTTAATTTTCAAAGTTCTCTTCGTTTGACTATCTATGGCATGTTGCTTACAGTGTGTGAGAGATCGCAAGCAGAGTTCGAGCTCTCCGAGGGGGGTCACCTCAAATTTGAAAACTGCAAGGGGGGGGGTCATGTATTTTTCAAAGAGCTCAGGGGGGTCACTTAATTTTCATAAGTATCCGTTCCGTCAAAAGTAGTTTCAGTGTTCAGAAATATTCTGGGAGATAAAAATGATGTGTTGCATGATTTCATTCTCTGAAGTTATTCAACAGTAAATCTGACCAAAGTATAATTATCTGTCACATGAACATCTTGACTTGGCAACTCTGAGGCTTGTCTTATTTTAAATTGAGCTCACTGACCGTAACGAACAATTCCTATTACTTACATATTAGAGATAAAGCAAGTTTTGTCAGAGAAATTATTTAACAGTTACCTGTACTGAGGCTACTAGTACCATGAAAAGTTAAATAAGGCCAAAGTAATGAAATTCTTTGTTTTGCGTCCACTCTAAATGGGAAAAGGTACGCGTCCAAGCGGCTGAAAAACACACACAAGAAAATTAACACATTGTAATTTGATTGCAGCAAATAAAAAAATTTTAACAAAATATTAGTTCTGAAAAGCTAAGCGGTCATGTCCTCAAATTTCCTATTCAAATACACTGCGTGTGCTTTTCATGAAAACCTTAAAAACCTAAGCGGATGGGGACGCAAAACAAAGAATTTAATTACTTTCGCCTAATACTTTTAGGTGAAATTCCAATATCATAATTGTTGTCCACATCACAGGCGACCCAATAAGTTCTGAGTTTTTCATACTGTTTTCTCTATCATTTTCTCTTCTTTCTTCATGCTCTGAATGATCGGAATAAATAAAATAAATGGTTTATATAACCTAACCTAGCCTCTGTGACTCTTTATTTATTTTACACTCCATTACAAGGACGTATATCTCTCATACACACATGCTGTAATTAATTAGTCAACACAACTAATTATGCTAATCCGTGGACTTATCAGAGGTTGGTCAACATCGGAAAGATAGTGATGTTAATGAAAAAGGAGAAGGTATGAAGATCTTGGGAAACATGTCCAGAGGACGTCCGTAAACCTAGTGGACGCTTATATATTCATGATATGCGCAAACAAACACTGCTCATTATTCAAAATAAACGGGAAGTTAGATCGAAAGGAACGCTGGAAACGCGCATGCTTTTCGTTGCCAAGCGCCAAATTCTAACATAACTAATTATGGTCCTGCTCCATGTAACAAATGCCACCCAGAAAGTATCGACCGACCAAGCAGAAAAGATTGCCGGAGTGGCCGTTTCATGAGTTTTTCAACAAAATTATATAGATGTATGTTTCACGTCGTCGTTTTCTGGGAGTGTATATACCAAGTATAATTTACAAACCGCGTCGTGATTCAAGGCACAATGGTGACACATTAACAGGAGCACACACTGGAGAATTTTGGCCAGCACTGTGAATTTTTTAAACCAGTCACCTTCATTTCTCTGCACTCGCTATTAACTCCATGTCTACCGGTAACATATCGTTATTTTCTGTCTCAAAGTACGTACCAGCAACAGGCCTTTGACGTCAAAGTCGGTTGTTTTCTGGTATACGGTAGCAACCAAGCTCATGACTAGAATGACTCTACGGCGTCAAAGAGTTAATCTCGCCGGTTACTTTTTTCGCCTAATAAAAGAGAGTTGGTCGCTAAACTAGCTCCATGGTCGCTACTAGTCTAAGGAATTCATCGATTTTCAATCGCACCTTATACTGTTAGTGCACAAAATTCCCGAAGCGGCGCATGGGCTATGAAACTTCGTTTGTACTGTTAGGCTAGCTTTGGGTCCATAGCTGTGGTGTTTTCGGACGGGATTTCTGCCTTTTACGGCTGGTTTTGACTTTAACGTCACCACCACAGCCATGGGAACGTCCATGTTCTGCCCGACAGCACGCTTGTCGCAACTTTGTTTGTCGATATTTCGAAAATTTTCCACCCAAATTGCCAACACTCATCGACAACATGGTTATTAGGGGCTACCACTACCAGAAATCCGCTCAAAATCACCAAACTATCGCCGTTTTCCAGCTTTTTCGACATGCCTACTGGCAGACCGTTCTTTTTCTGGCGTACAAGCGATTGACGAGGCTCAGAGCAGCCCGTCACTAAAGTCACGTCAGCGGTGACCTCGCAACATCGACACACAAACTGACATCACCGATGATGTCGGCCACTACGTTAAGAAGCCTGTGAGAATTTTTACCAGCACTGTGAATTTTTTAAACCAGTCACCGTCATTTCTATTCACTCGCTATTATCTCCATGTCTGCCGGTAACATATAGTTATGGAGAAGTTTAGTTACACGTAATTACCAGGGATTACCCTGGCTCAAGAACTGCATGAGATAAAATCCCACATGAAAAAAAACAGTGGGAGAATTTCAAAGTCGGTGGGAACCTAACTTAAATTCCGTGATTTTCTGCATTTTGGTTAATTTGCATAACAATAGTTTAATTGTTATGGTAATGAGTTTTTAATGTTTACCAGACATTACACATACACACACAGCCATAGAGTGTTCTACCTAGACTAATTACAGTGGCAGAGAGAGAACACTGTATGGTTCTGTGTATATGTGTGTGTGTGTGTGTATGTTACAAATTAAACACCAACAAATTAAACTTCATGAAACATTTATTTTCCAAAAAGTCAGAATTTTCTTACAGATAGAACACCAAAAAAATAGTGATAATGCAAAGTTCTGCAGTGACTGCTGTATAACACTAAGTGTCACTGTGTTTTACATGCTACACCTTGGTTTACAGTTACTTATGGCCTGTAAATAAAGATCTACATTTACTTTCCTTCCAGTCCTTCAACACTGGCAGAAAATTAAAGTTCTTTAAATCTGAGCCTTGAATCATGATCCTCATGAGCTGGTCACAGTGTTCAGATGACAACCTGTTCCTCAGTGGTGTAGTGACCATATTCTGGGCTGAAAAGGCACGCTCACAATCACTGGTGTGTACAGGATGAGTTAAGGCCAGGGCAGCTAGATGCAATAGGTTGGGATAATCCTCTTCATGATACTGCTTGAATATATACCCCAAAACTCTGCTGTGCTTCTCCTAGGATAGCCATGTGCTTTCACCACCTTCTTAAGGCTCATCCATTCATTCCGTGTCTGCTGTGGGTTAATAACAGAGCCAGCTTTGACTTTCTGCACAACCTGTTGGTCATCCTTGTAGGTATGAACCTGTTCAACTCCAAAATGGCTGATCAAAACCTCTATAGAATCATTACCCCAGTCTGCCAGATCCTGGTCAGTCAGCAGGGACACTGGACGCATACCAAGAACACACATGCTTGTCATGAGCTCTTGGTTAGGAAATCTATTCAGTAAAAAGACAAAAAAAAACAAAAATAATTTTTTTTCAAGACAGTACAGATAAGAGTGAGGGTGTGAACAATCAACCAATTTTTCTCAATTACAGCATTTGTTGCCAATGAAAAACTATACTAGCAATGCAATTCAGTAATGCAGTCTTAAAGTTATGCTCTGTGTGTTATCTGATACAGTTACACGTAATACATTGATGATTCTAAAACACAAACCTGCTCTCAATGTTGTCAATCAACCCATCAACATAAGCATTTTTAGTTGAAGAAAAGATATGCCTTGATTTGGTGATGACATGATGACCCCTGAATAGTCCATCAATCAAATCTTCTTTCAGCTGATCCTGGAAAGTTGGCTGACCTGGTGTGGGAGCTGTGTCATTCCTCAATGCCTTCAGTACTCTGACAGCAGCATCTATATTTGACTAGAAAATAGGTCTTATGTGAATATTGCTTATAAATTGCAGGAATATACGGCATTTCTAATTACTAATTAAAATGAATTGCATAATAAATTATTAGAAAATCATGCAAGTGAAGTTTATTTAAATAGTATCCCAAGAAATGTTTAGGGTCTACAATCACCAAAGACTAAGTACTACTTTCATATATCAATGCAAAAATAAAATAAATAATAGTTACCATTAATAATATCTTTCATATTCCAGAAAAGGGTTTCCACAATATTGCAGCACAGATGATTTTGGCTGTGATATCATACAAACAACTGAAAAATAAATCACTGATTAGTTGTAACACCTATAAACAAAAACTAAATGAATTCAAGTTACAAATTGTTTATGATAAATATTGAGTTATTACCTGAACAGTGCCAATATCCAAATCTTTCTTTTGGAAGAAAAGATTTAACTGCATCACAGGTTGTAAGATATCCATAAGACTGTATGTCATCTGTATGAAGAAGTCCTCGCTCATCTTCTTCCTGAGTCCCACTGCCATGGCATCTTTGCCAGTAGCTGCAGCAGTAGTGAAATATGTGATCAAAGAATCCAGTGTCCTGTAGACAGCTTCCAGTGCTTTGTAAAACTAAGCCAACGAATCTGGTGGACCTGGTAAAAAGAATTAAATCAATACAAAATCAATATAAATTAACTTGTCAGACTATATATTTACATGAGAAAGTCTAAGTCAATCAAGAAAGAGTTTCAATTGACAAAGGTTCTCGGAATTTGTTTTAATTTAGTGTTACTCACCTCTCTGTATTTCAGGGCTGGTTCATTAAGCAAATCCTGCACTGCTTTTACAGATTCACACCTTTTTGGAGACTTCTTGAAATAGTAAAAGAGGGACTCCAGGACTTCTTGATAGAACTTCATTGCTGGAAAATTACAGTTCATTTGTGTTATGGTAGTTACTAAACACTGACAAGTGGTTTATGGTGAAAATGTATGTTGAAAAATTAGAAAACTTTTACAGAACAACTGGTTTAAAACTGTCAAGGATGAAAGTTTATGTGCACTCAAATGTGACATTTCCTTACCAGGTATTTTGGTTGCAGCTTGCTCTGAACAAAGAGCTACCCTGTGTGCTGAGCAATGGGTGTTGACCAACTGTGGATTAACCTGAAGAAACTGCCCAGTCAATCCCTTCTTCCTGCCAGTCATGACACTAGCACCATCTGTGCCTAGTCCTAGAAAATAAATAAGAATTCAGAAACTAAGAAAGCAGCCTTACTGATCAAAGCCTGGGTGTTATATAAGTAAGGTTCCCAGTCTATTACATTTGCCCCATTTCTGTGTTTTTTATTCAGGCGGTTTTTTTTGGTTTTCTGCCCCTTGTTTATAGTTGTCTAATTAAATAAAAAAAAATAACTATTTATAAGACACCAGTCTAATGTCAGGAAATACATAAAACTACACAAAATGACACACATGGTATCATGAAATGCCAATAAAAAACATGTGTCAGTATTTCGGGGCAGTCACAGACAAAACTAAATGTAATAAAAAAATAAATGAAAACTTGCCTGTTATTTTACACAATGGGATATTTCTCTTTGCTAGATGGTCCTTTATTGCAGTAAAAATCCCTGATCCATCTGCTGCAGTGATATGAATGTCCGTCAGGAACAAGGTCATAGGAACCATGGACAGAGGGTCAATCACTCGCGCATTGACAGTTAGCTTGTGGTGAACTGCAATGTCCGTGCTTTCATCTGTGAGAATTGAAATGGTAGGGGACATCCTCAACTTCTGGGTAACATCTCTATCAATCGTATTAGAGATAGAATTTAGCATATCACAAGCTGTGTTGTAACTGCTGTAGGTGACACGCTGTCCACACTGGATAACATCAAGGTTTGGCGTGCCAAGTTCACGTAACAACCCCATCAGAGACGGGTATTTCGTCAGGGGTATGGTTTCTTTCGCTAACCAATACACTACCTTCAAGCAGGACTGTATTCCGTCTTCCTCTCTTGACAGCTGCTGGCGAACGGCTGCTTCCATACACGCAGCTTCACATGGCGCTGCAATGGCCTGTTTGTGTTCTACTGACTTTAGATGTCTCTTAATTGTTGTCGTCTTCATATTTTTTGTTCCGACTGCCATAGCGTTTTTGAACTGCATATCTCGACAGAGGGAACAAAACATTTCACCCCTGTCCGTGTCATGGCGCAACCAAGACCCGTACACAGCTAGCCAACTATTCTGAAACTTGAGGCTGGTCTTGCGACCATCACCAATACTCGTCGATTCTTCGCGTTCGTCCTCACTAGCGGAGGCGATCGAATCCGTACTTCTAGGAGTAACGGAAGTACAGTAGTCTAGAATAGTGCTTTTCCGTTTTTTCTTCGCACTACCAGTACCACTCGTACTGGATACGAGCGCCATTTTGAGCGACGAGAACACGCTGTACATCAGCAATGAACACTTGCTGTATCGACTCCAATGATTTGTCAATGAACGCAAAACTTCCTGCTTGCAACCAATCACAAACGCTGTTTGAAACGGGTAACTCTAGCATAATTATAGCGCTCTCTACGGCGACACAATGATTGGTTCTGTACTGAAAACCTGCCAAATGATATACCGATGAATTTAGATCGCGTATATGTATCACGTACGCGCCATTTGCATTATCGGCGCGACTTTTTTGCCCAATTGATTTTTCTCAATGCGATTTTTCTGATTTTTGAGCGTAAATATCGCGTTATCGCGCCCCAAAGTGATCCCTGTCTAATTACGTTCCATCATCAGCTGATCAGTGATAACCATACGTCGCGTACGTGTAGAACATACGTTCGGAACGGCAAACAACACCTCTACACATACAAAATGTGGTCATAATTACGTGTAGTATTTTTTGTAGATATTCTTGATGATTTCCGCGAATTTAGACAAGAAACCTTGTAAACTATCATGGAAAACATCTTTGATATCATAATATTTCGTAGAGTTTGCACCAGCGTAAGAAGTACTTGCTATATGATTTCCTTACATGGACGAAATGTTGTTGTCTCATTCCACTTGTTATCTGACGCCACCCCAAAGAGTTCTCCAAACCATATAAAAAACTGTATCAAAGAAAATCGGCTGATTTAATTCGAGGATACGAGCTAGAATATTCCTCATATAAAATTAATGTTTCTTAAAACTCAAACGAATTTCCAATGTTTGTGAGAAAAAATACAGCAAAATTATTAAGGCAGACCACCGTCCCTCCACCCACGGACGGTGGGCAGACAAAACCTTAGCAACACCACCCGATTGAGAGAACCACGCTTAACCACGTACACGAACATTGACCTAGTCAAAATCAGGCTTGTCCCCGGGAAATATGTTTACAAGTTTGCTCACATATAAACAACGTAAAGGTCAAAGGTTTCAACTTCCGACTTCCTGCTTTACGGACGTCCTCATGCCATAACTGCAGGCAAGGCACTGGCAGGGTTTGCACTGTTCGCGACCATTTAAACGTTTGAAATTAGAGTAGCTGACTCTCCTCGGCCATCAAAATACATTGGCTGCAGTAGATTGTGGATAAATGGTCATGACTGGCCGCAATTTGGTAATTTCTGGACACATTTCAGGAGAGCTTCTTACCTTCCCGTTTTAGTAACCATTCCTATCTTTCGCGATGTTGACCAACCCGTAAAATCCCTGATAAGTCCACGGATTAGCATAATTAGTTGTGTTGACTAATTAATTACAGCATGTGTGTATGAGAGATATACGCCCTTGTAATGGAGTGTAAAATAAATAAAGAGTCACAGAGGCTAGTTAGGTTATACAAACCATTTATTTTATTTATTCCGATCATTCAGAGCATGAAGAAAGAAGATAAAATGATAGAGAAAACAGTGTGGAAAAACTCAGAACTTATTGGGTCGCCTGTGTTCACATCTGAACTTTCAAATACCCTTTTTGAATCAAGTACATTTGTATCAATTATAAAACACCTAGAAAGCACAAATTAATTTAGTTTAGCATTATAAAACAAATTATTCTTAGTCTTCTCATTGACTCCAATGTATCGAGAATCAACATTTCGGTGAAATTCCAAAATCCAATTTCTTGCACACATATCAACCTTTAACCATCCTAGGCTAACTAAGTAATTTAAAATGAATTATCAAAGGTCTATAAATACACAGATTTTGATAGTTTTGTATTGGAAAAAAATATTCATTGTTTCCTCATAGACTCCTATTAACAGTGAATGTACATTTTGGTATAATTCCAAAATCCAATTTCTGGCAAACACATCCGTTTGTTACTACCCTAATCTAATCAAGTACATTGATATCAATAATGGAGAGTACATAAATACACGGGCTTACCTATTTTTGGTATTGGAAAACAATTATTCATACTTTCCTCATAGACTCCTATGTAAGCTTATAGTGGATGAACATTTTCAGTGAAATTCCATAATCAGATTCCTTGTACACATAATATGCACCTTTAACCATCATATTCTGATCAAGTACAATTATGTTAATTATTGAACGTCTGTATATGCACAAGTATACCAAGTTATTCATTGGAAAAAAATTCCCAATTTTATCATTGACTTCAATGCACATTTTTGGTGAGATTCTAAAGTCAAACTTTTTGTCCACATGCCAGTTGTGACAACCCTATTCCATTAAAGTACATTTATGTAAATTATCAAATATCTATAATATCATAGATATAGTTTTGCATTGACAAAGTATTACATACGCATGTATAGTGAATCAACATTATCAACAGCTGATTTTCAATTAAATCCATATATAAAAATTTTGTACACACACGCTTGTGTAAAAATATTGCAATCCACCTGTAATTTCTGTCCAACCCATGTGAGGGGTAATCTCAAAATTATAGCAAGTCAGAAGGGGAAATCTGAGCATTAACACCATGTGAGTTTGTAAGGAAGGTCATATGAAAAAATCTAAGACCTTTTTTTTGGATTCTATCGCTCCATACCCCGCCCCGAGGTGTTTGTGTGTGCAGCTCTACTCAAGCAATATGGGGGGGGGGGTCATGAAATTTCTGTCATCTTTAAAGGGGGGGGTCATCAATTTTTTGGTACAACGGGTAGGGGGTTCACTTATTTTGACTGATGCGCAGGAAGAATTTGCCGGCCCACCGCCAGCCATAATAACTGAGCGCTCCCTAACAGAACCCCATGGCCTCTGAGTGCGAGTGCGCTGTACTAGCGGTCACTCTTCACTCATGGGTAATGGGGTTCTGTCATACTATGAGATCACCCTTTTGAAGACTACAGGTGTTAATAATGAGTTGCCTTTGTTCAAAGAGACCCGCAACTTTGCCATGATTTTGCCAGTAGATTCTAGAGACCTTGCTGGTACAGACCTCGAAACCATAACACCACTTGTCACATTGCCAAGAGGGGTGTAATTTCAGATTTAGTGGAATTATCTGGGACTTGAACACAGAGTCTGGCAGTTGAATCAAGTACAATAGAAATGCAATGTAGGCTTTCTATCAGTCCTGTCATAATGTAGTACAAAGTAAATACCAGGCACTCATGTGTTTAACTCAGTGAGCAACTGTGGTAGGTTGGAGTAAATGGGATATGATACAGCTTTTGCTGCCCCAGCTTCTAATTGAGATCAAACGAGTTGGCAGCATCTACGCTTAATCAAAATAAGCAAGGTCGAATAGATTTGCAGCGGGATGTACATGCTGCTGCACTATAGTTTGGTTGAGAACCAACTGTTCATCTGGATATTTTCAATGTTATATCTAATCCTTATTATTGGTCCCCTCAGCCTCTGTTCCCTGATTTACTTTCAAATATTTAAGTTCATCAAGATCTTGATTCAAACGTACTTTGATTCCGTAATTACGATTGTCTCCAGCCATTATGTACAGACAATTATTGTTCACAAACGTGAAAATGAAACACTGTGTAGCCCTGCATGAGTATCCCACTAATAACTTGCGGTCGTGCAGTGAAGATGGTATAAAGTAACCCTCAGTCAGTTTTGAAGACATCAGCTGTCATAACTGCTTGATTAAATCCAAAACCGTACAAAAGAGTGGTTCAAGACAATAACCAGGGTAAGTTCTCGCAATTTTTCTGACTGTGACCCTCAACGTGACATAAATGTGACATGTCGACTGGCACAGGCTATCTTTCGCGTATCACACAAACGTCACCAAAGCGATGAGTACATTGCTAAACTTGACTTATGATAGCCCAAAAGTACCCTTAAGTTCGAGTCAAGTGGTCATCATGTTGCACTCAAATGATCAACTATCCAAGATCAATACGTCATTGGCAATGTCATAGTCCCCGCTTGTAATGGGGAATTTGTCACTGGAAGTGACTAAATTGAAATTGACATAATGTGCATGAAAAAAGAAAGCTTGGTACCAATCAATCAATCAATCAAAAGCATTTACATAGCGCCAAAATCCATTATGAGGTATGTTCTAAGGCGCTGAACAAGAACACAAAAATCAAAAAGCTCTCTCAAAGAGCTGCGATTTCAAGCCATTTTTAAAGGTGATCAACGTAGGCGACTGGCGAAGTTCCAAGGGAAAATTATTCCACAAATCGGGAGCACATCTTGAGAAGGAGCATTTCCCATACGTTTGCAGGTTACACCATGGCACACGAAGTAAGCGAGGTGAAGGTTTGATGTCACGGTGAAGCAGATCTGATAAATACACAGGAGCAGTGCCATTTAATGCCTTGTATGTAATCAGAAGAAGTTTGTAATTGATCCTGTATTGTACCGGTAACCAATGAAGTTCCTCAAGTGTAGAGGTGATGTGGTCAGATTTCCTTATCCTTGACACAATCCTAGCTGCAGTGTTTTGGTCATGTTGGAGTGGCTTGCAGTGTTTTGGGCATGTTGGAGTAAAAAAACCCTGTCTTTGACTAATGCCCATATTGGATTGTTTTTATGAACAAATAAATATTATAGTATGAATGACATAGGGTTAAGCCTGATGTGGACCGAAATTTCACTCACATTCAGTAGAGAAGAGATTTCCTATAATTAGCTATAGATACAGCTAAATGCCTTTCGAGACTGTTAAAGCTTTTAATGGTCAACATTTGCAGCAAGTGTCATCAGATTTAATGTAACCTTTCAGAACACAATGGAGTTGTTCCATACCATGGTGGTAAAAATGTAAAGCCAATCTGGGCTGCCACCAAAATTATAAAAGGTCATTCAATAATCCATTAAATAATTAATCGACAGGATGTCGCTAAACGTTTTTACACTACTTGAAGATCAACATCTGCATCATGCTTCATCAAATTTGATGCAGTATTTCTGGACATACCGCACTAATTAGAAACGTTCATTAAATATGCGAATTAGAAATTGATTAACATGATACTGATAAAAGTCTTTATGCACATTTAAAGAAACATGAGCTCAACATAGTATACGAAGTTTCAACAACATTAATGAAGTATTTCTTGACATATGTGCCTAATTACAAAAATTCATTAAATACGCCAGTTAGCGATTAATTGACATTATACGGCTAAATGTCTTTGCATGCAACTACAACACTTTCAGATCAACATTTGTACCAAGTTCCATTAAAGTTGCTACAGTATTTCTAGATGTATCACACTCCTTATGAAAGTTCATTAAACGTGCAAATTAGCAATTAATTGACATGTGACTGTTTAACGTCCTAGCACAGAATGAGAATACCAATAGATTAATATATGTACCATGTTTCACGATATTTGGTGCAGTATTTCTGGACATAGCACAATAATTAGGAAAGTTCATTAAATATGTAAATTTGCAATTAATTGACATGATACCGCTAAATGTCTTAGTTCGTTATTACAATGCTATGTGATAAATATCTGTACCGAGTTTCATCAAATTTGCTGAATTATTTCTGGACATATGATCCTCATTACTGAAATTCATTAAATATGCAAATCAGCAATTAATTGACAAGCTACTTATAACTGCTACATCGCTTAAAGAGAAACATCTGCACAAGGTTCCATGACATTTGCTGCAGAATTACTAAACGTGTAACCTTAATTATGAAAACTCATCAAATATGCAAATTGGCAATTTATTGACATGATTCTGCTTAATGTCTGTTACAGCTCTGGTATATCAATATCTGTACCAAGTTTCATCGAATCAGGGTCGGTATTTCCTGACACATCACCATAATTACAAATTCTATCAAATATGCAATTTAGCTATAAACTGACATGGTCCTGTTAAATGTCTTAGCACACAATTACAGCTCTGGTATGTAAACGTCTGTTCTAAAGCCAGTACTTCTTGGAATATTGCTGGAATTTTAAAATTTATTAAATATACAATTTAGCAATTTATTGACATAAAACCGATAAATGTCTTTGTGTGCTACAAGAACTCCATGTGACAAACATCTGTAACAAGATATATCAGATTTAGTTTCTTGAGAAACACAGCTCTTTTCAAAAATCACTGATTATGCAAATTAGCACCAATTAGCGTGCCACACCCAAAACAATAGACATGCATATGTATGTAATGTTGTATTATCCTTGTACCAAGTTCGAAATGGATTGGCTCAGGTATGTCTGGGATATCTGCCGGGACGCATGGAAGGAGCCAAAGCCATAAGTCTCTGGACTTCGTCCGCGAGGACTAAAGAAAACTATCCTAAAAGTACCCTTACTCTCCGCTTATTCACAGAATACACTGATTCATTTTACTGTTATTGCTATAATATGTTGTAGACAAACCGGACGTTTCCAAAGAGAAACCTACAAAGATGAATGAATGGAAGTTTGTCAAATGCACAAGGCCATTGCTAAGAGTATTTGTTCGAAGGTATCATATATCTTCCACCAAGAAGCCTTGACTAATTTGAATACTATACAATAGGCACCCAGAACTAAATGTGAACATAAATAGTGAGATACTAACACCTAGAAGGAACCAAAAAGAAAGGAACTCATGCATTGTCAAATCCTACATAATGCCGACTCAACTTACTAACATTTCCTGATAGACAAAAGTCGCTCCAACATCACAGGGAAAAAAGAATAAATTTAGAGATAGAAATACATATATTCATGAACATCTCATGATTTGGCAGACGGGTAAAACTCAAAGACCATACTTTTTCATGTCATTACCTTGCCGACTGGTCACATGACCAAGCGGCAATCTTCGTTTGAAACATTTCCATCCATCTCATTTGCATAAAAATTCATCAATCACAATCTGTTAACAACATTTGAAGACCACAGGGCAAGAATATTTCAAGCCAAATTCCAAGGTCACTGGCTATGTCGATTTTGAGAAGATATTTAAAGTATGAATTTTCACATTGTCAATGACCTTTGACCTACCTATACCTCTGCAGCTAAGCTATGGCCATATCTCATTTTTGACTACATAAGTACCCGAGAGAACTGGTGTCGATTGGAAAATGTCAGGTATGGGACCGAATTTCACACTTCAATTTCGGGGTAGTTGTTAATCTTTGACACTCATATCATACTGTACCTCATTAATTTTGCACGTACCTAATTCTAGGTTTGCCAAAAGAGCTAGTAATCCAATGTTTGGTATACAGGAATAAGTATTGGAACAAAGCTTTTTGACAAAATGTCACATAACCGGACACTTCCTGTATCTCACTAATTATGCACATGTCTAAGGCTGCGCTCAAAAACGTGGTGAGAGGGCTGGAGGAATTCATAGGGGATTCGAAAATTCTAGGGGTAGTCGAAGGTGAAACTTGAAAGTTTTGCTCTGCCTATGGGGGGACCTTGTTGTCATCTAATGGTTGTAATATTAGTAATATTAAACAAAATCTAGAGCCGTTTTGTCGCATTTTATGACTTTAAAGAGCGAGGTTCAGTGCTGTGGATGCACAATAGGCAACATGTAGTGCCATTGGATGTTGGCAAACTCTTGGCGGGATAAACACTTGCTTAGCGGTTGGCTTATTAGACAAACATAATCCATCTGTTACACTAGGGCCTACCGATTATCACCTTGGCCTGAATATTACGGAAGTGTGCAGGGTTCTCACGATTCGAGCCTAGCTCATAACAAGGGTTTGTGGACTGGCCGGGGGGCTGTGGTCTGGCCGAGAGACCTTTCTCGATTGTGATGTCATCGCTAGGTGACTGGATGCTGTACGCTGTGAGTTCTAATCCCATCGAAAATTTACTGTAGTCAAACCACAGTTGTTTGTTGTTCGATGCATGGCGATGGCCGCTGTGTGGTATGCAATAGAGATAGGTAGTTGGGAACAGAATGGCCGCACGTTTCGCCGAGTTCGGAAACGGATTTCTCTCATAGTACAAACCAACAACAATGCATGGCTTTCAATAAATTTCTGAATTTCTGCTATCGTTTTTGGTCTAAGTCGATCTGTGGATATTCCGTGGTGATTTCCAACGGGACCCGGCTTTAAACATGAAACGGCTACTTTCTTACAACAGCAGCGGGTGATTTGAATGTAGAGGCCCTGTGAGGGAAGACAATAGTTGAAATAGACATGTAACGAATTACAAAAGATGGAAAAAAACTGATAGAAAACGTTACAATCCTGAGTTAGAGTTAGAATGACCTTGGCATGCAACAGCATGACCCGAAGTATAGTGAGCGCACGTTGCATATCCGGTTACCTCGGACAGGTATTAAACCTCGGAAAACATCGACAACCGTTCGATATATATATGTGACTGAAACATAGTGGAAAAGTTGTCCGTAGTTCCAAAAACGAACATGCATATTTGCATACCATGTACGCTGCTTTTCACGATGCGTAAGCCAGAAAACTTCAAAAAAGGATTAAATGATAAGCCAAGTATTTTTGAAATACATTCGTAAAGAAAGTTAATGAGGCTGATGAATCCCTCGGAACAGCTATTCAGGGCTGCGGCCGTCGTCGATGAGTGTGGATGATCGGTCAAACAACGCAATGTTGATGTAACCAGTGAGAGTGGTAACGATGTATTCGACGCTGAAATTTCATGTCCAGTAAGCTCAACTGAATTGAATCAACTGATATAAACAATGATCAAACCAGCCATAATGCCAAAGGTAATACCTTAACATATGAGAGAAAAGATTCAGTTTCTATGTCAGAAGGAAGAAATGTAATTTTGAATGCCTTCCATACGACATGTGCAGACTCTCAATACCAATGTGCATAATTTTTACAGGACCACATACAAAACGGTTCTATTCAGGACCACCCATCACCCCCAAAAAAGAACACCATTTCTCGCCTGTACATTACATGTGTATTATTGTGTTGTATATTTCTGTGTATGCATATGTTTAGGTACATAAAGGTGAATTTAGTAATAAGTCAGTATGATTTGTTAATTGTGCCCAGTAAGGATCAAGATCGCTCAGGCCGCAATTTGAACTTGAGTAATCATGATTGACGGCATACATTAACATTTAGAACAGAGGTCACATGTACATTCTGGAACTACGCACTCGCTATACAATCAAAGATTTTATGTATGAGAATGAATGGACATAAACGCTGTTCACACGATGAATTTCTGGAAATCTATAAGCAAATCGAGTGCGTCTTGCCCATAGCGTGGTTATTTCCACATTTGCATAGCCTTACATCCCTTTTATAGGGGACATTGGCGTTCAATCTCGAAAAAATTAAAATATGTCATTGTATTTTCGTTAAAACAACAAGCTGGCCTTGTAACGGGGCAAAAGCTGCGACTATGTTTATACGTTTTCCAATATTTTTATGCAATTTATCAAATACAGTTACTGGGTGTCTCTCCACAGCATGCTGAAAAACACAATATTCAGTTTGTCAACAAAGCCTGTTTGCCTAAATATTGGTGATAATTGAAATAGAATTCAGACTGAAAGTTATTTGTCAATGATACAAATGCAAGGTACATGTAGGCGTATTGGCAAGCTGTATACTGGACAGCTCAACATGCTTTAGGGAGTAGAACAAGAATGCAGTCGTATAAACTGAACAAAAATAATGTCAAAATACAAAGTTGATACAGCTACTGCCCTGTACTGCCTACGGGCAGTGTCAGTGTCACTGCATACCGGCAGTGACTGTGATAGCTCTAACTCTGATGATAGACAAATAGACAGACAGACAGACAAGCAACGGGTATTGTTCAAGGTGTGAAGCAGTTTCGTAACCTCTCCATGTACACCTCGCCTCAGGTAGCTCTCGACTCTCTTTTCCGAAGAGTGCCGACCACGTACCCTTCGGTAGTTTCCGGATTTGCCAATTTTTAAGCAAAAGTATGTTCGACAAAGTTTGTGTTTCTTTGTCGTGCGGTGCTGAGCAAAATTGGCGTGCTGGCAACGACGGGAAAGTTTTGAGCTTCGGGGAGTTGAGTTTTACCATTTTAAAATTACCTCTCACATTTTTATAAATGTATAATGAGTGTGTTTGAACCAAATTTGAAAGTCTTTTATCGATATCGTCAGATTTTACTCAATGGTTTACGGTCAGCCATAACGTCTTTTTTCAAGTTCGTCATTGGAGGAAGTGTTTTTGAAACTGCTGGTGTGTCATGTTTTGATTGGCGTGAAGCATTGTTTCTGCCCGGAGAGCACACAAAGTAAGTATGGTTAATACGTGACAGGCAGCACAATGCCATCTCGTCCTACTTTTCGCATAATCTCGCGCAATTATCAACCTCAAATGAAGTCTCAAAAAAGTCTAACACCTTCTAATATGAAAAGGCCATAGTTTATTGACACGACCATAAATCAAAGGGCGTGCCGCGTTGCTAAACTGTCTTTCTATTTGTCTGTGCTCTGATGTAGTTTCAGAAGAGTGTGAGTCAAAGGACACTCAATCGACATTGAAACATACATGCACTTGTACACAGATAAGGCCAGAGAGCAACAAATAGAAGACCAGGAGACTAACAGTTGGCATGGATCTTTGAATTCTGGCATATAGAGAAAAAAGATGAAAATCAATATCTAAAACCGTTCATTTGTGAATGAAATTTTCACATCTCATCGTACAATGACACAAAAGTAAAACTTTGAACAGTAAGGACTCTAATTGAAATGAAAAAATGTCAGGCTAAATAGAACCATTTATTTGTTACCAAGTTTGCCATTATTACACCCAAAATTTCTACGATTAGAATATTTATTTGATGAAATATGTTGACCTTAATGTATTGCCAATTTTATAAAACATTTATAATTTGCATCTAAGTTGTATATGTCTTGTATTTTTGAAAAATATTTTTTTAAGGTAGGTCACTGTTTTCAGTTTTTCACAATTTGGTAAAGTATAGCCAGGAATTCACTGTATGCATACTTTCTAATGATTGCAATTTTGTGTGCTCTTTCGCTGGTGCCATTAATTTAGCCAAAGTTGTATAAACTCAAGTTGGCTTAGACTGGTAAATACAGAAAGTCCATTGATGCATTTAAAATGAATCAATTCTAGAACTTTCCAAAGAATATGGCTCTACAACGTGCTTATTAGACGAATTGTCGAACATCTACTATGCGTGCATTCCTAATAAGTATGCGGCGGTATGATAATTTGGGGGGATTTGAAAATGTCTTAGGGTAATGTGCCGGATCTGAAAAAAAATAAGATTTCAATCGCGATTCCTCCAGCCCCCCCCCCCCCACTTCACCATTTGTTTTAACGCAGCCTTATGCTGGGCTGGCCAATAGAGCCAGAGGTCAGATTGTTAGTATGAAGGGATAAGTGTGGTAACAAAGTTTCTTGAGAAAATGTCATATGACCTGCCACTTCCTGTACCTCATTAATTTTGCACATATCTAATTCTGGGCTAGCCATTAGAGCTAGAGTTCTGATTTTGGTATACAAGAATATGTATGGGACAGAACGTATTTGACAAAATGCCATATGCCCTCGATGGCCTTTTACCTCAAATATGCATACATGTCTATAAATTTGTAACCAAAAGTTATACACTTTTCATGTTCGGTATGATGGGGTACCTCATGGTGCCAAATCCTGTACCTCATTAAATATGCACATATCTTATTCTTGGCTAACCAAAAGAGCTAAGATCTGAATTTTTGGTACACAGGGATAACTATGGGAACATCTTTTTGACAAATGTCATGTGACGTAAATGACCTTTGACGTCGAATATGTATGTATGTCTATCTGTGTTTTACCAATCATATTCAGTATGATGAGTATCATATGAAACACATCCTATACCTCATTTATTATGCACATAACTAATTATAGAGTCAGAGGTCTGGTTTATTGGTACACATGGATAACTAGTGGAGGAAAGTATTTTTTGACATAATGTTGAGTGACCTGGATGACATTGGACCTCGAATATGCATATATCCCTTGTAATCAGTAACCATAAGATCTGCACCCTTTATATTAGGTATGATAAGGGGACCTATGGTGCCACATCCTCTACCTCATTAATTCTGGGCTAGCCAGTAGAGCTAGAGGTCTGATTTTGGTACATAGGGATAAATATGTGAACAAAGTTTTTTGCAAAAATGTCATGGATCAAGATGACCTTTGACCTTAATTTCACAACTACATCCATAAATCAGTAGCCAAAAGTGCTCCTGCCTCAATATTTGGGATGGGCAAACTTAAGGCACCATAACCTACATCTCGTTATATATGCACATATCTAATTCTTGCCTTGGCGATAGAGTTAGTTGCTTGCTAATTAGTCCCCACGGACACCGTCCGGGGGGACTTATAGGTTTGGTCATGTCCGTGCGTGCGTGCGTGCGTCCGTGTGTGCGTCTGTCCGTGCGTCCGTCCGTTCACGCAGATATCTCAGAGATGCCTGGAGCGATTTCATTCAAACTTGGTACAAGGATTACTTCATATGTCATACAGATGCACGTCGATTTGTTTCGTGATACGATCCAATATGGCTGCCAGGCGGCCATTTTATTACGATTTTTTCATGTACAGAGCAACAACTCAGGCATGTTTCAACTGATTTTATTCAAAGTTGATACAAGGACATTGACCAATGTCATAGATATGCACTTCAATTTTTTTGGTGATACGATCCAATATGGCCGCCGTGCGGCCATTTTGTTACGATTTTTTCATGTACAGAGCCATAACTCAGGCGTATCTCAATCGATTTTATTCAAAGTTGGTACAAGGACATTGACCTATGTCATACATATGCATGTCAATTTGTTTTGCGATACGATCCAATATGGCCGCCAGGCGGCCATTTTATTACGATTTTTTCATGTACAGAGCCATTACTCAGGCATGTTTCAACAGATTTTATTCAAAGTTGGTACAAGGACATTGACCAATGTCATAGCTATGCACATTAATTTGTTTTGTGATACGATCCAATATGGCCGCTGTGCGGCCATTTTGTTATGATTTTTTCATGTACAGAGCCATAACTCAGGCATATCTCAACCGATTTTATTCAAACTTGGTACAAGGACATTGACCTATGTCATACACATGCACATTGATTTGTTTTGTAATACGATCCAATATGGCTGCCGTGTGGCCATTTTATTGCGTTTTTTCATGTCCAGAACCATAACTCAGACATGTATCAAGCGATTTTATTCAAAGTTGGTAAAAGGAGATTGACCAATGTCATACATATGCACGTTAATTTGTTTTGTGATACGATTGGTCATACATTTGCACGTTAATTTGTTTTGTGATACAATTCAATATAGCTGCTGTGCGGCCATTTTGTTATGATTTTTTCATGTCCTGAACTCAGACATGTATCAAGCGAATTTATTCAAAAGTATTTTTATCACAGTATTTTATCACAGACCTAATGAAGAGGACTCTATCCTCTCTGAGGACCTGTAATCAAAGTACCCATTAACAAGTGGGGACTGTGTCATCAACGATGACTTGTTATTGGTACACAGGGATAAATTTGGGAACAAATATATGTCAAGTGACCCAAACAATCTTTGACCTCGATTTCAGAAATTTGCCAATAAATCAGTAACCAAAAGTGCTGCATCCTTTATATTTAAAATGGGATGAAACACCGAAAGACATCAGAGGGTTATGATTTATCATTCTGGTACCTTTTGCAAGTGTTTGCAAGTGCTTGCATGGGTCGCGTGAAGCTGCTTGCAGCTTGAATTTGTGATGTACTTGTAATCATATTAACTTTCATAAACTCATTTAGATATTCCGACAAATTTTAACTAACAAATACATTTGACATGTATCGAGATAACAGTGAAGGGAGGGGCAGAATAACATACAATCACATTTACATACTGGAAAAATAATTATGAAAATGAATCATACATAAGCAAAACTAACACAGAGTAGTCTGTCGATGCACTGGTATTACCTTTTGCTTCTCGTCCCGTCCTTTTTCAACCTTGTCAATAATTGCCTCACATATTTCATATGAGCCGCTCAGACATGCCAAATGCAAAGGAGTTCTTTCTTCATTGTCGGAGGTATAAAGCATAGCGTCGCCCTTGCTTAGTAACAAAGCAGTAACTTGTTTACTCCCATGAAGGCAGGCCACGTGAAGCGGTATCATTCCCTGCTTATCTTTAATCTGATGAGTCACAATATTCCACAGGAATTATTCATAAACTAACTATCATAAAAGCAAAACATTCGAAGAACATACGATAACACAAACATAAAATTGTTTGCCTCTGAAGGCTCTCGTTGACTTAGGATAAGGCGTATATTCTTGCTAAATACCGACTGGAGAATTTCATCATTTTACTGTGCATGTTGCTTATCCTGTCGCTTTACACTACCAGGGTCAAGCAATTACAGTAACAAAACCCAGATTATTCGTGCACTTACCATGAATGTTTCCTTTTAACTGTCTTACATAATGATGGCAATTTAACATATAACGGTTTACACTCACAAAAAAGTTGATGCTATACAACAGAGATTCTCTTTAAGTTTTATCGAGTATTCATAATTAAAAACGAAAGTGAATCGTGCATGAGCATATGTAGCAACAACATGTTTTTATGTATTTTGTAGTCGTGTAATGTGTTTCCTTTAAGTATGAATGAAGTAAAAAGGTTTCAATTTGAAAATACTTTTCTCGTCTATTTATCTAGGTCCCAAATAAAGATGATGGAAAACCTTTGTTTTTGTGTGTCAAGTTTATTTAGAGTGAACATTAGACTTGCTGAAATGGCAGGTGTGATTGTGAGATCTTAAGCTGTTAACTTTACGTTGATATTAATGATAACATATGCTCAGTTGGGTGATCATAATTCCTGTAACTATTTACTTCTCTGATGATAAGCAACAGGCGGTGTGACAATGATGAACCTTGCAACTCTCGTGAAAATAGCAATGCATTCGGCATGAAAGGACATGTATTAATTTCACTGGATATCGCTTTGGCGGTCATGTCTTAACCAGAGCTCTGACCTTTGACTTTTCAAATCCCAAAGCTACCCATTTCTTTTATAAGTGACTCTAATTTAATATTATAATTCAGGTGATACACAACATAAAATGACAGTATTTGAGCATTAAATACCTGTGTAAGTTCGTTTGTACGTTCGTTAGGGTCTTTCGATTTTTCAAACTCCTCCACCAGGTGTCTGTTATCTTTCATCGCAGCTACATGTAATGGTGTAGAACCGTATGAATCCTTGGCATCGCGTTTTGCATTGTTATTGATAAGATAGTTGATGATACCCTTGCAAGACCAAAGAACGTTGAACCATTATACATTATAGATTTTGTAGAGACATTGAAACAATCGACCAAGTTCAAATATCATGAATTTGACCTTTCCTTGTAAAAAACGACAAAAATTTATTGTAAAAAAGTGTACTTACGTCTTCTTCGCTTTCGGAACCTCCCTTTACACCTTCCTTGGTACCTTCTCTGCTACGAATGTATTTTGCCGCAAGATGTAATGGTGTGTACTTCTGCAAAGTCTCTTGGTTTACGACTTAAACAATGAAGAAAAGTATTTATTTTGCAACTGTAAATCCTTAATATCGGTTTGTGTACAACATTATATCAGTGCTCGTAAAATAATATGTCCGATCGGTTTGATTTGCGTGTCCACTTCGAACATATTGAATGTGGTAGATTAGCTCCAGCTCCATAATCTTACAACACAGTCTCCTGCTTTTAGGTAATCGAGGCTTGTGCCTTAATAGAATTGACTGCTATACATAATTTTATATATGATGGAAAAAGAAATGCAGTGAGATATTCGATATCATGCCAAATGAGATCTTGTGAGCAAAATAAATGTTTTTGTAAGATGATAAAGGGTGTAGAATTACAAATTTTATATATGTAGGCAAACAGAGAATATGTATCAACATTATTACATATGTTTAAAAAACCAATTACCTGCACCATTTTCTATGAGCACTTTCACCAAGGCCAAGTGATTGTTGCGAACAGCATGATGTAGAGGGCTTAAGCTTTCCCAGTCTACACAATTTACTGCCCATTTTCTGTCTTCTCGACCTTTTAAATCATTTTTCAGTATTTTCTCAAGTGTGTCAGAGTCCTTCGCCTTTGCCTTTAATAAAACAGACGGAAGAATTGTATGCTGGCGCATACTTTAAGAATTGCTCATCATATATGGGATTATATAGATGAACATCCCAGTGGACAGCAGTGGACAGACATGGAATGTCTCACACTTGTTGGTGAATGTGTAAGACATTCCGTGTCAGCCCATTGGGCTGTGGCATTATTTTTCTCATGTGCCTTCAATACTTGAGAAAATTGCATCCATTGTATTTTTGTAGAAAACACAATTGTCATTGATAACCTTCTATGATTTATATCATTCACTATACGAAACATGGTTATACAGGTGATGAAAGTTTTCTTTTTATTGCTGTAATGGCATTTAATATTCATAATTCGGTGTGTATTAGTCGAAATAGCAACATTGTATCGTGCCTCGGTCAATCTTCATACATGTTTGTCAAACGAGGAGTGTATGAAACCATTCATTTTGAAGTGTGTCATCTGTCCGCCTTTTAGTTCCGGTTTTTTGGTATGTGACCTACCACTTGTCAAATAATTCAAGCGATTGGACAAAAAAGTACAATGAGCAGTCGTCGAATGAAAATAAACTTAGCTCTCACAAAAATAGACCTTTTCCCGGTTGTCCCAAAATGCATTCAAGTGGCTATCAAACACACATATATATTTAGAACAATGAAATATACTAATTTGTGTTGTACAACGCATTGTTATAGAAGAATGACACAAACTTCAAACTTGCAATGTCAAATAATGCCTGGTGTATATTCTACCCATCAGCGACGAAAAACAGGTCATGGTGTAATCTGTCATAGAGTTCTATAAGTAAAAGAACTATACAGAGTGTGTAAAACGAATCGATTACACACTGGCGTTCTCACACACCCAGCATAATAGGGGCGTGAAACGATCACTGAAATTTACCAATAACCAAAACAGATAGGTATTTTGAAGGAGATATGATAACTCGTGCAGCTAGATGAAGCTTAACTGAAAGTGGTTACTAGCTCGAAATTGAACCATTCCGGTAGTATTTCATAATCTCAAGCGTTATGATAGCATCAGGATCGACAAGAGAGGCAATAATGATGTTTACGGACATAATACGGCTAGTTTTCAGTCGGGTTCGAACTCACAAAATATGGCATTCAGTCGCCTAGAGGAGAGGCAATATAAGTTTAAAGTAAGCTGATGAAGATACAGTACAAATGGAATTTGTTGAGTTTTGCATTTTTGGAGGCTTACGCTAATCTTAAATGCATCATTTGAAGATGAATCATCCAGGTGTACCCAGTTGTGACTGTGAGAAGTCTAGTTGCAAGATAAAATGCTTTGATGCCAATAATCTTAACAGTTTGACAATGTTACAGGCATTGCCAACAGAAATGACAGGTTGGTTTAAGAAAAAGAGGTGCACACGAAGGTAAGTTTCACAGTTGATGGCAGTGACAATAGATGCGTCAAGAAGCTGAGATGGGTGTATTTTTAAGATGTATCTTGATTTTCCATTATAGGTTCATGAATTACATCATGACCTTCCACTGGCAGTACACGTGACAAAATACTTTATTTTAAAATGTTAGAATTCTATGTAAGCAGGGGCATGCTCACCTTAAAGATCCACAATGGCTTAAAGTTTTGTGAAACAGCCACCTTGATGAAGTACAATGGTTTCAACGCCACTATGCAAGCAAGGGGAACAATGATTTTTAAAACAAACTTCTATATGCTGATGAACAACTGCCTATTGGGAATTGAAGATGTCGTCAAGTATAGTGATTTCAAGATTGCAACAAATGGACAGCAATTCAGCATGTCCTTCAGGTGCGCCTAGCTCTGTGATCATGAAAAACAAAGCTCTTAAGACCCTGAAGTGAAACAAGTAGATCTCGATCGGTTTTGACAACTAACTGGATAGCTTTCTGCAGGGCACTTCTACACAGGCAGTACATATTATTTCATTTTAAACGACTCCAAGGAGGTGATGTTAAGACGGAAGAGGCTGGAAAATTAATGATGCACGCAAATTGTATCAATCTTATCCAATCTAATGATTCCAACTGGGGCTTATTGCTATCAGAAACTCACCCTATTTGGTGGCAGCTTCACTAATTTCGTCGGTACCAGTTATATCACCCCTATATGTAAAAATTAACCCAATATGAAATACTAACCCAATATGTAATAACACTTAACCGATATATAATACTTACCAAAGATGTAATATCACTTAACCCAATATGTAATACTCACTCAATATGTCATAACACTTAATCCTTTATATAATAAAACTGAATTAGGGATATAATATTGACCAAAATAAGACAAAAATATACATAGCAACCATGACCACGCCCTTCACAACCTGCAGCATTTCTATAATTTAATAATTTTTCAAAGGTTTTTTGAGAGTCAAGATGGCGATAATCCCTTTGGCAAGCAACTTGCTAAATACCGAGCATGCCCGGCAATCGTTAGCACAAGCTCGGCAAACAATTAAATTTTAAATCATCTTTAAAAAGCGTGTTTAGTAAACACACAAAATAAAATGCAGATATTCATCATCACTTTTATCATATCGTTAGCAAGTTTTTTAATGAAAGGAAACACAGTTTTATCGAATTTTTGATCAAGTAAATAAAGGAACTGTGAAAAAAGTATAGCAATCGTATACTAGTATTCTGCAAGCTAACTCTATTTTCACACCTGAAGAATACTGCTGTTGATCGTTTAGTGCACTGTATGGAAATGGATATATATAAAATTTAACCTGTAAGTGTAAAGTTAATAATCTCCAAACAGAATTTCCATGAAGAATTAAGTAACTCATGAAAAGAAATAGATTTGAGCATGGGTATTTGCTATATGAAAAACTAAAATGTTCAAGCATACACCTAATTGAACTAGTTGAAACATATCGTCAAATAATACTTAGTTATAGACACATTATGGTTATAAATTTATGTTAAATGCTACAAATTTGCCGAAATTTATTGCGCCAAATGGTTGTGGAAAATATGATTTAAAAACGGGTAATACTGACCAACAATAGAATATCAACTCAATATGTAGTAAAACGTCGGCTAAATACTTAACATCAACCCAATTTGTAATAAAACTTCCGTGCAATCTCTATGGGGACTTTACTACATATTGCGTTAACCCAATGTGTAATAAACTTTCCACAGACAATGCACATAGGGTTTATTACATATTTGGTTAACCCAAAATAGATGGTCAATTACATATTGGGTTAACCCCAAAAATAGTGTGTATGAACACATATTTTGAGAGACTACCAAAAATGGACGAAAAAATATTTCTTTCTGTCCCGATAAGTAAGCCTTATAAATGAAAGGTCAGCATTCTCATTCAATCAATGTTGGTCACTTCAGCCTTTCAGAGCTATTATGTATAGTTTCTTCTCTTTATTGATCTGTGGACACATTTATTTCAGGATAATATTCCCGTTTATTTGTTCATAAAGTTGTGATATTACACAGCATATTAATATATCGGTAGTCGCTTTCATATTTACCGTAAATTGTCTTTGGTTCTATGAATGTTGACAGCCACAAACGTTCTGCATGTAAACAAACAAGTAAAAGGTTTGAACAATTGCTGTCATTTCCTGTTTATTGTGCATTCAGGAACTAGCAATATTTGTGAAACTTTCTTTCCGTCATGAAGTTATTGCAAAATGATTATAAGAAATGTGTCGGGTATTTTCCGCTTTATGAAAATTCAGGCACAATTAAAATTAAAATTGAAATGCTCGCCGACGGCTTGCTTATGGTTCCTGGGCATACTTAGCTTTTTTGCAAGTTTAGTGAACTCAATAATTATCGCCTTCTTCAGATTCATCTAAAGTTTTGAAGTGTTTGGCTACACAGGGACGTATTGATGGTTGTTAGGCATTTTTTTTATTTTGCTTAGTGTTATATCCCAAGTTTAGTTTTATTATATATTGGGTCAGTATTACATATTGGGTTAAGTGTTATTACATATTGGGTTACTATTACATATGGGGGTTGAGTGTTATTACATATTGGGTAAGTATTATACATATTGGGTTAATTATTACATATGGGGTGATACACCAGTGTCCCCACTCAATCCATAATCTGTATTTCAGGAACTTGAAAGGTTTCCATTATGATTTCCATTGCATCCTCAGCCAGGGCTGCACCCACATGTATTTGGGTTAATAACTGCTCGTACGTGGATATTCATATTGTTTTGTTTTTCCCTAAGTCATGTCTTTGTTTGTACTATTTCAATAACTACTCTGAAAATGGTTCTACTTTTGAGTAAAGATGATGTGTGTCTTTGTACTGTTATGTAGGTCTCTTTCCCCAACACTCATGACCAGAGTTCAATATAGTCTAGAACATTCTCAAGATCACTGTCCTTCACGACCTCACGACCTCGAATTCAATGTCATATTTGGAACCTTCTAGAAATTCAATTAGTCGCCAGTTTATATATTTTTAGAGCAGTAATAGGCATATCAATAGAAGTTCTAGATTGTTCTTAAAACATTCTATTATATAACCACCTAAGTATAAATACTGGGACAGCACAGATTGCAGTCAGACATTTGGAATCGTGTCGCTTGCATGTTACGTCAAGACTTTGGAAACTCCAGCTGTATTAATTTCAAGGCTTTCCAAAACCTTTACTGCTACGCTGGATTTATACTGTAGACTTTGTGCAACTTCAAGCCTGCAAGCCAAAGGACTGTTTATTCATCCGACTGTCTTACACAACTCTGAGACTGGAGGTTTGTGCCTTTCCAACCAGGTAAGTAGCCTGTAAACTTTTTCAAAATGTCGACACAGGCGTTGACTTAAATGAAACCTTTCTCAGTCAGCTGTTTGACAAGGATCATTCCGTTATCCCTCGTGGAATCGAAACTTCCGGTAAAACTCTGCTGACCAAGGTCAGACATTTTCTAGATCAAATCTCATTGCAGAACAACACAAAGGCCCAGATATTTTGTGTTTGTTTGACAGGGTTGTTGACGGAGGTGAAACTTCAGATATTCCTGTTTGTTATTATACAAAGTCTGGTATTCTCATGCGCAAAATAGAGACCTCCAGATATCTTTGTTGATGACGATTGGGCTAAAGAACATCAAATAATGGTTCCAAAGTCCTATCGTGCTGAAATATTGCGCCTAGCCCATGAAACCCCCTGGGCTGGTCATTTAGGAGTAATGAAGACTTACCATAAAATTCTCAGTCATTTGTATTGGCCTAATCTCAGGCAGGATGTAGCACATTTCTGTAAAACATGTCACACATGTCAAATGGTAGGAAGGCCCCTTTACAGCCAATGCCTGCATTTCAAGAACCATTTATTAGGATACTTATAGACTATGTTGGGCCCCTACCAAAAACAAGATTTATGTTGACAATAATGTGCACAGAAACCCGGTTCCCGGAAGCCATACCACTGAGAAACATAAAGGCAAAGACTATAATGAGAGCCTAGTAAAAATTCTCCACTTTATTTGGCCTTCCTTAATGTCTTCAGTCCGATCAAGGCTTCAACTTAATGCCTAGAATTTTTCAACAAGTCATGGATCAGCTAGGCATTAAACAGTATAGATCATCTGCCTACCACACAGAAAGTCAGGGTGCCCTCGAGTGTTTTCATCAAACCTTGAAAATATGGACCTACTGTTTTGGCACAGAGAAGCAGTGGGATGAAGAAATTTATTTTCTGCTCTTTGCTGTTAGAGACATTTTTAACAGATGATAATGATTTTCTGAATATTTTACAATATGTGTCAGGATTTCGTACAAAACTTTCTAATTAGCCAGGGAAAACCTTGAGTCATCTCAGCAGTCCATGAAAGTCAAATATGATAAAAAAACCCCTAACAATGTATGTTTGAACCTGGTCAAAATGTTCTTGTTCTTCTTCCGGTTCCTGGCAAACCACACCATACTCATTAGTCTGGTCTTTATCTAATTGGTAAGTTGGTAAGAAATTAAGAGAGAGATCCAGCGCAGTCGGCGCACAATAGGCAACATCGTAATGATGTTGGTTGTTGGCAAACACTTGGCGGGATGTTTAAACACTTGCTCTGTCGTTGGCTTATCACAGAACCATAAACTATCTGCTACACCAGGAGCTACCAATTATCGCCTTTGCCTGAATATTACGGAAGTGTGCAGGGTTCGCACGATTCGAGCCTATCTTATAAATAGGGTTTGTGGAGTGGCCGAGGGGCTGTGGTCTGGCCAACAGACCTTTCTCGACTGTGATGTCTTCGCTAGGTGACTGGATGCTATACGTTGTTAGTTCGAATCTCATCGAAAATTTACTGAATTCAAATCACAGTCGTTTGTGGTTCGATAAACGGCGATAGCTGCTGTGGTATGTAATAGAAATATAGGAAGTTGGGAAACAGAATGGCCGCTATACGCACGTATCGCCGAGTTCTGAGACGGATTTCCCTCATACAATTTATTCAATAAAACAGCAACAATGCAAGGCTTTCAATACATCTCTGAATTTCTGCTAACGTTTTTGCGTCTAAGTCGATGTATGCATATTCTGTTGCAATGTCCAACAGGACCCGGTTTTCAACCCCGTCTTTCAACACAGAACGGTTAGTTTCTTACAACAGCAGCAGGTGATTTGATGTAGAGTCGCTGTGATGGAAGCAAGTCATTGAAATGGACATATCATGATCTTCAGAAGGAAGATACAAAATTAAAGTCTTGACTTAGTTCAGGAGAAATATTCCTCGGGCACTGTATTGAATTCAAATCTAGCCCTGAGCGTCTCGTGTTTGGTACAAGCGCACACTAGACATAAACAATAAGGGGAAAGTCTAGCAAATAAATTCGAATCTCTAAGGACGGCAGCAGATTGTGATCGTAAGCGATCGTAAGTAAGAACCTTCTACTCTTTGTAGATTTATCGCATTTTTGTAGGCAGTGATGTAGATAATAGCCGGTCACTGGTACAAATCGTCACGCCGGGTTACACGCTATAGACAATTGGGAAAAAAATAACAAGAAGACATGCAAAAAAACCTTGTGAATTTGAAAAACAAATCTTCACCCATTTGTATTTTCAGTGTAAGTTTAGCTATTTTGAAACAAATTACAGAAAAGGGTGAAGACATTTTGAGTAAAACTGATCTAAAACGTTACGATCCCCAGTTAGACTTTTGCATGCAATGGCATGACCCAAAGTATAGTAAGGACAGGTTGCATATCCGGAAAACATCGACAATCGATCGAGTGGGAAAAGCCAAGTATGTGACAAAATTTGATCTACTCAAGGGATTCTGGCAAGTCCCTATAACGGATCGTGCTCGTGAAATATACGCCTTTGTTACACCAGACGGATTATTCCAATACAAGGTAATGCCATTGGGAATGAAGAACTCTCCGGCAACATTCCGACAGATGATTAACGACGTCATATCTGAAATAGAAGGGTGTGAAGCTTACGATGTTGTCCTGTACAGTGTCAACCTTGCCAAATCTGAGTTTGGTTGGGCAAGGGTGACTTACCTTGGATATACTGTAGGACAGGTTGAGGCAAAACCTGTTGAAGCCAAAATCAGTGCCTTTTTAAGTTTTCCCATACTAAATTGCAAGACAACTGATGCGCTTTCTCGGTATGGCTGGTTACTACAGAAAAGTCTGTCCGAATTTCTCTACAGTTACTGAGCCTTTGACTAACATACTTAAAAAGAAAATAAGTTTGTTTGCTCAGAACAATGCCAACAGACAGTTGATACACTTAAAGCCATACTGCAAAGTGCTCCAGTCTTGTCTGCACCAGATTTCAGTTTGCCATTCAAATTAGCTGTAGATGCTAGTGATGTGGCTGCTGGTGCTGTTTTATTGCAAGAGGAGAGTCATGGGATAGATCATCCTGTTTACTACTTCTTGCGCAAATTTAACAACTTTCAGTAGCTAAAAACTACTCTACTATTGAAAAGAGTTTTTATCTTCGATATTAGCTTTACAGCATTTTGAAGTTTGTGTTACTTCTTCAAATCAGCCAATAATGGTTTATATTGATCAAAACCTCGGTTTTCTGCAGAAATTAAAAGGCAAATATAAGATTTTGTTAAGATGGAGTTTAATGTTACAGGAGTTAAATCTTGAAATAACACATATCAATGGTACAGACAATTTGATTGCAGACTTTCTCTCTCGCATTTAGAGTTTATTGTTGTTCACACTTTAAAAAATTTCCTTTTTTTGAAGAGGGGTGTATTATGTAGGTCATGTTTCCCAACACTCATGACCTGAATTCAATTAGTCTAGAACATTCGCAAAGTCACTGTCCTTCACGACCTCACGACTGTGAATTCAATTAGTCATGTTTGGAACCTTCTATAAATTAAATTAGTCGCCAGTGGAGATGCTTTAGAGCGGTAATTAGCATATCAATAGAAGTTCTAGATTTTTCTTAAAACACCCTATTATATAACCACTTAAGTACAAATACTGGGACAGCACAAATTGCAGTCAGACATTTGGGATCATGTCACTTGCGTGTTACTTCAAGACTTCGGAAACTCCAGCAGTATTAATTTCAAGACTTTTCAAGACAATCACTGCCACACTTGATTTATACTGTCGACTTTGTACAACTTCAAGCCTGCAAGCCAAAAGACTGTTTATTCATCCGACTGTCTGACACAACTCTGAGATTGGAGTTTTGTGCCTTCCCACCTCAGATACGTAGCCTGTAAACTTTTACAGTTTGTATTCTATACCTTGACTTAGCGATTACTTTTACTTTTTTATTTTGTGAACAAATTTCGTTGTAAAGGAAATTGCTGAGTTAAAAGTTTCGCTTGCTTTCTCTTACGTAAAGTACTAAGTACTCCCATGATATCATGTGATGGTGCTATAAAAAATCTACGTGTACAGATGTGTATAAAAATACGCGTATATCTGTGCCCACTTTGTGCATTTGGTTTTGTTTTACTGCAGCCCAAAAGCCCATCATTTTGTCCAATGAAAGCGTCCCCAACTTTTCGCCACACATACACGAAGTACACGTACAGAGGGTCGAATCCACCTTCCACGTCATGTTTAAAAATTTGCCAAATTTCCTCACTGCAAAGGTAAATATTTATGAAACAATTGCAGATTTCATTTCTCTTACATGTTGCTCTTTCCATTATAGTATTTTGGCAAGAATTTGAAGGAGGAATTCCAAAAATAACCAAGCGATAATAGTCATATGCAAAAATAGGTGAAAACACAGTCAACAGCCAAATGATCGTTAACTCGTTATCTCAGAAAAACAAGAGAGAAACTCAAAAAATATAAAATCATAGACTTTTAGTTAAGCTTCAAGAGATGTGTAATCTCAAATATTGTAAGAAATAACAGCGAAATGAAAAAGTTAAGTCAGCGGGTTGTTCAGATGTATTTTCATTTTACGATGTGGCGAATAAGCTCGATTTCCCATAGAAAACAATGGCGTCTAATGTACCGAACAGGTTGCACACTTCTCTCAGGTTCAAATTTTTCAAATCTGAACCAATGATGGTGAAAAGCGGCATGGCGATCCATTGATTGATATACAAAATTCCTGTGGTTTTAGATTTTTGAATTTCTTCACGAAACTTGTTTTATTTGCATTTTATTTATTCCGATCACTGAAATATACTCTTGCCCGGAATAAAATGGCGATCTGACGGCGTTTACATACACTGAACAAGGGTCTCAAATTGGCGCATTGTAATCAGTAAGCGTCTCTTAAGTTGTACAGACAAAATACATGTAAAGTTTTTGTAATTTACACAAAATTTTAGCAAATATGAAATATAAAAATTCCAGTAAATTGACAAAATAATACACAGAACGGAGGCAAACGAACGCAGGGTCTCCACTGCAATCGTGCAGTGAATGTTATCGATCGATATTCTTTCGTCGGAAATTGATATATTGTTGTGTTGCATACTGGCCGGTCGTTCCCGGCTCACAATGGCGGCAAACTACGCCAAATTACACTGAAACGCAAAAGTATCGCAAAAATTGGAAAAAGTGTCATCAATTTCATTTAAGTACAAGAAATCAAAAGAAAACTTGATGTTATGGTAAATAAGTCAAAATATACGGGTTATTTTGGAAATATTCATGGCGTGACCTGAATTACACGAGCAGCACTCAAGCAGATTTCGATCGATAATCTATTGAAAATAAATTGATACAATGTTCGCCGTTGTCAATAGTGACCGGCCGATAGCGCTGTACGCTAGGATTTATGCTTCGTGGAGTACTTCACGATGATGGCAAACCTTCAACATAACACTCATTTTGAAAATGGATGACAATTGAGCAAACATTAGTAACCTGGCCTATCCTCGTCTCCTGTGTCAGCATTTACTGGGTCAAAGGTCACTTTATTTGTTAAGTATTTAACCTTGCAGTTCTCCAGCACTTTACCCGTTTCAGGCTTTAATTGAAAATAACATAAGCAGCAGCGGGGTGAATGGATCATTTGTATCCCCAAAAATGCTCCAAGCACAGTTTACAGCAGGGAGTAAATGGTCTCTCACCCTTCTTGCAAGCTCTAAACCCCTGCCAATGGGCTGCAAAGATCTATTAGCCAGGTGCCGATGGTGGTTTAGATGTGGAAGATCAGCAAGCTGTCGTGGATGTGGTCTAAGAAGATCGAGAGCTTTCAGGTACCTTGAATCTCTAGGATGACAGCCATCTCCTCCAAATTGGCTATTTGGACTGCCAGGCCAACCTTCATGCCAAAGATGCACTACCTTAAGGTAGCTTTCCGCCTTTGCGACGATCTATTTTCAAACGTGAATTTTGCCATCAAGATGTGTACTTTTACCCAAGTATTATATATCACCTGAAAGCTATTTCTATGATTTTTTTTTGTTTATCAAGAAAATTAGTGTGCGATGATTTTTTAAAGATGTTAGTGAAAGTGTAAAGAACATGGGTGGACTCACGTAAAAAAAGGTTAAGTCTGAGCGGAGAGGGGCTATTGTTGAGGTGTTAACGGGCAATTGCGCTTCAGAATACTGGCTACAAACCGTGTCTCAGATTTTTGAAAAAGGCCTTAGTTTTTTCACATCGTTGAGTCAAAGTTTATCCACCGATTATTCTTACAACGCCGCCTAATTAAGCAGCAATAACTCGACTTAAAAATCTTCATAAAGAAACTGAGACACAGTTTTGGAGACAACCTACTTGACAAACGTCTGTGAAAATCTGGTGAACTTCCGTTCACGCGTTCTCGAGTTAAACTCTTTTGAACATGCTGCAATATGACAAATGCCGAACTGAGAAAAAGGCGATTTAGTAAATTGGTTCGGTTTTTTTCCTTTTGAATGGCAATAAACAATGTACTCAACCGACAAAACACTAAAACCAGACAGTGAAATCAAAGTGTTCAACTTCAACAGTATATTCACTCATTGAAATCAGTGTCAACGGTCGAAATGAGGCTAAAAAGGGTGAATTTTGGTAGTGTTGTACTCTTTTTAGAGCGCAATCTACACAGTAGCTGATGCGTAAATAAACTTGGGGAGTGCCAGGGAAGGGATTATGCATAATCTGTTGACTGATTAGTTGTAAGGTTTAAATAGAGTATTAACTGTTCGACCTAACTGTCGGAACTGCTACGGCATCTCGATGCCGTCTACACGAGCGCTTGGACTAATTACCTCCCATGACAAGCGTACACTACAGTGTAAGTTTATGACAGCATTCGATTTGACCTCGGAAACGACTCACTGCTGCGGAATGAAAGCGAGCCCGATGAGTGATATAGGGAAAACAATATTGGCTGACAACAAAAATATCTGCGTTTGTATGTGAATGTACATTTGCGGTGTCTGTGATCATGGAGATAAAAAAGAACAGCTCCATGCTGTGATTCATTACGGTTAGAGTAACCGAGGATTCAGTGAGCAGCCATTTTTTAGATCTTCACGCGCCTTGAAAACCGATTAACACTAATCAAACTACGAGCATTTCTGAGACAATAGTTCGTCCTCACTCTGTACAGCATTTCTGTGGGTGAAGACCGTTTCTGGAGTCATTTATGCTTAAATGAACCAATCGCCTGTCGGCGGCATAAAAGTCAAAGGAGAGAAGTTGAGAAAACATGAACATAGAGAAAAGTACGTCATTTCATCAAGCGCAAGTTGCATGCGATAGATCCCGCTCGTCAAGCGTCATACCTCACAGCATGGAGGTAGTAGTCTTCCTACCTCCATGGTCACAGATAGATAACTCTCTGCTGTTGTTCGTATCCAACATGAGTACCATCGATTCCAGGCGAATATGATATCAGACCCGTCTTCATTACATGTAAATCTCAGGATTAGGATGGTGTTTTGCACTGTATTCAAGTAGTTAGCCCGTAAGCGTCTCATTCAATGGTTTACGGACCAATGATGACATGTTGATGAAAACTCAGGGCGATTACATTATTACATTGTGACACTCCAATTCATATTGAAATTTGTCTCGGTCCTGCAGCATTTTGGCTACTGCCATGATAACTGATAACAATGCTGTCGTGTCCATTCCCATAAAATCATTTGATTCACATTCGTCTGGTGTACGATGAACATTTTTTAGTCGACGTATGTTTTACCTTGTCAAGGTCGGTTTCTCATTTAGTGGTAGGGTGGTTGCATTGTACGATTATTGGGTTATAGCACGGTCCGGAAGTGAAATGGGACAAGGAAAAACGGGACCGCAGGATTGAAACGACTTCGACATTATCAGTTCACTGCCATTGTGCCAAAACGTCTGCAAACCAAGCAGCTGGGGCGACTTGCAGCGATTTCGAAGCTGTTATCCTATTGGTTGGCTGAATCTTACCAATATATTAAAACAATACAAATAAACTTCCTAAGTTGCTGTGAATAGTGACAATCGACCAATCAGATATAATCTTGCAACACGCTGCGAGTCACACGAAAGCAGCTATTGTTTTGTGGCGTGGGATTTCTGCATTACGTATTTTGCCTTGGGAAAATTTGCTGTCGCTCTCTTGAAGCCCATGCAATTTGTTTCCACCTTGTATTTTCTAATCACAAGTAGTTCCAGTGCCGCGGCTTCTGATATTTCATTTTTATTCATAAATTGTTCAACTCACTTAGTATTCTCATCGAACTGACAATGTCGGTTTCTAGACCTTTTGGCGCAAAGTCGTTTCGGCCGCACAATTTCCGACCCCAAGACGTTTAGGCAACGCGACCAAAGACGTTTCGGCACTACCTGGTTGGGGGAACTCATGCCAAATGTTACAAATCAAAACACTGAGAAGTATAGTGTCAGCATTCACATGCTTTAAAGTTTGTGAGAACATGGTGAAAACCGTGAGAAAAGAGTTTCATATCATTTTCAATAGCAATAGCCCCGACACTGTCAAAGTTTGAAAAGCGGCACCTAATGGCACTGTAAAGTCATACTGGTCAGAACGCAAAGGTCACGCTTATGAATATGACTGGTCTGTCAGTTACTAATAAGTTTGAAGGGAAAAAAATAAATCGTAACGGGTGTCGAAATGTCTTGGGGCCAAAAGAAGCAGAAACTTCGGCCGAAAGAGGCCGAATGTTGCTTGAATGTTGAAGATGTGAAGGGTGTCTGTTGCGGTATTCAAGTGTTCCCGCTGTCACTAAGGCCGCCAGTGGAACGTACCATTTATGTATACGGGACAGCCTCTTCAAAGATGTTTAACATTACGAAACTTATCCACCACTCCTGGTGCTTTTACAAAAGCACAAAAATGTCCCAGATAAAACATTTAGTGTGTGGGCCATTTGTGTAATCTGAAATTGTACCGTCAACAATGTCATAAGTCTGACCTTGTCCGATTGTGTCGATAAATTGTGATCTTTTGGGAGGGGCCACCCCTATGACAAAAACGGTAAGACCCACCTTTTGACGCCTAATTGCCAGGGACACACTATGGTCTTGACCCACACAGTGAACGGTAGGTGTTAATGGGATTTTCACAGCGGATGTTGTCTAAGAGCATGCGAATACTGTGACGCTGCTTGCTTAGCGTAATCCCTTGTCAATCAAGACCTTAACGGTACTCTCAAACGCCAAAATGTACACCTGTGCCTCTCGTACATTTTTATTCCAAAATTTCACCCAAAAACAGGAACTTCACGACCAAGATATTCTACACACAAGGAAGATCAATATTATAGGAATACTTTTCAGGGATAAAAAAAAATCGTGTTTTTGACTCAAAATACCAAAACAAAGGTGGAAAGCTACCTTAATGCGGTGTCCAAGAGCCACCCGTTTTCAGTGATGTACGCCCTCTGTTGGGCAATGGAGGGAGAGGTTGGGAGGCTGCCTCTAGGGAGGGATTATCTGTTTCACGACAGGGCTGTTAAAACAATAAGTAGTGCAGACGAGACATACATAGTAAGTCAGACAGAAAGTCAGAAAATGTCAGACAATAAGTCAGACAGCAAGTCAGGCAGTAATTATGTCAAACAGTAAGTCAGGGGAATGAATACTCCATGGAATATCCCCTCCCCTTTTCAGAGACTTGTCAAAAGGCCATATCCTATGTAACAGTGAATTGAACCAGGAGGGATTGGCAACGAGTCATAATAGTTTACAAGCACGTTTGGTATGAAATATAGTCTAAGGGATTGCTGGCAAGACTATTTGGGAATCTCTGTTAATTTCGATCTGCAGGGCCAAAATAATGCTATCATTATAGCAGAGGGGGTGCTGAAAGAGCTTTGACAGGACCCTATAAGCACATGCTGATGATGAAAGAGTTACAGGGTCTAAGCAAGGATTGTGAAAGCTTAAACTCATCTGCAGGAAATCGCATCTATGTAAAAAACAAATAGACATCACACATTTTGGTTTCTAGCCCGCCCAGAACTCCAAAGTAAGGAACGGTGAGTGAGTTTCTATTGTCCTTCTTCTTCTTCTTCTTGATTTCTTTGCTGCTTTTCGCAAAACATACGCCAGTAGATAATCAAACTCGTTTTTGATGCCCGGCTTGCTGGGATCAACGGGAGTGTCCGGTAAATGATGAAAGACAGTTTGTTGGTCATTTCTTTCTTAGCCATCACCAGTTGGTGGGTGGCTTCATCGGTTTTTACAACCCCATCACCTTCCTCCACATCAAAAGAACAGACCAACAATGGTTTTAGTGCTGTCACTACAATACCAGGTGTTGCTGTTGATAAAGTGCTTTAGCTCACTGTTCGATCTTATTATGTTTTTGCTTGGAGTCACTTTCAGGTGCAGGGGTGTTGGCGTGAAATCTGGGCAAGGGTTTGGCAGATGCATTCAAAGATCCTACACCTTTAATAACTTATCTTAGAAGTTATCAAACAAGTTGTTAGTAATATCTAGTGGGGGCCTAGTGGCACAGCTCGCCAGAGGGGTACCCAGCAGGTCCAGCAGGTTGATGGGGACTTCGTACAACACAAACTTTTGGACAGTGCTGCTGAAGCTGAAGGGAAAAGGGGTTGAGTCTCAAGTTGCCTGCCTGGATCCGACCGTGTCAATGACATTGGACAGGTCCGTTGAAGTAGTCCGATGTCTCTGCTTCTGGACAGATGCTGGGTGAGGATGAATGACTGGCTGGCATGCCTGTCTGGCAAGACGAAGTCTTTGAAGTTGTTCCCCTCCACCTTCACCTGTTCTCTCATGCTGACATCTCTTATGTCCTTGAGTTCAATGTTCAAGAGGGACACCCCATTGCTCCGAGCTCTTCATTGCTTGACATGATTTGTATATATATACATAATGAGAATGATCATCTGGTTTATTGATAAATAAAGGGCAAGTTGTGTGGTCCACTTTGACCCAGCATTAACATATATGGGTTCACCAGCGTCCGGCTTTAGTGCTGCAAGCTGTACAACTCTTGGTACAATGTAATAGAAGAGAACAACATCATCTGCTATCGAATTTTAACTGGGCAATGGAGGGAAAGGATGCTGCGACCTGGAAACTACAGCATCTACACCCTAACCGAGGGGCATAATGCTGCCGGCAGCAGGCCAACCACTGCTGCGGGGCTGGGGTGGACTCCTGCACCTCTCCAAAAGGACACCAAAGAAATCTACAAGAAAATGGTCTATGACATAAGCAGCCCACTCAAGGTGCCCCTCAAGAGGGATAGCAACCTCAGCAGTACAAGGCTATTGATTACAGACCAGGAAAGCCAGCTCGTTGACTTAAATGATTTCCCCCACACTTTTGTATTATAGTTTGTAAGCATGGCCCAGAGCAATGCGAGGCAGTGCATGAGGCTAAGCAGCCCCTGAGGGAGATATACTACAACCCAGTGAGGGCAGCTATCTGGAAAAGTGCAAAAGAACGTAGGGTGAAGGTCAACCAGAAACAAGTGAAAGATTGGCTAGAGTGGCAGCTGACCTACACCTTCCACCAGCCCGCCAGGCAAATCACTTTCTCCCGTCAAGTGTTTGTGACCAAAAGAGATGAGGGGTGGCAGGCAGGCCTTGTAGAGATGCAAGGGTACGCCCAGTACAACAGAAGGAACTGCTACTGCTCAGCAGGAGTGCATGGGCCACTCACATCAAAACAAAGATACATTTAGGTGAAGACACTCTTTCAGCGCTCAAAAGCATCAGCCAGAGCAGTCAGAGGCCTGGAAAATTGCAGACAGACAAAGGGTACAAATTCACAAACAGAAAGAGGCAAGACTGGCTGGCGCTGGAAGACATCGCTGCTTCCACACATACAGCCCAGAAGGCCAGCCTCATGAAGCACTTCAACCAGACCTTAAAGGCTGATGTGGAAATACTTCATGCATGGTAAACACGCACACCTGGTCTGACGTCTTGCCCAAGCTCGTCATGAACTACATGACACCAAGCATTACAGTATCCTCATGAAACCAGGGACATGATTGGCGAGAATGACTACATACCCTTTCAAGCCCTTTACAGGCAAGATTTGCGGACAAAGGGAGATGCCCAAGTAGCCTGTAGGGAAACCTTTCAAAGTTCGTGGGTCTTCACAGAGGCTACCTGCGAACTGAACAGAGGAGGTCTTCACTGTCTCCAGGGTCCTCCACTAGAGCCCCCCACCCCATCCCACCCTGTGTACAAAGTCACCGACAAGCACGGCAGAGAGGTCCTTGGCAAATTTTACATTGAAGAACTGCAGAAGGTGATGGTTCATGATGATGACATCTATAGGTCGAACAGTGCTCAAGACAAGAAGGTGAAGGGCAAAAATTTCTTTCTAATCACATAGAAGAGTTACCCAACAGCTTCAACTCATGGCAGCCTGAAGAGAATGTGGTTTTGCTCAATTGAAAACAGAAGCTGCCGCACTCATAAGCTTCTGTTATCAGCCCAACATGATCTTGTAAGGGTGCCTCAGCCTAAGACTAGTTTGCCATGTTCCTGCTCCTTCAGCTGGCCAAACCGCTGCCACACTTCTCTTTTGTCTATATTCTTTTGATGACGCTCTCATTGTCTGTCTTGCTAGGAGTGTAGAAAAGCATGAGCATCCTGATGTTCTCTCTAAACCCTTGCTGATGCTGGTGTATCATGCATCAGGGCCCACATGCAAAGGCAGTTGTTTCGGGCACTGAACCCTACGTTAACCAGCTCATCGCTCCATTTCTTAACATCTTTTGACATGGTGCAGTCACCTAAAATGATCAGTGTCATCGTCCCTGCATATGTTTGTGGGCCGTCTTTTGGCCACTCACTCACGCCTCTGCAGAGGATCTGGGAATGATGATATCATCATCTTTGAACAGGAGCCTCTTGCCTTAGGTTTTGTCATTCAGGAAAGTGCCACAAACTGCTGTCATACTCTTCAGCCCACTGCGACCTGTGCATGCCTTTATTTAGAAGAGGATACTGCTGCGATAGTTTTGTTCCAATGAAAACTGCATATCTGCCAGCACTAAGACTTGTGCCAGCATCCTGTCATCACAGTCTGCTGTGGCTGTATATTTTTTATCGTAAATATGGATACTTCTCGTCCTTCATGTTAATCACTTTCAGGTCATCATCATGGTACTTTTCATGCTGGAAGCTTCTGAAGTCCAAGAACAGGCAGAATATGTTCTTCAAGAAATTGCCCTGAGAAAGATTGATGACCTACTCTTTGACATTCTCTGTGAAGTACCAACAAGGCTTTTTCCAGAAATGGCTGGGGATCGAGCTCTGGGCATAGACCGTGTTCGTAATCCCTGCTATTTACACTAACACTTTCAATGCCTGGATTCAGGAACAGTTTACTGTCTACCTGTCTTGTGCCTGTGCCCTTGTGAACAGAATGAACAGCCCTTTCATACTTCAGCCAGGAAGGTTGACATTCTCATTGATGATGGTGTCGCTTTCTATAAAGGGGATTGTGCGAAAATGGTGGACATGCTCGTACAAGAAGCTCTTGCCACTGTTATAGTAGCCAGCGACATCTCGGGCCAAGCCCTCATCTTTGATTGTTTCATACTCCATCTGGATATTCATCAGGGAGTACCCCCAATCAGTGGTGTTCTTAGAGACTATCAGTTGAGCGGCCGGTGCCAGCATGATTATCCACTTAATATGGCCACATGCTTTGGTAAGCGGCACCATGGCCACTCATGAGCAGGTGCCAGAGTTTGATGGCACTTCTTCTAATAAATGCCTTACAAATGGTATCCTCGTTTTGGCAGTTGGTATTGCTGGCACTGTTTCTCAACTTTCTCAGGTTTGGGGCCTGGATGCCATTAAGGTCATATCCTTTCTGGCTTTCTCATGTTTGTAAAGATCTCTGTATGTCTCAATCGTTTGGAATTGTGACAAATTGAGCAGAATCTCCACTTCAATTTATTGAGAACCACCCAGCTGAGTATATTTTGGCAATATTCTGCACCACGCTGTTGCTTGCATGGTCTTTTATCTCCAGGTCAAACACCAGGTCGAAAGAATTGGCAAGAGCATGACACCGGATTCCAATTTTGGGCACTAGATTTATGTGTCTTGCCTGGCTGTGCTTGGCTGGGATTATGAGTGACCACGTGATGATCCTTGCTGCTTTTTCCTTGCAGAATCTTGTGGTGATGCCCGGGAGTCACAGATCTGTTGTACGACATTTTTTGCATATAATCTATATGATGAAATTGCAGACGAAATTGTCGAATTTTCAAGACTAGGGGAGGAGTTACATTGTAGAGAGAAAGGGGTGGGGAGAATTTATATATATATCTTGGGAGAGGCCTCAACCCACAGTGGTTAGGCCAGTTGCATTTGCAGACGAGGAAAATAAGCCAATAGACTCACCCCTGAGGACATTGGTCAGTTGTGAGATCATTACCTGACCGAGCTAACAGAGGCCAACAGTGGTTATGCAGAACAGATACAGGCAATCGAGGACAGAATGGCTCGATGTAATGACCTCAATTCTGAATATGTAGTTAACAAAGACTAGCTAACCCTTGCAAACAAAATCTTGTTGCAATGTATGCCAAGAGAGAACCACTAAGCCCCAGTCCCTCTGGTGAATGCCTGAGCTGACGCTGAGCTCCAATCCCAACTAGTGAAAAAAACAATAGCATCGACGCACTTCATGGCGGGTATCAGAGAGTTTAAGAAAGAATGGCTCCAACAAGACCACTGAAAGAAGTTCTCAACGTCAAGATCTGGAGCTAAAAACGAAGTTGACAGAGCTGTCAAACAGAAAGGACTTACCATCAGGTCACTGCCAACCACTGCTGAAATGGCGATCTCAGAACTTGCTCTCAGTTGACCAAAGGTCGGTGATCCACAAGGTGTGAAAGGTGGTAACCGACCCTATGGTGATGCTGGATGGCCCTTTTCGAAAGCTCTTACACTTTTTGCCCAAAAATCATAACATTGTACGTCTATTTTACATTTTGGAACTCGTAAATTTTGTATACCATTTGTTTTTGTCCATTGTCAATATTTTTAACCAATATCTAATAATTTTACAATACATATGAATCTTCAAAGTTGGTCTGTCTAGCTCGCCTCTCATAGCAATGATTGAAGTATTGTTGTACGGTTTTAAAATATGACGCAGCATTTTGTTGTGAATTTTATCAATATCTGCGCTGGATGAAATCCAAAGATCTCAGCACCGTAGAGTAGGATTGGCAGTATTTTACAATTAAATATTTTTAGAGCAGTTGAATCATGTAATGTACCAAATTTACAAAGGCAGGTAGTGAGACTGAATAAGGCTCTTTTAGCTTGGTCACTTAAAGGGCTGGTGAAGAGTAAAACTGAAAATTTTACTGCTTGTTCATTTTGACGACTTAAATGGTCAAAAAACATCAGCATTGGAATTTTTCAAAACTGCCCTCCCAATTCCGAATAAAGGCCCTAGCGACGCCCTTGGATACGAAGATACAAATCTTCGGTAATCTTCGCAAATGTCGGGTATGACGTCATCCGAGGACATCGATCGCTGACGCTGCTATTCACGCCAGTGCTTGTGCACGCATTCTCCAAATCCATTGTGAAAAGTTGTAAGGCAGGGCTAGGGACAGAGAACTGCTAAGCGTTGTGTCTGTATGCATCGTTCTCATTCAGAATCAAAATTGTTTCCATGGCCGAAGGATGAAAACTGGCCAGAAAATGGACCAAGTTTGTGGAAGCAAAGCGGGTTAATTTTACCCCTGTAGCCTCGAGCGTACTTTACTAAAAAAACACTTGCCGATTGTTTTGCCAATCGCACGGAATACGATCACGGATTTTCCAGAAGGCAAGCCCTAATTTATAAGATTATTGAAAAAACTAGTGATTGGCTAGGTTATTTTGGTGGTGTAGTTCTACCTCACGAGTTCTCGGTAACCAAAGACAACGACGACTACTGTGCTTGCTTTCCAAGCATTTCTATGTGGCCAAACCATGTGTTGTGCAACATCGTATATTTACTGCACAGCAAACGATCTCATACGCCCGGGATCATGCCATTCACACTCGACGACGAATTCAGTGTACAAGTTACAACTACAACACACCTAAGCTCAAATTATCGAAGAAATTCATCTGTGAAAAATATCAGAAATTCATATTTAAAAACGTGAGCGGTAGAATGTTTGACTGTGCGTGGCAGGGCGTGACCTTGGACACAGTACAGATGGTCAATCTACATTTACAGATTGCTGGGAATATAAATGTACAGTGAAATACTGAGACAGGATTATGGAGAACAATTTTCCAAGTTTTATACGGGCATAAACTTGAGGGTTTTGAATCTCATGTCAAAGCTATGTCAATGATTTAAAGTTTTCGGCTGTATACATGATTGGATTCGGAAAACACCACACTAGAACACTAGCAACAGATCATACACATTTTCCACCGGTTTCTCGATGTTTCGGCACGTAGTAGGTTTCGGCCGGAAATTTTCACAACCCCGATTTATTTGGCCGTGTCAACCTTTATCAGCGTAGCCTATAGTCTATATCGTCTTGTCAGGACTGACATGAGACGACAGTACGATAATACGGGCAGTGCGAGCGAGCGTTCTCTCTGAAGCCAGTGAAGGACTACCATAAACAGTACCATAGAGCGTAATACGGACAGTACGACTACGAGCGAGCGTATTGTCAGTACGACTGACACAATTTGCTAGAGACTTACAGCTACCGCGTACAGTCCAAAATCTAGCTAACATTTGTTCGTCCTCAGAGGACGAATAGACACTGTTTTGGCCGTGGTAATTACACGCAACCACTGATCATGCAGATAGGCTGTCCCCCTATTGACGTCACACATCCGGGTTTGATTTTTCGCGGCAAAATGTGACTTAGCTTCGGAAAATGCACTTTTTTCCAGTAAATACGCTCTTAAACCATTTTCCTGCTGGAAATTTTTTGCTTTTGCCTTTCCAAGCATTATTTAACGAGTGAAAACAACCTTTTCAGCGATTTATTTTTACTCTGTCATCCAGCCTTAAGGTAGCGACTCAGGTTCATTGTCACTTATTTTCAATCCTCGTTTTCACAAAGAAGACGTGGTCACACACCCGACATGTGGTACTTTTATTATCTGCTCCGTCACCGAAGAGTTCAGAAAATTTGTTAGTTTTTCAAAAACAGTGCGCATACGGCTGTTTTACTCAAAAACACGTGTTTTTTAGTTTTTTTACTCAAAAAAGTGTAAGTACAAATCTCCAATGGCCTTGGCCTTGTGATCTGTTTATGGCAATCGACGGCTTGGTATACTGGGCAAAAATCGTGTCCCCGGATTGTTGAAATTCGCTTTTGTTTTCGCATAATGCGCCTTCAAAGTAACAACTTGACGTTTTTTGCATAAATTATCGGCCTTTGTTCACAGTTTGTCAGGATATCTTCACTTCCAGGCCTTTTATCGGAAATCTGAGACATATTCTTTCAGATATATTTATTCACTGTCCACAGGTGAAAAATCAGGCTAATCTGTCCAGGCGCCGCCGACTTATACTTATTTGAATAATGTACGCACTGCCAAAACAGGAACTGAGAAATCGACGATTTGTGTAAACGACCTATGCGTCTACATTGTGACCAAGAAGTCCGACTCACGCACTATTTTCAGCGAATTTTCTTACACCAGGACTAAGTTGAAATATTTAGAGTAAGTTTTGGGAATTTTGAATATGTTTAGGATTGCAGATCGTGTGAAAATAGAAAGAAATTATACACTGAACTGGCAAATGCTTAGTGCCAGCAGTGGGTGGTATTTACAGAACAAACACAGAGGGGTAATCAGCAATTTAATCCATTTTTGGAACGTTTAACTAGCATATTAACTGTATACTGTTGTCTCAACGGTTACAATCTGGTTACCAGAGTTCACAGTCAAGACGAAGACGTCGAAACTTGTGTAAAAAAGTCTATCTGATCGAGACCTGTGTGCTGTCGTCGCGCGATCGCGTCGGGCATTCACTTGTTCTTGACTCAAGTTGTCTACTTCCTGTCTCGCGATCGGCAATTTATGCATGTTCTTTGTGAAAAATGATTGTCAAGTTCATGTTAGCGCCGACACTGTGCGAACGGGACGTCACTTGCTAGTTTTCCTACCTCAAGATGAGACGAACACATGTAACTCTTGACAACATAAAATGTCTGTTGTATTTTCTTAGCTTTTGCACCGCACTGCAAACTTGTCGCCCTTCGTTACGACGGGAGAGATTGACTCGTGTTATTTTTTCAAACTTTATTTATATGTGTTCTTGTACCGATTTTATCAAACTAATAATAATCACGCCGTAGCGTAGAACAGAGTAGGCTGTCATCGACAGCGTGTTCCGAGAGACAGAGTATCGACTAGTCTACAGTGGAGTCACTCGACTTGCGCAATACCAGCGCACACATAATTATTTCGGAGATTTTTACTTTTAGTCAAACCCCTGATTACTGACCTCATATAGCAAAAATTGCCAGTTTCAGCACTTCTAGAAGTTGAGCTGGGTTTGTTTTACGTTCAGTGTTGAGGTCCAGCTAGCAGCTGTGGAGTCTGCGGGTAATTGATAAGTTTAGACAACACGCACACAAGAATCATTTGTGAACCCTCGCAATTCACGTTTGACGTAATTTAATTTTTGGGTTATATTTAAAGAAAGGAAAGGCATGAAATAAAAAAATATTTGCATTTCGTTTCAAAAAATTAGCAGATCGGCGAACTTGCGGCACACAGTCCATGTAGCCGACAATGAGATGCAATGATATGCGGTTAAGGTCTCCTCAACTAACTTTCAGCTGCTTCTTCACTTTCTACTATTTTTATAGTATTTTTTACAAAGGCACAGACTTATTCTACCGGCAACTTAAAACTGACGGTGATTTTGTAGCTCATTCTTTACTATTTTAATAATTTTTGGTAGCCGATAACAGACACTTCGTGTTCGTGTCGGCTACATGGACGATCTGCCGAACTTGCTCTTGTGAATCTGCTTATGTGTGTATGAACTCCTGCACTCGCTTGGGAAATTCCTTGATATAAATGTTGCGTGGTGTCGGGTACGGTGTTGCTCAAGGTTTCTCAGCAGACACGAAAAGGCTGCACGATAGAAAGATGAAACTTCGAGTTTAAAAATATAAGAGAACACGATACCAACACCAAGCATGTACAGCAAGAGTGATAAAATTATCGCAACTGACAGAAGTTTCATCTCGGACACCTGGTACCACCACTAACTATCAGTGTTCAGGATGGTCCTACTTAAATTTGTAAATCTCAAATGTCCCATGGACCTGGTAATGAAAATGATTATTAGACCAGTTTAATGTCATATTCCTGGTTGTGAACTGAGCACGTCTCCGTTATCGTCTGCGTCCTCGGCCAAATCTAACTTTTCACTGCATTCTTGATCGTTATTGCAGGGAGTATGAGCCAAAGTCGGACTGTTTTACATTTAAATCGACCTTTGCGCACGTTGCCATCTTTTTCAGGTCCGCTTTTGTGGACCTCGCTTGCTTTTTCGACGGTACGGAGCGCGAGCGCCGGCTTTGGTCTGCTCGACGTGTTTGCCGTACCATACATGCGGAGTTCAAAACGCTGAGCATAACGTTGAAACTAGCGCATGCGCACTATACCGCAAAGCCTATACATAAGTCTGCGTGTTTATCAAAGATATCGTGGTCGGTAATCCGCGACCGTTAAGACAAAAGGGAATAATGGCACACGGTGTAGCTGATAGTTTGCCATTTTAGTAATATTTCAGGAATTTCCCGGTATGATGTTACCCAACACCTTTCCCCAAAAGAAACACCACGTGTCAGTGGTTCGAAATTTGAAATAAAAAAAAATTGCTAAAATTGACCTTTGAACCTGAGTCGCATCGTTAATGCTTTTTGTGCTTGATAACAATGACCAGTCCAAGAAAGAACAACACCAAGATAGACATGGAAAGAGGTTACCGCCACCTACTGGCCATTGTAAAACCACTTCTCGTATCTTTTTAGGCCCCCACCTCTCCTAAAGACAATAATTCTAGTTTTGCCGACATTAACTGTGAGTTTCAATTTGCAGCAATATTCATACAGTTGGTCAAACAAACGCTGTTGTCCTATTCTTGAAGAACTAACAAGTGTGAGATCGTCAGCGAACAATAAATACATTATTTTCAACAGACCAATTCGACACCAGAATAACAGTAAGTGTGGCTAGAGTGGTTCCAATATCTCTGTCTTTCTTCCATTAGTAACTTTTCTTTTTCTAATGCCAATTTTTAGGCTCCAAATCTGCCTGCTTTTCTAATTTTTTGAGTTCTATGGTGGACTGTATGGTGGATTCGGGCATATAATCATTCAAGATGGACTCCTCAAAGTGGCCTAAATTAACTAAATGTTTCGCAATATTGTACTTTATAACCCTCTTGCGCATAGATCTTTTGAAATCTACCTTCAGGAAATTGGCCAGTGCAATTAGGTCGTCTTTTCGGAGGGAATCAAATGTGTCCTGATCAACATCCTCCATAAATTTGTCCGGCTTGAATTCTGCCATGATGAAAATTTGTTGATTTCACGTTATAACACGATTGGAACTAATTTGGCATAATTAGATGGTGAAGTAAGGTAATTTTAACCTGCAAATGTACGCTCATCTGCTTTTCTTTTTAAGTTATACACTTGTTTTTATGAGTAATTTGTAATATTGCAACATTCAGCTATATGTCACCAAACACTTTTGAGAAATTTGAAAAATATGAAGATCCAATTATCCCAAATTAGTTCCAATTGTGTTTAATACAGTAGTTTGGTAAAGGCTGGCACAATGTTGTCAAACAGCTCAAAATATTCGACCCCAGACGAGCCCCCAATTTTGTTACGTGAAAAAAAAAGCGGTAAAGCCAACTGTTTCCTTTTAAATGAAATTTATTACAAAACATTAAACTAATCACTAAGTCAAGGGATAAAGTACAAACTGTAAAAGTTTACAGGCTACTTATCTCAGCTGGGATGGCTCAAAACTCCAGTCTTAGAGTTGAATCAGACAGACGGATGAATGAATGAAAAGTCCTTTGACTTGCAGGCTTGAATCCACATTATAAATCCAGCGTGGCTGTGAAGGTCTTGAAAAATCCTGAAATTAACACTGCTGGAGTCGTCAGAGACATGATACCTACGGAAGCGTATTCGTGCCATTTTTCTGAGTAAAAAATTAAAAATCTCGTAATTACGAGATTCTGATTCTCGTAATCACGAGTTTTCAATTCTTGTAATTACGAGAATTAAAATCTCGTAATTACGAGTTTTTATTCTCGTTATTACGAGTATTTGATCTCGCAACTATAAGCCCTGATTCTCTTAGTTATCAGACAATATAGTTTTGAGCTCTTATTTCTCATACATATTGTTGGTTATTGTTCAACGAGAATATGGTGTTTTCAATATGGTGTTTTCAATATGGTATTATCTTGATTATAAGGTGTAGAAAGCAATTATAATACACTCGTAGATGAAAAATGAAATGAACTTTGGACTGATGCATGGCTACAATTGTAGATATTCAGTATGTTATCCATTAGATCAAAAGTCAAGCATAATAGCGTGTAGATTTTGTCTGGCTGGATAAACACTCTTTTTGGGGTAAAATATCGATAGTATGACATTGTGCAAATATTTCACATCTATCAACACCTTACTAGAGTCTTACAACCTGATAAACACCCCTTCCCCGCCTCAGAGATAAACCCCCAACTACGAATACCTGCCGATGTGATGTTATTTTTTTACATCAAGCCTAGATGGCACAAGACCACCAATTCATTTCCCATAGGCCACCACAGTAGCGTTGAGCTCGATTTTCCTATTTTAAAACATTCAACCGCACGAATCCTCATAAAAGGTGTTAGGTCAATTTCAGCTTGACAACTGATTAATTTTTCGTGTGGGCAAGTCCACGGAAATTTTGAGATAGCGATAAAAAAAAGCGCCCTCAGTGGTGTTTTTGACAAATTTCAAGCTTATTGTTATGATTTCTATTAGCCCTAGAACTCCTCATATTACAACCAAATGCTTCAGCCATTATTCACAGCTGTCTGCATTTTGATTCAGGCAGAAAAACATCTTTCAAAACTTGTTGACGTCAAAGTTCAAACTAAACAGCATCCTGCAGATATCAAGGTCTTCAAGGTCTTCACTTCAAGGTCTGCACTATTTTTCTTCCGAACTATCTTCGTGGTAACGAACCCGGAAGTGAATTAGTGATCTTGTGCCAGATTGGCAGTTGTCATCATGTTGGGTTTGCACTAGAAATTATGACGAACAACTGACATCTTCTGACACCCCTTCATGTGTGAAAACGACATATCCAAAACAGCAGTGAACGAGGAAGTCGGATAGATTTCAAACTTCCAGATTAGTATTATTTGCAACAAAGATTTATACAATCAAAGTTTGTAAAATAAAATAAAGAATGTTTAGCAATCCGTGTCTTTGCATTGCTTCCTTCTAATGTAAAAGAATAGTACACAAACATTGATTATGATCAAATGAATGACCGAATTGAAGTGCAACTCATTTCAAGAACCCAAGAAATGATTTAAAATGGCAAATAAAAGCGTAAAAATGTTATTTTTTATCATAGGTGTTATCAAGTAGAAGTGAAAAGGAAATCTCAAAATAGACGATGACTGAAATAACGCAGTGATAGTTAAATTTTCACATGATTCCATAAACATTGTCATCATCATTATGCAAACATTCTGGTAATTTTAAAACCTCATAATTTTGAGATTTTAGAAATTTGTGATTACTTGACTGTAGTTTTTGACCTAGTATTCATTTATTCGCAATGACAATGACAAACTATAGATTCTCATGACAAGACAATTCTCGTAATTACGACTTTTTTAATTATCGTAATTAAGAGTTTTTTATTCTCGTAATTACGAGTTTTTAATCTCGTAATTACGAGTTTTTGATTCTCGTAATTACGAGTTTTTAAATCTCGTAATTACGAGTTTTTGATTCTCGTTATTATGAGTTTTAATTCTCGTAATTACGAGTTTTTGATTTCTCGTAATTACGAGTTTTTAATTCTCGTAATTACGAGTTCAAATTCTCGTAATTACGAGTTTTTGAAATCTCGTAATTACGAGTTTTTAATTCTCGTAATTACGAGTTTTTAAATCTCGTAATTACGAGTTTTTGATTCTCGTAATTACGAGTTTTTAATTCTCGTAATTACGAGTTTTGTTTCTCGTAATTACGAGTTTTTAATTCTCGTAATTACGAGTTCAAATTCTCGTAATTACGAGCTTTTTGATTCTCGTAATTACGAGATTTTAAAATCTCGTAATTAAGAGTTTTTAATTCTCGTAATTACGAGTTTTTGATTCTCGTAAATACGAGTTTTTAAATCTCGTAATTACGAGATTTAAAAACCAGTAATTACGAGTTTTTTTAAATCTTGTAATTACGAGTTTTTAAATCTCGTAATTACGAGTTTTTAATTCTCGTAATTACGAGTTTTATTTCTCGTAATTACGAGTTTTTAATTCTCGTAATTACGAGTTCAAATTCTCGTCATTACGAGTTTTCGATTCTCGTAATTACGAGTTTTTATTCTCGTAATTACGAGTTTAAATTCTCGTAATTACGAGTTTTTGAATTCTCGTAATTACGAGTTTTAAATTCTCGTAATTACGAGTTTTTGAATCTCGTAATTACGAGTTTTAATTCTCGTAATTACGAGTTTTAAAATCTCGTAAGTACGAGTTTTAAAATCTCGTAATTGCGAGTTTTTAATTCTCTTCATTACGAGATTTAAAAACTCGTAATTACGAGATTTTAAAACTCGTAATTACGAGAATTAAAAACTCGTAATTACGAGAATTAAAACTCATAATTACGAGTTTTTAATTCATGTAATTACGAGTTAAATTATCGTAATTACGAGTTTTTGAATCTCGTAATTACTGGTTTTAATTCTCGTAGATCATGTGTCTTCATTCTTGTTACCTACTCTAATGGCGTATTGACACAGCGTCTAAACATTGTATTTTTCCTCCATATACTTTATTACCTCTATCTACATTATTACAAGACTTGGTCAGTCAGGGGGCATGATATGGCATAGCCATTAACATGAGAATGTTGCGATAGTGTTAAGGAAGTCTGTGCCTGTATAGCAACAAAACACTTCAGCATGTTGCTTAGTTTGCCAATTTAAGGGCAACTTGTAATCTGTAAACTCTGTACTTAGTGGATCAGCAATCAAAATTAAATTCACAGTTCTCACTTGCACCGAATGTCAAGAAGTTTGATACATCGCGACCATATTTGAAAAAATGCATTTATTCGCAGCCTAAATGTAATAAATTAAATTAAACTGAACTACAATTGACGACTCACACTTACAAAAAGAAAACAGTCAAATATTGATTGCAAATGGCATTGGCATTCTCAAACAGGTGCGTTTGTTAAATTATGTCTACCCCGTCGCGATACGTTTCCATGTGATTTGCTCAAAGTTCACCATCCATATTCTGGATCACCATCGGTCAATCTGAAACTGATGGGAAAATAAGATATTTTAGAACATAATTCCATCACAACATGATGTATTAACAAACCCATCGATACAACGCACACTGCACGCATGAACGCACAATGCAAGGCAAGCTGTACAATGAAAATATTTTGCAACTACATTAAGCAGAATTAGTAGGTAATATGTACAATGCTCTTTAACAGGAATTGACTTGACTTCTTTTAATTAATTCCTGCTATTACTTATCAAATGATAGGGACAAACAGATCGCCCTGCATCAACTTAGATGTGAGCGCACAGCAAACATGGAGCTGTTCATACAGCATGGTGGGTTGTTGTTGAAGTAGGGGTCATACAGGTAATCACTCTTATGCCGCGCATTCGTGGCTAGCACATCGGTGATCATTGGATGGCATGCATCTCTTATCCTAACAGCAGGAAACGACTAATCTAGAAAGAAACATTTCAGTGAAAGTTCAGGCCAACTACACCGCGTTTCCGACAAGATCTTCCCGTCCGAGCTTAGCTTAGCTGTGGCTGTGAGTGACCTTGACAACACCACATTCACCGATAATGGCGGCAGTGAAACAGTCGACGATGTAGTATGCTCATGTAATTCCGTTCTATTGCAGATCTTACCTTTCGTTTGGTAACACTCAAACAACTGCTCAATGAAGTTCCTGCTTCTTAAAATGTTTGTAATTGTTGACTGACTTCGAACATGTCGCACTGTTGGTGTAGTCAAATGGCCGGCATGGCAGGACTCGTCCCTTTGAAGCGTGTCGCGTTCTCTTTCATCACATGTTATCAAAACGAGATAGAAGTCGGCTACAAAGGACGCTAACAGAAGTGTTAAATAAAGCAAAACCCCAAGGAGCCCACGCAAATATTATTTGCTGAGCAAAAATATGACATTAAAAGTGATGTCGAGAATTAAAATCTCATAATTAGGAGAATCAAAATCTCGTAATTACGAGAATCAAAAACTCGTAATTACGAGAATCAAAAACTCGTAATTACGAGAATCAAAAACTCGTAATTACGAGAATTTAATACTTGTAATCATAAGAATCAGAAACTCATAAATATGGATATTGAAACATATTTTATAATTATCTCTTCATGAAAATGTAAAGTCTGTAATTGTCATTATGATTGAATATTTATGATCAAAAGCTTTTGTCGAGTAGGCTAATCGGAAATTCCTAAAATTTTAAAATCGTGTAGTTATCAAAAAGCCAGCATGTGAGCATAATGATCATGCCGTAACGTCACGAGTCAAGTGAAAATTTACTTTTCATTGTGTTATTCCATCTGATTGTCTAATTGAAATGTCCTTTTCATTTCTATTTAAAAATCATCACTTCATCATCACTTTTTCGCTTTTATTTGCCATTTTTCATGTTCTTGAAAGGGATTTTATATAAATTTCAATTAGGTCATGAAATAGATAATACACCTCTTTCGTGTAGTGTTATTTTATGTTGAGAGGAAACAATGCAAGGACACTCATCATACACATACTTCTTTTTATCTGTCTATGTACATACTTTATTTCTGCGAGCAATGAAGCTTTGAAATCTTTCCAACTTCCTTGTTGAGGCCTACTGCTGTTTTAGATATGCTTTTCATATATAAAGTTGGATGTCGGACAGACACATAGAAATCATACAGTAGGATAGTTCAAATATTTCAGAAGATGTTGGTTTCTCATCATGATTTCTAGTGCAGACACAACATGAAAAAAACTGACGGTCTGTGCTAAATGTAAAAAGTTAACATCACTTTGGCAGGCACATGTAGTATCGGTGTTATCTCCTGAGAGCAGTATAGAGCTTTTCAGCTTGTCGGAGAAGACCCAAATATAGGTGTTATAGGAGTGGAGTATTGGCATAATAGCATACTAAACTCTGAATGTATTGTCTATCCGGACAGACAAAATCTATAGGCCATGCTTGAATGATGCTTTGCGTGACTTTTGATCTGCTGGATAAGTTACTGAATAACCAAAATTGTAAGCCACGTAACAGCCCAAATGTATTCATTCATTTATTCATCAAAGAGTTTACCATACTTGCTCACTACACCTGACCAAGTCAAGATTCACGTTAACCTTTGTATTCGTTGAATTATGATCACTAATACGTATGAGCAAGGTTCACACTAAAGAGCTCAAACACCATAAAAGAATATGAGCTATTATAGTTTATGTCTCATAATATGTAGTAAAATCAAGGCTCATAATTAAGAGAGTCAGAAACTAGTAATCAAGAGAACTGAAATCTCGTAATTACGAGAATCAAAAACTCGTAATTACGAGATTTTAAAATTCGTAATTACGAGATTTAAAAACTCGTAATTACGAGAATCAAAAAGTCGTAATAACGAGAATCAAAACTCGTAATTACAAAATGGCACGAATACACTTCCGTAGATACCAAATGTCTGACAGAAAATTGTGCAGTCTCCTTTTTATACTCAAATGGTTACATAAGAGAATATAAGAACAATCTGGAACTTCCATTGATATGCTTATTGAAAAAAATTGTTGCTGAACATTTCTAGGAAACACCATTGTCTGCCCAGTGGGCAGGGGAAAAACTTTGCTTCGAGGAAGGCTGTTCAATAATCGCAATTATACCCATCCGTAATCCATAACACTAACACAAAACAGCACAGAACAGACAGTAAAGCACCGGTACTCTCAACAAAGTCAAATTCATGAAAGAAAGATATATAGACTTCTGGCCAAAAGGCTAAGAAGTGATGTCAGGTGTTTCGAAAATAGTAAGCGCATCCTGCCCCACATGTGGCATCCGCCATATATCAATCTGTTAGTCAAACAGGTAGTGGTCACCAACTACAGTCCAATGTCACTGATGCTATCAGCAATCATTTGTCGAAGAGAGATGCTGTATTTACCTGCCAGCTTGCGATACCCGCCAAAAAGCGTTTGAATGTAGAGACAAGTCTTTCTCTGGTGTAACCATGATTTAACAGTTTGTAAGAGAGATGGCTATGTCTCTCTACAAAATCACCATATGGACTGCATGCTCTTGCATATTTAATAAGCTGGGAAATGTGCACCCCATAAACTGTTGAGAGCGAAATATTATTAATATTATTGATTGAAATTGATAATACTAAAGTCGAACTCATCTCTCTTGTCATATAGCCTAGTAGGAAGGTAACCATTATAGTCAAATTCAAGGAAAATATCCAGATATGAAGCAGAAGAGGCCGTTTCTGTAGTTCCTTTAATCTCCAATTCTGGAGGACTAATCATAGCGAGATAGTGACTGTATTTGGAGTTATTCATTGAAATAACATCGTCTATGTATCTAAATGTTAAGTTGAAAGTTCTAGCTACAGAGACCTGTTTCTGTTTGATTACGTTCTGGATAAATTCTGCCTTGTATGAGTATAGAAATAAGTCAGCAAGCAAGGGAGCATAGTTAGTACCATAGGAATTCCTATACACTGTTGGAAAATGTGTCCTCAAAATTCAACAAATATGTTGTTGATGAGGAAATCAAGCATACTGATAATCTCTTTCTAGATATAAAAATAGTGTTGTCATGTACCAAAAGATAGCATATTGTGTCTTCAGTGGTGTCTAGAGCTGCCGCCTACGGCGGTTAATTACCATTCAGCGCTCATAGACGTTCTAATAATTAATCTGCTGCATAGTATATATGGTATAGATAGGCTAGTGGAAATATACGAGCAGAAAGGTTTTATAAAACAGAAAATTTCTTGGAATGCTTGGTATTCGAAAACTAGTTCAAATTTCAAGCAATCAGAAAAGTATTTTCTGCAGAATATTTGTTGATATCTGAAAAGCTAAGCTTTCCTAAAATCAACACAGCTAATTTTGTCACAACTTACAAGTTTAAGTATCTGGTTAGTATCTGTAGAAACCAGCTAAGTGAATTTCAAAAGAACAACACAAGCTGCCTGTAGGAAGATTTATGATAAAGGCAAAAAGTTAGGAAATTACAGATATGTAAAAGTAACATTATTCATGATTTGTTTATATTGAATAATCAAGAAGTATCAGGATCTGTTTTTGGAGGACCCACATGATGCACCCATATGCAAAACACCAGTCAAGGTCATTTCTAAACTTAGTGATGCTCCACAAAACTGAAGGTATCCCATGACTCATTATTCGTAATGATTTGTACCATTTTAGATTCCTGGAGGAAGTAGACAAATTCATAGACTAGTTTTGAAAACAGACTTTTAATCACCCCATACTTCACTATTGCTATTTTAAATGATTTTGAAAATTATGCTTGATTGAGAGAGAAGATAGTATTTTTGTAAATTTTCCATAAACTGTTTCCACTGCCATATAGAATAACGTAATGGAAAGCAGGGAAACTAGTTGCACTTGTTTTATTAAGTCAATGATAATTGATTTTTCCCATGGAAATGACAAAAGAAAGTTACTTGTTGACTCTTCTCAGAGAATGACCCCTATTTTGAAAGTTTTACTCCGCACGCACTTTTGTTAAATATTATACAACAATTTTATATGCTTTGCCTTACTGCTTATATACAGAGCAGGATAGTTATAAGAAAAGCAACCTTCATCGGTACAAATCAGACAGAATGGTGAGTAATTTATGTTCTGTGCGCGGGATAACATAGTTTCCAATCACTGTTTTTGGTTTTTGTGAAAAAAATTACTCAACTGGACAAAAATAAATGTTTCAATGGAACCTTTAGGGATAAATATTTGCAACAAGGATGTGTGAAAAAAATTGCTGCCATACCCATTTCCTCCAGCTCCCTGTCCCAGAAATCAAATGGTCCACCCCTTATCGGGATTTCTTTGTTGAACTCTCTAGACACACACGTTTAAGTATGTGATCTCATGCATTTCGAAACGGGTAAAGTAAAGACTTTTTGACGTGCATTCTAATCTGATCTGAATGACAAAATTATTAAATAATATTCATCTTTATCGAATCCTCAAATAATACACTATTTAGTGTCAAGTTGCAGTTACGGTATTTGATATTTAAGACTAAGAATGACGGAACAGTCGACAATACCCCTGTGAGGTATATTTGTAAATTTTGAAATACTTTTCTGTTCTAGTGCATTGACCTTTTAGCCGTCATGTCATGGTCAAACTTGCAACGACAGGCCAGGTTGAACATTGTGTTTACGCAGATAGACTGCACGGTTGAACTCTGACCTAATAGATTTAGAGCTGCACATGTTGCTTTACGGCGCGGCATGACACCAACAAGCATCAAAGTTGTAAGTATAACATCATTGAGTCTAACACATGGACTTATGACATGGTACTAGAAAAAAGACTAAGGCACAAGTTGCCTTTTCTACGCATGTAATTTGCTATAGTCATCACCGTGCAACACTAACTGAACTAGAGCTAATTTTACCAGCTATTTTAAGTCTGCGGACAAGCCTTAACTGCCCCTACTACTCCTGGTCGAGAGAGCCTTTCAAAGTCAACGAGGAGATTTTTCAGTCATTGCTTCATTTAATGGCCCATCGAGTGCAAATTGTTGTAACTCGACATCATGAAGAATTTTATAGCAGGTTTGGTAATTTTACTATTTTTTAATTTGTAATATTTATTTTATAAATTTGGGTGACTTTGTGCTAGTAATATAGGTCTCTGACCGGTTAAAATAAAATAATATTTTCTGCGTGTTTCTCACTCAATCCTAATGTAGGATACTCCAACTGTCTTACGTTTTCGTCTGGCTTGGATCTAAGCTAGGCCTACCCCTCGGTCAACTTGTGACACCGTGATATCAGTTGTAGCGTTTCTGCATCACATTTGATAATGACTGGTTATTCTGGGCCTTCGCTATGCTTTGGGGAGTGTAAACCCCACAAGCTCGCAATTTAAAATCTCATTGCAAATTACGTAAAATCATTAAAGATAACTGACAGTGATTAGTGAAATCATAAAAGACATCTACATATCTTAATCGAGGAAATGTTACAAAGGAGGATCCTCTTTTCACAACTGACAATGTGTGCGCTGTCTTACACTTTCATAGAAATAAGCTTATTTGTCTGTGGACAGAAATATGAATAAGTGCATAGTAATGCTGTAGGATTCCTCCAACTTACCGCCTGCAATAACTGTTGTCGAATCCAATCGTGCACCGGATCCCCTTCAGTCTCGTCGATGACAGATTCTGACGAATCTTTACCTAACTCGGATTCACTTCCCCCAGATGACCCACTAGCCATTTTAGATGGTCTATGTCAGTCAAATACTTGATTCGCAAAAGTAGACAACAAAGCTTTTTATACCTGCGTACGTTAACAGATTGAACTTAAAAGATTGCCTCTGATATCATGTTAAAGGTGAAGTACTACGAATTACGTCAAAATTAGGTTGTGGTGTCATTTTCTTGAAAATTTGCACAAATATTCTTGGAAGTTGTGCAAGTGCAAAAATGAAATAAAAATGGGGGTCACCACGCTCGTTTCCATGGAAACGGACGTTAAAATGGCGTCGTTAGAAATAAAGAAAAATTAAAGCTGCAAGCAGCGTTGGCGGGGCCCAAGCGGTTAACATGGTTGAAAGTTCTTGCACTAATGATATTATGTGCAAAATTCGAGCTTGGAAAAGTAGGATTTTGAACATCATCTCATAGTTACTGTACATTTCACCTGGAATTGCATGTTTTACGGAAAACAATATGTGGCCAAAGTACTTCACCGATCTAATTGCCTATCAGGAACTTTAAAGTGCTCAAACTAAGAAAGATATGAGTAAATGTCATTTTATTCGGTGGTGTTGGTTCTGGAGAAGAAGATTTTTAAAGATTAAACTGCGAATTTCGCAAAATCCAATATGGCGGCCATACCACGTGACCGATCTAAATGTCTTTCTCAAACTTGCAAGAGATCATACTTAAAAAGATACGAGTGAAATTTCAGTTCAATCGGTGTGTTAGTTCTTGAGAAGAAGATTTTTAAAGATTGAATTGCGATTTTCGCAAAATCCAAGATGGCGGCCAAATCACGTGACCAATCGAAATGTTTTTCGCAAACTTGAAAGAAATCACTCGAAGGATGACACGAGTAAAATTTCAGATCAATCGGTGATCTCTTTCTGGAGAAGAAGATTTTTAAAGATTAAATTGCTATTTTTCGAAAATCCAATATGGCGGCTAAATTACGTGACTGATCCAAATGTCTTTTGCAAACTTGAAAGAGATCACTCTAATAAGACATGTGTAAAATTTCAGCCTAATCAGTGTTTTCTTTCTGGAGAAGAAGATTTTTAAAGATTAAATTGCGATTTTCGCAAAATCCAAGATGGTGGCCAAATCATGTTACCGATCAAAACGCCTTTCGCAAACTTGAAAGAGATCACACCTAAGATGTTACATGTCAAATTTCAGTCGAATCCATGTCTTGGTTCTGGAAAAGAAGATTTTTAAAGATTAAATCACGATTTTCTCAAAATCCAATATGGCGGCCAAACCACGTGACCGATAGAAACGCCTTTCGCAAACTTGAAAGAGAACACTCTAAGGATGACATGAGCAAAATTTCAGCTTAATCGGTGTGTTGGTTCTGGAGAAGAAGATTTTTAAGATTAAAATGGTATTTTTGAAAATGCAATATGGCGGCCAAGGTCACGTGACCGCATGCAATTTTATTTGCCAATTCTTAAGACATTAGGTCATGCTTTCTATATAAAAAATTTCAAACTGACTAGACCCCTAGGTCAGCAGGAAATGCCATTTTTAGGTTTTCGGAAAATCCAATATGGCCGCCCCGTCACATGACCAATCAAAATTTTAAAGATAATATGCACGAGTACCCATAAATAGCTATTAGCACTGCAAGTTTGAGAAGTTTATGTCATGCGGTTTCTGAGATCAAGAGTGACAAAAAAAGGGACAGTAGAAGAAGAAGATGAGGAAGAAGAAGAATATTGAACTCCAGTAAAACCAATAGGGGCCCACGCCGGTAGGCTTGGGCCCCTAATTATATAATTCACTCAAACTAAAGAAAGCAATTATAAAACGCTTAGCAAAGAATTAATTTTAATAAATACCAAGGATTAAGATCCATATCTATCGAATGTATAGTTTTCATGATGTTTGTAAAGAAATTTTAACATAAGTATCGATTACAAAATGACGATATCGAAATTATATCACTACATAATTTTCGAACTTTCTTCCTGTCGCTTTGAATGGTGTCATTTTGACCAAACTTGGCGAATAAAATCCTGACATAATACCATTTAGTTTACACCTTTAATAAAAGGGTGTCACCACGCTACTTTTTACAATATCTCCAGGTGAATGGGTAATATGCGCCATGTAAATGGGAGAGAAATGTTAGTTTTGCGCTCATATTGAATAAAAACCAGCTTCCTGGGGGGGTCAAAATATGACAAGGTTAAAGGTCACATGTATTTCTAAGAGACTGGATCAAAAAATGGGTAAAAGCGCAATTTCAACAATGACAGGTAATGTTAAATACCTGCGCTACAAAATAACCCATTTGCGGCAGGCTGGAGTTAAATCTGCGCAGAAACATTCTAAAGTGTGTGCGCGTCCGAATTCGGCGCCCTTTACCTTAACGCTGTTAGTATTTGTACCATGTGAGTGAGGTCACACAGGTTATGTCAACAGCACAGACCTTCTGAGAATCCACTCATAATGTTGGCTTCCTGTCCGACCTCTTAAATCATTCTGCAGATGATTACAAGTTACCGCGAAAAGCAACCGCACAAATACATGGAAGCCTGGTAACTCGTAATCTCAACGTATAGTGTCAGATGTAGTTTACAAACGATAGTGAAGTCTATAGTCGATGTCACGATCCTTTTGAGCACAACCCATTTCCTAAAATTTACGTTCCCACTGTGGACTCACAATAAAATAGACCCATAGAGGAGAGTTTTGCGATACAAAATAATCCAAAATAATCCATACGTTCCGTTGCTTGAACACATTTTAATATTGAGTAGGAGTAACATATCTGCGTTGGGTCTATTATTTAAACTATTAAGTTATACAACTATTCATGCAAATACTGATGCATAGATTTTTATATTGAGAATGTCAAAGTACTGGACCTAATGTCAGCAGGGTCTAGGACGATGATTAAGCCTCACTGGCAAAGCTGTCAAACTGTTAGCAGGGTAAAATGATTTCTCACCTCTGAAATATAATTTTGTGCACTGTTTAAATTATTTTACCCATTATTACTTATGGGGACAGAGAATACCAGTAACAACCGTGTATATCATCCACAAAGGTCACATTTCATCTTACCATGAAATGGTTTTAAAGATATCTATCTATCTGTTCAATATTAAACGGTACAAGTACATCAGCACTACATTGTCCTTCCGTGTGTCAGGAATGACATTACTGCTCACCGTCTTCCTTTGGGGACTAGCTAGCAAGAGGATGTCGGGATACAGAAACAGAATAATGTCTTCAAAACTCTTCAAAGATAAGACCGTTTATTTATTACAGATGGATGTTACATATTGCCAGGTGTTGTCCCTTCTTCCTCCGTATTCGGAAACATGCATCTTACATAACATGGTTATTTACATGCAAGTGAGATACAAATCTATCATATCGTCCTCTGTACATGAGGATATCATGCGTGACCATACCCTCTTACACTGCAACGTCAATATCATGTTTTGTTCATGATTTCTTGACTTATCGGTCACTACGCGAAAGGTAACAAGTGTGTATTTGTTACTTAAATAGCGAAGTTTACTTCAAAATGAATGACCTCTGTAACAGTAATTTGCAGGACAAAGGTTTAAAGCAGTGAACAAGTTATCAATAATTTAATTTTATCGTGGAAAATGTCCACCCACCTTATCGTTGAACCGCATCGTTTATCTGAATTGTCTTAACTTTGGCCAAAAAATAGTGACCTCCTAAAATCTGCAGCTCACAACCATTTAATTGTAAAGCACACTCCATTGCAAGTTTTCGTCGGTGTAGACGTTAGAAGGTTTATGTTTCGCGTTGTTATTGTACCATTGGTCAAGCGCTAACGTTCACACACCCGGCATTTTTCTTCATAGTTGGTTTTTCGAAACATTTGGCGTCCTTGAAGTTCATCTTACTGTATATATAATGTTCCATTTACAAATGTTTGTGAGTGAAGTCCGCACCACTTTGGGAGATAAACCTATGTAACATTGGCACTAACAACGTCCATATTGAACGTTGGAAACGCGCAAAATTATGTACCCTATTCCGTTTTTCTCAATTTACTAAAGTTGCTACACATAGTGGTCACCAGTGTGATCGCAGCTGTCTCGGGTGGTCAGGCCAACATTACAATATGTTAAAACTATGATGCGTTCCGGTGAATCGACTTGTAGTCTGGGTGTCCCCACACACCATGACCTGACCTTTGTTGGCGACCTGATAGCAAGTAGGAATATATATTGTTTCAAAGCTTACAGTGGACCAACTTAACTCGCCATAACATATTTCAACTCTGCAATGGGAGGATTCATACAGACTGTACAACGCTGTGTAGATTTTAAGAGTTTCAAGTTTAAAACTAAGGGACAGTGTGATCCATTGGCTGATGGTATGCCAATAAGAGCATTTAATATGTGAAATGCGGATGTCGATGATTTGTATACATGAATAAAGACCCAGAACATTTATCTGTCTCTGAAACTTAGAATCGTCAACAAACACTTCACTTTGCAGCTATCACCGTCACCCGTGAATTTACCTCTCTGTCGGAAATCTTAATTTTTATGTTATTATTACGAGCAGAGGTTTTCATGATGCTAAGACAAAGAGGAATGGGAATAAGGAGGGAATCGTTTCATCAGAAATGCAACATTTGTTATCACAAATTAGAACTCAATACCAAAATACAGTGCACAACCTGTTTGGAAAAATCTTAGTGGCATTGATACAGCTCACGAAAAGACAAACTTATACAAACTTGTGTATTGGGAGCTAACCGACGATTGGAATCATGCAATCCTTTAGTGCTGATCCATTGCATTTCACACTTACAGCCGATTGGACAATGCATGAAGACCTTAATAGAACATCTCATTAGCCTAACATATTTAGCAGTTTACTGATAACATTGAATGAACAGTCCCCCATACATTGGCACAGTAGTAAGCTTGTAGGGCGAATAAGTATGGCTATTAACCCAATAAATTCCATTCAGAAGCTGAGGTGCAGGTGTAAATAACGTTAACTCTGCTTCCCGAAGTGTTACTGAAAGTATTAATGCGAGGACATGGAAAAATATCAACACCTTTGTGCTTCATATAAACAGTTAAAGAACCAAGATTTTAGCAGTGTAAATGCCACTATTGCCAAGGCCGTCGTGGCCGAAGGGCGAATTATAATGAGCATGTTTGAGTGGTTCTTAGGTACAAAAACTTGAAATATAAAATGGGCATGTTGACGTGCCTGATGCTATATCTGTGGCCGAGTCTACAGGCCGTGCCAACCAATCGCGTTAGTTTCTGACCATCATTTGCTTGATCATAATATAAATTAATGCAAGGATGAAATATTAAGTAGGTATGGGTAGATAGAGAATATTTAGACTGTGAAAAGTATATCAAAGTTCCTCAGAAAGTTTCTCGCTCTAATCAGAGTGATGGAAATCAGTAAGGACAAGACATATCATATGGGTAAATCTAGGATTAATAATTGACGAAGATAACGCGGAGAAATATTCGTCGCTTTGTAAAGAGTACACGATAATTAATTTGAGACTCAGTTACAAATAAGTAAAGTCAGTGACAGGTATCCATGCTTCCACATTGAGGTGTGTTCCGGTCACTATGATAACATTAGACACTCTCTGCTGTACGTGTGATTTAAACTAGAGCGGGTCACTACTGCGCGCCCTCTCAACCGGTTTACGCTGATCCCTGATATCAGATACTCTTCGCCCTAAATACGAGTATTTCTGTTTTATCAGTAAGACTCCATTCTATTTGTGGTTTCTAACGTGTGTCGTGTCCCTATCTTCATGTGCGATCAGCTAGTTAGGCCAATTTAGTACCTCAACCTCAAAAGGTTAATGTTTCACAAACAAGAGATAGCCTTTTTATCTTCTTTAGCTTTGAACACTTTAACAAACTTTCAAAAAAGAACAGAGGATAAAAATCACATAAACAGTCAATATAAGCAAGCGCGAAGAGTCAGGGTTTGAAATGAAACCTGTTGTCAACAAAATGTGGTGATGAGCGACAACATGATCAACTTGCATGCAGGTGGTGCGTAGTCTACTTCACAGTGACCCTAAATCTAGGACGCACGGATCTCACGGTAAAACACTTATATATCGGCGGGAGTGTCTATCGACAGGCGCCTGTCAATAGACAGAATCCGGCTTTTCACAGTCATACTTATATTATAGTGAGCACGATGTGCCAACGTCGTTAAATATTTACAAACGATAGACGCCTGTCAATAGACAGGATCCGCTACTGACAGTCATACTTACATATTTTAGTGAGCACGATGTGCGAATGTCGTTAAACATTTGGGGAAGAAATATATAAAATCACTGATAAAATAACTTTATTTTATGATTTGGAATCGGTCTGCACAACAGCATGCTAATGAGCCTACTTCTTCAAAGGTTTTTAAGTTAGCCTTTAGTTTTATTTTTTATGTACTTTTGGGGTGATTTAAGGTTACTAGATGAGTTGATGTGCAAAGTGTTGTTTTTGTTGATTTTCAATTTTTGATTGTATATTTTTCTTTTGGTTGTTAACTTTTCTCATTTTACTTGCATATTTTATATTTTTAAATAGTAGTGTAATTTTATAGCGTCTTTGATCACTTGTTATCACAGTGGGTATAGATGCTTTATTTATTATTATTATTATTATTATTATTATTATTATCATTATTATAATTATTATGAAAGATTCGTGTATTAGACTTGCCAGAACCTATCGCTCACGCTTTGCATGAGATAACGCATTTCATATAAAAAGTTTCCTTATAGAAAACTTAGTCTATTTTATGGTTTTATTCATTAGATTCATATTCAGCAACAAAGTAAAATCATTTAAGAAAATGTTACACATCTTATGCGAGGATATAACATAAGACACTATATCATGACATGATGCAAAGGAGAATCCTCTTTTCACAACAGCAATTTGTACACTGCCTTGCACTTCATAGAATAAGGTTAACTGTCTGTGCATACTAATACTGTAGAATTTCCTCCGAACTTACCGCTTGCAATATCTGTTGTCGAATTGAGGCTGCCACTGGATTCCCTTCATATGCATAGTCGTCGCCAGAACTCCCCTCAGTCTCATCGCCGAGAGATGTTGAGGACATTCTAGCCATTTTAGATGGCCTACTTCTTGCAAATATTTGTTTCGCCAGGTATAATACAACAAACTGTTATACCTTCATAAGTGAACAGGTTGATTGCCTCTGATATAGTGTTTAACGCTGTTAGTATACGTACCATGTGAGTGAGGTTACTCAGGTCATGTCAACAGCACAGAACTTTTGAGAATCTACTCATAATGTTGGCTTCCTGTCCGACCTCTTAAATCATTCTACAGATGATAACAAGTTACAGCGAAAAGCAACTGCACAAAAACGTGGGAACCTACATATGTTGTATACTCACAATCTCATAAATATAAACTGTCACATTACAAAATTTTGTGGAAGTCTATGTTTCATCTCAAGACCCTGTTAAACTCTACATATTTCCTAAAATGTGTTCAGTGCTCTCTACCGACTCACAATAAAATAGACTAAAACGAAAAGAGCTTTGACGAACATTCCAAAACATGCATAAGGGAGCGTTCAGTTATTATGGCCGGGGTTGGGCCGGCAAATTCTTCCTGCGCATCAGTCAAAATAAGTGAACCCCCCTACCCATTGCACAAAAAAATTGGTGACCCCCCCCCCTTTTAAGATGACAAAAATGTCATGACCCCCCCCCCTATTGCTTGAGTAAAGCTGTACACACAAACACTGCTGGAGGGTTGGGGGGCAATAGAATAAAAAAAAGATTCTCAGATTTTTGGAAGCCCCCTTACAAACTAACGTGTTAATGTTTAAATTTCCCCTTCTAACTTGCTATAATTTGAAATTACCCCTAAAAGGGATTGGACAGAAATTACAGGTGGATTGCAATATTTTTGCGCAAGCGTGTGTGTACAAAATTTTGATATTTGGATGTAATTGATAATCAGCTGTTGATAATGTTGATTTACTATACAAGGTAGTCTATGAGAAAACTATGTAATACTTTTTCAATACAAAACTATATCTATGCATTTATAGATATTTGATAATTGACATAAATGTACTTAGGTTGTTACCACCGGTATGTGGACAAAAAATTTGACTTTAGATTTTCACCAAAGATGTTCATCCACTATACATGGGAGTCTATGATAAAATTGTGAATAATTTTTTTCCAATGAAAAACTTGCTATACTTGTGCATATACAGACGTTGAATAATTAACATAATTGTACTTGATTACAATGTGATGGTTAAAGGTGCATATATGTGTTATGTGTATAAGAAATCTGATTTTGGAATTTCACTGAAAATGTTCATCCACTGTACATGGGAGTCTATGAGGAAACTATGAATAATTTTTTTCCAATACAAAAATAGGTGAATCTGTGTATTTATTTACTCTCGATTATTAATATCAATGTACTTGATTAGACTAGGGTGGTAACAAATGGATGTGTTCGCCAGAAATTGGATTTTGGAATTTCACCGAAATGTAGATTCACTGTACATTGGAGTCTAGGAGGAAACTATGAATAATTTTTTCCAATACAAAAATAGGTAAATCTGTGTATTTATGTACTCTTGATTATTAATATTAATGCACTTGATTAGACTAGGGTGGTTACAAATGGATATGTGTATAAGAAATCTGATTTTGGAATTTCATTGAAAATGTTCATCCACTGTACATGGGAGTCTATGAGGAAACTATGAATAATTTTTTTCCAATACAAAACTATCTAAATCTGTGTATTTATAGACATTTGATAATTCATTTTGAAGTACTTAGTTAGACTTGGATGGTTAAAGGTTCACATGGTTGCAAGAAACTGGATTTTGGAATTTCACCAAAATGTTGATTCACTATACATTTAGGTCTGTGAGAAAACTATGAATAATTTTTTACAATGCTAAACTAAATTAATTTGTGCTTTTATAGATGTTTGACAATGAATACTTTATACAAATGTACTTGATTCAAATAGGACATTTGAATGTTCAGATGTTGACAACAATATGATATTGGAATTTCACCTAAAAGCATAATTTCACTTTTCATGGTACTAGTAATCTACAGGTAACTGTTAAATAATTTTCCTGACAAAACTTGCTATATCTCTAATATGTAAGTAATAGGAATTGTTCATTGCCCTCAGTGAGCTCAATTTACAGTAAGACAAGCCTCAGAATTGCCAAGGCAAGATGTTCATGTGACAGATAATTATACTTTTGTTCAGATATACAGTTAAATGACTTCAGAGAACGAAATCATGCAGCGAATCATTTTTATCTCCCAGAATATTTCTGAACACTGAAACTGCTTTTTGACGGGACGGATACTTATGAAAATTAAGTGACCCCCCTCTGAGCTGTTTGAAAAATACATGACCCCCCCCCCTTTGCAGTTTTCAAATTTAAGGTGACCCCCCTGGATTTTGCCGGCCCATCCCCGGCCGTAATAACTGAACGCTCCTAACTCGGATACGTTCATTGCTTGAACACATTCTTGTATTTTGGAGAGTTACTTTAATGCGTTGGATTTGTTGTGCAAGCTATCAGTTTATACATTTATTTATGCAAATACTGAACATAGATTTCCTATCTTGAGAGTGGTTTACCTAAATGATCCAGGGGTGGGGCGGGGGTAGGGTGTCTTGGTCTCAGCACAGGTTTTTTTTTTGCTCTTGTTTATTTAATTTTATTAGGTTTGACAATGATATGTATTGCTAATAAGATTATACTACCGATCTCCGGTGTCTTGGTCTTATCTTATCACTGGTATGCTTGTTTTGTAAAGATTTCTTTTTCTAATTCACTGTTTCATCAATGTGTCCTTTGACAATCTTATGCGAAGTTTTATCACTTTGTTGCGTCTATTATCCGATGCATGTGATTGCCTTATGCGCCGAAGCAAGCAAGGGTAAATTACTAATCTGTTGACGCTGTCACCAGATTATAACCGGATTAACTTCGTCAACACACGAAGGCACAAGGAAGAGTATAAGTGGCGTTCTCACTGCAACGTTTACGCTGGCCCTGCACCGCCCCCTAATCTAAGTCCGACTTAAAAAATATGTGGGAACAGTTCCCAACGCCCCTGGGCCGGCGTTAATTTAGGACGGAGTCGAGGGGTGAACCTGAGTCCGAGCTTGGACTTTATAACTTTCGCATTCGCAGTGCGTGTGAACGCATCGAAAATTAGCGACGCCGAAAAAACGCGCCCTCACGGCAACTTTTCGGCATATTTTTGAGGTAAACTATGGCTTTTGTTCAGTTGTTGTTCCGTTAAACCATGGCAGGCGTGTCCTACGTACGGAGCCGGACGTGGTAATAATTGGTCCGAAGAGGAAGTATAGCTTTTGCTTGCTTAAAGAGAGAAGAAATTGATGGACGGGCACTTCCTGAGACTATACAGTTTATTTAACAGTTGCAGGCAAAGCAGAAGGGAAGCCCCTGGCTTCTCCAATCTAAAAGCTGTACGGGCATGTGCTCCCGTAATGGGTCCCTTTTTTACAAAAAAATCCCTAAAACATGGATCGATTTCCTCCTTAAAACCGTAAACATTGGTTGATAACAAAGCAGAGGTCCTGTTCTTCAGGAAATCCTTCACATATAACAGAATAAAGATGAATATTTCCAGAATTGGACAAGCAAAATCCCTAACATGAGTCGTACTTTCAGGAGTATTCATGGTAGATTGATTTTTCAAGTCGAGTGGCACAAAACTCCAATGAAAAAGGTACTCCCCGGGAGGCTGTCAAGGTACTATAGAGAAACCCAAAGTACTCCCCCAGGAGGCTGCCAAGGGACTATAGAGAAACCAAATGTACCCCCCCTAGGAGGCTGTCAAGGGACTATAGAGAAACCCAGAAGTACTCCCCCCAGGAGGCTGTCAAGGGAATATAGAGAAACCCAAAATTACTCCCCCAGGAGGCTGTCAAGGGACCTATACAGAAACCAAAAGTACTACCCCGGGGGCAGTCAAGGGACTATAGAGAAGCCCAAAAGTTCCCCGCGAGGCTGTCAAGGGACTATAGAGAAACCCAAAAGTACTCCCCCAGGAGGCTGCGAGGGACTATAGAGAAACCCAAAAGTACTCCCCTAGGAGGCTGTCAAGGGACTATAGAGAAACCCAAAAGTACTCCCCCAGGAGGCTGTCAAGGGAATATAGAGAAACCCAAAAGTACTACCCCGGGGGCAGTCAAGGGACTATAGAGAAGCCCAAAAGTTCCCCCGCGAGGCTGTCAAGGGACTATAGAGAACCCAAAAGTACTCCCCCAGGAGGCTCCCAGGGGACTATAGAGAAACCCAAAGTACTCCCCCAGGAGGCTGCCAAGGGACTATAGAGAACCCAAAAGTACTCCCCCTAGGAGGCTGTCAAGGGACTATAGAGAAACCCAAAAGTACTCCCCCAGGAGGCTGTCAAGGGACTATACAGAAACCCAAAAGTACTACCCCGGGGGCAGTCAGGGACTATAGAGAAGCCCAAAAGTTCCCCCGGGATGCTGTCAAGGGACCGTAGAGAAACCCAAAGTATCCCCTGGGAGGCTGTCAGGGACTACTGAAAAACCCAAAAGTACTCCCCCCCGGGAGGCTGTCAAGGGACTATAGAGAAACCCTGAGCAGTGTCACCGAAAAGTGAAAACCATGAAGCCAAATGTCAAAGATATAATCGACAACAATAAGAATGGCAGTTTGGGAAGGAAGACTATGCCATTCTTTGATGAACTATGTGAAATCTTTGGCGATGAACCCGTGATCCATAAGCCAGTTTTCGTTGTTGCATAATGCCAACATAACCGTAGAGGTTGTTTAGGTCGGTGTCAGTTTCTAAACAAAGACCTAAACTTCAAGCGTTAGACGTACAGAGTTTCCTCGGGGTAATCCCCTGTTGTTGCAAAGCGTCAACAAAGACCCTGCACCGCCAAAGAAACTGATAGTGAGAACATAGTCGCGGTTACACGTGTATTTTTAAACCTGAGGTGATCGGATTAGTCGCTTTAAAATATTCCTTATCAGCGATCTCACGTTTACACGTCAATCAACAAGCTATAAATTTAGTTCGGCTCAAGCATCCTCAGCGGTATTCACTGGACCTTGGCCTGCACTGGACCGGAGAACAATTGCTAGCTGGCAATGGCGGGCACAAACATCAGACAGCTGCTGTCTACGAAGCCGTGCGTACGATGCAATGTGTTTCCCGACGTTTTACGGCCTCCCACCACATGTGGTGGGAGGTCTTACAATGTAGGGAACACACATCATGGTATGCAGGACTACTGTCTATGCTCTTTTTGATTCAACACGGGGAGGGACCTGTTTCAATCAATTGATCGAGACGCCATCTGTGAAGAAATCCATTACAGAAAGTAGAGAATTTTGATCGCCTCACTCCGCCTGATGTCAAGATCCATTCCGTTTTAAGATCGTGTCGCCGTCGAAGAAAACGAGCAAGTTTATGTTTCCTTTTTCTGTGTCTGATCACGAATCCAATCCCTGAACTGCACCCGTGTATTGATCGATATGGACAAACACAAAAAACAAACACTATCGTACTCATTAAAATAAACTTCCCTACACCTATTCTAAACGAAAAACACAGTCGTTACACTAACAATTGAATAGTAATGTGGGGATCCTATTTCACACACATATTGTGGTAATCATCGCAAGCCCGGAGACAGGGTATAGTTCGGCGTTTAGTTGTGCCCTGGTCACATGTGTGAATAAGCCATGTTTATTAAAGAGCACCGAACTTGGACCACCCTTTCACAACCGAATTAATTTAGTTCTTTGTTAGTTCGGTCACAGACAAATAGAAACACAGACTGGCAATGCGGCAAGGCTTTGTTCTATGGTCATCTCGGTAGACTATGGCCTTTTTCATATTAAAATGAGCTTCACAGGTGTTAGATTTTTTTGAGACTTTGTTTGTGGTTGATAATTGCACGAGATTATGCAAAAAGTACGACGAGATGGCATCGTGCTGCCAGTCGCGTAGCAACCATACTTACTTTGTGAGCTCTCAGGGCAGAAACACTGCTTCACGCCAATCAAAACATAACACGCCAGCAGTTTCATAAACACGTCCTTCAATGACCGACTTTTAATAGACGATATGACTGACCGTAAACCATTGAGTAAAACCAGAGAGTATCTTTAGAAGATTTTCAAATTTGGTTGAAATGCAGTCATTGTATATTCATAAAAATGTGAGAGGAATTTTTAAAATGGTAAAACTCACTTTCCCGAAGCTAAAACTTTCCCGTTTTCGCCAGCACGCCGATTCCGCCCAGCACCACATGACAACAACAACACAAACTTTGCCGAACATACTTTCGCTTAAAAATTGGCGAAAATCCGGAAACTACCGAAGGGTGCATGGTCGGCACTCTTCGGAAAAGCGAGGCGAGAGCTACCTGAGGCGAGGCGAACATGGATGGGTTACGTAACCGCTTCACGCCTTGAACAATACCCGTTGCAAGTCTGGGTCTATTTGTCTGTGGTTTGGTGGTGTGTCTGGTCTCATGGTCAAACTGACACAGGTTTAAATTTATTAATCCAGTGTCAGCTCCGGAGTAAACACAACACGTGTAAACCCCACATTATAACAACCTCTCTGAGTACGCATACTTCTATTGTGGTGAGTAAGACTCCATTCAATCTATGGTTTGCATTGTCTCTCTCAACGCTTGTGTCTATCTTGATTAGCGGTCAGCTAAGAAAGGCCAATTTTACCATCTCAATCTCATAAGGTAAATGTTTCACAAACAAGTCGCAACACGATTGGAACTAATTTGGGATAATTGGATCTTCAAATTTTCAATTTTCTCAAAAATATTAGGTTTCCTATGGCTGAATATAACAATATTACAAATTACTCGTAAAAAACAAGTGTATAACTTAAAAAGAAAAGGAGATGCTCTTACATTTGCAGGTGAAACAGACATTACTACACTATCCAATTATCTCAAATTAGTTCAATCGTGTTAAGCTTAAACGGTAGGCTTTTAAACAGCTTTCTCTTTGAACAAATTGATGAATTAGACACAACATTCACAAAGGAGAACAGAGAATAAATATCATAAATGGTCATTGTAGACAAGCACGAATACAAGAGCCAGGGATTCAAATGAAAACTGTAGTTAGCATCTCTACTTCACAGTGACGGGCGTCTAGGGGCTCGCCTGATAATATTATTATGGGAGTGTTTATTGAGAGGCACTTGTCAATAAACAAATCTAATATTGACAAGCACACTCATCTATTGTAGTGAGTGCGAGTGCAGATTTACAAACGATAAAATAACTTTTCATTTTGAGCGGGATGTTAATATTTGCTTCGTTATGACAAATATATGTATTTGTTTACTTTGTAGCTCAGTAAAGCTACCCTTTCACTCCCTAAGTTGTTCATTTAATGCCGTACGCAGCTCCTGATGTAATGATCATGAGAAATAAGACTAGGCTCAAGTCGGTGGATCATTTAAAATAAAATCATTTGCACCAATTTCTCTTGTGTCTCTCCTATTTCATACAAACATATTTGAAGTTCGGCAGCCCATGTCAGGTTTTCCGACCGATCGAACAAGTGTGACCTTTGAGTCCGCGCAGTAGTGAGTTATATCCCTATAGGGGACAGTTTACTTGTCCGTCCCCAGGGATGGGGCGGGGTAGAAGTGTCTTGATCTCTGTACAGTTTTCTTATTGCTATTGTTTATTTTATTTTAATATCTTTGACTATGATATATATTACCAAGAACGATTTCTATTTCTAACCTTGAGTATAGGTCTTACGTTAGTACTAGTTTTGTAAGGATTTCTCCTTTAAGGGAGGGAGGTCATTGGAACTGCGCGTGTGCGACTTCTTGTTTACAAACAATGTATTTCGTGCATGATATCTAGATGCATCACGTCAACATAGCTTCAACAATTACATTTTACGATATTCATTGTTAACAAACATGTTTGAATTTTCACCAATCGCCAACGTACGCTGGATACAATGTTTTCATCGGTCGCATGGGTCCCTACCTTTGAGCAGAGTTCCAACGACCCTCCTCCCTTTACTGTTTCATTGTCCTTTGACAATCTTACGCGAAGATACCAGGTTGCGTTTATTATCGATCTGATGAGTTTGATTGCCTATTGCGCCAAAGCAGCAAGGGTAAATTACTAATCTGCGGACGCTTTGATTATCACCGGATTAGGCCAAAGAAAACAAAATGTGCTGTTCCGATGACCGGACCTACCCTATTTTTTGCCTGCCAACCCTTAACTTTTAAGAGCTACGTAAACATGGAAGTAAAAAAAACCCGTAATCACGTGTTCGTTACTTGGCATTTGATTTTGCTGGAACGAGGACGTCTTTATGTTTTTATTCCTTTTATAGATGTATGATACGTTTTTCCGGAAATGTGTGGCGAATGTTTGATCGCACTGAACCCTTGAAAAGTGCATATTTAAAATAAAAATACTTAGGAAAAAAATCCCTGCGACTTACCTACCCTATTTTTGAAAACCATGTTATTGAAACAGCACAATTTATCCCCGTTATATCTTTGCTGGTGCGTTCGTTATTTACTTTCATAAATAATTTGATGCGTATAATAATTCACTTTTTGCGCAGCGTTCATTTTCAGATGCTGATTCGTATTTTTTCAGCACAGTATAGGTTTTATGGTAAACATTACACTTCATTACATGGCTTTTATATCGAACGTCACGCGCTCTAGGATTCAATGGTAACTTGTTGATGACGTAGCTGGCCGTATAGGCATCATTTGAACTATGTTCGGGATTTATAAATTATAAAATTACACGTTGTACATAAGAAATACAGTTTTTAATAAAATATGCGACAAATATAGATAAACCTCATTCGATGATGAAGATCGTTCTATTTTTTCATCGGACTTTCGACTGACACGGAAATAAAGCATTTGATTTTCATTTGTATGTCAACCAAAATATTTGGAGGGAAAAGTAAGAGAGGCATGTAATAAATATAATAAAGCCCAAACAAGGGACGATGTACCCTCGAAGTAGGGGATAATATGCCAGCCAACCGACGTTAGAAGAGCAAATGGTTACCTACCCGCGGATACCTAGTCCCATTTGGGCTACAGTATAATACATTGTTTGCACTATCATGCATTTGGAGTCGGAAAGCGTTTGCCTGGTATCGTATAACGTTTCCGTGGTATCAGAAAGCGGATCAGAAAGCACGACCACGCATGAGAATAGTTGCATGGTATTAGAAAGCGTTTATATCACATGAGAAAACAATAATGATCATACATCAGAATATGGGGTGCTAATTTTGGCACGGATTACTAGTATTAGCATTTTAAGGTAGTATGCGCCTCGAAAGTGAAAAGACCTTTCCTGAATGAAACTTTCAATCATTCCCTTACCAAATGAACAATAAAAATCGGGGTCGCCCCGCAAACTTTGGAACTAGCGCAACAAATTACTGGACATTTTGCGATATTTGAAATTGAAAATGGCCCCATTCCTGTGTTAACTCTATGGGGCTAAATTAAATTTTGGATTTTGAAAAACTCAGCCGGTGAAAAATTTTCTTTCTCGAAGAGTTTTAAAATGCACCCTAGCATGTGGTGGATCAGGAAAGAATTGTAGAAAGATTTAGCACATGACAAAGACAGTCATTTGCCAAAAATATTAACAGTTAGGTTCCTTTAACAGTCGAGCGCTTCTACGCAGAGGGAACAATCGACAGAATAGGACGTCAACGAGCGATGGTTTTAGAACAACGTCGCTCCTCTTACAAAGAATATTCCCTTGAATGAAGCAGTAGTTTGCACACGAAATGAGATGATAGGGTGACTTCGCAACAGGGAAGGAGTGAGCGAAATGTCAAGCGCTAACATAGCGGATGACCCGACACAAGAAGCGCAAAAAGTTGAAGTTGGTGAGGTGAAACTTCAAGCCCTGATAGTGAGTGCGGTCTGAAACAGGGGCCTGGCGATGATGTTATTGGAAAAGATGTGAGCAAGGAAGGGACAGGGCCAAAGTGAGGCCACGTCGCTCAAGAGCCCTTTGAACAGTCTTTTAAGCCATGACGAACAAAATAACCATCAAGAGTTACCGAGCAGCGAGGTGGTACACCGATCGAAAGTAAACAAAATGTTGCGACGGAGACCGACAACCCATGATCGCTGGACCAATGCGCCGACAAGCGATTTAACCGACGGCGGGCGATCATGGATGGCGTGTTTTGCATCTTTTGTCATATGCACCTTAAATCTGGGCATTCACATTCGTTCGGGGTGTTTTTTGTTGCTCTTTGGACCAGTTTGAGAACAGTGGCGCTGAAACAGGTAATTACAGCCATGTAACCCTAGAGGTTATCCACAGAATGGATGGATTTGCTATGAATGTGAATATGGGTATATTTTTGGTTTGGTAGTTTATTTAGAAGTTGATGGTGGATGGATAGGGGAGAAGTACAAAGCAGGTGTTGAAGGTCACCTGTTCCAATTTTGCCACAGTTACTATGGAAAGAGAAAATCTAACCAATCACAGATTTTAAGTGGGTGGCCGCTTTTGAAAAACAGCGCCCTCACATGGGCATTTTGAATACCAAGGAACGTCCCTTTGACCATATATGGGCATATTTAGATTACAGATGACTGTATACTTTTAAGGTGGCAGGCTCCTCGAAAACAATTGTCGCTCAAACTTTCTCCAACTTGGAAACTTTCAACCATGCTCATAACCAAGAAAGAATATCGGCCAGCGTGCAAACGATGGTCTTAAATACATAGTATTTACTATCGCTTGAAGGTCAAAATGGACACTATCGTTGCGTTGACTGTAAGGAGAAAAATGATATATGGAGCAAATAAAATCGGGTGGCACTATTGTTAGGGTAGAAAGGCGCCTCGAGAACAGTTTCCCAGATGTTCGATGTTTTATAATTCTTTTCTGGTCTGTTTCGTGTCATTTATGCAACTGCAACATGGCAGATGTTTTTTTCGTATTTGGTCCGAAGGGACAACTTTTTATTCCGTGTGAAAGCTTTCGTTACTTATGAAATAGTGGTGCGTGTATTTCCTAGGCAGTATTTGATTGAGAAACTGAAAATCTATCGATAGTTGCTTGATAATTATACTCGTGATATTCCGCATCACTATCGAATTACACGTACACTCTGAACGGGAACAGACGCATGTGAGTGATACTTGACGTATTCGATTAATCAAATATGCCTGACCTTTTTTCTACGTTTTGAAAATGTGAAAATATGTCATTTCTGATACTGAGATACAAAATCAGCTCAAAAGTTCGCCCTATGGGTAAAATTAATTCGTATATCAATGTCTTTTTTCCAGCTTGGGTCGGATCGCTATCATATGGAATATCACTCGGTTTTTCTCCGATGGCAACTTACGCCAGTGCACGGTTCGGTCACAGGGCAGTCGCTGCCACAGGCGGCGCACTATGCTCGGTGGGACTTCTCTTCTCGTCGTTTGTGCCGAATCTTGGAGTGCTTTTCCTGACCTACAGCGTCATGTTCGGCATCGGGCACAAGTTTTATCTACACCATCGCAATCATATCCAACAGCCAGTACTTCTCAAAGCACCGTTGCCTGGCAACGGGCATCATCTCGTCCGGCGGGAGCTTTCGGCACCTTTGTGATGATCTCTAAATATCTCGTTTCCACATAAGGATGCAGGAGGGCTTGGGGAGTCGACGAGTGCGCGCTCAATTGAAAGCATGTGGCCACCCAGCGTTGACCATAGTTGGCCTAGACTAACTTTGGGTCTCTTATCTCAATGGCTACTACACATGTACAGTCACAGTAGACCTAGGGTGGTCTCGCATGTGCTATCTCAAATGGAAAACGTGAAATAGTCTTTTGACTTTTAATGTAAAAATAAAATATGCTGCCCATAAGTTGTCGCCATGCCAACCTGAAATAAGCTGAATTCTCAGTCTGGGCAAAGAAGACTTTACCTGTATAAGATGCGGCCGATGGTGTACTTTGACCTAACATAGACAGATGTTATCGACGACGCGGAAAATAGTTTTACTGTGTTTGTTGATAACCAAACATAATGTTTACTTTACCACCTGATGTCCGGTAATAATATGCGAAGCAGTGCTGCTCAATAATTATAATATTTCTCCTTAATTACAACTGGCGAGAATGCTGCTACCGCCCTCAAATTTCGATGGCGGTCGGCTTTCATGAAAAGAATAAGAAAGATTGCCGCTCATGAGCATCCACGAAAGTTTGAAACAAAAAGTGTAACAATGTCAGTTCTGTCATATAGTGCAGTCAAATTCAGCAAACTGACTATTGCTTTCATCCTTTTCCAGTGAAGTTTACAAGTTGGAAACAGAAATGAAAGGGTCACACACAAAGGCATCCTCGTCACCTACTTACCCGGTAAGACGCGTACGTCAGTACTAGTGGTCAAAACCACCCGCTGCACATGAACATTGCCGGTGTAACAAAACTAATCTCAGTTGTACTTGCTAGAAAGGTAGACAGTTCACGTTATGATGTGAAATCTATGTCAGGAAGTCGCAAGTGCTTTTTAACAAAACTCCTGCCCAATCAAAAAGCCCACTGACCCTTTTCCTCCACTAAATTTATGGTATAAATATGAACATTATGGATATGGATATGAACCGGATACTTACTGCGTTTCTTTGTAAGGTAGAAACATTTGGTTTTGAAACCCATCCCCAACGAAAATAACTGAAGTTCCTTTATATACCAGTACGAACGTTTTGACGTGTCTGCAAATTCTGAGACTCGAAATATCATTATTCATCCAAAATTGTATTTTTCTCTGAGGTAAGTCGATCTAAACTTCAGCAGTTTACAAATTAATAAAGATATACAGAACGCGATAATTCTCATAAATATCTGAAATGACCTAGTTTAAAGGTTTTGACCTGCAGGAAACGATCTAACTTTAGCCACTTTTAGAAATTTAAACGATATATAGAGCGCGATAATCATCGTAACTAGCCGTTGTAGCCCATGTACATGTTTTCAACGAGAGGAAACGATCTAAATCCAGCTAATGCAGAATATTAGAACAATATTCAGAAAGCGATAATTATGTGATATATCATTGGTGAAATTGTGTGACCAGACATTGGCACTCAATGGCATTACAATACAACACATGAACAAAGGATCAGTGCCACACTCTGACAGTGACAGCATACAGTATCGTCAGTGACCAAAGAGACAGCTGTGACAGCATCGTCATCGTTGACAGAAAAGCATATACGCAACCTTTATTGATGATGTCTTGCCGTAAACAAGTTCATACATGTTTGACTTTATGATGTCATACGTGCTAACTTGATGTGAGCTGGTGACATAATGGCAAGCAATGTGAACTCCTCTGGATGTATATTATTCATTTTTTATCCACAGCACTCTACAGAGTTAGTGCAATTCACACAGTATGCAAATATACGAACAGTATCTCAATAGCAACTTTTACCCTCACATCACCAATTAAAGCCACAGTCAAATTCATAAAATACATGACACAAATCATTTAAAGGTTTCCCTTCTTCTAGACAAAACCACTGGTTAAAATAAATTATAATATAACCATAAACCTCTGGAGGACTAGAGACACACTAAAGCAAGACATCCTAGATAAAGGAAACACGGTATGACTACTGCTTCAAGCTCTAAATATTAGGGTATTTACCTTCTCCAACTCATGGTCAGGGAGACCATTGAGAATCGAGATAACAAACAACGAAACAATCTATTTTATTTTCGCACCTGTCATGCAAGGTAGGCAACTTGCTTACATTTTGATTGTAAAATGCTTTGCTCACTTTGCAAGATTTCAGGTTCTTATGTTGTTTTATTTTCAAATGATACTTTGGCTTGACCATGCTTGAGAAGTCAAGCTGCCCTTCATGTCTGGACAAATTATATCACGGGTTGCGGTTTGATTTTGAAAGTTAAACTATTTGCAATAACAACAAGTATGCAAACATTTATCTAATCTAAGTAGTAAAGGGCAGTTCGGCCACTCTACCAGAAACACTTTTATCAAATCCTGACGAAGACATGTAATTAACCTTCAGAAGCCGAAATGGCCTCAAACTTTAGTTTAACTGACGACAGGATTGGTGAAATCTGCAATGGCTCCCTGCCTATACAAAACTTTGAAGGAAAATAGTTAGCGACAAAACCAAACTAAACAATTTTTACCTTTAAATGTTATCTAAATCAAATTAATTTTGACTACATGTTATCACCTATAACATATGATAGTCTTCGTATCATGCCTTAGTGCTAATGCTAGCTACAAACACAGGTGTCAGATAATTGTAATTCCCCTAAGTGTTGGGACCCATGCTACCTTTACTCCATATAAAGCTCCCGATTATCGCTGCGGTTGAATTTACCTACATGACCCTTTTCAAAAAGCAATTGATTTCAAGCGTGTTTATGATATTGTTATACCTAGAGTGACTATGAAAGGTAAGATATTTGTTCACCAACAAGATTGCAGAGCAGAGTATGACAAGTTTTACAGCCAACACTGTATACAAAACTACCAAGTTATATTTTCGACATTATTGACAAAGAAAACGAGCTAAATTTCAATAAAATCTGGCATGAACGCCTTTGTGTTTGTTTCGAGCGTAGGAAAAATCTACTATGTGTTTGACTCGTCAACGCCCGGGGCCATGGATATAGTCCCAGTGCGTATGCCCTGGTCTGTTACCAAGGCTTTGAGTAGTGTATCAATGCGGTTTCCCTGTTCTGTTATACGGTCGCCAAGGACTTTCAAATCGTCTTTAAATTCTTTCAACACATCGTCATTGCCTCCTTGGTTTCCCTTCTCTTGCATTTTCTGAAACAGGCAAAAAGAAAGAATGTCTAGCTGTTGTAGGTCAGTCATATTTTCAGTATGATTGCTGTGATCTTGTAGAATACATATATGTATAAATTTCGTTTACGCAGGTGCTTAGTACACTGAATTTTTGATAAGCTTTATGTTCAACAATGATCAATTCGGATTTTGATACTCTTACTTGTCTTGAAAAAATGTATATCAGAAATGAAAATAAAATGTAAGTGACAATGCATTTCCATTTGAAGAGAATTGACCTTCAACCTTTCGTTACGTATTGTCAGTTAACTGTACTTGTGTCACATAGCTCACACTCAACACAATCCTAAGCTCTGACAGGTAGCCCACATTTCATGATCCATCATGACTTTACACGTGAATAGTAAAGGCTAGGAAACATGCACTGATTGTCAGCTAATACCCTTTATGAAACTAAAATTCCAATATGTCTTAGTGCATTGAATCCCTGCAGATGTCTGTAAATTACCATTTTAGTTTCTTCTATATTCTATACGTTTTGTTTAGGTAACAGGAAAAGTCGGTAAAACATGCATGTAGTAATTACGAGAAATTCTCCAGAAAAGAATGCCTTCCAATATGCCAATTTCCTGGTATTATGAGCACTTGCAAGGCTCTACAATATATTACGAGCACTAGCGAGCAAGACTCTACAATATGTAGTCGTGTGAGGCATAAAGCAGAATGTCAAAACCTTTTTAAATGTGCATATGATAATGTATTTGACTCGAAACATCAATATAATTTTCAGTACAACATCCGATTGTTATGAGCAAGTAAGGAAAGAAATATCGAAAAGCACTTTCTCATTAACGATTGTCCAGCGACGAACTTTCTACAGAAACTGGTCGTAGTAGGAGTGTAGGGAGGTTGAACGATTGTGTGAATATTGAACAAATAATACTGTTAATGACGTTATTCTTCATCACAGAGATAATTTTTGCATAAATGGCCGTCAAGGTAGCAATACCAAGTAAACCTAGGCACAAGCTTTGCAACTACAAATACTAGACATACAAATGACTCTTGAAAAGTTGCAATGAGTTGTAATGATAGGTGCAATCTGTTTTATGTACTACTTCTGATGTTTAACTTGCGACGGAAAGGTGGCCTTATACAAAGAAAGATTCCAGATCATTGTTTTATCAATACATAAATAAAGTCAAAATGAACTGAGTCAGCTTTTCCAGGACGTTAATTTTGACCATCACTGTTCTCTTTCACAAAGTTTAAGATCAAAAAGTTCATTTGGACAAAATTCCACGTTGAGCTAAAGATACATTTTCATGTTAAAATTATCAATTGAGTAGCTTTTCTACTATTTAAAGTGCAGCGAAAATGTCTGCCTATAAATGTAGAAGTAGAACATAGCAAATATCTCCATTAAGCAACTAATTTTTAACGTGACATGATCTTAGTATTTGTTGTTTTAAGCCAGGATATTATTCTTGAAATCACAGAAAAATACAAAACTTGTGAATGCGACCACTCGAAAATACGGAAAAAGATCAGTGGCAAATTGATTGGTTTCGCTAGCAAGGTCGAGTTGAAGGATGTGCTGCGTACCTTCACTACACGTTTGCACAGGGAAGCTAAATCCTTGTACCCTGAGAGCTTTTCTTGAAAAGTAAAATCCGCGCATTCGATCAGTAATTGTTTGGCGCTCTCCCCTTTACAGATAGATTATAGCACAAAATCTATCAGACTTAGTGGCAGAGTATATTTTGCCATGACACCTGACGTACAGACTTAAAGGGAAAGGAAACGGTGTGAAATCGTTGACCATCCTTATTCAGGCTTCTCCTACATCTCTGTCCAATCTCTACTGCTGTGAATTGTTGATACTGACCTTAAGCTGATTCTGTATATCTGAGAGTTGTTTTTTCTGATTCTCCTCCAGTTGTTCTAGTTTCGTCTGCAATATATTCTGAAAAGTTGTAAAGGTTTTTTTTTTAAATATCCACCTATTTTTGACGTGGACAAAGATCATATTCAATTCTTTGTGATTTTTAAGAGTGTGGTACATATAAAAATGAAGGACAATGTTGAGCATCTATTTTATCAAAGCTATATGATAATCGGGTTTATTTACTATTATCGCTTGTTCCTTGCATTGTTACAGCATGAGTGTCATTTGTGATGCGCCAGACAGGAGACTAAATCAAGCGTCTAGCGCAGCGCAACTGACACTAATTCTAGCTGATTGTACGCACGACCAAGGTTGCATTGGGTAATACCCGTTCCCAGAATTTACAAATGACAGAAATTTTGAAGTTTTACTCTTGTTGCGTTACGCGCATCCATTTTAAAATAATTATGTAAAGAGGCTTCATTCATAAACTATAGGGCGTTTCTGAAGAAGTCAACACGATGCGCGACAAACCCTTCATATCTCAATCAACGCCATTAGATAACGGGACTCAAAAATAGTTGCGTAGGAAGTAGTATATTACAAATTTCACTATCCTGTTTTTCTCGCGAACATCCAGTCTAAAGTGTTGATATAGCTTATTGTCGGTTACATCCTTCAGTTGTAATTAATATAGATTCTGGCGTACAAGCGTGGAATGAAGGCAAAATATACTGTTGTAGTGAGATAAAACAGGTTACATACTGGACACAGCGGACATTGAAGGTAATAATTACAATTATAGTAGTGTATAAATCTCCAAAATTGAAGTGTATACATAAGAATTTCGACAGAAAAACACACTATTGTTCTTTCAGAGCAGGTGACGTAAGTTTTGCAAAAAATGTACCTTTTCAGGATTGAGAGCCCTTGCTATAGCTTGCGCAGATGTACCAGATTCCATACCAATGAAGTCTTGGAATATCTTCTTAACCTTTCGCTGCATATTCGGATAAATCTTTGTCGTCTTCCTAAAGTACTTCCTTCTCATCTGCAGAGGTAACATCTGTTCGACATCTAGAGCGAACTCGATCTGGAATATATGTAAATTTTATAAACGTTTAGAATACGATACTTCCTGATTACGCATAAATCCATAATGGAACTACATGTAGGTCGAGATATACAGATTTAGACTTGAATTCGAGTATGTCCTTAATGGTATTACATGCTTTTAGTATGAATTTGGCCTTGGTGACATTCTCTGTGAAATTCATAATAGCCATTCGACTTTGATACATAAGAACTGCTTTGTTTTCGATTACTTGTATTTTGAATGGTCTTTTTGGGACTATATAGTCACCAGTATATGCTACTGGTATCTTGCTGACGTAGTGTCTTTTTTGTTTACGAAGTTTGTGTCTTATGCCGCAATACGATACGATAAATAATTCACATAGCGCCTACTATCTTTCGGCAATGTTCACTTGCGCTTTAACAAGGTCATAGGTAAGCTCTCTTAAGAAATGAGTCTTAAGCTTGATCTGAAGGTGCGAAATGTCGGGAGCTGATCGAATATGAGATGGTAGTTTGTTCCATAGAATTGATGAAGAATAGGAGAAGGATCTGTCACCATATAATTTTAACCGAGTCCGAGGAACTATTAAGTGTGGTCTGTGGACTTGACCAGAGAGCATCAGTTTGTTGTGATTTTCGTGTATTTTTATGTATTTATGACACATTCTTTGTCAAATAATTGTCATAAGTTTTTATGCTTTTCTGGTGATGATGTTTTTTTTTTTTTGCTTATGTTTAAGCATTAAATAAAGATGGATGAAAACAAGAACGAGAACCACTTGAAACCTTCAAAAATACCTGGACGATCAATAGGCCCCCTACTGCCCTTCGTTCAGTGAATGCAGATGGTACTCTAAACTTTTCGCGTTAACTTAATTCGGTTTTTTTTTATTTTGCTGAATTCTTGAAAATATTTCAGACGTTTCCAAATCTTTTTGTTTGTCATTTTACTCAATGAGGAAGTTTCTATTGTTCACACACTGTCAGTTCCCAGTTTTCTGGTCATTGTCGTCTTTGAATCCCGGGCATCGTATTCCTCACGGCATCTTCTGATCGGTCGAAGTTTGATGCAAAGAGTTTCTTATCTCTTTGTAACAATTACAGATCGTGACCTTTGGCAGTCAGTCCTATCGTTAAAGAAATTTTAAGATTGGATGCTACTGGTGGCAACTCTATGTCCCTCGTCCAGCCTACTACCGGGCATACAATATTTGATTCATTGTTATTACTTTGTTAACACTGTGGATGAACTGACATTTGTTATTGATTTTTATTGATTTTTATATTTGACATTTTATTGATTTATTCATTTTCGTTTTATGAATCTATGTAATATATTTCGATATATATTGCCGAAGAACATATTTTGTAAATAGTCAAATTTCAGATTATACGATTGATTTGTTTGACTACTACTACTACTACTACTACTACTACTACTACTACTACTACTACTACTACTACTACTACTACTACTACTACTACTACTACTACTACTACTTATACTACGTATACTACATATGACGCATACAAACCTGCAAAGCATGCTTCTTTAACTCTGCCTTTTCTTGTACAGTTTTGATATCGTCTAAAGCAAGACCAATCTAAGATGGACACCATGTGTATAGACTAGTGGTAGTTTGCTAACATTCACATTTGAAATATACACGAGTATAATGAGCACTATATATAGAACAGAGTGATAAATCATAGCTCCTTGCAATTGTTTTAGATTAACAGGGATCCTTCTAAAGTCAACATAGCACACGTGTAAGCACTTGACCCGTTGAAACACTTTCTAATGTTCGATCACTTTCAAGTTTCATCTGTAAAGTGAAGTCAGCCAGTCAGGATCATCAAATGATATACTACTAATGGCATAACTTAAATTCATGAACATATCTTCTGTGTTACATGTGACTATGCTTACATGAAGATCCTACAGAAAGTATTCTAGAGTTTCTAGCACATCACACAGTACAATAAATTACCCACAATTATCTTTGATTTGTATCCTTGAATGAATGTTACTTTTCTTATAACTTTTTCACTTTGGTATGCAAACAATAATCTGCAGCATCGGAATAATTGATAAATAATATTAAGTAAAAGTACGTTTAGAAATTTCAGCAAAAGTTTCCAAATACCCATTAAACAACTATGGAAGTCACGTTTTGTAGGTACTACAAATGCCATACTTTTCAGGCAGCAAGTTATAACGAACTGAAGGGGTCATTCTCTGAGAAAACTTAGAACGCAAATTCTTCTGTCATTTCCATTGGAAAAAATCAATATCCTTTTGTTTAAAAAAACCGGTGCAACTGGTCTCCCTACTTTCCATCACATTATTCTGGATGGCTGAAGACACATCAGTGGAAAATTTACAAAATTGCTATCTCCTCACTCAATCTTGCATAATTTTCCGAATCATTTAAAATGGCATTGAGAAGAATGGTGTCCTTAAAAGCACGGTTTCAGAATTTTTACAGCTGCTCTATGAATTTGCCTACACATGGGAGACCTGGTAGACTTCTCTGGTGAATCTCTGAGGATACAAATCGCAATGATTATGGGAAATTTACAGTATTGTGCGTCAGTTCAGTGGTAAAACATCGTTTCTTATTTTCAAATGCACTGTGCAGTACCTGAGCCCAGGCAGCTTGGTACTAAATATACATATCAGCAATTACATTTTTCCTGCTTTTTTGGATTCATTGGAAGAGTACAACACAATGTAATTTCTTATGTGTCCATCCTGTCTGCAAGAAAAAGTAGCTACTAGGAACATAAATGTTGTCGTTGACTCAATTTCAAACAATTTTGAACGCTATGATTACAATCACAATATATGCATAGGATATCAAGCAAAGTTGCTTAGGAGCTACCATAGCTTTTACTCGATAAATGAAATGAAGAGAAGCCATATGGGCTATTTTATATTCATTTAAACTTTACAATACACACGATGGTATAGATTAATTGTCTTAAAATGACATTATTTATCTTATGACTCTGGGAAAAGAACAACTTACCAGAAGATTCATAATTAGTATCGCTGCGATGAATATGAATATTGCAAAGATAACGTATGTTACACCTTCATACCAGACCACCTTTTCAAAATACTCAGATGATTCTTTATCGTATTCATCTTGCTCCAGATAACCAATTTGATGAAATATATCATTGTAATCAAATTCTCCAGCCAACATTACAAAGGTTTTCATTAGGGCATATCCAAATGAGCTAAAAGTAGACTGAAGAAAGATAAAAACGATCTAACCGGAGGAACTGGCTGATCATGGGAGACCTTATTTCTATACAGGGTTAGTCACCCAGCATGTGACCTTTACTTACCCTTTTACCACAGGGCTTCAGCTGCCCTTTTCAGCAACTAGGGTTACGTTGATGGCTTACGCTGTGAGGCTAACATTTTAACATGAGTGATTGTTTATATTCCCGTGCAAAATAAGCCTATTTCCCTTCCTGCATTAGCTGAATCATCCAATATTCTCACAAGTGATGCACTTGCTTCCCTTCTTTGGCATTCCAAAATACGCCAGTTATATCAAGTTTCATGAAAAATCAAGTCTTTGGCATAACCTGACCAAACCAAGCATATTGCAGTACAAACTATCATCATGCAATTGCTGTCCCGGATGTGCCCTAAAGATGTGCTGTTTTGCTCTTCTTCTATCTTATATTAAAGCTAAACCACAAATATTCGAAACTTTGGTATTATCATTCTTCTCATAAAAGATCATATCTATACATTTAATTAACAATATAGTTATTAATATGCAGTGGCAGTCAAACTGGTCGCATGTAATCTTAATCAAGATTTCATTCAAACCTGATCATTCTATGGTGTGATGACAAAATGGAAAAAAATCTGTGACTTGGATGAGAAAGAGCCACTTTATCACCAAAAGTTAGACTCTGTTGTCATTATTACCAACACCAGGTGAAAAATTCTCATGGTCAGCAACATATGGTAAGGACTATATTGCAGTCTGATTTTCTTCGATAATATAAAATGTATTGTGTCATTGTTTTAGCCCGAACTATCACTTAAGTCTCAACAGAGAATAGTGAGAATTTCCCCTATATTCGATGATAATTGGGCTGCAAATCAGTTCTCACAATATGTGAGAACCGAAATTTCTCACCTTGTAGCCGTAAGAGATCAGTAGAATCTCAGCATTGGTGAGAAAGTGGCACTTTATTGCCCCAGTCACACAGTTCTTTTCCACAGTGTGAGTTGCGGCCACATTGTTTACGCTAATAATCACCACATCAACATGTATTGCACGCATAACATCACACTGTCACACAATATGTCACTATCTTGGTGCCAGTAGATCATGCTTTCCTTGGGTAAGTTGTACAAAAATGACAGAAAGTTCAATCGAACTATCATAAGATAATAATAACAAGATTAGGATTACAGTGCAATTCCTGCATTTCGCAAACTGAAATATATCTGTTTCTCAAAGCCTTTTACTTTTGTTGTCGGCCACATCGTAAAATTGATGGAGAGTGGCAATCATTTTCTGTGACTCCTTTGTTTTTGTAGAAATGTTACAAAAGAGCAATAATGGAGGAATTCAAAGTAGTGGCATATAACCATACCTGGTTCATCAGTAGTGAGTAGAAGCTTAGACTGAATGCCAACAGGAACAGAAACAGTATTATAGAAAAACGCCCGAACGTCTTTAACATATCTGATTACATAAAAGAAAATAAGGTTTATATAATTTAGAGTAGAAGCATCATACCAAATTACCAATATAGAGAACATATATCACAAATCTTTTGACACCTCAGGTTTTGAGACCTGATTGAGAGGTGGTATAGAAAACACAGCCCTTTTGCAATGACGTCTTGCAATATCGTAGGATGGACAGGACAACTTGAACAGAATAGGCGAAGGGCTTGAAAGGAATTTTAATGCTAGCATGATAGATTGTCCTGCACAAAAAATGATATAATTTCTGTTTTGCAATTGCTTCAATTCTTCAGTTCTTACCTACAGCTAAATCATTGAAGTTCTATTGCACTTGTTTGGCAGGTACAAGTGAACCTAAGAACAAAATTTCCTCTTTCTATTTATAAGTTGATTATCAACTTAAGGTATGGCCATCGACAAAGAAAGAGAGCGTTTCATAACAGTGAGTTATGACACATGAGCGTATTCATGCAGGACGAAGCGGGGGGTTGTTTGCGTAACCAAATCACATGCTAGCACAAGCGAGATCAAGATTTGTTGCCAGCCCACGGGCTGGTGGACAAGACGTAAATATGTATGATAACGTTGCCTTTGGCTCGTTTTATATTACTTTCACGAACACTATCTTTTGGCCGGGTAACGAAGTACGATCTTGTCTTTGCCATCCTGTGTTACTATCTAACTGATATTGGAATACGAAAATGGGCACAACTATTGGAAAATTTTAAAAGTAAAGTTATCAAACCATTGGAATTTGGACTATTCAACTGTGCTCAAACTTCCTAAGGGAAACTTTTAACCATTCTCTTTCAAAATGGGGATCTAGAATAACAATAGGAAGGTCATCGTGCAAGTGTTGGCATTACTTAAGCAAATTAGAAACGTTTCCATTTTTTTCCTGTCTGAATGCAGTAAATAATTGATTGTATTAACCACTATCACGTCAACAATGCCTAATCTTAATGAACAAGGCTGTCTAGATGGAAACCAGATCCCTACTGTCGAATACATTATTGTTAATGAAGAAACAGCTTAAAATACAGTTTTGGTTCATTAAAACTAAATCAAACGTCAGAATCTCCTCTCGTATAAAATATGCCTCTCTGAAACGTCGGGAACGACATCTTATCGGATATAAGATTACAAGTGATAGAAACTTTCACGGAACTTGATTTAGCTATACTGTTGTACCTTAGATAAACCGTATGACATATTTTGAAGTCTGGACAATTGCGAATTTACATAGTATAATTCAACATTTCCTGAATTCTACCCCTTTATCGATTCATGCCCTCTGAACAACTATTCCATTTCAGTGAAACACTGCACGGGAAAAAGCCATTGTGAAAGCTTTTTCTATGAACTGTATTATACGTCACCATTGAAATATTGAAGAAGGCACTACTGTATCATATTAATTGTACGCTTTTCGCGTTCTATGTAATGTAGCATCTTCTTTCAAATGTTAAAAAAACTATCAACTTATAGAGCAAAGAGGTTCATAGAGTCGATAGCATTCCACTCTATCTTGAACTTTGATGTCGGGGACTAGGTACGCTTTTATCAGAGCAGATAGGTTTCGAATAACAGTAGCGTTCTGGTCGTCCAAGCAAAAGAGCAAAATGTCTGTGAGACAATCAGATGGAGAAAGATCATTTACCTGTAAACATGACCACAAATGTTCCATAGTACGCCACTTTCCTGATATAAATGATCATCTCCATCCACGCAAAGAATATCGCAAGAGCACCTAAGCACCATTGCCATGACTGAAACAGCACACATAAAGTTCAGATCAGAATGTATGAGATCTAAGTAGGTTAGAGGTAATATGTTATCACAAAATAAATAAATTGAATGATACATACATTTCTAAGTCCAGTAATCCGTTGTTCTGGACTGAAATCGAATACAAGGAGGAGACTGAACGAATATGTGAGCCATTCCAGGATGTTTTCAAACGATATGTAGTCCAATCGTCTTATACATGCCTGGAAAATCTAAAAATGAACAGATAAATACCCATGATAAAATTATGGGGTTTCTTTCTCGGCATAGGGATATATAGGTACGTGTTTCCCCTAATCCTTCAATAATGCCATATTGTTAACACGCACATTATGTATCATGTAATTCGAATCACCATCTGAATGTCTACATCCGTGTTAATTAAACGGGAAATGCATGCTCATGCTAAAATGCGAAAGAAGTATTTCGAATATTTGAGAAAACGTCACCCAACTTACATAACTGCAAAAGGGTGCAAACACCCTTCTCACATGAGCTTTATCTAATAAAATATCGAAGACTAAGCAGCACTCTATCAGAAAATATGTTCCAATGCCCCGAATTTCGCTGATTTCTTTGAGCAGCATGAAAGGAATATTTCTGTATTTCATCAATGAATTGTTCATGAAAATTCCGTCAAAATTATATGCAGAGGTGAATATGTGTGTTTTCTCCGTATGAAATTACGGTATGTCCCTATGGGTTACCCGAATTGTTCGCTTGGGTGGAATTGGAGGATGTTCTAAAATAATCGCAATCATACCAATCCAGAATCCAACTACAACAGGTCAAAATTCGTTAATATATGGTCACTTGCTACCAACACAGACACAAAAACAGCACAGAACAGACAGCAATTGCCAAGGTACCTGTAAACACAAAATACTCAAATCTGTTTAAGAAAGATTTATTCTGGAAAAAGTGAATTGCATCGTGCCCCTCATGTGGCACCCTTCATATATGTATATGCCAAAGGTAATGTGGAATGTGTAGGTTAGTTATAACAAGTCAAATTTTCGAATATAGGAGTATGCCCCTTTAGTTAAGCAGCAAAAGCTGGTGTTGGCATAATATCTAGAAGAAAAATAAAGTTTGTAGTCTACCTCTGTCAAAAGTCCTAGAATGCCCAACAAACACACGAACCACTTGCAAAACTTCGTGATATTTGGTCTTATGTAGTTTTCGGCTTCTTGACCATACTTAGCTTCACCATTCGCATACCATACAAGAGTACCATTGGTAGCATTGTCTTCACGGAAATAATACGGTGGGGGTGTAGATAGCAGATATCCGGTCAGAAAGAGTACGAAAATAAAATAGACAGTCATTCCGGTGTAATACACATATCTGCTGTATGCTTTCCACTTATAGCGTATAAGTGATTTGACAACGGGATGTCCTATGATAGAATTCTGCTCGTATTTGACCTGCAAAGATGGAACAAAAAAGATCGATGTATTGAAACAAAGCAATAGTTTGGAAGATTGTCGATGATTTGTTAGGAATATAGGAAAGCACTGACTGAAGGCTCGATCTTCACTGTTCACCCATATCAATCAAAAAGAAAGGCACAAGTAATACGCGTATGCAAAGACCATCACATTTTGGTCAGTTATCGAAAAAGGGAATTGCGTTATTGTCTGTGATATTGATTTAGTTTACCTATGCCTTAGTTTAAGGAATTGTTCGGATAATATCCATCGCCTTTCTTTTTGGCAATCATTGTACACGCAGTTAATTAATATCTTACCATAAGTGTTAAAGGGTGATTTCTTTTCAGAAATGAGGCATTATTGGTGTAAGGTTTTGCGTCTGCCATCAGTTTTTCTTCTTCTGGCGTGTCGTCCACAAGAGATGGAATACTTCCATTCTTGTATGCTGATAAATTGATCAGAGAATATCACCGATAATATACTGAGCCCGCATAAACGGTAAGTATTTATGAAAGTATCGAATTCAAGCATCATCACAATAAGATAGGGCACTGTAAATCGAATATTTGAGGACATTTGTAAATCCGAAAGATTAAGTAAATCGAAGAGAACCAAAAATGAATGGCCTGCAAAGAGAATGCATGAGCAACACGCTTTGGACATAGACGGAAAAGATCAGAATAAAGGACAGGTTTGGCTACACGTTTTACGTGAACATGAACGCGTAGAATCCACATTGGCGTTGGCCTACACGTTCAAGTGCAAAATCCCTTTGGCTGCGCGTTACTTCACCCGTTCGGTTGGCGCGCGCAAACAATGTGATTCGGCTCGGCTCGGGTCCCGTAGTCTTTCCGCATCGCAGATATAGCTCAATGGTTACCCGGTATGCCGCGAATCGACGAAGAAATTTCACAGAAAAATAACCAAAACACATGAATATCTTTAAGTATGTCACTATCACATATCCAACTAACAACGTGAATAAATGATTCACAGTTTATATCATGTTTTGCTATTTAAAGGTGAGAATAAATTTACTTCATTACAAATTACGTGAAAACAGCTGTCTCAACGTAAATACACGACGCCGGCTCCATGTACGTCAAGAACGTACACACAAGTTGATCACATCATCCCACAAATTCGTGACGTTAAACATTCACGTTCACGTAAAACATGTAGATAAACCTGTCTAATACCTGAAATGGCTGAGAAAATATGATTTTGCTAGATACACTGAGGCGTTCATACTCCTTGCCCAGTAACAGGCAATCAGCAATCGCGACTAATTACTTCGAGTTCCGTATTGAAAAGAGTGATGACTCACTTCTTTCTTTGGGATGAAATATGTTACAATCTCGCATATAGTGAGCGAATTTAGTAAGCTTGCCCGAAAAAAAATACAAATGAAAGCATGGCTATTTGGCCAGGCATGTCCATTGGTAGCTCTGTGGAAAGTCTTGGTTTCAGAGAGCAACAAAATTGTATGAGCACACACCAGAAGGCATAATTGAGAACGAAGGAGGTTAGATTTTCTGAGACTTCACTGTACCAAGTGGCCAAGGAAACCAAATATCATTGTGGCAAAAGTAAAAGAGAGACTGAGATCACACTTGTGGCGATATCTAGAGATATACGATGCATGTGTTTATATGGTCCTTTCATCCCTTGGTGAGGAACTACAAATAAATGCAATGCACATTCGAATAAAAACAAATTACAAATGCAACATAGTGGTAGTGGTAAGTGGTAAGGTAGTGGGCAAAAAAGAATTGCTCCTGCTATAAAGTTTACGTTTCAACGTTTTTGGTCAAATAACTAACCTTCATATTTCTCGAAATCAAAGAAAGTGTCATCAATAAAGGAAAAGTCAAATGTGATGTTATATCCTGGATCGGTTGGATCTTTCTTGTTTTCAGTCATACACTTGTTCAGGACTTCTGTAGCGATACCTATAGAATGGCAAAGAATCAAATATATTTTACTATATATTTATATATTGTAATAAACAAATTTATATAACATGTAGGAATTAAGCGTTCTATTGATGAAACTTGCTTTCCTTTTGCACAACATTAAACCCCCGTAGAAATTTCCAACATTAAATAGGCTCATCAATAATATTTTTAAGCATGCCATATTATTTATTCAAAGTAACCACTGGTATCTCATCTTGCCGTTCCAGATAGGAAAAGACAGTTTAATTGGCTTTGGAAGTTCCCTTGGTATATTGGTATATGGCTAGCTAAATTGGTTGGTAATTAAGAATAATGGCTTCAACTGTAAAAGCTGCTTGCCAAGCGGTACATTCTTAGCAAGCTGCTTTAAGTCGACTGGTAAAAGCAGGAAATGGTACAATGTTTGTAACACATATCGTCCAAAATGTATGATGTGATTCGTTTTTTACGTTTCCAGTTACCGTTTAGTTCCCAGACATCTTAAACTGTACTTTGTAACTTTGAGAGCGCTGTGTGCGCATTAGACTACGTTAAAGCCAGTGGTGTAGCCTGCGACCAAGAGGAGTGAATAAATATGACTGCCTAATTTTTCAGTGACAAAATTAAATAAGGTGTTAAACAAATAATATTGAGTGACCCTATTCGGGAAATAGCCTTATTCTATTCACTCGAGCCAAACCTAATGCACGACGATTTAATCAATTTTGATTGATGGCCAGAATGTAGAAGAGTTCAGTTATTCTTGAAAAGGAAATAGTGAGAATGACAACGTAGCTTATGCGAGTCAAGACGGAGGAAGCAAGCAGGGAAATCATAATATGAAACATTGAGCGTACAATGCTTATATGAATGTGACTATAGGCCTTCGAATATACCGGATAATAACCAAATTGCACTGCTGACGTAAGATAAAATTTACCAACACGAGTGAAGATCCTTATTGTAATTTTGCGTAATTCTTAATAATAAAAATCAAAAATTGGCAGAGGATTTCACTATTAGTGAAAGAATAGTTTGACGAATGTAATCAGATGTAAACTGTGAATGGTAAAACTCTCACGTTTCAGTAGTGCTGAGCTGTTCAAAACATGTTTTCTTTTCACCAACATTGATTCGACTTCGCAATGCCGAAAAAATCATAACTGACATACTGTAAAACCCCGCCCCTGTTGAGATTTTACCTTGAAGCGTCCCTCACGAGGCTAAGGTAAAGGTGGGTTCAAGATCGTACGAGGAGATAGGAGATAGCGTCATACTTTAATTATTTGTAAAATTTGAGTGAGAACAATCGAGTACGGGATATTCCATGGTGTGATCTTGTTTAATCTTACGAAACAATCAAAGTCTGGAGGGAAATTTATCACGTGACGTGTTGACCATCGCAGGATGAAAATTTTGTAGTTATGTAGGTTTATAAAAGATATATAACTTTCTGGCGAATGTACAAGGCAGATCAGACCTGAGACGTTGAACGATACGTTTGCCATCTTGAATAAATATCAAAGGTTGTGCTGCAATCTACATCTTGGTGTGTTAGCTTCAGTTACTGAAAGCATTACGATCCAGCCTGGTACCTCAACTCGTAATTCCCCTAAATACGAGCGCGACAATAGAAATGCCAGTGCTGTCAAATCACTGTATCATCATTACACGTAGCAAGTACGGAACTTATGTTTACGTAATCCATTTCTAAATGCACAGAGCGTACGACTGGATAAATGATCTCATTGCAAACGTTTGTAAAATAATTTCGACAGTCTATCTTAAAATCTACCACGATGACATTATTCTTGGAATACATTTTTCCAAATGGCTTGTATTTTGCTCAAAAATCACTGTTTTGCAAATATTCATTCAATTGCAATTAATTTGTAAACCCAAAATTAAAGCAGTCGAAAGTGACGTGATAAAGGTGTTAATTTATGCAAATGTATGCAAATAACCTTATTTTCAGGCATCTTTCTTCTCCAAATTTCAAGATTTCCAAAGAATTTTAACTCCACTCTGGCTGAGTCTAATTTTTTGAACTAATTTTGCCAATCACGATTTTAATAACCTCTTTGAGTATCAGTCTTTCAACCCGTGCCATTTTTGAATGAGGATAAATAAAGCAAAATACAAAAGTAGTTTTTTCTACATATACTCTTTTTTCAAGTGAAGTATAGTGTCAAGTTTTTGACTTAAATTAATTTTTACAGATAACCCTGCTTCATCCTCCGAGTGAACTATTGCTACCATACTAAACTGTAGAGTCTCTACTTTTGAAAATATATAGTATGAGGGGGTTTTCTTTTCATCTTTGATGAGGAATATTGCTTTGAAAAAACTGTGTTGGCAGCTCCACCTTAAATTATGTGATAATACACTACCGGTTGGTAGTCTGCTTAACATGTCATTTAAATATCAACTGTCTACATTTGTCATTTTCCTGTTACATCGATCTCGTGACGCTGACGAAAACATTGCTAAATGATTACCCACCAGCATACATTTTGGCTTACTTGCTGATTTTATAACTGCAAATTATTCGAACAAATTTGTGTTTACAAACGTTATTAATTTCGGCACCCGTACTTGCAAACTGCTACAAGAAAAACTCACCCGGCATTTTCTTGATCATTTTCCTCATGGGTGTCTCAAACATATCTGATTGTTCGACTTTAGTCGTATTATGCATAGCGTCTCTCCAGTCTTCATGAGCGATGATTGCGAGTGCAGCTTCTCTGGCATGTTAAACAAAACATTACGACATTTATTAAAACAGTATATTTACAAACGTGAACGTGATCCAATGATATACTTATAGATACCAACCCTCAATATATAGCTTGAAGGCAAATGTCTTACATGACAATAAATAATGTACAGTGCATCATCGTAGCGGAAGCAGTGACAGAATTTATACAAACAAACTCACTCAGAACTGCTTTCGGACAGAAATACGTCGTCCTTGCAAGTGTTAACGGGCTTGTATATTAGTACATAAAAAGCAACTTGACATCATAATGTTGACGTAAAACAACAATACCGCATATCTTACTTCTGATTGTTTTCAATGGCAAGGTCAAGACAGTTTCTTCCACGAAAATTACACGTTTTAATATCTGCTCCACGCTTTAGCAATGTTTCAACCACTTTTGAATGGCCAGCTGCAGACGCCAAGTGAAGAGGGGTGTTCTGTAACGGTATGTGAAACTGTCTTGTGACGAAATGTTCTTAACACCCACTCTGCCAACAATTGGAATATTTAAGGAGAAAAGCTACCATTGAAATTATGGAAATAATAACTTTTGTGATGGTTCGATACTCTAGCTAATACGGTCTCACTTGTTTCTGGGCAAATATCAAGTTTCAAGAAAAAAAAAAGTTAGTTGGCACTGTCCTAGAACATGACAATGTGAGTCTGAATGGACAATAATCCTGGAGATATATGTCACACAATTGTAATTAACACTCAAAAGACAGAATTTGAACCGTTACACGCTATAAATGCTTCGTGTCGTTATACAAAGAATTTTTATGCAAAGAATTGGTGTTTTATTGGGAACTAGTGTTTTACAAATTATAATATCACATCTTGAAAACGTGCCCGATATGACTAGACAACAATACGCAGAGCAAGGTTATTTTGTACATTTCTATGAGACGTCGTCTCTTTGTAGATCATTAAGAAGTCACGTCGAATGTCTCATTTTTGAATATATCAGTTTTCCTCCGAAAATAAATAATAATCAAACGTAATGATAGAAAACTAATGCATCAAACGTTTATGTATATACTTTTGTTTTCGTCAAGGAATCCATGATGCACCCTTTGTCAAGTAGAAGATCGACTGTTTCTACACGGCCCATTGAAGCGGCACAATCCAGAGGAGTCCATAATAATTCGTTTCTATATCAGAGAGAAAGTACACATAACAAGACTCCACCGTTAGTTTTATTCTTTTTATATAATTCTAAGATGAAATGAACATCACGAGGGAATGCGGAATAAAACCATAACAACGTAGTGTTTATGCCATCACAATTCATGTTTAGAGGATATGATACTTTTTGGAAGTTGACATAACAAAGACATAACAGTTTGACATAACAGGTACTACTTGCGTCCCTTGTATTCTTTACGCTATTTTGTATTACCGCGAAGAAAGAGGTAAGAAATGTAACAAAAATGCTACACCCTCTCAATCAAAAACATTTTTCAAACTATTCAAAATGGGAAGTCAGATGAATGGTGTACACAAATTTACTTTTAAGGTATTTTAAAACTAGTCTGTGAATTTTTAAACATACTATAAGAAAGGCAGCCTTTACTACAGAACCTCTAAGAGTACATATAATAATTCATTATGGGATATCTCTTTTGTGTCTTCAACCCAAAAGCCGTACATATAAAATTAAAAATGCACCGGCCATGCAAAGATATGATATCAACATAATTAACCATACAAGAGGGAAACAATGGTAACCTTTATTGTTTTGCTACGACCAACTACCCTTTAGGCCATATGTAAATCACTAATCACATATATTCATTTCTCTCTTATCTGTTCCATATAGCTTCGATATATTATCTTAGCATACATGCCTGGCCATAACCTCAGCTCCTTCTTCAACCAAGTAAACCACTACATCTATATGCCCCGAAAGAGCTGCAAGATGGAGTGGGGTGTTCAATAAGTCATTTCTGGCGTTGATATACCCATCTCTACTCCCTTCTTCACTCTCCTCAACATTTTTGATCAGATGCTCTACAATGCTAAGATCGAACAAAAGGTAGAGAAATGAATTTAATCTTTAATTACATCTAAACGCCAAGATAAGGGTTCCTTTAGCACAAGATAAGCTATCATGTATCTTTATGGGAAAATGACAGCGGTCTAATGTTGAATTGTATTGTTCTCGTTGACATCAAAATCGTAAGCTGGGTTATTGGCCAATCGGCTTGACCTCGATGACTTTGCTAGGTGACCGGGTACACTACGTTGCTCGAATCCCACCGAGAATTTACTGAATTTTGTTAATGACATAAAAAATGAAATATTACTTGATGAATCCATTTGCAGCAGCAAGATGTAACGGGAGGTTTTTATCGAAATTTGTATTTTTCAACTTTGCTCCGGCTTCTACCAGTCTCTGAAAGTAGAGATATACGTTAGGTATATGTGTCTTCAATAAAGATATTACAAAAAAAATAGTTACTTATTATTGTCATAGTGATAGCTGTACCATCAAAATAACACAATAATTATGAAGGCAATATTTAGGAAAATTTTCCTATTACACTACTAACCTCTACAATTTCATTATGTCCCTTCTGAGAAGCAATATGTAATGGTGCATTGTAATTATAATTATCTGGCTGGTTTAATAAGTCCAACTCTTGTTTAACTTGGTTATTGTCGACGAGTTTGGTATTCCCGGTCGATATTATATCTATGCCTTCTCCATTCTTCTCTGCTTGTGAGGTTTTTGCTTCCGTTTTCTCATTACCTTGACGTTCATAATTTCCGGGCTATAATAGGAAAAAGCACTTGAAGGAACAAACAACAGGATAAGGGCCAACAAAATTGTTCAAATAAGCATAATTTTTGACCGTTGTTTGTCCAAAGAACTTAATTAATTATGGTAAATAAAGAAAAAATACTTAAAAAGTACAAATGATAACATAAATATTATAAAATATCTTGACCATGTCGACTGAAAGATCTCTTATTTGCAAAGACATAAAAAATGGAACAAAAAATCGTAGATTCATTACGAAATTAGTATTCAAACGAGAAGATGTTGTTATCGATAAAAAACAAAGAAGATGTGAAGTCATTAGGATTTTGCATCACATTTTGAGTTCGGTTGATTTCACAGACGAGAGAAAAATATTTTGAAAGTCAGCAACAGAAACTCGGGTACGCAGGAAGCTTTTCTCTCCACGTTGTGACAGACGTTTCAAACTGTAGTCCAATATGAGTACATGCTAGAATATTAGGGCGATTTTCCATCAGGAAGCCGAATGGACAGATAATTAACCAGCTTTCTTTTACCGACGACAGAGTGATAAATCGAACAACGTGAACAACGACCTTTAGTTTTCTAGTATCATCAAAGCCTCCTGAAGTTTTCTGTTAGATGGCATTGCACGTAAAATAGAGTATTTTGCTCAAAATAGCCCTTTTGTGAAGATTCATTCAATTTTTAGTAATTTGTCAACCAAAGATTTAAATATTGATTGAGTTCACCTTTTAGATGTCAAGAAGCCGTAAGTTAGGTGAGAAAGAAGTGTAAATTTATGCAATTATATGCAAATCACACCGTTTCCTCGGTTCTCTTTTCTCCCAATTTCAAGATTTCAAAAAAATGCAACTTCGCTCTGGCTCGGTCAAATTTTGTAAAATTTTCACGTTTATGTCCCTTAAATACTATATAACAAAACTACTCTTTTGTTTCGCAATAAGCATCTTACATTTCGAAAAGAGGCATTTTATTAACATGATTGGAACTTATTTGGGATTATTGGATCTTCATATTGTTCAAATTTCTCAAACGTGTTAGGTGCCCTGTAGCTCAATATTGCAATATTACAAATCACTCATAACAATAAGTGTATAACTTAAAAAGAAAAGCAGATGAGTTTACATTTGTACATTAAACCGACATAACTTCTATATCCACTTGTCCCAAATAAGTTCCAATCGTGTTTAGTTTGTTTACCATAATTTTAATCACTTTTCATCCCTGCCGTTTCACAATAAGGACAGACAATGCAAAATAAAATAGTCAGTTTTTCTATATATACCCTTGTTTGATGTGAAATATTACATTTCATTTAATTGTATCAAGATTTAGACTTCAATTCTTGTTATCAAAATTGAGGTTTTCTACCCAAAATATCAAAGTCATCATTAGAGCAAATTATTGCTACCATACTTGACTTTCGATTTTCTGCTTTTTGAAAATATATAAAGTATCAAGGGGTTTCCGTGTAAATGCTGATGAGAAATATTTATGTGGATTAAAACTGTGTTGCTTAAGTGCAAATCACGTTTGTCTGAACCAGTCGTAATATGTCTGACAAATCACTCCAGATCGGGTGGCGAGATGAGAAGCTGAGAAAACTACAGAGTATACACGTGAACCTCAACTTAACATCACCTTATCCAGTCCGTCTTTACCCTTGCCTTCGGCGCCTTTGTTTGTTGAATCCTTGTTGCCTGACATCTGTTTCGTGGAAATGTCCCTAAGTTTTTCCAATATTCCTGTATAATAAATAAGCCGATCCCTCTCACTTAGTTAGGGACCGTTCACTTAAGGCACATGTTAACATGAATATACCCATCTACAAGGTAAATATAACTAATTCCCGTGTCGTGCATCAATTTAAGCACTTAAGATTATTGCAGATGATGGCGCTGTTAATCATTTCCTGTATTATTGAAACACCAATAAATCTACTCCTCTGAAAGTTATAGTTTCTGGCGTTCTTATAAGTAGCCAATAATAGAGAAATACAAGTTAAATTATATAGAAACGAACAGAATTTAGTTTAAGAATGTTACTTTTTGCCATGCTTAGCCTGAGCCACTCTTCAACGAGGAGACCCTGGCTAAGCCTCCGACCAATACAACAACCGAAATAAATATCAGCATCATTTTCAGAAAATTTGATAAATTCTTATCTTAGTGGTTAAATATTTTAGAATCAAACTTCAAATAACAGTTTGTAACAGAAGTGTTTGTAACAGTCAGCGAAGATAGGTATCTGGCTTCACAGATATCGTCGATTCAGTCACTAACTGAAGTGTTAAAAATCTCTTTTACTTGCCATACCTTCTATTCTTAGCAGATTAAATTTATGCAGAAAAATAACAATGTAGTGGTGGGGCATAAGCCAAATTTCCATTACAATTTTGCATTTTGTGATAAAGCATGGAATTGGTATCAATGACGATTATTGTCGCATAAATCAATTTGGATAGCGAGCTCTTGGTTCTGCTGCAGCGGCCATGTTAATGATTCTCTTTATCCTGTACGTGAGAGGGAACTCTAAGATGCTTTTGTGCAATCTGCTTGAGAGATGTGTAAATGTGAAGTTTTGCCTTGATGTAGTTCATCTTTTCAATACCTTCAAACCGATCAGAGAATTCATATAGGGACTTGTCAGTTTCTTAAGCCTGGGGGTTGGGGTGGTGGATTATTTTTTTGTCGACGTCATAAAGTGGCTGACCCCCTATTGAAACTTTCAAAAACAGGATGACCCCCCTATTCTAAATATTCAAAAAAGGGGATATGTCAGTTGTAAGATAGGAATTTCAAAGTGTCAATTTCAAAGTTTGAATACAGTATTTTGAATGAGATGTGAATGTATTCCACACTTTCTATGCATAGTCGGATGTCTAGAACCAGGGACTGGTCAGTTTTGCTTGGGGGAAGTGGATTAGTTTTGCTGACTCCACTGTATTCCAACTTTCGAAAACAGGGTGACCCCTATTCCAAATTTAAAAAACGATACCCCGCGTGACTCAGTCCAGTTTGGAAGGTACCATTTATCGAAAACGTCCTTCAACTTCTTAATCGAATCTTCTCATGACAATGACGACATTACCTACCTCCACAACCATAGTGTGGTTATTCTCGGCAGCATGAAATAGGGCCGTTTTACCATGTTTATCACTTTTGAGAAGATCTGCTCCAAAGTCCAGAAGATGTTTTACGGTGTCAACCTGTCCATATCGTGCTGCTACTAATAAAGGAGTTCTTTGCTCTTTGTCTTCAAGTTTTATTGCATCCTGGTACGCGTCATTATCACTGAACATGTGTTTAAATAATACAAGAGACATATATCTAAGGCGCTTGCAAATAACAAATAATTCACAAATGTGTTGCCTGTTGGTAAAAGCAAACTGTTCGCTGTATTTATCACTAATATCGTACTTATAAACCCTTCATAAACATGTCTTAGTTGAATATATTGCTAGTTTTTTTACTTACACTGTTCGCAAAAGTTCAATTATCTCCTGCCGGCCATGTCGTGCTGCAATTGGAACGGCTTCTAGCTTTAGTTGATGCCACTGCTTCTTAAACAATTCTTCCATTATGTTCATTCTGGAATCCAAGTGTGATGATTTCTTTATCAAACGTTCAGCTGCACTTCGGTTTCCAGCTATTTGTGCGCCTATACAATAAATTAAGAACAGTATTCAGACGTTGTTTGGTAATCAACAGTGTCTGATACAGTTTATAGATACAAGCTACGATTTCGGTGAATTGCTTTGCAACAATGTAATTATTGCAGTCTAGTGTCAAAAATATATTGCAACAACAAGAATGCACACGACCAGGTGTTTTTCTTATGTGTACAAATCCATGCATAATACATAAAAGCCAAATCGGCGATAGTCTGCAACAGAGTGGTATTTATTTCTATTTTATGTACTCTATAGAAGTACAAACTCATGTGTTAAATACATATTTTTCTATCATTTTTTCATTTATCACATTGACAATGGTCACAATGACGATGAAGACAAATGATGAAGATGGTGACAATGATGATAAGGATCAGGATCTTGAGGAAAAGGCAGATAGTAACTCTCCTGCTTGTGTACCTTAGATATCTGAATAGATAAAATGAATGTATCAAATCATTTAAACTTACCTTTATCAATGCAAAATTTGACCAATTCTATTTCTCCGCTTTGCACAGCATTCTCAAGAGCAGTGCTTCCCGAACTATCAGCCTTGTTTATGAATTCCTTAGTATTCATAAAAGTATTGAAGGGGAGAACAGGGTAAGGGTACATTTTGCAATAGTGTTTTAATCTTGGATAGTTGATCACATTGTTTTAACAAAAATAGCATGGCCAGAGGAAAAGTGTCTTACAAACAAGCTTCACTGCACCATCACTGCTACACAGTATGCAACAAAATGGTGAGGATGTGCCTCGCTGTTACGAATCATTGTCACATAAATATGTCCATTTGACAGGAAAGTACATCTAATTCCTATTTCGCAAATCAAGCAAAACGCCATGCCTTTTCGCATGTGATCATCTTTTGCATCCTGAAAAACGCTGATGAAAAACTTTAAACGTAATTGATTCTCTGGCATTCTTTGCTAAAAGCAAACACGTTGCAGTACAAGTTATCACCACCTAATCACTGTCAGGGATTTGCCTTGAGACCATGCCTATTTGTCCTTAGTTATACCATGCGAATTTACAGAAAGTAAAACAAAAAAAACATGTATGTTTTTTTCGTTCTTTCCACCAAACATCGATGACTTTTTCCAATGGTAGTGTGTACAATCAAATCTGGGTATATTTGCCACACAAGAGACTAGGGAAAAGTGACATCTACATAGAGATACCTGTCTGTAGAGGTCGGGTAGGGCATCATGCTACGAGAAGATACTGTCGTGCACTTGTAGCAGAAAAGCAGATATATGTACATGTAAGTATATTATGTCATCGAATACATATGTGTCGGATTCTCGGGAAAAACCAAATAAATTTATCAAATTTTGATTAAAATAAACTAACATCATATTAAATCTTTTACAGAGGCAATTAAACAATTTCAAACGCTGTTCAATTGTACGTTTTTTCAATGTTCTGCTAAAGCAGGGCATTAGATTAGTCAAACAAAACTCAAATATTGATATTCTTTAGAAGACACTCAACTGTTAGAAATCTAAGTGTCGCAAAAAGTTCAGATGAAACCTTCTCCAGAACATTTCTTGCATAGGACATCTTCTATATTTGTGACAGCTTCTAGCATATCAGCTAATCCATGCCTCAACATGTTTTCCGTCACTGGCAGACTAAACTTCTGAACTGTTGTTTGCTTGTCTTCAGAGGGTGGAAATTTTCATCTTAACTCTGCCCTAAAGCATCGTATTAATAAGGATGATCTAAGATGTAGCTTGCAAGCTGATCCCTGGTTGTCTACTTCACTATACAACCTGCCACCTCTTGTTATATGTTGATGATTTCTTGTAGATTGCAGCGAACGAGGTCTTCAACAAGCATGTTCAATGTGCTTTCAAATTGGCTTTCTGGCCTGATAGGCAGAGGGTCTATATTGTTCAATGCCTAGCTGGTCCAAGACTTGTTGAAAAATTCGAGACATGAAGGTTGAACCTTGATCGGACTGGACAGATTTAGGAAGCCTAACTAAACAAAGTGAACAATTTGACTATAGTTTTTCAATGTAGTTTTTCCTTTACATTTCTCAGTGGTAAAGCTTCTCGTAACCGTATAGAAGTACACATTACGGTCAACATAAACTCTTTTCCTGATCTAGTTTTTGGTAGGGTCCAATACTGTCTATAATGGTTTTTGAAATGCATAAATTGGCTGTAAAGAGGTTTTTGGAATACTTTGATTTGGTTTTCCTACCAATGGACATGCGTGACAAGTTTTACAGAAAATTGCTTCATCCTTCCCAAGACTAGGCCGATAAAATGACTGAGAAGTTTATGATAGGTCTTTCTGACTCCTAAATGACCAACCTCGGTGTTTCATGGGCAAAGCATAATATTTCAGCACAACAGGACTTTGGAACAACTATTTCATATTGCATTGCCTAATCATCATCAACCAAATCATACAATTTCTCGGCTTCTTTTTCTCTACTTTCCAAACTTTCATACACGTTTAACTTCACTCTTGCTGAATTAAATTTTGTGAATTGTTCGATTGATTTTACTGTAAAGGTCTTTAAATACTGTATAACAAACAATTTTGTTTGGCCATAAAAGCTCTTACATTTGAATTAGAGTCATTTCATTTTTGATGGTCATGTTTTTACTCACTTTTTTTAATTCCAGTCTTTCAAGCCCTTGCTTTTCCGATTGATTATATATAATGCACAACAAAATTTAACAACGTATTCTCTAAAGTACATTTTTGCATTCGTAAAGATATTCATGTTTGAAATTGTCTCTGAGAATATAGCTTTTTCTTCTGACAGGACATATTCAAGTTTCTAAGGCAAGTTCACATGAAGTTTTGGCGCATGTTTATGCACAACTATACTGCTCGCCTTCAACGAAGCACCTATGCACGTACACAATCCTTATACTTTAAAGTTACGTAGTGAAGCACATATGTCATTTTCCTGATGTTCCCATGAATTATAACTCATCCTTTAACTTTATTATGCAAAATTCCCCCTCGCTTCAGTTTGGAAGTACCCTTTCTTGCAAAAACAAACTTACAAAATTCCTTATCCTAATGTAACACTGATGCCAAACTTTGTTTTCCTACGATTGCCTGCTATGGTGCTGTGTCAGTGTCTCTTGGGCCTGGTAGTCCTTTTAAACTGTCACATCTTTTAATTTCAAATGAATGCTGCTATGTGTGTTAATGTCATAGTTGCAAATTAATTCAATTATGAAATCGATTTGTTTGTGTAAAGGTATACTATTTCCAAAGTATTGATAGCAATGTACTATCAAAATATTCAACCACAATGGCTGCTCATTGTTAAAGATAAAAGTAATGAATATTCTCTCCTCTGGCATTCAAGTATTGTCCTGTTTGTAACATTAAAGCCTTGACCATGTTGTAATGTTTCTTATCACCTCTCAGATGTTTTCAAACTACTTTTGAATGCACCCAGAGTGTCATCAGCAGTATTTTCCTTGATTTGAACTGCCAAAGCATATTTCTGAGGATGTCCATGTCTGTAGAAGACACCTAAGCCCTACATAGGGCCTGCCAAATTATTTCATCTCAGCAAAGTCTGCGTCTCTCTTTTTGTCAAAATTCTTTATGACTAGTTGAAATAGACATCATTGTCTCCCTGGTAATCATCAACATTTCTGCGTGTAGCCGCAGTCACAGCGCTGTACGTTGTGATGGAAATATCGTTAACTTTGAGATCACCCTTCTGAAGGCTAAAGGTTTTCATAGTGATTTCCTTTTGTCATTACCAGCTTTAAAGAGCCCGTAACTTTGCCATGATTTTGTCAGTAAAATGTAGAGACCTGGCAGGTACGTACAGGCATCGAAAGTACAACACAATTCGCCACTGTTTATTCACCTTTTCTGATTGATATCGCCTTTGACCATTGCCATAAGGGGTGTGATTTCAGATGTAGTGGAATTACTAGGAATTTACGAAGTAAATGTTGTTTACACATGTTAAAATATAACACTGTGTAGCTCTGCATATGTAATCCCTTAATAACTGGTGCAGTGAAGCCAGTATAAATTACGTAATCCTTGGTGAGTTTCGAAGACACTACTAACACTGAAACAAAATAGTGGTTATATATAATAACCAAGCTAGGTTGCTGTATTTTTTGTGATTTTGACCTCTCAATATGCTGTAAGGTCAGTGAAGCACTCGCACGTGCTATCTATCGTATAATACATACAAATGTCGTGACAGAAATAGATACATTGCTAAACTTGACTTCAGATAGCCAAAACGTACCCCTGCTTTCTGGTCAAGTGATCATCATGTTGCACTCCTGTAATCAACCATCCAAGATAAAAAAAAACTTTCAACCATCCAAGATAAAAAAAAACTTTCATTGAAAGTACCCTCACTCTCTACAAAGAGAGAGAAACAATGTCTGTTTCAATTGTGACTCTTGTTAGTAGTTTCTGAATATCATATTCACATACTACATTTAATTCATTGCACGCCCAGTGCCATTATATTTGGTATACAAAGGGCAAGTTTCTGAGATCAATAAGCACATTAAACTACAAAGATGATTAGAAATTTGTCAAATAGACAAGCTGCCATTGCTAAGAATGTTTTAAAGTGTTATATACATTTCGCCTAGAAGCCTTGACTAATTTGAAGACTATTAAGTATGCACCCAGATTTATGTGAACATAAATAAGATGCCAACACCCGAAAGGGATATGAAAGAAATTGACTCGTGGATTTCAAATCCCACTTAACATCGACTCAACTTGCTGATATTTTGTCATAGACTAGAGTCACTCAAACATCACTGGGCAAATAGGATATACTTACAGGTAGAAACACATATTTTTACTGAATATCTCGTGATTGTAATATGGCCTATGATAACATTCGAAGGATATGCCTGAACTCGTAAGATATCAAATATCTTGTCATTTGCACAGGCAACATTAGTTTTAAAGTTGATCAAAAGTCACATATAAATTTGAGAATAAGATTTGGCCCCGTATTTACCCTTCTTCAGCGAGGATATGCTAATCCTTCAGGTAAGTGCCCAACCATAAGGAAAACCACATTAATATCGAGAATATATGACAAAGATCTATTTTTAACACGATTGGAACTAATTTGGGATAATTGGATTTTTATATTTTTTAAATTTCTCTAAAGTGTTAGGTGCCGTATAGCTAAATGTTGCAATATTGCAAATTATTCATTAAAACAAGTGTGTAAGTAAAAAGAAAAAGCAGATGAGATTACATTTGTAGATGAAATCGACATTAATTCACCACCCAATTATCCAAAATTAGTTCCCCTCGTGTTTTGGAGATCTGCTCTTGATCATGTTTACCTTCATACTCTAAATTTCAGATTTTGAACAAATTTTAAGAAAGATAGCCGGCGAGTATCATGATCATGACGTTTTCATGATAACATAAAATCATATGTACACACTAAAAAATAATTATGACAGTGAATTAAACATAAACAAAAATAAAACAGAGCATAACAATGTGCAATTCTGTGAAAAGCATGGTGCATCAGAATACTTAATCGATGTACAGATAGTACCACGATTGGAACTAATTTGGGATAAATGGATAGTGAAGTGATGTCGGTTTCATCTGCAAATGTAAGCTCATCTGCTTTTCCCTTTTCAAGATATACACTTGTTTTTATTAGTAATTTGTAATATGGCAACATTCAGCTATAGCACCATATACACTTTTGAGAAATTTGAAAAATATAAAGGTCCAATTCTCCCAAATTAGTTCCAATCGTGTTTGTTACCTTTTGCTTCATATTCGGGCTATTTTCAACCTTGTCAATAATTGCCGCACATATTTCATATGAGCCGCTCAGACATGCAAAATGCAACGGAGTTCTTTTTTCGTGGTCGAAGATATCAGCGTCGTCCATGTAGGTAAGTAAAAAATCAGCAACCGTTTTATTCCCGTAAAGGCAGGCCACGTGAAGTGGTGCCATCCCCTGTTCATCCTCAACCTAATGATTCAAAGTAATCCGTATGAATTATTCATGAATAATCAGGAATAAAAATGTGAAGAACTGACGATAACAAAAAAAAGATAAAATGGTTTGACCCACTCCAGTTGAATTAGGAACAGGCGTACATTCTTGCTGATTACCGACAGAAGAATTTGATCGAGTGTCACTTGACTGTGCATATTACTTATCTTGTTGCTTCTTTCTATAAGATTCAAGCATTACGGTCACACAACCAGCATTCGTTTTATATAGTTCAGGTGATACAATACAAAAAATGGCAATATTTGAGCATTAAATACCTGTGTAAGTTTGTTGAATTTTTTCGATATTTGAAACTCCTCCACCAGATGCCTGTTATCTTTCATCGCAGCTAAATGTAGTGCTGTAGAGCCGTACGAATCCTTTGCAAAACAATTTGCCTCCTTCTCGACGAGATAGCTGATGATACCCTTGTAAAAAATACATTGAACCATCATCATGTATTTTGTAGAAATTTGAAACCATCAGCCAAGTTTATGTATCGTTGGACTTTTGTATTGTAAAAACGATAAACGTTTATTGCAAAAAAGTGTACTTACAGAACTTCCCTTCACACCTTTCTTATCACCATCTAATATGTCATCTCCACTTCGAAAGTATTTTACCGCAAGATGTAATGGTGTGTAATTCTGCATAGTCTTCTGATTGACATCTTCGACAGGGCAAAAAAATATTGAATTTGCAAATGTGAAGCCTGCATATCGATTCAACATTAATCAGTGCTCACAAAATAATATGCTAAATCCCTTTGATTTGCGTGTCCACTTCGTACATAATAATATTGGTTGATTTGTCAGCTCCGTCCTTCAATAAGATATACCTTTTGTAATCTGGGACTTGTATCTCTATGGGAACGTCGCCTAAACCAATTTATGAACTACACAATTATTACCTCCGACAGAAAGCAAATGCAGTCAAACATATTTATCATTTCATAGCCGTGGGTCACTGAAGGCTGTCGCAATTAACTCACTGATGCGCATGCGTCAATCAAATGATTATTGGTGACTGCATCATCTGACTTCAAGGCCAAGCTCCAATAGTTTTTACTTTGAAAAAAAGTTTGCAATCAACGGTTTTATAATACTTCTAACTCGAACATAAATTTAAAAGCATCGGATATAGTTTTCTTAGGGATAAACCATATCACACCATTCGATAGCATCCAGTCACACGCTTTGCTGGCGGTCTTTTGTCAAGGGTCACCGTTATGGCACAGAATATGAAGTAGTGCGCTGAGTAGTTGATCTCACTGAGCTGACACATGAGTTGCAAGTGAGGCTGTCAACATCTGTGACAAAGAGGAGTGAGCTACAGTATTGTCATCTAAAACCAGTCTACTACGAACAGTGAACTGTCACTTTATTGAAAGTACCTGATTATCTGCACGAGGTTATTGGCAGAGCCCTAGTGTGATATAAATGTGAAAAAACTTAGATATTGGTAGCCAAATTAATACTTTTCAAGGTGATACAGGGTGTTCGTTTTCAAATACACTTAAGCAAAGAACAGTTTTTCCCAAGATGACGGCATATGCTTAGAAAACCTCTTACCTGCATTGTGTTCTATGAGAACTTCCACCGAAGCCAAATGATTGTGGCGAACAGCATGATGTAGAGGGCTTAACTTGTCCCGGTCGACACAGTTGACTGCCTTTCTTTTGTATTTTTTACCTTTTAAATCATTTTTCAGTATCGTCTCAAGTCTCTTGGAGTCCCCATCCTTTGCCTTTTACAGAAAAGATACAAAAGTTGTAGGCTCGTGTAGATTTTTAAAAATGGGTCATTATTGTGTGGTGGATAATATAATCCCACTTTCCGATGGACTGAGATGGAATGTCTCACACTCACTGGGGGATTTCCGTCTCACTGGCAAATATCTGTCTTGCTCGTGTGAGGCAGAAATTCCCTGATGAGTGTGAGACATTCAATGTCAGCTCGTTGGGTCGTGGAAAAATTTTCTCGTCCCCTTCGATACTTAAGAAATTGCAGCTATTGTATTTTATTGTAGAAAATACCATTGTCATCAGTAATCTTTTTGGTTTATATCATGTCTTTTCGAGAAACATAGTCTTCACACACTTAAATATAATGCTGTGCAAAACATGTTTAAACTCGGGAAAGTTTTCTTCTTTTTGCCCTGACAGCATTTAGTATTCTTAATTTGGCGATGTAGTAGTCAAAATAACCACACGTAATCATGCCTTGGTCAACCTTCAGACATATTTGTCACAGCGAAGAGTGCACAATCCCATTCGCTTTAAAGTGTATCATCTGACTTCCGTATTGTTCCATTTTTATAGTACCTGACTACCCATTTGTCAAATCATACACGCAACTAGAGGGCAAAGGGCCAATACGCATCATCAAATCAAACAACCTCCGTGTGTGGAGGGACCGTGGTCAAATGAAAATATATTTTGCTCTAACAATAATACAGAGTAGAGAACAAATCGATTGCACACTTGTATTCTCACTCTCCTAGCGTTCTAGGGACGTGATTAGTTAATCCCAATTACTGGTTATGCAGTCTTTGTTCTCTTCTTTTAAATTTTAGGCAAAATGGCCATCTTAACACTGTTCCTTTAATGATCTGATTATCATACGAGATGTGAACTGAATGTGCTCACATGTTTTACTACAGGTTCATTAATAGTACGCTTCAACGAACAATCAGATATCTGTTATATCATTATATTTAACAAGTTTCATCAACTTTCGCGCAGTACTCTCAGAGTTAAATCACTCATTATAAACTTTATTAAATGTGCAAATGAACTGTTTATTAACTTGACACTACTCAATGCTTCATGGGACAATTAGATATCTATCAGATCAATATCTGCAGCACGTTTCATCAAATTTAATTGTATTATCACTAATTACAAAGCTCATTAAATATGCAAATGGACCCTTAATTAACTTGATACTGTTAAACGCACAATGGGACAATTAAATATTTATCAGATCGATATCTGTAGCAGGTTTCATCCCTAATTACAAATTTCATTAAATATGTAAATGAACCCTTAATTAACTTCACATTACTAAATGTTTTACAACACAGTCAGATGTCTCACAGTACAATAAATTACCCATAAATCTCTTTGATCTGTATCATCGAAGGTTACTTTTCCAATAACTTTTTTCAGTTCTGCATGTAAGCACTAATGTGCAGCATCAGAACAACTCTTAAATAATATCAAGTAAAAGTACGTTTAGATATTTCTGTGAAAATTTCCAAATAACCACGAAACAACCATAAAAGTCACATTCTTTAGGTACTACAAATGCCATGCTTTTTAGGCAGCAAGTTATGACGAACTGAAGGGGTCCTTCTCTGAGAAATCTTAGAATGCAAATTTCTCCTGTCACTTCCACTTGAAAAATCAATATTCTTTTAGTTCATAAAACAGTGCAACTAGTCTCCCTATTTTCCATCACATTATTCTGTATGGCTGAAAACACATTCAGTGGAAAATTTTACAAAAATGCTATCTCCTCTATCAATAATGCATAATTTTTCCAAATCATTTAAAAGGAGAATGGAGAAGAATGGTGTGCTTAAAAGTATGTTTTCAAAATTTTGACAACTACTCTGTGAATTTGTCTGCACATGGGTGACATGGGAGACTTCACTGAGGAATCTGCGAGGATACAAATCATAATGAGTTATGGAAAATCTAAAGTACTGTGTATCTGTCTGATCAGTAACTGCAGCGGATTTCATCAAATTTGGTGCAGCTATTCCGGAGTTATATGACTAGTTATAAAACTCCATAAAATATGCAAATGAGCTTTTTATTAACCCGACACAGCCCAACGTTTCTCAATACATTAAGATATTTATCAGATCAATATCTGCAGCAGGTTTCACCGAATCGGTTGCCATAATTTTAGAGTTATATCACAAAATTACAAAGTTCATCAAATATGTAAATAAGCCATTAATTAGCTTCACACTACTAAATGCTTTACACCAGTTAGATATCTGTCGGATCAGTATCTGCAGCAGATTTTATCAAATATGGTGCAGTTATTTCGGAGTCATATGACTAATTATAAAACTTCGTAAAATATGCAAATGAGCTGTTCATTAACTTCATAATGCGCAATGCTTTTAGTACAATTACATATTATAAATCAGATCAATATTTGTTGCAGATATCATCAAATTTGTGCCATGATTTCGGAGTTTTATTACGAAAATGAAAAGATAATTGACATGACATTCACAGTATCACCATAATGTTCTGAGATAGTCATCTGTGTAAAGTTTCATGAAATTTTTTGCAGTATTTCTTGATATATATCGACACTGTCATTACTGTCTCCATAGGTAACCATATATGAAAAAAAATGATGTTTCATAACTTCATTAATATGCAAGCCACACTGACCAAAATCTAATCATTTCTTGCAATTGACATATGGTACCTGTCTACTTAATCAGACTTGAATCTGTTGAGGCGTTTTTGAGTTATCGTGTAAACAGACAGACAGACAGACAGACAGATACTCACACACACACACACACACACACACACACACACACACAGACAGACAGACAGACATTGCTATGACATTAGTCCACGTGTGTGAACACGTGAACTAAAAATGATGAGGGGGTTAAATGTGTATGGCTTAGACGAAATTCCTTTGCTAAATCGAGGTGTTCAGAAGTACAAAATGTCCCCCAAACTTCCTACTACATCTACAGAACAACTAAATCAAATCTAGGAGGGGTCTAGTACTGCGATTGGTTTTAAAGTATCTTCGTAGCATCACCAGGGTATTTTGAGTCACGAATGCAAACTGTGGTTTCTTGGCAAATCGTCATTGGATATGCTTCTTCTAAAATGAAGAATCTCCATGTCTGTGGGTTCGTACTAAAATCTTGTCGGCTGTGTGATAAAGGCCAAAGTCCACAGCATGAGGAACAAAGCGATCGGCCACAAAAACGATCCAAAGATAAGTATTCTAGCTTCCCCGCAACAAAAATGCTGACATCAACAACATGGATACAATATAAAATTAAGGAAGAGATATACTTATATCATGGAGGTACATTCGGTATCTCCATGTCAGCCATGAGGAACAAACTGGTTTTGAAATGTGGGGCCAAAAGGTCACGGTGGTGTGAGACACACTTCCGCGTCCCATCATCATGACCATGGCTTATTTTTAAAATAACAAATGGAATGTTTAACATTCCATTTGTTAATTTTCACACTAACAACCTTACCCAATACAGACACAAAACACATTAAAACACATACAAGACAAGAGGAATGATGTATGCAGCCACTTTCCAATTTACAATTACAAATCGTTTTAGTAACAGGCGATGGGGTCATGACCTTTTCGATCGCTTGCGAGATTGCACTATCACATACACAGCGACCAGATTTTTTTCGAAAATTCCAACTTGTAGATAGCATTATTTTTCAGAAATTTTGTTTTCCTCAAACTAAGGCTTAAAATATTTTTATTTTCACAATTATACCTTTAACATTTATGATTTGGTAATGTTTAATTAAAAAAATACCAAAATTCAAACAAGAATTGATTTTTTTCTACGAATCGTACGCATTTCGCAGAAACATGAGGCGATTAACTCCAAAATTTTCCTTGAAAGTGTGTTGATCGATTGTCCTGAACTCCCTCTGTTAACATATGCCGAAAAAATAAAGTTTGAACGTTGTTTACAAGTTGGAATATGCCGATAGATAATATAATCGATATTGGCGGGAAATGTTGATATGAAAATCATGTAACACATTTTATGCAAATTTAAATGACATAAACTGAAAGGACTATCAAAACTAGGTATGTGTACCAAATTTCATCAAAATATGGCCAGTAGTTTGTGATAAATTGATTACAGCCCGAAATTCGGTCTGGACCCTGCCTTAACTCACTTGCGCAGGCAAAGTCTACCTAGATCTGGCCAGAGAGTGGAAGATCAACTTTGGCGCCGACAAGAGCTTCGCACCCCTGCTTGGTTTCAAAAAGATGATTGTGGACAAACGCAGAGAGAGCCACAGAAGGGTGGATTTCGTCTATGTCGAGAAGTCCGTGATTACTGCAATGTGTTCAATAAAGCCAACAATTATGTAGCGAGGCCAATCTGATTTAAATCAGATGTAGAGTATGGCGACGTCTGAACTAGCGCAGTATTCTCTTGCTGTTGAGAGACAGGCGACAGCAAGAGAATACCGCGCAAGTACAGACGTCGCCGTACTCTACATCTGATTTTAATCAGATTGGTAGCGAGGCCAACCTCCACTGCAGGGCTGTGGGCAGACATCTGCACCTCTCCGAAAGATTATCTGCAAATCCTCCCCTGAAGGACACCAAATATATCTACGAAAAAGTGGTCAATGACATCAGCAACCCCCTCACGATGCCCCTCAATCAGGGTAACAACCTCAGCAGTATCAAGCTATGGATTACAGATCAGGAAGGCCAGCCCGTTGACTTAATGATTTCCCTTGCAACTTTCGTCTAGAGTTGGTATAGTATGATGGCCCAGAGCAATGCAGAGGCAGAACTTGAGGCCAAGTAGCGCCTATGAGAGATCTATTATGACCCAGCAGAGGGGTTTCGGGGTGGCAGCTCTTTTGAGAAGCGCAAAAGAAACGGGATGAAGATCAGCCATAAACAAGTGAAAGACTGGCTAGCGAAGCAGCCGACCTACACCCTCCAAAGGCCAGCCAGGCAAAGCGCTGTCTCCTGCAAAGTGTTTGTGACCAGAAGAGATGAACAATGGCAGAAAGACCTTGTAGAAATGCAGATGTATGCCCGGGACAACAGCAGGTACTGTTACATGCTGACCGTCATCAACGTGCTCAGCTGGTTTGCATGAGCTGGGCCTATGAATACAAAGACAGGCGAAGACACTCTTTCGGTGCTCAAAAGCATCATCAGCGAGAGCGGCCAGAGGCCCAGAAAACTACAGACTGATGAAGGGCAGAAATTCACAAACAGAAAGATGCAAGACTGGCTGGTGACGGAAGACATCCACTGGTTCCACACGTACAGCGGCAAGAATGCCAACTGGTGTCGTGGAGCACTTCAACCAGCTCTTGAAAGGGCTGCTTTGGAAATACTTCACCCACAAAAACACGCACACCTGGGTTGGCATCTTGACTGAGCTCATCGTGAATTAAAATGGCACCAAGCATAACAGCATCCTCATGAAGCCAAAGGACATGACAGCCGCGAATGACCACATAGCCTTGCAAGCCCTGTACGGGCAAGAATTCGCAGAGAGCCCTAGTTCCATGTGGGGGGAAAAGTGCGACTTTTCGAATTACAAGGGCATCTTCACCAAAGGGTACCTACCGAACTGAACAGAGGAGATCTTCACCGTCTCCAGGGTCCTTTTCGACTTGAGCCCCCTTGTGTACAAATTAATCGACCTGCAGGGTGAAGAGGTCGATGGCATGAGCAGCAGAAGGTGACGGTTCATGATGACTACATCTATAGTGTCAAAAAAGTGCTCAAGACGAAAAAAGAGAAGGGCAAAAAGTTCTTCCTTATCAAATGGAAGGGCTACCCGGACAGCTTCAACTCATGGGAGCCTGAAGAGAACGTGATTAAGCTCCATTGAAAAAGGAAGTTGCCGCACCCACAAGCATGGGTCCACAGCCTGAAGACAAGCTTGGCATGTTCCTGTTCCTTCAGCTTGCTGAGCAATCGCTTCACTTCTTTTTGTCTAGTTCCCTCCTGTATTCTTTGATGATGCTTTCATTGTCTGTCTTGTTCGGAGTGTAGAAAAGCATGAGCATCCCAACGTTCTCTCTAAACTCCTTGCTGATGGATCGGTCACATGGTTTTGCCCCATATTGGATTTTGTGAAAAGCCCAATTTAATCTTTAAAAATCTTCTTCTCAAGAACCACCAAAAATATTGACCTAAACTTTTTCTCGTATCATCCTTGGTATAAGCACTTTCAAGTTTGCCAAAGTCATATTGATCAGTAACGTGGTTTGGCCACCAAATTTTGTTACAATCCTCATTTAATGTTTCAATATCTTCTCCTGAATCAAAAAATGATTGAACTGAAATTTTACTCATTTCATCCATTGTGTGAGTCCTTTTTAAGTTTGAGAAAGGCATAGGGGTTGGTCGCGTGGTTTTGCGGCCTTATTGGTTTTTGCAAAAACCTATGATTACCAGCAAATAATGTTCAACAATTTTCTCCTCCAGAATCAGTTTGAACTGAAATTTTGCTCATGTCATCCAACATGTAGTTACTTTCAAGTTTGCTAAAGGCATTCTGATTGGTCACCTGGTTTGGCGGCTATATTGGATTTCGCCAAAATCTTTTTGTCAAGAAGCAACTCACTGATTGAACAGAAATTTAAGTCATGTCATCCTTACTGTAAGTGCTTTTTAAGTTTGCAAAAAGCATTTTGATCAGTCACGTGGCTTGGCTGTCATATTGCATTTTGCAAAAATCCCAACTTAGTCTTTAAAAGTCTTCTTCTCCAATAGCAACAAACTTATTGAACTGAAATTTTACCCATATCATCTTTGGTATAAACACTTTCAAGTTTGCCGCCATATCGGATTTTGCAAAAATCCCCGTTTAATCTTACAAAATCTTCTTCTCCGGAATAAAAAAAAATGATTGAACTGAACTTTTACTCATTTCATCCATAGTGTGAGTCCTTTTTAAGTTTGAGAAAAGCATAGGGGTCGGTCACTTGGTTTGATGGCCATATTGGTTTTGGGGAAAACCTATCATTACCAGCAAAACCTACAATGGACATGAGATGATGTTCAAAATTTATTCTTTACAAGAGCCAAGAAAAAAACATATAAAGCTCAAATTTTGACGTAGTATCATCAGTGCAAGTACTTTTAACTATGGCAACTGCTTAGGCCCCACCAACGCTGCTTGCAGCTTTAATATGTCTGTATATTGATTAAATTCCTAACAAACTACTAAGTAAAATCATTTAAGATAAATTAACTTACCTGACAGTGGTAAATAAAATCATAAAGACAATTTACATATCTTAATCGAGGATATAACATCAGATACTATATCATGACATGTTACAAAGGAGGATATTCTTTTCACAAATGACAATTTGTGCGCTGCCTTGCACTTTAATAGAAAAAAGGCTTCGTCTGTAGACAGTAAAATGCATCCTATTAAATACTGTAGGATTTCCTCCAAACTTACCGCCTGCAATAACTGTTGTCGAATCCAAGCTTCCACTGAATCCCCTTCAGTCCCGTCGTTGACAGGTTTTGACGAATCGTTACCAAACGCGGATTCGCTTTCCTCAGATGACCCACTAGCCATTATAGATGGCCTATGTCAGGCAACTACTTGATTCACAAGGTATACAAGAAAGATTATTATACCCGCATACGTACAGGATGAACTTAAATGACTGCCGCTGATATTGTGTTGAACGCTGTCAGTATCTGTACCAGGTGAGTGAGGTTACACAGGTTATATCAACAGCACAAACCTTTTGAGAATCTACTTATAATGTTGACTTCCTATCACACCAAGTAAATCATTCTACAGATGACTTCAAGTTACAACGAAAAACAACCGCACAAACACGTGGAAGTCCAGTATCCTCGTTATCTCAACGTACAGAATAGGATGTATCTTACAAACAATAGCAGAAGTCTATATTTGATGTCACGATCATATTGAACACTTCACCTTTGCCCTAAATTCCATTGCCCACTATGGACTCATAATAAAATAGACCAAAAGGCCAAAAGGAGAGTTTTCCATAGAAAATAATAAAAAATAATCCATATGTTCCGTTGCTTGAACACATTTTGATATTGAGTGGGAGTAACTACTGCATTTGATCTATTATTGAAATTACTAAGTAATACAACTATTCATGCAAATACTGATGCGCAGATTTTTTATCTTGAGGAAGTCAAAGTACTAGACCTAATGTCAACAGGATCTAGGACGATGATTAAACCTTACTGACAAAGCTGCCAAACTGTTAGTAAAGTAAGAAATTATATAATTCTGTTCACGTTTAAATATGGGGGACAGAGCTTACCAAATAACCACTGTGTATATTATCCACAAAGGTAGCATTTCATCTTAGCATGACATATATGGTTTTAAAGATGATGCATCCATTTGTTCAATATTAAATGGTACAAGTACATCGGCACCATATTGTCCATGTATATGTCAGGAATTATATTACTGCTCAGTCTCCCTTTGGGGAATAGCTAGCGAGAGGACGTCGGGATACAGAAACAGAATAATGTCTTCAAAACTCTTCAAAGATAACACCGTTTATTTCTTAAACGTTGGTGTTATGTATTGCCAGGTGCTGTCCCCTCTTCTCCCATATTCGTAAACATACCTCTTACATGTGGTGGTTATTAACATGCAAGTAAAATATAAACTCATCGTGTCATCCTCTTTACATGTGGACTTCACGCGTGATCAGACTATCTCACATTCCTAAGTCACTTTTTCATTATCATGTTATGGGTTTGTTCATGATTTCTTGATTTATTGGTCACTAGGCGAAATGTAACAAGTGAAGATATTACTTAATAGCAAAGTTGACGTCAAAGTGAGTCGTCTCTATTTTAAAGCAATCAAAGCGAGTTATCAAGTAACTTTTTTATCAAGGAAAATGTTTATCCACCTTATCGTTGAACCGAGTGGTATTTGACTGACAGTACGGCGCATCGTTTATCTGAAATTGTCTTAACTTTGGCCAAAAATAGTGATCTCCTAAAATCTGCAGCTCACAACCATTTAATTGTAAAGCACACTCCATTGCAAGTTTTCGTCGGTGTAGACGTTAGAAGGTTTATGTTTCGCGTTGTTATTGTACCATTGGTCAAGCGCTAACGTACAAACACCCTGGCATTTTTCTTCACAGTTGGTTTTTCGAAATATTTGGCACCCCTGAAGTTCATCTAACGGTATATATAATGTTTCGTTTACAAGAGAGTATTAATGTGTGAAGTCCGCACGAATTCGAGAGATATTACCCACATAATATTGGCACCGGCAACGTTCAATACCGAACGTTCGGGACGCACAAAATTATGTACCCTATACCATTCTCCTCAATTTACTTGAGTTGCTAACAAATAGTGGTCATCAGTGTGATCGCAGCTGGCTCGGGTGGTCAGGCCGACATTACAATATTTCCAGTAAGATATCACAATATGTTAAATCTACAATGCGTTCCGGTGAATCGATTTGTAGTTAGGTTGTCCTCGCACACCATGACCTGACCTTTGTTGACGACCTGATGGCATGTAGGAATATATGTTGTTTTAAAGCTTACAGTGGACTAACCTAACTCACCATAACATATCTCAATACTGCAATGGGAAGATTAACGCTAGCTGTACAACGCTGTGTAGATTTTAAGAGAACAAATTTTAAAACTGAGGGGAAGTGTGATCAATTGGTTGATGGTATTCCAATAGAGCATTTAATGTATGAAATGCGGATGTCGATGATTTGTATACATGAATGAAGACTCAGAACATTTATCTGTCTCAGGAACTTAGAATCGTTAACAAACACTTCACTTTGCAGCTATCACCGTCACCCTTAAATTTACCTCTCTGTCGGAAATCTTAATTTTGCTGAGATGAGACATACCGAAACAAAAAATCATTACGAGTAGAGGTTTTAATGATGCTAAGACAAAGAGGAATGAGGAATGAGGAGGGAATCGGTTCATCAGGAATGCAACATTTGCTATCACAAATAAAAACTCAATGCCAAAATACAGAGCACACCCAGTTTGGAAATATGACTATTAACCTAATGAATTGAATCCTCATGCATCTCAGCAGATGAGGCGTATGTTTCAATAACATTAACTCTGATTCCTGAAGTGTTACTGGAAATGTTACTACGAGGACATGGAAAAAAAATCAACACCTTTATGCTTCACATAAACAGTTACAGAGCCCAGATTTGAGCGATTGCCTCTATTGCCACGGCCGTCGTGGCCGAAGACAGAATTATAAGAGCATGTTTCAGTGAGTTGTTAAGAAATGAAAAAATGTGTGACAAATGAAATTATTTAATTATACAAAATTTGCCATTATTACACCCAAAATTTCAGAGATTAAAACGTTTATTTGGTGGAATATTTTAACGCTCCAGTATTGTCAATTTTGTATAACTTATAAGTAGCATCTAATGTAGCCAGGAATTTACAATGTGCATAATATGCGTGCTGACAGTTAATGGCACCTGTCTATGCCTTGACTGATAAATCAAAAAGTCTACTGATGTGTTTAAAAATGAATCAATTTAAGAATTTACCTTAGGAATATGGCTCTACAAACTGCTTATGACAGAACTGCCCAATACATATTTATTTTTTCTTTGCATGCATCACTAATAATATGCGGCTTATGATAAGGGGACTTGAAAGTTTTTGATCATATAGATGGAGGGGGGGGGGTTTGAAAATTTTTGAGGGTATTTAGGGGAGTCTAAAAATAGGAAGATTTCAATCGTGATTCCTTCAACTCCCCCCCCCCCCTATTTGTGAACGCAATCTTTCGGAAATCCCAAATTTATTTTTATCCCCATAGTTAAACACTGAGGTGGCGGCCATTTTGAATTTCAAATATCTCAAAATATTTGGTAATTTGTTCCAAACTTTGCACGGTGACCCCTGATTTTTTTCTGGATTTGGTAAGAGAAAAGTGAAAGTTTCACTGAGGAAAGTTTAAGCAAAAATTTAAGTCTTGCACTTTCGAAGCGCATACTACCTTATTATATCACTTCTAAAGAACGTTTTGAGCGACACGAGAATGGAGAGTTCAACATGGCGAAAAAATGACGACAGCCACAGTGCGAAACCAGAATAATGTACAATGCTTTATGGTCGTCAAATAATTTCTGTCCTCTGTATAGTAAACACCTATCGCCTGGTCATGAGGGCTATAGCGCCCGTCTATTACCCCGAGGGGCCGTGTGTCACCAGAAACACATCGCTATTCCCCGAGGCCGTGGTAACACGCGGCCACGAGGGGTAATAGACGAGCGCTATAGCCCGAATAAAGACCAAGCTATAGGTGTTTTATAACACACCACATGCTCATGTTGTATTGTTATATAGTTTTTACTGTGTTTTGATATTTTGCACCGCAACAATCCATTGTGACAAGTTCACTAGGCGATGTTTCCACAGCTGTTTCAGTTGTACGTGGTACCACTTTCTTTCAAAATATATTCTAAACATACCTAGCGACATCCTTGGTTGCACTTTAATCTTTTCCGTCGATGAGCTGTTTAAGTTCCTACGCTGTTGGAATGTTGGAAAATGTTGGAAAATCTGTTTTAGAGAATGTGTCGTCACGCACATCACGTTCTAGTCACCCGCCATTGTTGCAAAGATGCAGACGACACTACGGTCACGTGATCAAGCACTTTTCCAAATTTGGTCAGGACTATTTCCCTAGGGAAATAGCTTTTCGAAAAATGCCCTCTGACGTCACTTTTGTCGATCCGGTGGGGACTAGACGTATCTATTTTCTAGTCACGTGACGTATTCTGGCGAATCGCGACAGGGAATGAGCATGTGGCGTGTTATAATCACAGCTATTATTCGTACTTCAGCATAAAGTATGAAACGTTATCTTGTAACTTCAGTAAAATATGAAATAGAAACCACAAATAGATTTTTCTTGATAAAAAGAAGGTGTTTTACCCTGCCGTTGTAAGAATATGGGTGTTCATTCAGAACTATCATTCCACCTGACACACATACTTCTGACCTTTATTTTATAATTTTCATGATATTAGAAAAATGCTTCAAAATAGAATTACTTTAATCCATTACTTCGTTGATGCGAATGTGTTTGGTACAAATATATGTACCCGTGATTTTATTCTTGTTTTTGTAAGATTATGGTTGAAAGTTTCACCGAGAAAAGTTTGAGCTAAAGTTTAAGTCTTTCACTTTTGAAGTACATACTACCTTAGCAATATACGGTGATACCGACATCCACTAGCAGTGACGAAAACCATGTTAAAACTCTTGACACATGAAGTTAAATGGAAAAACCCATTGACACATAATTACATGCACTGATAACATATTATCTTCCGAGATAATGGAGTATTAACCTTTAACACATTGTTATTGAAAGCAGAAGGACGTTGAAATTATACATGTTGCAAATTGCAATTTTACGATTGCGTTTCCCCAGAGATGACGGTGACAAGATATTTACAAGTTGCACAAATAGAGTGGCGACAGGTAATATCACTCCCACAGCAAAGGGAAATTATATAAATAAAGTCGAGATAATTCTGTCTCCATGTACAGTATGGTATTTTGCTAAGGTAGTATGTACTTCAAAAGTGAAAGACTTAAACTTTAGCTCAAACTTTTCTCGGTGAAACTTTCAACCATAATCTTACAAAAACAAGAATAAAATCAGGGGTCACTGTGCAAAGTTTGGGACGCAGAGAAAAAAATTGCCCGACATTTATCGATATTTGAAATTCAAAATTGACACCCTCCCTGCATTAACTCTATAGAGATCTAACAAAACTGAAACTAATTTGGGAGAATTGGATCTTGATATTGTTCAAATTTGTCAAAAGTGTAAGGTGCCTTATAGTTGAAAAAATGTTGCAATATTACAAATTACTCATAAAACGAGTGTATAACTTAAAAAGAACAGCAGATGAGCTTACATTTGCGGATTAAAACGACATAACTTCACCATCCAATTATCCCGAATTATTTCAAACCGTTTTATATTAAAAAAAAGAAGGTGAAAAGTTTTCTTACTCCAAGAGCTTTAAAATGCGCCCTCAAAAGTGGTTGATCAGAAAAGTACTGTATTGTGAAAATTTGAGAGTCAGAATATCTGTCCCCTTAGCCCATTCTGCCTTAAAAGTAGGGGAATCGATCCCAGGGATCGAGTTTGTTCTAGTCTGTAAGAGGATTATGAAGGTGTCATAGCCTTTTGTTTTTCTTTGAAATTGTTATCTTAGTAAGTAAATTTCCTTGCACGACAATCTGATGCCTGAACCATGCCTTTAAAAAGCTGACAATACCGTGACAGTAACGTAACTTCGGAACGTTAACGCAGGAACACAGAGTTCATTTACTATCGATCCACGCGTCTTGCATCAGAAACGCGTTTCTATAGTATCAGAAAGCAATGGTGTGGGATCAGAAAAACATATTTAGAAAACGTTGCCCGGTATCACAAAGCATTTACATGGCATGAGAAAACTATAACACGTATCAGAGTACGGGTTGCTAATTTAGGCAGGGATTACAAGCCATGACAACAATGTTTGCAGAAGATTTCTGTCGCCAGAAGCGAATGTCGCGCGCTATCAACTCCATCTTTTGTGTTCCATGGAGTTCCGCGTCCGAGTTGCTCACGCGACAAACGAGAAGATCAGCTCTGGGGATTCGAAACTTCAATTCTTGACAGCGGAGTGACGTCAGAAGGTGAAACACGGGTGAGCGAGTTGAGTGAGAGATCAGACGATACAGAAGAGCGAATGATACAGAAAATGTGTGAAAAAGGCAGAACTAAAAGTTATGTCATTTATGTATGTTGAAACTTTGAATACTGGTTTGGTGGTTGAAAACTCCGAACTTTAAGGCGATACCGAAGGATTCAAAGCGCGCGTTGGTTGCTATCGCTGGCAACGTTCCAAACGCAAGTACCCGGATGGCCCGCGAATAAAGCTTTACTTAAACCCTGATGTCAAAGTGTAAACTTCCCAATGAAAATACGTTGTTAAAGATGTAGTACGCGACAAAAACGTGACAGAAAAGGTTATTTGCGTAAATAATAACGGTGGCAACGAAAGAATATTTCTTCAAGAGGTGAATGATTTTTCAAATTTGTGTGCGTGCGACTACATGAAATGATGCGTTAGGTTCCATTCAAAGACGAGCGCTTCTACGCGGACGAACAATCGACAGAATAGAACGTAAACGAGCGATGGTTTTAGAACAACGTCGCTTCTCTTACAAAGAATATTTGGTCCCTTGAATGAAGCGATAGTTAGCACACGATATGAGATGAGATGAGATGGGTGACTTCGCAACAGGGAAGGACTGAGCGAAATGTCAAGCGCTAACATAGCGGATGACCTGACACAAGAAGCGCAAAAAGTTGAAGTTGGTGAGGTGAAACTTCAAACCCCTGATAGTGAGTGCGGTCTGAAACAGGGGCCTGACGATGATGGTATTGGAAAAGATGTGAGCAAGGAAGGGGACAGGGCCACAAGTGAGGCCACGTCGCTCAAGAGCCCTTTGAACAGTCTCTTAAGCCATGACGAACAAAATAACCATCAAGAGTTACCGAGCAGCGAGGTGGTACACCCGATCGAAAGTAAACAAAATGTTGCGACGGAGACCGACAAGCCCCTGATCGCTGGAACCAATGCGCCGACAAGCGATTTAACCGACGGCGGGCGATCATGGATGGCGTGTTTTGCGTCTTTTGTCATATGCACCTTAAATCTGGGCATTCACAATTCGTTCGGGGTGTTTTTTGTTGCCCTGTTGGACCAGTTTGAGAACAGTGGCGCTGAAACAGGTAATTACAGCCATGTAACCCTAGAGGTTATCCACAGAATGGATGAATTTGCTATGGATGTGAATATGGGTATATTTTTGGTTTGGTAGTTTATTTAGAAGTTGATGATGGATGGATAGGGGAGAAGTACAAAGCAGGTGTTGAAGGTATACTGTCACCTGTTCCTATTTTGCCACAGTTACCAAGGAAAGAGAAAATCTAACCAATCACAGATTTTAAGCGGGTGGCCGCTTTTTAAAAACAGCGCCCTCACATGGGCATTTTGAATACCAAAGAACGTCCCTTTGACCATATATGGGCATATTTAGATTACAGATGACTGTATACTTTTAAGGTGGCAGGCTCCTCGAAAACAATTTTCGCTCAAGCTTTCTCCAACTTGGAAACTTTCAACCATGCTCATAACCAAGAAAGAATATCGGCCAGCGTGCAAACGATGGTCTTAAAGAAAGAAATACCTAGTATTTACTATCGCTTGAAGGTCAAAATGGACACTATCGTTGCGTTGACTGTAAGGAGAAAAATGATATATGGAGCAAATAAAATCGGGTGGCACTATTGTTAGGGTAGAAAGGCGCCTCGAGAACAGTTTCCCAGATGTTCGATGTTTTATAATTCTTTTCTGGTCTGTTTCGTGTCATTTATGCAACTGCAACATGGCAGATGTTTTTTTCGTATTTGGTCAGAAGGGACAACTTTTTATACCGTGTGAAAGCTTTCGTTACGTATGAAATAGTGGTGCCGGTATTTCCTAGGAAGTAATTGATTGAGAAACTGAAAATCTATCGATAGTTGTTTGATAATTATACTCGTGATTTTCGCATCACCATCGAATTACACGTACACTCTGAACGGGAACAGACGCATGTGAGTGATACTTGACGTATTCGATTAATCAAATATGCCTGACCTTTTTTCTACGTTTTGAAAATGTGAAAATATGTCATTTCTGATACTGAGATACAAAATCAGCTCAAAAGTTCGCCCTATGGGTAAAATTAATTCGTATATCAATGTCTTTTTTCCAGCTTGGGTCGGATCGCTATCATATGGAATATCACTCGGTTTTTCTCCGATGGCAACTTACGCCAGTGCACGGTTCGGTCACAGGGCAGTCGCTGCCACAGGCGGCGCACTATGCTCGGTGGGACTTCTCTTCTCGTCGTTTGTGCCGAATCTTGGAGTGCTTTTCCTGACCTACAGCGTCATGTTCGGCATCGGGACGAGTTTTATTTACACCATCGCCATCATATCCAACAGCCAGTACTTCTCAAAACATCGTTGCCTGGCAACGGGCATCGTTTCGGCCGGCGGTAGTTTCGGCACCTTGGTGATGACTCCTTTCTCTCAGTATCTCGTTTCGACATACGGATGGCGGAGGGCTTGGAGAATCGAGTGCGCGCTCTTGGCCGTCACGTTCGTCGCCACACTTTCTTATCGTTCCAGAGTCCGATCATCGTCGGAACCGACGACGAACGTTCCAGCTTCTTCTATTAGGACATATATAACAGACTTTTGGATCTGGAAGGACCGAGTGTTCTGGGTTTGGACTGCGGCAATGTCACTCATCTATATGGAATACTACTTGCCTTACGTTCATCTGGTGAGTAGTTTTTGTTTAATCACATTTAATAGCTGAGAATGTAAAGGAATAAGAAGAAATAACAATATCGGAAATATTTGAGGATAATTGCATGATAATCATACAGGCACACTCTTTATTTTACCCTGTTGCCACACTTGAACGAACATTTTATCACTTTATCCGAAAAATGTTTTGTCAACAAAACTGATGGGGTCATATCTTTTTCTGTTTGATAGCTTCAGTACAACATGTACAGTGGTAATATAAGTCGCGCAGCCGATTACAAAAGGCACAATTCGTCTTACAATAGTTTCAAAATTTGAGGTAAATAAAGCAAGCCATGGAACCGGTCAACTTGAGTGACCTCACGCACATTTAATATTCAGCTAGAATATTCATTTCAAACGGATCGTTTTCAAGATATGGAGAAATATTTTAGCCTAAGGTAGAATGCGCCAAGGGGACAGATATTATGACTCAAATTTTTACATTACTTTCCTGCTCTGCCCTATATGTTGGCTCCTTTTGAAGCTCATGGAGTATTAAAGGTATACTGTCACCTGTTCCAATTTTGCTACAGTTACCATAGAAAGAGAAAATCTAACCAATCACAGATTTTAAGCGGGTGGCCGCTTTAAAAAACAGAGCCCTCACATGGGCATTTTGAATATCAAGGAACGCCCCTTTGACCATATATGGACATGTTTAGATTACAGGTGACTGTATACCTTTAAAACAAACATTCAGTGCCTTTTGAAAATCGAAATTTAATTGTTCCCCTTAGAGTTAACACAGTGGTCGCCATTTTGAAATCAAGCGTCGATAAATACTAGGTATTCGATTCTTTAGGACCCAAATTTGCACAATGAGCCCCTGATATTTATTCTTGCTTTGTAAAGGGAGTTGTTGAAAGATTCCTTGAGGAAAGTGTGAGAAAAGTTTAAGTATTTCAATATCGGGGCGCGTTACCTTGAGCTGTTGCGTTGGTGCGCGAGAATTAAATTACTTTAGAGGTAAGAGGTCGCCGGAACTATGCTAAAAGTCGTATGGAACCCATACGACCATGTAAGCCCTGTATCAAAGGTACTTTTATTAGCGATAGCAATAGATAAAAGTTAAAGCACATGATACCGAAGGATTCAAATAGCTAAGCAACGGTTGCTAAGGGTAATTTCCAAAATCAATCAAAATGCAAAGTTTTCATGGTTTTCTTTGCATAACAAAGATTATAGAACCATACGATTCCAAAAGACGCACGTTTGTGGCGCGATTGGTCAGTGACGTCACAGATATACAAATTTTTACAACTCTACTTTAAAACGTTTCAGCTCCTACAAATTTGCACAAAATTTTCCAAATTTCAGAGTGTAACACATGAGATACCTGTTTAGAGCCCTAGCATGGATTAGATAATCTGTTAAAGAAGAAACGATTTTGAACAGGAAATATCTACTGTGCCATTTCGTGAAAGTCTGAAGGGTTTTACGGCGATATCTCATAAACGGTCCGGAATTTTTAGAAACGCATGCTTATCTATATTTCATGTATGACTTCAATAACCCTACCGAAAGTCAGCTTAAAGTGGTTAACAATTGAGAGAGTTGAAAGATTTTGAGCATTTTCAAAAAACCGTAGAAAACAACGGAACGGGTAAGATTTTGCACGTGCAAAAGTGCGGGTTTGGAACGTTGCCAACCAATGCGCGCTTTGAATCCTTCGGTATCGCCGCAAGCGTAGTTCCGACGACCCCCCTCCCTTTAACCCCTCCCTTTACCCCCTCCCTTTACGCCCTCCCCTTTACCTTGCAAGTTACATATAATTTGTCGTTTCATCTTATCGATTTCCATCAGATAAAGTTTTCGGAGCTTCATGGCGTCTCGGCAAATGACGGGGCCATGTTGATATGCTACCTCGGCATAGCCACAACCATCGGCCGAATAGTCTTCGGAAAACTTTGTGACGTCACCAAGGTGAATCGCGTCTACATCGACCAAGCGTCCATGCTGATAGGCGGTGTAGCCACGTTACTGTTGCCATTGGCGACGGAATACCCATGGATGGTCGTGTACGTGGTCTGCTACGGTTTTGCGGATTCGATATTCACCACGTTGCTCCCGGTCATCACGCAGGATTTAGTCGGAGCGGAGAGAATGACGGATGCATGGGGTATTATGTTGGCCTTTTGCTCCGTGGCGTACACCCTTGGACCGCCAATAGCAGGTACACCTGATTCGTCTGTAAACGCAATGTACCTGCTACGGTTTGCCCATAGATAGCAGTTTCTCCACTGTCTATGGTTTGTCTCAGTATCCCATAGATATTTGCATGTTGGTAGTTTCCGCAAAACCGGCGACTCATATCGTCCCAACTTTTTTATAACCGTTTAATGACAACATGAAACTATTATACTAGCGTGATGATAAATGCCTATGCGTGTACATGTATTGAAAAGTTGAACGATTGTGCTAACTTCTGGTCTACATGCATGTTGTACTATACTTCTATACTTTGCTTTTACAACACCAAACTTTGGCACACGTGGTTCTCCACTATCTATAGTATTAATCAATCAATCTCTCTCTCTCTCTCTCTCTCTCTCTCTCTCTCTCTCTCTCTCTCTCTCTCTCTCTCTCTCTCTCTCTCTCTCTCAGGGTGGATATACGACGCCCGCAACTCCTACGACCTGGCATTTTACTTCGCCGGATCGCTCTCCCTGATCGGGGCTCTCCTGCTCTTCTTGTTACCCGTGGCGAAGAAGTCGACAGTTCGTTCCGTAAGCAAGAAGCAGTCCGCGGACGTCGTCACTAACGTCACCTACTTCGAGAATCCGACTTACGAGAGCCAGACGGCGACCGAGCCGGCGCCGGTGCAGAGTACATCAACCGCCCAAGATCGTTACTCAATTGAATGCTTTGACGTGATTTCCCTCAAGTCGGAAGGGGAGGAGACCCCTCCCGCTAAAGAACTTGGCGAAGCTGCACAGTCATCGGTCAACCCGCTCATAGAAGAGTGTGATGGCAGTATCATATGATATTTTGCATACTTTTGTAAAATGGTGTGATTTCAACGGAAAAAATATAAAATCACTGATAAAATAACTTTATTTTATGATTTTGAGCGATTTTGCTTAACTTATTCAGACAGCCATTAAACAGAACTGTTACCGACTTGTTTTTGGAAGATGATCACAAAAGCTGACACCTTAAAAATGGGTACTGTCCATTAGTACAGACACTTAAATTTAATTTCGACCTTTCACACTTTCTTTTCAACCTAAAGTGTTACAATTGAGAGAGAAATCTTGTTGAAGTTTTCCATAAAAATGTGTGAATGGAATTTGGACCAGAAGGATGACCTGGTTGGGGGAGGGGGAGAGACAGAGCAGAAAGCAGAAAGATGAAAAAGTGAAAAGGAAACCACACATTCTTTTCACTGTGGTCTCTCTTCTTTCAAACACACACACACACTTCTCTGTTATGAAAATCCATGCATTTTTGGCGGACGTCTCCAAAACAGATGACAAAAGCCTTCATTGGTTTCTTAAATTCCCTAGAAATATGTACCCAGCAATAGCCCATAAACAGCATTCTTGCATTCTCAAAATCATGTAAGTCTGGTTCGATGCAAGCATTCGGTGCCCCAAGTCGATTTGACTCATCTGTTTGTGTATATGTATGATGGCCAGAAGGGACATATTTAACACATGAATAATACTGTACATAAAGAAAAATGAAGCGCTTTTATTTTCTGCTAGCATTGTACAAATGAACATCAGATTGATGCCTACATAGAGCGAAAAAAGTACTAGATATTCAAAACTTGGATAAATATGACGGGCAGAGATGCATCACTTCTCACTGTCCTTCAACCTGGTTCTCTTTTTTAGCTGACAGAAACTTGACCAACTTTCTTCTTACTGAACGCAGTAGGAAGTGATGCTAGTTTACTACATTGAGTTGAGGTGTAGCCAGAAGTGACGGTGACTCTACCACTGAAGTCAAACTTTCTATGATCTACATTAAACTCTGGATACTATATGACTGGAATTAAGTGAAATTTGACAATGTAATCAACTTAAAGGTCTTGTTTGAAATTCCTTCATTACACATATATCCCCTTGTCTGATTTCATGACAGTTATATTGTATGACGCTCAGAAAATCGCAATTAAGTTTTATGAGACTGCATCACATACGGAAATCTGGTGCTGGACTGCCTAGCTTAGTATCTTTTGATTCCCACCAAGATATAAAATTTACAATCATGCATTCTTCTTAAAACACAAAAGTAATTAGAGATAGCATGAAAAAGTCATAGCAGCCTTTTGGAATGGTACTTATGTTGTAGCTCTACAGCAATGCATTAAAATCATATTTTTTACAGCATGTCACAAGAGGGCGCTGTTTCCAATGGTGCTCTAAATGTAGTCTATATTAGAGAAACATCAGAGGTTGTTTGAAAGAAAATTGTGGAGAAACAACAATGCCTATTTCATCTACAACAGATTTTCCTATCAGCTGAGTCACATGAATTGCAATAAAGCAAATGTAACTCATGAAGTTTCAAAGATTTTCCTACACCCATCTAATTCTGATGACGCCGATAGTGTAATACTGAGTATTCATACATGGTGAAAATGACATATTGCATACAGCCTGTATATATAGTATTGCAACAGCAAAATCTGAAAGTGGTGAATTCTAGCAACAAATTGTTCTTCTGAGGTAATTTTTGCAAGGTTCTCACTGATTTCTAGTACAGCTTGAGATGATTCCTGTTAAGTGTCTTAGGGACCTGGATGTCTTTTTTCTCTCTATCACGAAAACTTTGCCTTGGAGAAATCCATCTCTGGATGCTGCTTCATAAACCTGTTGGATGCAAACAGAAGCAAAGTTGCATCATTTTGAAGTTTCCCTCAGTGCTTTCTTGTTATTGTTTGGACCCGGGTAGAAGAAAACACACAAAAAATTTGACCTCTGACCTTTGAACAGATCAATGAGGGTCAAAAGGCAAGTTCACACTTTTCCCCACACACAGGAGTACATTGTAATGTTTTACCATAAACACCAGTCTGATAATAGATTTGCGCACATAGCTGCTATGTCTTTTACATTGACCCTCTGCCACCCAAAATAAAACTAGCAGGAGGGTTATAAAGTGTCACCTAGGTACTCAAAATCCCGGGGAGGTACTTCCATTACTTGCACATATGTATACGTGCCGCCCAATGGGGTGGGTATTTCAGCAACTTGGTCTAAAATGGGGGTATCATCACAGTAAACCAGGGTCTAAAATGGGGTCGATTTTTGAGTGCCACACAAGAACAAATTCGAACTGTCAGTTCCTGTCTTCCTTGCAGGGTTTTGAGCTGCACTCAGTAAGCATCGATATCTTTTTGTGTGGCAGGAGAACCATTAAAGAGACCCCCTGGCTTTAGCCAAAGTAAATATAGACTTTGTTTTAAAACACTGTCGCTAATTGGTCAGAACTCTAAATATGGAAGAATTTTGCCCAATAGAAAATATCGAAACAAACTAGCAGTGCCTTATGGACGAATGGCGAGGCTTCTTGTAGTTTGGAATTTTAAAATCACCAGTCAGACTGTAACTGCAGATAACTGATAATTTAAACTTTGGTGAGGGTGAAAGATAGTTTCTTTCACTCAAATTTTTTAGTATTTCAAAAAATGTTTCGGAAATCATGGCTTGGCCAGCAACAACATAGCCGTAAATGCAGTATAGTGGTAGGCTCTGCCGGTAATGTCATACAAATGCTTGCTTTTTACCCGATAACGTTTTTGCAAATTTTAACACTATGACTTTTGACCTGGGTCAAAGGTCATAAGGTCTAAAAGGGGGTCCCAAAATAATGAGATTTTAGGTCTAAAATGGGCCCCGGTTTTTTATGTGCGGCCCGCACACCCCTACCACTTTTCAGAGCAAGTACCCCCCCTGAGCTCAAAATGCAGCATAAAAAGAAAGTGGAGCGGAGTCTGAATCAGGAGGCCCCCTAAGCCATTACTGATGTGTCACTTACCGCAGAAAATTCTCTTTGACTAAAGGTAGTATGTGCCTCGAAAGTGAAAGACTTAAACTTTCCCTCAGTGAAACTTTCAACTGTTCCCTTACAAGCTTCTCTAATCAAAATTGTAAAAATCACTTCAGGAAATTTTTCCGTTTCTTGAGATCATTCAAAGATCACTCCTAAAGACACCTACTTATCAAGAATGTCTTTCTTCTTCTGCTCATCTGATGTTGGTAAGCCCATCTCCTTTTGCCTCTGGTCGTACATCATTTTTTCCACCATACCCCGAGTTTCTCCATCTAAATCACTCAACTGTGAGATAAAAATTCCGTGAATAAAATGTTGCATGTTAGTGGTGGCAACATCAGACGTTGCAGTGTATCCAAGTTGACAGACTTCGAGAAAGTACGGACTATTTTGCTTACAGAGATTTGACATACAAACAGTGTGCTGTCTGCACTCATTCAATGCACCAATGACTTTTTGAAGCAAGAAAATTTCACATATCCCATGAATTGGTGCCGGTTTGATTCAAAAAATCTTCAAGAAATGTTGACAATCGACTCACACAGTTCAGAAATCTTAAAAGTTACAGAGTACATAGTATAGGAAACAACACAGTTCATTATTTACTTCACAGTTGATATTCTGCAACTGTTTCCATCTCTGTAACAATGACAGTTTCACACTTGACAATCAAATTCTCCACGCTGAGGTTACAGCTTACAGGAGATAATTCAATTTTGTCACATGAGTGTCCTAATTTCTGCGTAGATAATAAACCTGTTTGTGCCACCAAATTCAGTGTAAAGATCAGAGGATTTTGTGCTGTGAGAGTACTGTCATTGTGTAAATATGAAAACTATCATTACCTTGGAATTTTCAGGCTGCACTTTTTTGGTGTTAATCTCGGGATCTGTTTTGACGAGACGACTCCACCACTCCATTTTATTAACCTGGGGAAGAACGTAAATGCTTGACAGGTAAAAATCTACAGCAAACGATTGTACTGAAAATAGCAAACCCATGATTTCACCCTTTGCACCCTGACCCCTGGTGACCTATGACATCATGCTGACATTTTTGTCCGAGCCGGGTTAAAAGGGTTAAGATGGTTTGCACTTTGAAATAGAAGACTTGCTGTAAAAACTTTTGCCCAAGCTTTCAAGATCAAGAATATAAGTCAGGAGTCACAGAGTAAAATTCGGTACAAGAGAAACAAAGTACCCAATATTTACCGATACTTGAAATTCAAAATGGTCACCATTTCTGTGTTAACTCTATGGGGAAATGGAACATTTTTGAAAAAAAGGGTGAAAACTTTTTTACTCCATGAGCTTCAAAATGAGCCCCCACAAGTTGTGGACCAGTAAAGCACTGTATAAGTTAGAGAGTCCAAATATCTGTCCCCAAGGTGCAATCTACCTCCAGATAGAATCTTGGTACATATACACAGCACTTAAAGCACAGTAAACTACAGAAAGTTGGAGAATGTCTAAAGCATATGCCACAATAGCACATTTTATCTAGAAAGGAGTATACATGAAAATATCAACTCTTTGCTAGAGTTATCCTTCACTTCATCTGATCCAAACTGACTACACATGCCTTTGAATGTTGAAGTTGCTAAGAGAAGGATCAAAAAGATGCATTCTCATCTTGGCTGCTGCATACAATGTGTATATAATTTCCGACATTTTTATTCTATGCTGGGAAACATACTCTTGATGCCCATACACTGACTGCATGACACCCATTGTTCACTTGTAGAAACACCATAAAACAGAACTTTACCTTCACAATAATAGGGCTGTTTGTGAATGACGTCAGAGTTCTCTCATTAATATGCATAAATAAACATTTCTAAGAAAATTGAGATTCCATTTATGGAAATTAAACATGCAAGAACGATGAAAATACAACTTTATAGGCAACTAAAAATGTAACAATGAAGACTAGAAGAGACATATTTACGACTCAGACTGCAAGCTACAGCAATATCTACACATGCAACACTGATAAATTTTGTTCATTTTAAAGCAGAAGTGTCCGATGTCGCCCTGCGTGCAGCTATATTTAGTAACAAACATATAAATGCAATGAGTGGTATTGACTTTGAAGTCATGATTGGAAAGAACATGTGCAATTTTAGGAAATATGCATCGATTCCCACAAACCTTTTCAATTGTCAGCACCAGAGTCTTTCTGTCTTCAATGATCCAGCAACATTCTTCAATTTTCATTTCATTGTACGTCTCTCCATCCACAATGGGCGGGTGACCTTTTAGCCCTATCTTCAAGTGTTTTTTTCTAATCTCAACAATGACGTCTCTCGGTTTAACGGGAAAGGTGACTTGGAATGGAACCCGGAGCTGTGACAGAAAAAGCGGTGTCATTATCAGGAAATCTCATCAATTTCACTCATGATACAAGACACATAAATGGATCATTCAGGAATGCATGACACTTTGAACAGCTGCTTTCAATAGCGTGATATTCTCAGAGTATTCTAAGCATATACTTGACAGACTTGAAAGAGAAAATATTTCCACTTGGAAGCCTCCGAACTGCCATGAAGTTATGGTTGCAAATTGACATAAGAGCGTGTCCTTGTTTTGTGACCGTTTTTTGTCAAATTCTAAGCTATTCCCAAACTGTACAGTTGACAGCAATGCCTGAAGCATAATGAATTAAGGTCTGTATTGCGGACAAGACTTCATTTGTCTTGAAACTAATTTCCTGAAAAAGGTAGGACATATATAGTCCTAGACAAGGAATATGAATGCCAGTGTCAAGAGCTGTACAAACCTCAAGTTCACTAAGCGTTTGAGTCCATTTGTAATTTGGTAGATCGGCACCGTTGCCGGAATTTGGTTTCATTTTTCCCTTGTCTGCTTCGTCTTCATCAGAATCATTCTGTAAAAAGACACACAGACATTATACAGATGACCTTTACATCCCCATAGTCCTTTGTAGAAATCCACCTTTACAGTGGAAAACAATATGGTTGTACCATATGTAGCGTTGATAAGGGGAAAGTTATGATGTACGAAATATCAACTGGGCATTTTCTTTGGAATCTGTGTATGATTACAATCAATTGCAAAACATATATTATCGTCTATCTTTTACCCTTTGAGTGTTGTAATATTTTCCCACCAAAATTATAATACAACATTTTACAAATTGTTATGATTTACTTTCTCTATTTTTTTTTACTATTTTAGACCAAACAAACATCACTTTTCATTGGCTATTGTTTTTGATCAAAATTTTTTGGAAAAGTCTGACCAAAAAAAAAGATTGACAGAGTCATATTTTATAAACACAACAAACAATTGACTTTTGCACTCGGATGGTTAAACAGTAGGTCTCAATTTTTCCCTCCCAGATACAACTGAGACATATGTACTCATGGGGAACTCACAGTGACAATTATTGGGGCAAATGTCTCACTTTGTTTTGCGTCAACTCAAAAACAATGGCTTGGTTTAACCTATAACAATGGACAACTCCTACACTTTTAGTATTGCCTGAGACTATTGCCATGGTGAAAATATTTCATCTCTGAAAGCTAAGAGGATTGCATGAAAGTCTCAGAAAAAACACATTCTTACATCCTCCTTTTTCTCTTTCTTTTCTGCCGCTGCATCACCATTAGCAGTAGCGCCTTCCTCAGTAGCTCCTTCCTCTATTTTGTCTTCTTCTTTCAGTTTTTTCTATTGGAGCAAACGAGACAGGTGAAAATAAGTAACATACTGTGAATTGGTAATTTGTATAGTAGGTCATTGGTTGCTTGATTTTTCCATCAGTGATCAAGCAGAGTCTCATTAGCATTACCATATTAAATCATAGACTGCTGCGTTCAGCCGACTTCAAGCCTACTGTGTTCTGGATGGATGTTTTCATTGAAGTCGCTCAAAAAATTTACACTCATGGTCAACTACTACATAATTACCCAAGAAATTCCGGCAGCATTCTTACTTGAAGAACTTAACGTTATCATGATTACATATTGAGGATTGGAATAGTCGTACTTTGCAGTGTAACATGACTTTCATCAGCAGCAATTTCTTTCTTATTTCCCATGTTCATAACATCCATGCCAATTTTACCTCATCAAGCTGTTGTTGTAATCTTTCTGCTTCTTCATCTGTGAGCTCTTTGATTTTGGGTTCATTTTCTTCCTGTCGTTTCTTCTCTGCTAGTTTTGCTGCTTTCTCTGCTTTGGCCTTTTCTGCGGCCGCAGCTTCTGCTTCCCGCTTTTTCCGCTCAGCGTCAGCGAGCTCTTGATGTCGCCTAAACTTCTCTATTATCAGCTGTACAGAAAGATGGTGTACATAATGATACACGTTTAGTACAATAGTCAGTATTTTATTTCACTTGGGTGTTTGCTCTCAAGTCGACTCAACTCAATGAGTACAGATGGCAGTTGATTTTGAATTGACTTTGTGCCCTAGTCATTTTCAGCTGTAAGGAGTACAGTTGACCATCGATATGGGGTTTACGATTCTAACATTATCTGGGAGCAGGATTATGGTGAAATATGCACACTGTAAGGCGAGATTGCTAATCATGCGGCCCCGGTGTGCCTTATGCGTGCACTACAGATCTGCAGTGCAGTTTTACGTGGGCAAGGTATAGGATGGGATTGTAGCCTTGGTAGGGCATCGTGCAAGCCGCACGACCCAGCCCACCGAAGCTACAATTAATTATTGCAGCTGACGATGGCTCAATCATGTCAATGGTCGCACTCGGCCATAGACCCTTGAGCCAATGTCCTGGTCAAAACGAAATAGGTGAGCTACCTACCTTTTCTGCAGCGCCCTTTTGTCCTCCAAGGTAGAAGTCTGTTTTTCTTCTGAGGAAGGAGAAGACGATGTCTACTAACTGGTGAAGAGAGAATAGGAAATATCAACGAATGACGAAATGTCCCGCTTTGATTGTGAATGGTTGCATCGGTCGTCAGGGCTTGTTTACCTACACATTTCGTTCCTTTTTTAATAGTTTACGACGGATTTTCCATTAAAATTGATATTATAGCATTTATACAACTCAGACTCTACCAGGAATATTTGCGTGACATTAAGAAAAATCTTCCAACTACAAGTACGTGAAAAAACAAACCCCGGAAATGGACAGCAGCGCGTGGGTCAGAACGCGACAACGAACATGACATGTTCTCCCATGTCGGAACATCGTAAAAGTTCCGTGGCGGGTGATGGCCTAAACGTTCGGTTTCCCAAACCAAGGCAGGCATAATCATTGTATTAGTATTCAGAAGGAAACTTGGAAAGAAGGCAAATAGTATACCTCTTGGACGCCACCATCACATTGCTGGGCCATGTGAAGCAGCATGCCATCGAATCTTTCTGGGTCCGCCATTTTGTTTAAATATTGAAAGTACGTGTGTGGACTTTGGTGGCGCTGTTCGCTGCTAATAATATGGGTCACGTCAGTGGAACACCATGGGGGTGACACCTGGGGGGGGGGGGGGCTGCTTGCTGCCTGATGGCATATCTTCCCTCCTTCCTTGTCTATGCAAAGCAGTTTCCTGCTCCATGATTAGTTTTAGATTTTCTTTTGGTGTTATATGAGAGAGTTTACTGATACATTAAAAAGTCAAAATTTCTACCACAATCATCAAATTGTATTAGAAATTTCAATGGCAAGGTGTATTTATATTCCATAGCAACCTACAGCTGGTGTCTCTGACAATAAAGTTAATGAATGCAGACCTATAACAATCCTGAAAATATGGAAGAAAATTTTCAAGCCCCTTTAATTTCTCTGCACCGTCCCTATACTGTTTGCAAATGGTATCCAACAGGGTGAAGCATCAGCTGCCATGCATCACTACAAACTTTCAAGATGTAAATTTTACAGGTAGGGATGTGAAAAGAATGTTCGCTACCAGTGTAGTGCAGGAGCAATCTGCGAAATTTGATTTGTTGAAATTGCTGTAAATTATGAGGAAACAATTGGTTGCAACAATTTTGTATGATGGAATCAACATGTTAATTAGTTTGGCCTCCTTCAAATCTGATGCAAAATGGCACACAATAAAAAAAACATTTCAAAAGGTCTCAACTCATATAAACATGTATTTGGTCATCCATGGTAAAATTCATACGATGAGAGCAAACACATACTGTAAAATTTTGCTATTATCTTCTGCGTAGTTTACAAATGTAACAAACACTGATTCGGCTATTGTGAACTTTAATTTACCATGTACACATATATATTGATTTATTACAAATGAATTGCACAAAGTAAAATACCAGTATGTCTTCACACAAGTTTTAAATCATTCTCAAACACTCATACATCATATCAAAAACTGGAGACTTGCACAATTAAAATTGAGATTTTACTCATAACATTCAAACATACGACAAAGTCTGTTATTTTTATCATATTATATTTGTATTTGCTATATTATGAAAATACAGTACAAAATGGCAGTGAAAGATGGCAAATATGTAAAAAAATATAAATTTAACCTGAAATAAGAGAAGACTGGTACATTTCCTTCCGAATATGAATGATTCAGTAGAGATACAATAGTTTCCTCACATTAGAGCAAGTTCTTATACCTGTTATATATATCGGAGAGGTACTGTCAAAATGGTGGCTAAAAACTTCACACATTGTAATTTCCAACAATAGCCTTGCATGTTATTGTACTCCACAACCATCAAAAACAAGGTTTGACGCCAAGAAATATCACAATATTTCATACCCTGTACACCACTGGACCCCCTTCCTCCCCTCCCCAACCACCCTCTTCCAATTTTCTAAAGTTCTACTCCTTGAAGAGCATCTACCGGTATTTCATTCAGGGCAGCAATACCATCACAAGTTGGCCGACACTTTTGTTCCCAGAGAACTATACTCATTTTGACGACTACAAAAAAGATTCCACAAGGTGTATGAATATTTCAGCATCCTCCCCAGGTTAATCTGGCCACATGATCTGTCTTCTTCTTGGTCGGTTTGATGAAACCAAGGAACTGTAATTCAGAGACAGCACGGATAAAACGTGCACTGAAATATTCCTGTTAAGGAAACAAATACTGTGTGGTACTATGTTCATGTTCCATGGTTTTTGTTTTACTGCCCTTGGTAAAAATGTCAAATCTGTACCAGAGCAGATATTTGTTTTTCACTGCTGTTATCCCCATTTCCTGGTACATCAGTTCAGCCACACCATCAAAACAGTAGGGCCAAACCAAAGATTACAAGCACAATGGTATATTGTAAAAGAGCAATCTATGAGTGATTCTTGCTAAGATATTTTCTCGGTACAGAAACACAAATCAGAATTGAGTTTGTTACTATGTTAAACTTCATGTAGAATAAATCAGATAGGCCTAAACTTATTCATTGTTTCTCATGTGAATGAAATTGCAGAAGCGCTGATTAGTTTATACAAGTTCAATAAGATCAAAATGAAATCACGAAAGCAATATGTTAACATGCCAGATAACCTTTGAGTGTCAAAGTAAATTTTTGTCACAACGAAAATTTTTGTCACCTGTATAAAATGGAACCAAGGTAATTTTTGCAAATTTTCCGCAAGATTTTGATCAAAAACTGTTATGTAACAAATAAAAAGTGATGTTCATTTGGTCCAAATTGCCAAAAAACTCATAAAAATTGGCACTAAAATTTTGTTTGGAAACTTTACAGTACTCAGAGGGTTATGAAACCCCTGTAAATGGGGAAGAACTCTGTAAAAATGTTACTCATTTACTAAGTAACTTAGCGATATCTTTCCACTTGAGAAAATTATAACCAGCAAGTGTATTATTTTCAAACAGGTCCAACATTTGCCTCTGTGAACTCGAACACTTCAATATATTAATACTCCTCTATTTCATATGGACATCTGTGCACTAGATGTTTGTAAAGGATACTGTAGGACTTGGTCAGGACTTTGCTGGGATTTGTCTTTTTTCACATCTTCATCTTCATCATCTTCACCAACCACTGTGATGAATGCCTGCAAGTAACATGAAGGAAACACTGAGGTCATAGTAGTCAGTGAATGCCATTCAACATATCTCACAGCTCCAACTGAGGGCACACTTTGGAAACTCTGCAGGTCATAGAAGTCAGTGGGTGGACTTGATTGGGACGCCCCGGTTCATCTGACCGGAGTATGACCGTTTCTTTCCGTCACATGGTCGGGGTCATCCGGTGGATTCTCGCATCAAGTGGCCGCCAAATTGTATTCGTCTGCCCCGACCAAAATGATCGGGCTATTCGGGGATCCCCGAATAGATGCGCACGCAGAATCCCTGACCCAATCGAGTACGAACTTAGTTGGCTCGGGTGCACTGGTCTACACCGGTCGTCCAAATCAAGTCCACCCACCGAATTCATACAACATATCTCAAAGCAACCACTGAGGGCACACTTTGCCAATCGATTCATGGTACCCTAACTAAATGACAGGTAGAGTATAGCTACCTGCCATTTGTCCAGAATTCATTTGCTTTGACATTGTTTGAATCAATTGAATAAAAAACAGGACGTCAGCCATTCAGATTAAATACTGGTATTAATATTCCTCAAGATGAATGGACAGAAACACACAGAGACAATCAAGGTAAAATGAAACCAGATCTTTGTACATCAGTGGACATTCTCACCTGAAGCCAGTCATAGAGATTGATGAGTCTACCACATTCCAAGTGTAGTTTATATGCAATACAGACATCAGGTGAAGTCACTGGTATACCGACAGGCTCAGCCTCACAGCAGTCGCACTAAAAAGAATGTTGATAGAAAAAGCATAAAAATCACTACTTTAAAAAGAACTTGTCACTGAATATATGAGTGGGTTTACCTTGACTAGAAATAGAATTGTGCAAGTATTTATGTCTCAATTGCTCTATGTTGAAGAAATCATGTGATGCTTGTACAACACACTGCGATACACTACTTGTTAGGCAATACACACACTGTTATTGATAGAATGATACTCTTTGTAACTCCACACTCAGGAAAGTCTGCCAGTGGCAACAGGACAATCTCAGACATTAAATGTACATGTACAGTATCAACGTGCTTTGGCTTAAGGTACTAGTTCACAATCTGAGGATGGTGAGTTTGAGGGCTGGGTATGGCGTGGTTAGTAGACTTATATATCAGAGGAATGGTGTGCTTGAGACTCGGGCATGGTGTTGAGCCCTTGAACGAGGCACGTTACTTATACTTGCTTCATAGGGTAGTAAGTGATGGGTTAGCTCACCCTGTGATGTGGCTTTAGCCTGTTGGATATGATAGGATAGTAAATAAAGAAATCCAAAATTCACATCAAACACAAGCACAACACTGTATTATTACATTCAGAGATTAGACTTGTCAAAAATCATGCCCAGCAAAAATGGGCCCCCAGCATCATAATCACAAACATACATGCATGTTCACACATTATTAGACAACATGTAGACAAACCTGTAGATAGTAGTGAGGATTTGTCAATGCTGTCTGTATGGCAGCTCTGGGAGATGCATTGAGATGCCGTCTTACAGTAGACACTGACTCATAATAGAAAACCTCATACATCGGTAACGCACTGGGACTCCTCAGGTACTTTCTGAAACACCAAGAAAAAACGGCAATGTACCTTGCTTTTCAAGTAAACTACTGGCCAATATTGATATACTTTGTTTATATGCACGTTGACTGTGAGCTAATGTGTGACATACTGGCTATTTCACTATTAAAACACTTCTTTACACGATGAGCTTCAACGTAGCTACCTTGAAGTCACAAGAACAGATGACATGCTCTCTATGGAGAACCACATAAGCCATCTTTTCAATCTACCATTACCATAACAATATTCTTATGATTTCCAAAGCTAAAAATGTCTTTGAAAATCTTCTGATATAAAATGAAAAAGGAAATTGCGTAGCATCTTAACATTTTTTGCCCTATGACAACAACTATGAAAGCACTTGCATCAATGCAACAAAACCTATCACTCATCTCTTTCACATGTGTGGAAGAGTTGTGAAAATATGATCATGTAAAGCTAGAATGCGCCTCAGGGACAGATATTTAGACTCAAATTTTTATGATTTTTATTGTGATCTACCACATGTATGGGCTCATTTTAGAGCTTTTGGAATAAAAAATACTTTCACCATCCCAGTTTTTTTCAAAAATAAACAATTTCATATTTTTCCCATAGACTTAACACATGGACGGCAGCCAGTTTGAATTTCAAATATCGGTAAATATTAGGTAATTTGTTTCTCTGGTACAAAACTTTGCACGGTAACCTCCAGTTATTTACTATTGATTTGGTAAGAGAACAGTTGAAAGTTTCACTGAGGAAAGTTTAAGCAAAAGCTTGAGTCTCTCACTTTCGAGGCATATAAAATTCTTGGATCAGAAATATAAAGCTGTGACCTACATGTAAAGCTGTAAAGTGCTTTGTGCGCTCTGCTGTAAAATCACAAGTTCACCAAATTGTGCATTGTTAGGGACGATTCAGAATTTACTTCCAGGGGGGGGTGGAGGATTTTCAGGGGGGCCACCCATTTTTCCCAAGAAAATTTAGGGGGGGCCAGACAAAAATACCACAATCTTTTAGGGGGGGCCAAGGAAAAAAAACATCAATTCAATATTTGCCCAGAATTTCTGATCTCTACAAAAGAGAACCATAGACGCTACCTGGGTGACAGATAAACTCAACATGTTTAGTTAAACTCCTTTAGCTGCCAAATTCGGTAATATTCACAGTGGTTTGTTTTATGCATCTATAGCAGTATCTTGTTCTCCTCCCTGAAGCGTTATGAAATGTCCAGTATTTAGCATGTCAATACAAACCATACAGTGAACAGTCAGGGTTGTTTTTGTTGAAAAGAGATCTCAGATCAAGTCCAGACTAGAATTCATTTATCAACAATAACAATGGTCATTTATGTTCACACTGGTATGTTGCTAAATACAGCATTGGGTGTTCTATGTAGTGATAGAATAACAAACAAATGCTGATACACAGAGATGAACATTGAACAAATGCTAAAAATTACAGCAAATGTCTTTTTAAGGTTGGGTCTACCTTGTAGCTTGTAAAGCAGTTGAAAGTTGCATGATAAAGAAGTGTTAATTTATGCAAATGTATGCAAATCACCCGATTTCTTGGCTTCTTTTGCCTCCCAATTTCAAAATTTCCAAAGAATTTAACTCCACTCCGGCTGGGTCAAATTTTCTGAAATTTCACATTATGTTTTTTAAATGCTATATAACACAACAACTATCAATTGGTTTTGTTTGGCAATAAAGCTCTTACATTTTTAATAAGAGGCATTTTAATAAGAGTCATTTTAATTTTGCTGATCATGATTTTAATCAATTATTAGAGTGTCAGTCTTTAAACCCTACAATTTTAAAATGAGGATGGATAATGCCAAATAAAATAGTTGTTTTTTCTACATGAATACTCTCCTTTCAAGTGAAATATTACATTTCAGAAAATACTGTCTAGATTTTGACTATAAATTTTTATCATTAATACAAAAATTGAGGTTTTTTACCCCAAATATACACCCACTTCATCCTTTGAGTAAACTACTGCTACTGCTACTCTTCTTTTCTGCTCCTTTTTTCTATGTTTCATTCTCATCAATTTTACCCTTTCTAAATTTTTTAAATGTTCTACATAACTTTTTACAGTGCTTACATCTACTATAAACTTTTTGAAAATAAATTTATGGCCGTCTCATCTTCAAGGTGCTTTTCAGCGAATAGTTTTTTAATGTTGAAAATAAAAATATTATGTATTACTGTCAAAAATATATGGTGAAAAATTTACAAAAGGGTGATTTTCCAAAATCCTGTATGTGCATCCAGAAGATCATGTGGCACTGCGCCAATGCTATGGTGTCGGATTGTTGAAATATTGTGTACACAAGAAATTTGCTGTAGTCCAAGAAGTGATCTCAGTGTGTATGAGGCTAGGAGAAATGTGGATAGGCTTACACATTGTGTATTGATGCTAATACTTTGTGTCCCATTCATTCTGATATGTATAATCAAAGATTTCTCAGTGGCGGCTGGCAGAAAAGGCAAAAAAACAAATTAACATTTATTGTTTCGTGTCATCTGAAAACATGCGCATCATGACTATTTTAAAATTAAAGTTTGTTAAAAAAATTTGAAATATGCATGCTCTGTCAATTTTGAAAAATACTGCTGACAAAATGTGAATTTTGACTTGCACAGGGTTGTCTGCATTTTAATATGAACATTGGATTGTGAATGGAATGAGCAGAATAAAATGTGAATTCATGTTTTGGATAAGGTGTTTTGTCCAAGAAATGTTCTAAAATATTCCTCAGCATTGTTGCTTTCAGTGGCAGCTACTTGGTTTTATGATAACCAAATTAGAAAAAAAAGAGAAAATTAAAAACAAGTTGGCTTTCACCAATTTTAATTCCTAATGTTTAAAACTTTCACCGTGAGTCTGCAAATATTCAGCATCATCAAATGAAAATGTATGCTGAACGTGTGCATGTACATGTACATCTCACTTTCCAGAAATATCTGGATATCTGCAAATGATGTACCATTAAACTTCAAGATATATATCACTTTGCCAATTATCTGCTCCCTGATTTTCTGTTCACCATTTCTAACTGACATCTTTGCTTGTCTTTGTGTGCATCATATGTATCAGTGAGACATAACGAAAAAAGTATTCATATTTAGTAATTAACTTTCTTTAGAAATTTACAACCAGATATGTTTATTGCTACCTTTCCAAAAGTGTGCCACTTGCAGTCCCTGCAAATCATTCTTTTTATAGTCACATAACCCTGAAATGATTTGTTATATCATCGATTAATGTCCACTAGGCCCTACAGTTCCTGCAACTTGTTAGACTAGATATGTCTATAATGTACCGTATAAGCATGCATGTATATATTAGGGGGGGGGCCATGGAAAAAAACAGGAAAGATGAGGGGGGGCCATAGATTTTTTCTATAATTTACTAGGGGGGGCCATGGAAAAAATCACCGAGAAAATAGAAAATCCTCCACCCTCCCCCTGGAAGTAAATTCTGAATCGTCCCTGTACTTTCTGCAACACCTGCACATTACTGGGCCATCTACCTTGTGGTAGCAAACAACACTTGTCTAAGGGTGCCCTTTGTGATTATCAATACAGACATACCCCCTAGGATTGTGTTGAATTGTACTACAACACAGCACAGGCCCAGTGCTCTACAGTGTTATCCATTGATAAATTGTAGCTTGAAAGTCCTTTGAAGTCAGGATTGTAAATTTACCCAAACACTTCTTCCAGATATGCCAGCGTCTTGGTTCTCAACACTTCATATTTTGACGGCATTTTCTTTTTCTTGGCTGACTCTCTCAACTGTTGTTGCAGCTGATACAGCTTGGTTGCGCCTGGTTTGGGTGTTGTGCTAGGCTCATTTCTTTCCTCCTCTTTGATTTCAGCTGGTTCATGGAGATCTGTCAGCAAGATACAACGTTGTGTCTGATTTTTGCTTGGTTGCCTTGACTACAAGGAAGAACTATCAAATGTGTTTTTTATGTTAGGTGTAGACTCTATATTCAAGAAACCTTTAGGTATATAATCTCATGAATTATCGATTATGCACAAAATTTTATCATATAATATCAAGTAGTTATCAATTACATATAAAAATTGTAATCATATAATTTCATGTAATTATCAATTATGCCCAAAATCTAATTGTATAATATCACGTATTTGTCGATTATGGACAAAACTTAATCGTATCCTCTCATGTAATTATCATTCATGCACAAAATATGATAACATACAGTCACGTATCTATCAATTGTGAACAAGACTACAACCTGTCTCCCAGAAGTCTCATGTTAGACCATTATATTACTGCACTATATGAAAGGAACAAAGCCATCGGGGCATCTGAGAGGCACGGCTGGTTGCCAGTTGGTTTTCTTTTCATTTATCTGTAACACTTAACCCTTTCACCACCATGGTTTGGCCCAAACCCACTGTTGTTAATGGTGACTGCCCTTGCCAAAGATATCATCTTGTGCCATGCTTGTACAACTTTGCGACAAACTTCACACAAGTTTTAAAGGCAAGACCTTAACTTGTTTCAAGGTTTGACAAGGTTGTAAGACATCACAGTGAAAACTTACAATCTTGTACCATGCTTGTGATAATTAAATTGCAAGGTTTGTAACTTCAAGTTTGTCACAAGCACTTCACAAGCACTTCAGTCAAGCCAGGTTATTGCTGCAAATATGCAGCAACACATGATTGACAGATTGCCCACTATTTCATTACCAGGGAGTATAGTGTGTACCATTGCACTTCGTGACCTGTCATATGCAAGCAACACAAAATTGACTTTCATTTGTATTTTATATTCATTTATTTTCGTAACAGACAATCCTCTGTTAAAATAATAATAACTGGTATATAATTGATACTTCAGTTAAGCTGGCAAACTCGGCAACATTTAAGAGCGCATCTATAGTATGCCGTAGTGACATTAATAATAGTACCCTTTGACAATCCGATTGGGTAAATCATGGTTGGATCGACAACTGAATTTTTTGGAAAACAAATTTTAAAACAGGGACTTGTCTGTCTTGCAAGTTACACCTTGTATGTTCTACGAATGATACCAAAATGCAAGCAGTTTCGAACGAAATGTGCGTCTGTTACGGAACACGTCGTGAACTTTTGTATACTGCAAATCTGTACCTTAAAATATCGACTGATGAGAACTTTTCATTGTAGAAACAGACAAGTAAATGTCAATGCATTCAATGTTTGGTATAAGCAAGGACCCGCTACTCCTCCAAGCAGAGTAGTGGCTGTGCTCGCTCGAAGCTAGCTAAATATCACATCAGTAGGCCTATGCCATGGTACGTACATTCAGTCCCTCTAGGCTCTATCCACAGTGTGTGTCCCATCGATGTCGCTAACAAAATCTCGCCTTCTGATGACATGAATTGAGGTAAAAGGCTTTTGTCCATGTGTTCAGCGTTAGAATTATATTGCCGAGCACAAATTTGAGGTTTAGGATTACACTCCATCCCCGAGCCGCTGTACGCAAATCAAATGCGCTACTTGCAACGTCAAACACGTCCTGTGTATCCAGCGACGAGGAGCCTAGCCGACATGTTTACACTCTGAGGTCACGGTTCATCAAGTTCAGTTCGCGCATTGATATTGATTCTTCGTGCTGAAAGAATTTGTACTCTCTTTTTAGTCTTTCTGTGGTAAAAATAACCATTTTCATTAAACTAATAAATTAAATGCTATATTAAGTATGATATATAACGGATTGGTGCAGATGTAGAGTCAATTCCAGCGTTTAAAATCGGAACTACATTATCAATCGCGTAATGATATATAGATATCACTTCCGTTAACGTCATCAGGCTTGATCGGCGCGAAGTTAGATTTTGGTACCATCGGCTGTGTACTTGTGATCAGGGAGTTATCTAGTGGACAATTTCGTGATCTTTCTATGGAATCGCCAGCCAAATGATATCACAGTGTTGGAAAAACGTGTATAAAGTACCAGGGACAGACGGAGTTCTAATTTTGTGAATGCGAAAAAGCAGTAAAGATGCTGACTATATTTGTATGTACAGCCACGGTCGTCGTGGAGGGACCGTGGTACAGCACGGAGACGGGAGACCTGCAACCGAAAATCTTCCAGCGTCTGCGAGCCGTTCACAAATGTAAGTCAATGTACCGTCCGTCTGTACATCGCTATTATGTTCTGTAATCCTTGTATTCCTATGTTTACCTACAGATAAATTTTCGTTGAGAACTGATTCATACTGAATTCACTTTCGTTTCACAACAGTTACAGTAACCATGGAGGTGGTACTACCTCCATGCAGTAACTAAGTGCTGAGATTTTTGCAGATTGTCGCCGTCGTGTATGTAAACAACATACGGCGAGTTGTCCGTTGTCGGACATTAAATCATTAAACGATCGTGAATATTTATGCATTTTTCTGCATCAATTTTTCAACTTGACTCTGTCTCATTTTCAAATAATTATTGATTTCTTTCATGAAATTTACAATGTTTGGTCAAACGGTAAAAGACTTACACTCTTCCCTGAACGATTTGTATTTTTCAGAATGCATTGCTGGTTCTCTTATTGAAGCCTAAAAGGGATAAGAAATTCAGAGAACAGAAAGCCAAATCGCAGCCTTTGACAGTAATGTAAATATAATGAAACTTCTCAAGCCAAAAGAAAATATCTTGAAGACACTTATGTGGCATGAAATGAACATGGCATATAAAATAAATTGTACCACAATTTGAATTTAACCTTTTATTTCTCTGTTGTCTTTTTATTAAATAATAACTATTTGCGCTGACCATTGTTTCTCGTGAAACTGGTATTTCAGAGCTTAGTTGGATAAAATACATCTTGTGCTGTCCACAGTCTGTCTTAAGATTTGTCAGGTTTTCATTGGCCATGTCTACAAGTGATTTTACAACTGTGTGTACACATCTGAGCTGAACTTATTATATTTTTGGAGAAGATAAAAATTTTGAAACTTGTGGTACAATAAAAGAATTGTGTCGCTTCTTTGGTTTTCAATATGTATTCAGTTTTCTTACTATTACTGATCCAGAGCTGACTGTTGTGGAATTATACCAACTTTTGAAGGCAATTTTGCATGTGTAATTTGCAGCAAATTTGCAGTAACATGGAAAATAATGTGCTGTATGGAGTTTGCGGCAAATTTTCAGAAACATTAAAATTAATTTGGCGGAAGTTGCTCTGCAAGGATTGTGCCGCAAATTTGCTGCAAAGAGTGTGCAGCAACATTGCAGCAGGGAGTTTGCTGCATATTTGCAGCAAGTTCACAAGAAACCTAATTTGCATCTGAAAAATGAATCGCTGGCTTATTTGCAGAAAAAAGTTTGCTGCAAATTTACTGCAAAGCTTGCGGCAAATTTGCAGTAATAGTTTGCGAGAGGCCTAAAATTTTGGTAAGGGTAATTGAAATTGAGATGATGATCTGTTGATGTAAGAGGTAAGTTTTAAGTCCAACGATGTACTTTGGATTTTGGGTAGGGTAGTTCAAATAGAGGTTTGGTGATGAGAGCCATATTCCAGCCATAATTGAGGACATACTTTGTGTACACATACTCTCTAGCATGTTGTTGTCTCATTCTTGATTGCCAAACCTACACTCGTAACACATACAATATTGGTTCTTTTAATAAATAATGAAGTCACTGTGTTATCAAATCAGTCAAATCTGGTTAATATCCTGCAAATGTGGCACTGAGTGCCTGTGGCATGATGACCCCAACTGGGCTCAATATAGTTGCCTATGGCAACGGGCAGCAATAATGCTGGCAACGAAGCAAAGGCTTATGGGTAATATACAACCTTGATACAACCTTTGATAGATGAATATACCAGCAGACACACATAGTGTTCCACAACCTTGTTAAAAGCTTGTAATTCTCAACCTTCCACTTTCCTGAACCTTTTGAATTGTTACAAGCTTGTAAGATTCAAACTTGTCCCACGCTTGTGTAAGTTTCATGTCAAGCATGTTGACAAGCTTGTTAACACGGATGTGACAAGGTGGAGAGTCATATGGTCTGTACACTTGTCACAAAGTTGAAAACATAACTTGCTAAAGTTTGTTACAAGCAGGTAACTTTGTAAGGGTGTGGACCTGTTTACAGGGAATCGGGGTTGAACAAGTTAAGTTCTGCTACAAAGCAATATCAGGATACTGTACAACAGACAACTTCTGCCTTCATCACTGAGTATTAGTATTCTACCCCTCCCCCCTACCCCACCACCCACCCCCATTTCTCACTGTAGAGGTCCTGCTTTGCTGAGGAAACAAAAGGACGCACAAAAAGGCCAGGCCTAACCCTTGTGGTGAAAGGGTCCCAAGGATAGGTAGTGTGATATTTGTTCCTCTAAGTGTTCACCCCTATTTCGCTGTACTCAAGTTAACACACATCGGTGATACTCAAGTGGGCTTGGGCTGAACCATTGTGCTGAATGGGTAAGTGAAGGAACAAAGTTTGCAAACAAGAATGGAGAGAAAACAATGTCACTCAAAATCAAATTCTACTTCTTTCAAGGGATTTGCGTACTTATGTTGGTTGGTTCTGTAGAAAAAGAAATACTGAACTTACCATCAAGACTATTAAACTGTGCAACAAAAGTGTCTAGTTGTAATGTTATTTCATCAAATTCATCATTTTCAAAATCTTTCTCCTCTATGTAGCTGGTGATCTTGATCAACAGTGTGACCAACTCATCTCGGGCCATAAGGCTGAAACAGAATTCAAGTATTTTCATGAAAGGTTGATAAATCTGCAATCTGAGATACAACAATTTCAGGAAGGAGGTATTGCTAATGCAAGGCTTTCATTAAAGAAATGTTGATATAAATATGAAAGAGTACACATAAGGATAGATAAAATAAAGGAAAGTTTACTGGATGATTTATTGGAGCTTGGAATATGAATAGGAGACCCTAGTGTATGAAAGACGCCAATATTGTGACTGTGTATGCCTATAATATTCAGCTGAAATCATATCTGAGTTCAAGGCCATAATTCAAGAACTTGGGTAACATATCAATTTGTATGAATACATTAGAAGAGGCGGTGTGTGGTGTTGTTTTATGCCAATCAAGTGAAAGCAGAGACAATTTATTTTGTCTGAATTTAATATGTCACACATAAACAACAAAACACAGGTGTTGTCGCTCTTAGACTGTGCTGCAAAATCCTACACTTTGATGCCTGACAACATCCAGCAAAGAAACCTCACAAAGAAAGCAGTGAATGTGTAATTGTACAAGTTGTCAAAGTCTGTACAAACGTCATCTGCTTACCTCAGCAGTTTCTTGGCCTCCTGGTAATTATCACTCTGTACTATGTCTCCTTGGAGACACATTGCATACAACTCCCTGATCCGTTTGCCCATTGGATGACCAGGCAGTTCAAAGGTTAATATATGCATGCAATGCATTATGGGATGGAAGTCGGCATGGTACGACCACAACTGCTCTATCATCTGTTGCAAGACTCCCTGGAAACCAGGAAAGACAATATGGTTTCTATAAACACACACGAGTGATTACTGTCAGGAGACTTACAAGTTTCCAAGAACCACATGTGGTTGACGGTTGTCCATGTGTTGACAGACAGGTCACTTCTGGTCATGCTATGCACTTAGGAAAGCACAACCCAGATTTGAGCGGCTGTAAAGTGTAACGTTTTCGTATCTCATACACTCTAAATTCTCAAACCGCACAAGGATTGATTTTCACCTCTTTTCCAGAAAGACCACACAGATGGATGGGATGCTAAACCGGATTTGAAGCAACTGTGGTATTATGACAATCCCACAATGATATGCCTACCGTACCTTGAAGTGTTTATCATCCAACAGCAGTGCCTTCTGTTCTTGGGGTTTCTGTTTTTCTACGTATCTGCAGTGAGGGGGGGGGGTTGAGGGGAGGGGAGAGTAAGACATAATAGTACAGATCAGGACCAAGAAAGCTACGACATTTCTTGAAATACACTGCACATTTGTTTCATTTTCGCTCAAGCGTTCCAACAAGAAGCCGAAGAGAGGATACTATTTTGTGAACAATCACTTTACTATTAGTGTACTGGTCTGTAACTATGGCCTCGATCACTTATCTTCACCCAAAGTGAAGCTATCGGTCATACCTGGTAATTAGTCAAATCAAACAGATTAGTCTATCATTAGCATTGCACCTGTATACGGAAACATCGGCTGTGATGTTCTGCACTGCCACGTTTTAAGTGGCGTAAAAGAAATGTTGCTAAATGGTGCAGCTTGCGAATGGTTGTCGGGACTCACTTGGTCAAGTCATGATCAATGCCCTTGAACCCTTCCGCCATAATGGTTTAGTCAGAACCCATTGTTATCGATGGTGACTGTAAACATGTTTACAGGAACTGAGGGAGGGGATCAGTTTTAACCCTTTCACCCCAGTTCCCTGTATACAGGTCCAACTTTACCATAGAAAACAATGGATTTGGGACAAACCATGGTGGTGAAAGGGTTAAAGGATACAATTTATAGCCTACCTTCTGAATGACTGTAGCCTTCGGAATTGATCAAGAGCTTTGCTATCAAAAGTTTTTATCCGCTCTACTGCATCGCTGAGCTGACAACAGAGAACTGTCGCTGGTTGCTCAAAAAAATGGTCCATCATTGCAAACTGTGAAATCAAATAAAATGAGTCAAAAACCATAAATTCAATCTTGTCAATAAAAATTATATTTATCATATACCGAAATAAATAAGCACTTTTATTCCCAGACATGCAGCAAAAGTCTGGGAACAAATGAGTCATCAATTTATGTATAAAACTGTTTACACTGAATACTTGACAAGTATCACAAAAGGGAGGTTTAATGGCAGACTATGACCTTGACACTAACTTTATTATTTGAAGTGCATAAATATTTCTGTGTGGCTTTCATGGACCACTATACTTTACACCCTGGAACACATCCAGATATACCGTACCTATGCAGCGATAGGAGCTGGGAGTGCTGAAATGGCATCTGTTGTGCAGATGTAGGAAGTAGGAAAATACTGAAATCATGGACTCTCTGATACAGTAACCTATACCTTCCATCTTTCATCTGGGTCACTTTACCGGCCGCAAAGCTTGGGTCGACTGCTTTACAAATGTAGTAAAAGTGACCGGAGAGCAATTTTGAAAATCACTGAAAAACCCAGCCAGTCCAGCAAACCGATTATTCCTGATCATGTATTCACCCATTAATTGGTTTCTATATTTTTTGATCTTCTGATGGTAAATTAACCCTTTGAGGGCTGTAATTTTTCCCACCAAAATTTTAGTGTAACATTTTACCAATTATTATGAATTTTTCTGTAATTGTTTTGATAATTTTGGACCAAATGGACATTGTGTTTTGTTGGCTACAGTTTTTTTATAAAATTTTGGCAAAACTCTGAAAAAAATTGGCTGGAGTATATTTTAAAAAGGCCACAAAAATTGACTTTGGCACTCAAGACATCAAGATTGAGCACTACAAATGCTAACAACAGAAAACAGGGGGAGATAAGAGTTATACACCCTCTCTGTCTCTTCCCTTCGCCCTTCCCCAATTACAGAAATTTCCTTGATATTTCCTTTGATGAGTCACTTTGGAAACATTACATACATAGCTTGTGTTCCAATCTGTAAGATACCCTCTGCAGTATGGATAGGTACTGTGTGATATTACACACTGCTTTTTCGGTTGCATTCTACCAATCAAATACTTTAAGTTTAGTATCAAGTCTGTTCATTCAGGGCTCTGCACATTTGAAGTTTTCCTGTTTTTGCAGTCCCAAATTAGGTCTGTCAATCAAACTGCTTTGAAGGACTCCTTAACCAGTCAAAGTTTCACGCACTTCTCTTATGATTTCTTTTTTCCTCTGTGGAATATCACAACCCTTGACATTTCACATTTCACTTTGCAGGGAAATTAGCAGACTCCCTTTCCGCGTCATGGTTTGGCCCAGAAAGCGATTGTTACCAATGGTAACGATGGACCTATTTACTGGGACTTAGGGGTGATCAGGTTATCCATTATCAAGTAAAGCAGTACAGTTATCTCCTTGCTGGAACACTTATCACAGCATGACAGGTGAAAGGCATGTTCAAAACTAGAAAATTCTGAACACCATGGTCTGATCCGTGGGACACTTCACCTTGACCCGATATCTCCAAGTTCAGGGAGGTCAAAGTAAAATAGCCTAGTTGACAAAGATGTTGAAGCATACACTCTTCTTTCTGTGGGGGAAAAAACAGACGTTTTCTATCTGTACACCATGACAGTCTGAGAAAGTACTTTAGCTGACAAAAGTATCTAGGTCACTTAGGGTTGCTTTAAAAAGTACAAAAACACAGTTTATGTCGCCTTTGTATATTTCTACAGATTCTATCCTTCATTGTATATATTTTCACTCTGTTCTTACAAGCTGTATACATTTCATTACGCCAGATACAATATTTGATTTTGAAGCACAGCATGTTGGTATTGATCTGTTCATCTCTCCCCTCCCCCATCCCCCCACTCCCTGTGAAGAGATCTACAGCCGCCGTAAATACGAATGGATTCGGGCGAAAGTATAGTGTTGAAAGGGTTAATTTGTACAAAGTACAAGCGCATAGGGGAGTATTTTTCAAGTATGCAAATCGAACAATGATGACTGATTATCAATGGTGAATATTCATGACTTGAAAGTGATGTATGCTCTAAAACTCATAATTTATCAACACATATAACATTAGCCAGCAATAAGTGTCTAAAATACACTTGCAGGTCTTCAATAAAGTTTCACAAATACTACTTGAACATTAATTATTTATCAATACATTTTAGGTACCAGGATGTTCCAATGCAAGCAGGATATATACATCCCTCTTAAAACAATGAAATCCGTGTCAGTCAACAGATGTGAGACCCATGCAGTGTATATTTTTTCTACAAGTGCAGATATTTGGAAACCAGAGGTGCATAAAGGTTTGAATGATGACTGCACACACACACACAGCAATTGGAAGGATTTTTTTGTCTTCTAAAAATAAACTTGGCCTAAAAAATTGAAATTAAAACTAAAATTCTTGTATTATTCTGTGACAGCAATTTTTGACAGGTTGCTTTTTTGATTTTTGCTATTTATTGTCACACTGTCAGATAGGTTGGCAGTCCCCCTGACATACAAGTTCATATCATATTATAGAAATTGCCTGAAAGTGTTGACAAGAATTACACAATATCTACCATATTCACCTCATTCAGAATGTAGGAATTCAACTTGCATGCGATTTTTTTCAAGGAGCAAACATAAAGGAAATCCCCTGATGCAAAAGATGAAACTTTCACTGGAAACAACTTTCTACTGGATACAAGTTGTGAAACTTCATAAAGAAGTCTTTGAGTGAAGACCTGCTGTTTCATCAACTCATAACAAATGAGTTGGGCAGCCCCATTGTTTTCAATGGATGTGGTCTGACCTGAACCAAGGTCAAGGGGGGTGGAGCAAAGAAACTACCAGAGAAGCTGTGATTTGTTTATAATCTCGTAACATCAATAAATGTTGATGGCGGGCTTGTTTTTGGCGTACAGTGTTAATATAAGCATTTAGAACTGGTCCTTTTCCTGTTTGAATTCTACAGAGACCAGAATTGTTATTTTCGACACAGCATAAGAATGAAAGAAACAAGCTGCAACACTCAGAAGAGAGAGAGGTCCCCGACTGACACGGCTAAACACAGAGAGTGTTCGGACCAGACCAAGTCAAGCACCCATCTGCAGTCTCTCCTGCTTAGAACCAATCCTTTGCTGTACATTGCACAGAACTCTTTCAATCTTCACCAATATTAAATAGACCGGTACAATTTTCCAGCCATGAAGATCGGTGGCAGCTATTGCCTACTTTTGCTGTACGTTCAGTTTTGCCTGCTGGCTGCCATGTGCAAGTTCTGCTCGGCAGAAGGTCCTGGAGAGAACAACAAAGTTGCACCCCAGCCGTGTGAGAAGATGATGTGTTCTGGATGTCGTGATGGCATTCCAGGTATCCCTGGAGCCCCAGGTAAGGGAAATTCCTTGTATTTTACTCAAATCTGCAACACTGATCGTGACTTTTTTGCACAGCGTAAGTACTGGTTGAGCCTTGGGCACCAGTGGAAGTTGGCCATTTTCCCAACAACTCGGTAGATCTTCAGGAAAGTTTTCCTTAGCTGATCAATTAATCCTTTTGAGAGCTATAACTGATCCCCCCTAAATTTTTGTGCAACATTTTACGAATTCTTATGATTTTTTTCTGCATTTTATGATAATTTTAGACCAAATGAACACAATTTTTATTGGGGTTACAGTTCAGATCAAAATTTTGGGAAAAATCTGAAAAAAGTTGTCCAGATGTTAAAACAATTGTATGCCTTATATTTTACAAGGGCGACGAAAATGGACTTCGGTACTCAAAGGGTTAAAGAGAATCCTATATTTTCCGAGGGGCTAAGGGTCTATCTCTTGCAGAGAGGAGAATATCAGAGTTCCAAAGTGCATGCTATAGGGACAAATGTAGAATAAAATTTAGAAGACTGTGAGTAAACTGGTATTCAGTTTCATTGTATCCAGTAAATAATGTGCACTACAAATCTTGCAATACCTGGTTCTTGTGAAGTGAATGCAACCCTCTTGGGAGAAAAGATAACCCTAAGGCTGAGTATTTACAACCATGGTTTGGTCCAAACTCACTGTTATCAATGGTGATTGTGGACCTGTTTACTGGGAATCAGGGGTGATCTGGTTAATTAAACTTGTTCAAATGTTCTGATTTGAGAACTGTTTTCATATTTAAAGGGACAAAGTCAGCCATTTTCATGAATTTTGTTTGATGCAAGATACTACTTATATTGTTTGACATGTTGAAATATACTGAATAAATGGGTGACCATGCATATATTCGACCCCAGTTTTAGACACATTAAATGAAATATGGCAAAAATGAATTAATGGTCATGACCATTAATTCATTTTCGCCATAGTTTCATGCATCGTGTATAAAACAGGGATCCAATATATGCATGGTCACTCATTCATTCAGTATATTTCAACATGTCAAACAATATAAGTAGTATCTCGTATCAAACAAAATTCATGAAAAACGGCTGACTTTGTCCCTTTAAAGTCATATGTATGTACAAGTCTGGCATTAACCGATGAATGGTTGGCAACCAAGGATCATACTTGCCCATGAACATGCTGATCTACACTGTGTAATGCTAACAGATGGACCTCAAACTTCAACAACTTTACATGACTTTTATTCATACACATGTATTTGACAGCATTTGAATTCTCCACACATCACCGAAAACCAGAATTTTGGACAAAGCTGTATGTTACCATTACATGCAAAAGTGTGCAATATTCAATTTTTTGAAAAGCAAACTGAAGTCTTGCAATGCATTCTAAGGACTTTAAGGACTTTTGTGCAAGACACTGACCCTCTAAGCACTGTAATTTTTTCCCAACAAAATTGTAGAGCAACATTTTACCAATTTATATGAATTTTTCTGTAATTTTTTTGATAATTTTGGACCAAATGGACATCACATTTCATTGGATACAGTTTTTTATCAAAATTTTGGCAGAAATCTGAAAAAAATGGACTGGGGTAGATTTTATAAAGGCGACAAAAATTGACTTCGGTGCTCAAACAGTTGAGCTGACTGAAACGTTTGAAGATTAAAGTTTCACATCACATTCATTCATACAGTGGCATATTTGAGCTCTACTTGCAAAATAACACGAAATACACAAAAAATCAGCTTTTGTCATTTCCAAAAAGAATCTTAGTACCGATTTTGATTCAAATTTGATCACCTACTGTAAAAAGCCTTTCAATTTGACCAGAAAAAAATAATTACGATTTTATATTGTTAAAGTATTAGAAAATTAACAAAGCAAAAATAATTTTAGTGGTCGAATTACTAGGGATTTCAACTTTTTTGACAGTTCATAAGTGATATGCTTACCATCTTGGATGATTGAAACATATAAAGGTGACTTCCCTGAAGTCGCGACTCAGACATTCTGTGCTGTACATTGTGTGATTCTGTGTATTTTATCGAAACTAAAATGTTCAAAACAGCTTGTCATGATTGGTTGTTGGATTTTTAGAGATTAAGGAAGTCCTAATTCCCTTTAGTGGTCAAACTGATAAGGGTAAAATAAAATTATGTTTTGAGCAAAAACAGGGTGGTCAAATTAATAGAGTGGTCGAATTAATAGGGTTTTTACGGTAATCCCAAGATTTTGCACCAACAGACAGGCAGAAGCACAGACAGACACTAAGACACAAGGTAGGACACAAGTTCAAGTGCATTCATCTGTGAACTTAACATGAAGTGCATCAGGCACGATATCAATTCTATTATTTTTTTCAAATTTGCCATTCTCAGGGATTCCGGGAAACAACGGCTTTCCAGGTTCCACACCTCCAAAGGGTGAAATGGGAGCCACTGGACCAAAAGGCGACAAGGGTGAGCAAGGTCCCGTGGGTGTCCCTGGTGAACGGGGACAGCAAGGTGAAAAGGGTGCCGTGGGTCCATCATCAGTCGGACAACGTGGCCAGAAGGGAGAGATGGGGTTTCCCGGCCCTGTTGGAGAAATGGGCCGGGTTGGACCACGAGGGCCTGTCGGCGAACCAGGAGAGAGAGGAGAGAAAGGGGAGACAGGACAAAAAGGTGAACCCGGAATACTGGAAAAAGTACAGCAACCAATGAAAGTGGCTTTTTCAGCCGCGCGAAGGAAGGTCTTGGATAATGACAACTCATACGGGATAAACGTCACTTACGACCGGGTGTATTCAAATCACGGAGACGGTTTAGACCACTTGACGGGCGTATTCACAAGCCCAGTAGACGGAGCTTATCTGTTCATCTATTCCGGCATGAAAAGTCTCGATAAGGAGCTGCACATGTGCTTGAAGAAGAACGGCCAGACTAAGCCGTGCATTCACTCCAGGCATTCCGAGGGTGGAAAGCATGGATCCAGCTCCAACAGCGTGATCCTCGATTTGGTGAAAAACGACAAAGTCTGGCTCCAACTCTCTGACTATTCTTCCATTCTGGAAAGCAATCATGACTTCACTACCTTTACCGGAACTTTACTGTTTCAAAATATTGTCTTAACTTCCTCTTTGGAAAACTAGAACCTATCCATCTGTAACTTTCGTAATTTTTTTGTTTGGGTTTTTTTATTTTTAGTGTCATAATGCAGTAACTAGACTTTTGTGACTCTCTACAGCATATTAAAACATCCAGTAGTTGGCTTGTCAGGAAAAACTGTGCATGTGTAACACAGTGACTGTAATTGTTAATATGGGAATTTGCATCTCCATTGAAATTAATCTGTCAGTGATATCACGGCACAAAACAATTCTACAGGATGTGTTTGGCAAGCCAAATACTGTGGATTTCAATATGTGCTGATGGGAATACAGTCCGAGACACTATAGGTGGTATGAGGAACAACACGGTAATACAGGAAATTTTAAGGTAGAATGCGCCTTGGGGATATATATTCAGACTCTCAAACTTTAACAATATTCTTCTGGTCTACCACTTGTGGGGGTTTATTTTGAAGCTCATGAAGTAGAATCAGTTTTTGTTGGCTTATTTTTGTGAAAATCAAATATTTTCCCCTAAAGAGTTAGCACCGGGGTGGCAGCCATTTTGAATACCAAGTTTCGGTAAACATTACGTCATTGTTTCTCTTGTACACAGTTTTGTGATGTGACCCCTGATTTTTATTTTCCATTTTGAAAGGAAATGGTTTAAAGTTTCCTTGTGTAAAATTTCAGCAAAAGTTTTAAGTCTTTAAATTTTGAGGCTCATACTACCTTAACAGGAGTTACGGTTGCTGCAGTTCATAAAAAAGACAAAAGAAATTAGAGTTTGAGTGAACAAAACAGCACTATGTACATATATGCTGCTTTCTTGAAAGTTACAGATGCATAAGAAACATTAGAGGGGTATGTACGTTGTCACTTGAGCACAACGGTTGATAAAACCCTGTTAGTTTTTATTTGCATGCAGAAGTTGAAATTTTACATTGTTACCGCAGTATGAAAATCTATGGATATTATAATGGGTGGTTTCAATTTCACGGAACAATGTATTGTAGGACAGTGATGGAAAACACTTCGAATCATATATATAGTTCATTTTAACACACTTAAGTAACATGAACATTTATTTCAAAGTATGTGACATATAAATGCACTTTTATTATTCACTTTTTGCCAACATGTTTATTAGTCTGAGAGTGCTTATTATACTATCAGTATATTGGTATGCATGAAAACATTTACACAAAATTTATCGATAACTATATTATTCCACATTTTTTACAAGTAGAAATTTGTTAGTTGGTCGCCAGATAAGTGTATACACCTAAATATCAAACATTTGTTTTTTTCATCTCTCTCTCTCTCTCTCTCTCTATCAGTGTATACACCTAAATATCAACATTTGTTTTTTTCATCTCTCTCTCTCTCTCTCTCTCTCTCTCTCTCTCTCTCCACACACTCTCTACAGGTGAATGAGCACCTGCATTGTGTGACAATGATGTGGTCTATTTCAGAACATAGGCTACACATGTATAATCTTCCATGATTGTCAAGATCAACTTTCAAATGTTGCTGAACTTCCTTTATTACAGCCTGTTTCAGTGTTTGAAAAGTAAAAAAGATTGGAGAGCCATTCTCAACTTCTGTCAAAATATTAATGTTTTCCAAGGAAAGTAATAAACAGAGTTGTGTAAGATTCCATTGCACTGATGATGCATTTGTTATCTGTGAACAGATGTAAGTTTCATCAATTCCACATTTACTTGACCTTCACTGTGACCTAACAGTCTTGTTTATTTTGTTTTTGGGGGCAATGTATACTCCCACGAGACACTTAGAATACCACATGTTGCCACAAAATCCTTTGGTGAAAGGTCTTTCTCTCACTCAGGACTGAAAACTTGAAACAGTCTGCCTTTCAAATGTGCACACATGAATTCACATAGTTATACAGGACAGTAGAGAACTGTCTATGATTAATTCCACCCTACTCTCAAAAGAATTTCTCACAGGAGTAGTCTAGTTTTGTCCTGCGCCTAGAGCTCCATTTGAGATAAGGTGCATCACAAAATTCTGTATTATTTCTTTTATTACATACAAGCTTGATTGGGCACTCAGCGATTGTTTACGTAATTCACTGTATTGCCTAAATGTAAGTTATTTTCACGCGAAAGCTTGCACTTTTTTGCATAGCATGATACTCTTGATATTTGAATACTCGGTAACGACCATCATATACTAAGCGACTAGATCACACAGGGTTTAATATTCAAATACAGTGTAACACTGCTCTTCCTGTACCACTTTACTCCAAGCATCTGCAAGAGACTGTTTATGGTTGTGTGTAACAGTGTACACGTAAACTGTTATCAAAAGACAGAGGTCCTCTCCCAAAAATAAATACAGTTGCTCTGATCACAATAGCCTTTTAGTATGACTGGTATCATTTAATAAATGACTCTGCAGGGTCAAAGTTGAGCATATTCATGTACCCTTGAATGAGAGTATAGATGTTACAACAGAGTACGGTGTTTACGTTTCCTGACAAAATCTTGAAAATGGACACTGCTTGATGACTTGCATGTGTGTGAAATATTGACGGCGCTGTTAATATACAGTAAACATAGTGCAGTATTTGACCGTTAAGTGTCCTAAAGCTGAACGTCTGCTCTCAAGGAAAATACTATTCAGTGCATTGTGATACAGCAAGAGCAGATTATGGATACCTTTAAAAGGTCAATAGCTTTAACCCTTTGAGCACTGTAATTTTCTCCCGCCAAAAATCAAGTGCAAAATTTTACCAATTTTTATGAACTTTCCTGTAATTTTTTGATAATTTTTGGACCAAATGGACATCACATTTCATTTTTTACAGTCTTTTCTCAAAATTTGGCAAAAATCTGAGAAAGATTGACAGGGTTTTATTTTATGTAGGGAACAAAAACAATACTTTGGCGCTCAAAGGTTAAACTTTAATGATATTTTCATGATTTGTTCAGTAAAACAAATACGGATTCTAACTCTTCTCAGTGAAGCATGTTGAAGTAAAAAGTATCAGCTTTGCGGACACAACACTTTGAGTACAACATGCAATTTTATCATTGACAAATGAATTTCTGTCCACATTTGAATTCAGCTGCCAACAAAAACTTTGGAACACACAAAGCTTTGTCCACAAGTTGACAGCTAAACATGCTGCATGGTTTTGGAGGCACAACAATGAACTGTGTTTTACAGGCATGAGCAAAATACTAGAAAACACATTTTACAAGATACAGCAAGTGGAGCATGAATCGCTTGAGAGATACAATATCACTAGACTCGGTTGAGATATTTGCTCACCTGAACTCCCCGGATGAAACTCAGCACCGAGAAGTCATGATACAGAAAACAGTCCAACAACAGTTGAAAGACTTTGTCACCCAACTTGAACGGATGTTTAGGAGTCAATAAAATCTGGAAGGAAAAATGTTTGATTCATGTTTTGCATCTGGACTTGTCACGGAACTCAAGTTGCAAGTTCTAAACACACTCTCATGATAAAAATCTGCTTCCAATAATAATTTTTTTCTCAACTTAGAATTGAGCTTACTATCCTAGAGGTAGCAGTTAGTTCTTGACTCAGACTACTAATGTACAGGTATGCGTTACTTGGATGCAACTAAAATGATGGGTTTAACCCTTTTAAACACCATGGTTTGACCAGAACCCATTGTTGTCAATGGTGAGTGTGGACCTGTGTACTTGGAATGGGGGGACAGGTTACATGTAAGGAAATGGAATGATTTCTTTCAGACATTCTGGGAGGGGGAAGATAATTTGATATTGCACTTGGCAAGAGCAGAGCTTTTGTTACTGGCAGTACCTAAAAATTTTACCAGGGTTTTCAGGTCATGTTGGTGGTGCTCCTGTGGTCATACAAGTTATGCAATAATGCAATAAATAAATAAATGCAAGTTATCTTAGTGTACATAAGAAATGGTAAAAGGATTCAATCAAGCTTGCTTTCCCAAACCTTATCAAAAACACTTAAAAGTACTAAACTTTAAACTTGGACATGAACACTGAGACACAGATATCTGTGGGTGAAATTTCGTATTTGCAATTGCTCAAATCATACCTTGGTCATAGCTATACTGATTTTGAAAGTGTAGATATTTACTGATCGAGACATTTTTGCAAGATCTGTGCAACTTTCATACGGACAAAACAGCCAATGGTACTAGACAAACAAATTACCCAAGATTTACCAATATTTTAAATTCAAAAATTGCCACCTTTCCGTGTTAACTCTACTGAGAAAATACAATATATTGATTTTGCAAAAACTTAAACGGTAAAAATTTTCCTTACACCAAGAGCTTTAAAATGAACCCCCACAAGTGGTAGATCAAAAGAATTGTAAAAGTTTGAGAGTCCGAATGTCTATGCCCAAAACCGCATTCTACCTTAATTACACCTGCAAATGAAACTGACCTTGTTGATGACCTTGGCGAGGTATTCAGTGGCTGGCAGTGCCTGGAACTTCTCCATGCTCAGAACTGAAGACACAGTGTGAGGTAGAAGTCTGTGGACGGCTGTCACTGACGTCGCTATTCCAAATATCAGAGCGATGGGGAGGGAAGAGAGGTACTGACTGCAAGGGAATCAATGGTAATTGAGTTATCATGGGGGGTGAGTTACATGGAGGGGTTAAAGGTGTACAGTCACCTGTAATCTGAATATGCCCATATATGGTCAAAGGGGCGTTCCTGGTATTCAAAATGCCCATGTGAGGGCGCTGTTTTTAAAAATCAGCCACCCACTTAAAATCTGTGATTGGTTTGATTCTTTTTCCATGGTAACTGTTGCATAACATGTAGCGCTTCTCTGCATGTTCAGATAACAGAAAGTCATGTAGTTAATTTGTTCAGAAGCCCAACTGAAAAAAAAAGCCCTTCAAAAGGTACCTATCATATGATACCACTCTACTACATTCCATGTTTTGGTTGGATCAATACACTGTGTGCCGAGAGGGACGGGTGTTCATACAGTTCACATCAGAATGTGAAGACACATTACACTATGTGTGTGTTTACCTGCATATTAGAATTAGATCTTGAAGGACGTGTGGAGAGAAGTTTTCAAAATCTTCCAGCACCAACACCATGGGCGGATATTGCGTGAAATGTGCACTTGACTTCCGTTTGCTTGGAGTGCTGTGTTTCCTGGACTTGCTTGGAGATTTGCCGGTGGATTTTCCAGGAGAGCTTGACTTCTGTGGATGAAAAAGAAAAGTAGAGGATGCCTGTGGTACTTCTGTATTGTAAACTGGTGGTATTTTCTGATATATGCTAAAATGAAGTGAATTTGTTTGAGTCCAATTTCCATTTACAAGTTCAGAAAAGGTTGATGCAGCAAAGACAAAGATTCATACGCTGTATTCAAATTGATTCACTTGATATGTGCAGGAAATCAAACTGGGGTTCATTTTTTTAAGAGTTGGAGGTTATAGGTGAGAGGTCAACCACATGATTTGCTTCTATATACACGAAAATTCAGATTGGCTCATGTGTTTTGTCAACACATCAAGCAAAACAAAATAAGGTAAGGAAATCTTTCTGATTATACATGTGTTGGGGCAGAAATCACAAAAGTCCTTCCTTTGGTTCTCTTACCTTGGTCTTATCTTGATACCAGACACACAATACAGGCATTGTACATGGTAACCGTCTCACATTGATGTCAGTCCGGCCATTATCATCTTCATCATCATCAAGCTATGGTAGATGTATTGAAAACACAAAAAGATTAAAATCATCTATGGTCATCTTTCAATATACTTGAACAGAGGAAACTTCATTGACTGCATTACACATTCATAACGTCAATTCAGAAGAAACTCGGCAGGAATTTTACTGCTGTCAGAGAAAAGTGTATGTGTTTTCCAGAACATGGAACAGAAGACAGCTAATTTAAATAACAATACAATATTTGCATTTTCTTTGTATAGTTTTTTTTACATATGAGCAGATTGTGCCAAAAGCAGGAGGGTAGGTCACTCCCCAAAGTCCCCATATACAGCACTGTGGCATCAACACCATTATTCAATGATTAAGACAGCACTACAAACACACAGTGCCTGGAAAGATCAATGGTTTATTTGCACTCCTTACTTGAATCAATTGTAATATTGAGGACAGCATTGATATTATTATTCATGTTCTGCATAATAATAATAAATTCATCATCTTCCATTTTATTTATTTCATTCACAAATCAGTGATTGCTGGATTACATGCTAGGATTACGAGGGCATTGACTTGAATTTTGCTGGAGATAGGGCACTTGAAAAGTTGAAAAACAGAAGGACTACACATTATGATAGTAAAGTGAAACCAGTATAAACCGAACCCTGTCTAAACTGGAAACCTGTCTGAACTGAACCCTTTTCCCAGTCCCATTCCAATAAAGGACCTCTATGTATAAAGGACCTCTATAAACCAAACAGCTCTCCAAACCAAAGAGTTTTCTCAATCCCTGAAGGGTTCGGTTTAGAAAGGTTTTACTGTACAACAATACTCACATGGTAAGCTGAGCCAATGAACTGAGACAGAAGCCCACTCATGGCTGATTTCATGTTTTGACAGGATTTTGAGCCGAGGGAAGCGATGTATGGTGTGATGTTGTCTCTCAACAACGTTGTTAAGTGACAGAACATATCACTGTGATCTGGCGTGTTGACACCTACAATGAGAAATAGTGACGATACCATTGTTAAATCTACTAACCTGCCCACTGCAATTCAATTAAACAGGTCCACAATCACCATTGATAACACTAGGTTTGGGCCAAAACCATGGTGGTGAAAGGGTAAACAAGTGCACAGATTGGTTTGGCAATGAAATAAAGAATGATGTGATTGCAGATTAAGCTGTGTGCTTAGAAAGAACAACAGTCTGCCAAAATCATCATGGTCAAGTCTATTAAACACACCATATGAGATAATATACCAACTTGATCTGACAATGCAATGGAAGACACTGAAACTGAAAGGCTGGAAAAAGATTCTGCTCTTGTTCAAATACGAACTTTCTGAATATAACCTCACTGTAACTAGATCGATAAGCGGAAGTCATGTAGTGCTGTTCACAAGATGTGTCCTTATTGCAACCATTATGCATTTGAACGAGCTGTGACTGAAAACTGAGTATCAACACTTTTAAATTTTTCATCAATCATCTCACTGTCATGATGTGTACATTTGGAAACATTTAGAGAAATACGCAACCAGCAAACCAAGAAAGAGACAAACAGATGAATCCACAAGCTGTACATGAATCGTTCACCTGTTATCAGAGCTGCTGTTGGAATTTCATGCATTCTTCTCTTCTTCTCACTGCCATCACCGTTGCCAAGATTGAATCCAAGGTGGGCGGTCTTGACAAACTGAACCAGATCTTCAAAAATCTTATTGTTCACTTCAGCTTGGAGATCCTGTCGGTGAAATTTCACATACATAATACTTTATTTAAAATATTATTATCATTGAAAATCAACAAAATGACATTTCACTGAAAGATATACTCATATTTTTCCCTCATTAATAATATGAATCAGGAATCAGTGACATCACTTATGCAATATGTAACCCCACCACCCCATGATGATGAATGAAAAGAAACTTTGTGCATAGTATAATGTACAAGGCAAAGGTAAATACATTACGAAGTGCAAAGTTTGCTTGAGTCCATTATGGGCCAAGAGGGGCCCGGGTACATTATTGCTATTATTTTATAGTTTTGGCAATACAAAAGAATTTGTAGATGTAGAAAACATCTGAGGTCACAATACTGGATAATCAGTATCAGTATGGATCTGGGGGGATGACTGTCATAAAATTGTCTGGTATTGACAAAGCTGTAATATAACATGAGATAAGGGTCAGCCAATGGAGTCTGGTAGTGATGAAACACTATTTAAGTCCTGGATTTTTCAGCAATATTTAATTTTGTAGCAACTGGTAAATATTGCCCTGATATCTAAGACAATATCTTAATAAATAAGTTAACAGTGTTTGAAAACAATATTGCTGCACTTGTATTTGATTATATTTGATACATGCATCCTGTTATTCATATCTGCACATTCCTTTTCAAAAGAGAATTCTACACAAAGTCAAACATTAGATACATTCATAGTCATACACATATGGAGTATATCAAATGCTTGTTGTTCTGGAGTGCGAGGACTCAACCTCATGGGGTAGTCAGTTCAATCAGATCCACAGGCTACAGCCTGTATTAAGCAAAGAAAGTTGTTGAAGAAAATGCTGATTTTGCATACATAAATAAACAATTTACAGATTTATATACTTTTAGGCCATGAACTGTGGCACAATTTAGTAATACCTTATCTTCTGACTCTTTGTACCTTAACCCTTTGAGTGCTGTAATTTTTCCCACCACAATTTTAGTGCAACATTTTTACCAATTTTTAGGAATTTTTCTGTAATTTGTTGATAATTTTGGATCAAGTGGACATCATATTTCATTGGCAACAGTTTTCAGTCAAAATTTTGGCAAAAATCTGAAAAATTTTGACTTGGGTATATTTTATAAATGTGACAAAAATTGACTTAGGTGCTACAAGGGTTAAATGGGTTATTCTTCCATCAGTTTTCTCATTGATGACTGTATAATACAATGTTGCTTTCCATGTGAGCATATGCCAACAGAGAAAGTTCACGTTTCATCAACAAATGTTTCCAAGCTCCTCACCTGAATATCTCTGTTAACATCTTTCCAGCAGTCCTGGTAAGTTTTCCATTGTAGTTTCCTGAACTCTGTTACCTTCCCATTGTCATCCGTGAAGTAATCACCTATTGGAAAAATTCCACTACAAAGGGTGAGACACCTGCCAATGACCTTTGATGAGCGCAGTGATAAGTGTAGTCTACTTTAAGTAACATGTGGACGTTAGCTCAACGTAAGCACAGAACAAACTGTACAATATGTAAACATTTTTATATTAATTAACGCCTAATTGATCATTTTCGTCCCATGATGATGCCTGTTTTTTCTAGCTGACGGATATCACCTGGCATCATATACAAGACACAGGAATATATAAAGTATCCTTTGAATGTATACTGAAGCCCAGAAACCCAAAGAATGCCTGAAGAATTGTCGCCATGGAACTACTTTTTTTAGCTCCATGGTGTAAATATGGTATGAACGTGTATATTTTATGATTGTGAAGTTGAAGCATAGAGTTGAATAGATAATAATGCACACTACCTGGGTCCAAGGTTTTCCGTTTCTTCGCCTTCCTTCCTTCAAAATAGAAACAACCCTGTCACGCAACAGAAAAAAGATACCAGTCAGCATAACTTGACAGGTACTACCGGTACTCAAACAATAACATTGCAAAATGTGAATCAAATGTGCAAGAGGGTTTCAATGCCATAGCGTGTGGAAACGCAGCTATCTGTTGGCGGGGTAGCGGGGATCGCTCATGAGGGTCAAAGGTCAACCCCGCCACGGATAGCTGCGGGCCAACTGCCATCGAAAGATGGGTCTATTACGACGACAACACATGTATCGGAACTTTTGAACGGCAAAATAAACCAAAGTGAGTGGAATTCAATAAAATGACCTATACCTGCCTGAACTCTGATTATTTGCTCTTCCATAAACTCCTTTGGGAACAAATTTGCTGGTTCGTTTACGTAATTCGGCCGATTTCCAAGGAGTACTCAAGATTTTCACTCCAGCAGGGAACTTTGACTTCTATAGACCTTTTACCGGTTTATCCCACAATGCATTGCAGTGACTTTATCAAACACCGTATATAAGCTCAAAACGCGAAAACAATCTGATTTGTGTTGTACAACGGATTGTTACAGAAGAATGACACAAATTTGCAATGCCAAATAATGCCCCGTGTATATCTAACCATCAGCGACGAAAATATAGGTCAGGGTGTAATCTACCATAGAGTTCTATGAGTAACGTACCCTGCGTGTACCCTACGGCTAAAAAGTTCTATGCGTAAACATACGCTTTGTATACCCTGGCGCGCACTGCATCATGGAACCGGTAAAAGAACTATCGATATGCTAATAAGGATGGTCGCTCGTTCGAACGTGAATAGCGTGTACGGGCAGTAAGATCCTATTAGCATATCAATAGAAGTCAAAATTCCTGGATGGAGTGAAAATCTTGAGTACTCCTTGGAAAATCGGCCGAATTACGTAAACAACCAGAAATTTTGTTCACAAAGGAGTTAGGGAATGAGCAATAATCATAGTTCAGGCAGGTATAGGTCATTTTATTGAATGACGCTCACTTGGTTTATTTTGCCGTTCAAAGTTCCGATACAGTTGTGTCGTCTGAATGGACCATTTTCGATTGCAGTTGGCCCGCAGCTATCCGTGGCGTGGTTGACCTGCTTGACCCGCATAGCGATCCCCGCTACCCGCCCAACGATAGGGACGATTCAATTTACTTCCAGGTGGAGGGTGGAGGATTTTCTATTTTCTGGGTGATTTTTTTCCATGCCCCCCTAGTAAATTATAGAAAAAATCTATGGCCCCCCCCTCATCTTTCCTGTTTTTTTCCATGGCCCCCCCCTAATATATACATGCATGCTTATACACTTATAGACATATCCAGTCTAACAAGTTGCAGGACTGTAGTGGACATTTAATCGATGATATAACAAATCATTTCAGGGTTATGTGACTATAAAAAGAATGATTTGCAGGGACTGCAAGTGGCACACTTTTGGAAAGGGTAGCAATAAACATATCTGGTTGTAAATTTCTGAAGAAAAGTTAATTACTAAATATGAATACTTTTTTCGTTATGTCTCACTGATAAATATGATGCACACAAAGACAAGCAAAGATGTCAGTTAGAAATAGTGAACAGAAAATCAGAGGAGCAGATAATTGGCAAAGTGATATATATCTTGAAGTTTAATGGTACATCATTGCAGATTCCAGATATTTCTGGAAAGTGAGATGTACATGTACATGCACACGTTCAGCATACATTTTCATTTGATGATGCTGAATATTTGCAGACTCACGGTGAAAGTTTTAAACATTAGGAATTAAAATTGGTGAAAGCCAACTTGTTTTTAATTTTCTCTTTTTTTCTAATTTGGTTGTCATAAAACCAAGTAGCTGCCACTGAAAGCAACAATGCTGAGGAATATTTTAGAACATTTCTTGAACAAAACACCTTATCCAAAACATGAATTCACATGTTATTCTGCTCATTCCATTCACAATCCAATGTTCATATTAAAATGCAGATAACCCTGTGTAAGTCAAAGTTCACATTTTGTCAGCAGTATTTTTCAAAATTGACAGAGCATTCATATTTCAAATTTTTTAACAAACTTTAATTTTAAAATAGTCATGATGCGCACTGTTTCAGATGACACGAAACAATACATGTTAATTTGTTTTTTTTGCCTTTTCTGCCAGCCGCCACTGTGAAATCTTTGATTATACATATCAGAATGAATGGGACACAAAAGTATTAGCATCAATACACAATGTGTAAGCCTATCCACATTTCTCCTAGCCTCATACACACTGAGATCACTTCTTGGACTACAGCAAATTTCTTGTGTACACAATATTTCAACAATCCGACACCATAGCATTGATGCAGTGCCACATGATCTTCTGGATGCACATACAGGATATTGGAAAATCAACACTTTTGTAAATTTATCACCATATTTTTTTGTGACAGTACCGTAAAAATTCCCAATTGACGCCGCGGCTTGTATTAGAAACATTTTTGGAGGGACCCCTGGGACCACGCACTGAAGTCATGGTGCGGTTCAATTACGTACATTTCCTGTGTTTCGATATTTTTCTCAATGCTCACCAAGCATTGCAGGGGCAATCGCTATTGTTATGCAAATTAGTACCAATGCGTGAATAAATTACCCGCATAAAAAGTCCCTACCCTAGTGTAACTCCAATATAGAAACGTTAGGAGAGTGTATTTGGTCGTTAAACTTGGTAAAATTCCTTTTAGATAATAAGGAAACTATTAAAAGATGTTAAAACAATGGGAAACTGGAGTTCCCTTGACAGCATCGTAAGGAAAATGACACGTTTTTCCAGCACTTTCTTGATTCTCTGACCCTGGTCACCCCCGTCCTCTAAATAGAATAGTCTCACTAAGGTCGGCCATGTTGATCAGCAGCGGGCATGATGTCTTTGTTTCAAGTGGTTTCAAGGGGTTTTTGGACGCTGAAATTTCACAAAAATGTCACTTCTGTATTCAGAGATTGTACAATCAATTTCTTGGACGTGTAAGTCGATTTTGAAAGCAATAGAAGATCAAATGGTGTTGAAAAAAAATCGTGCATAAAATTAGCATAAATTAAGCGTCCACTGCAGATGGGTCCCCTTGATTTACAGCCGTCTTGTGTTGCCGAACCGGTGGCTCGTACTCGAATAGTGCAATAAAGGCAAGTGAATGACCTTTGGTAACTTTACTGCAATGTTTTTGTGAACTATTTTGCGGTCAAATTTTATTTTCTCATGATCAAAAACGGAACGTGTACAAGCTTATACGCACCCACCATGGTCATTCAACAGCCACACAGTACAGTATAGGCATGGCAGTTCATTATGGCAATATGATGCAGGTGGTGGTGTTGTACGTCAGGCATCGGTAAGGGTACGTGGGTATTGAATGAAAACTACGTATTTGAAACATGGTATCTCAATCTCTCAACTATTTTAACTTGTACACAAACACCGTTGCTTCAAAATTGTTGCATCAGGTATTGACTATGTCGGTGTTTTATTCACACTGACAAAAACTTCGGCCGTGTTCAAACATACACACAAACGTACCGATACATGGGGCATTGTTTGTACTTTTGTTACTATCATTGACAAAATGCACAATGGTAGAAGTGTTAAAAAGGAACTTTTTATTGTGTATTTTTTCTGTAAGAAAGACACCTGTCAATCATTAGCACAAGTCAATGACGCATTGCAAGCCAGTGGTGTGAATTTCAGCATGCATTGTTTCATGATGGGCTCAGAGAAGGGGTGCGGCTTCTATTATGGTACAATTCAAAAACCCCAAATGGGCAAACAATGAGCCAAGACAATGTTTCAAAGTCAGGGTCGGCTTCATTAGAGGTGCGGCCTCAATTGGGAATTTTACGGTAATACGAATATTTTTATTAAACATAAAAAACTATTCCAAAAAGCAACTTGGAGATGAGACGGCCATAAATTTATTTTCAAAAAGTTACAGTAGATGTATGCACTGTAAAAAGTTATGTAGAACATTAAAAAATTAGAAAGAAATTGATGAGAATGAAACATAGAAAAAAGGAGCAGAAAAGAAGAGAGGATAAAAAATACGAGGACTATGACTGGTTTAAAGTTGCTCTTGAGTGGAACCTTCAAAATTTAACGTTAAAAAGAATTAAAAACTACCTTGATAAACCAAGTCATTGACAATGACCTGTCACCATTGTTTGATGGGAGTATTAGTCTTGATGGGGCAGGGAAATGAGGTCATTAAGAAGTATCACTGGAGTGTATATGTTCAGATCTATGGACACATAGGTCTATGTCATTGTTCCCATTTGAAACAAGAGGCATGTCTAAGTTATGGTTCTAAATCGGGAAAAAAGATCAGACCTCTAGCTGTATTGGCCAGCCAAGAAATACATATGTGCATAATAAATGAGGTACAAGATGTGACATCTTAAGGTCTATTATCCTATCAAAATTGAAGCGTAAAGAACTTGTGGTTACTGAGTTATGCATATATATGCATATTCAAGGTCAAAGGTCATCAAGGTCACGTGACATTTTGAAAAAAAAACATTGTATTGCTAATTAATCCTATGCCAAAATTCAGACCTCTAGCTCTATTGGCTTGCCCACAATTATATATGGGCATAATTAACGAGGTAAAGCATGTGTTGTCATAAGGTCTCCCATCCTACTAAATATAAAGGACATAGCACTTGTGGTTACTTATTTATTGACATAATCGTGTATTTTAGGTAAAAGGTTATCGAGGTCACATGACATTTTGTCAAAAAATTTCTATCCTATAGTCTATCCCTATATACTAAAAATCATACATTTACCTCTATTGGCTTGCTCAAAATTAGATATGCACATAATTAATGAGGTACAATATGTGGCGTCATAAGGTGTCCCATCATACCAAATATGAAGGGTGTAGCACTTGTGGTTACTGAGTTATGGACAAATATGTATATTTGAGGTCAAAGGTCATCGAGGTCACGTGACATTTTGTCAAAAAATTGTATTGCTAAGTTATCCCTACATACCAAAAATCAGACCTCTGGCTCTATTGGCTCGCTCAAAATTAGATATGCACATAATTAATGAGGAACAATATGTGGCGTCATAAGGTGTCCCATCATACCAAATATGAAGGGTGTAGCATTAGTGATTACTGAGTTATGACAAATATGTATATTTGAGGTGAAAGGTCACCAAGGTCACGTGATACATTTTGTCAAAACAATTGTATTGCTAAGTTATCCTATATACCAAAAATCAGACCTCTAGCTCTATTGGCTCGCTCAAAATTAGATATGCCATAATTAATGAGGTACAATATGTGGCGTCATAGGGTGTCCCATCATACCATATATGAAAGGTTTAGCACTTGTGGTTACTGAGTTATGGACAAATATGTATATTGAGGTCAAAGGTCACCAAGGTCACGTGACATTTTGTCAAAGTGTCTGAGATATCTGCGTGAACGGATGGACTCACATGGATGGACTCACGGACTGACATGACCCAATCTATGAGCCCCCTGGACTTTATCTGTGGGGACTAAAAACTGTGTCACTGCATCCTTTTTGCAATATGAATACGATGAGAAACTAAATTTTTATTTTTCTTGGCCTTATACATGGGAGTCTATGGACTGCCTTATACATGGGAGTCTATGGACTGCCTTATACATGGGAGTCTATGGACTTCCTTATACATGGGAGTCTATGGACTGCCTTATACATGGGAGTCTATGGACTGCCTTATACATGGGAGTCTATGGACTGCCTTATACATGGGAGTCTATGGAGGTGAAAACTAAAAAGTCCTCTAACACGGCCAAATTTGATCGCATTGTAAAACAAATCGACGTGCATCTGTATGAGGTAGGGTACTATCCTTGTACCAAGTTTGAACGAAATCGCTCCAGGCGTCTCTGAGATATCTGCGTGAACGGACGGACGGACGCACGGACGCACGCACGCACGGACGGACGCACGGACATGACCAAACCTATAAGTCCCCCTGGCGGTGTCCGTGGGACTACTCAATTACCAAAAAAAAACAAAAGGTTGAAAGCTGAAAAGTTCACATTATAACGCACATATACATGCACAAACTTCTTCAATTAAGAAAGCTTGTCAGGGAAAGATATTGTAACAACTTATGTCACAGATGAGTCAGAGTCAGATAGCAGTGACTCTGAATTGGAAACCTCTGTCAATGGAGTCATGAGAGTGATGATGATGGTGTTGGTTTGAATATGATAGTGACACAGACACTGACACTGACAAAATCCCAGAGAACCAACGTGACCATGTTACTTTAAGAAGTGGCAGAGTAGCAAGTCGTTTGTTTTGAATTAAGGTGAGCTGTATGTTGCCAATACATTTTTTTTCAAAGCAATATTTCTCATCAAAGATGACAAGGAAACCCCTCATACCATTATTTTCAACAAGCAGAGACTCTAAAGTTTAGTATGGTAGCAGTGTTTACTCAAAGGATGAAGAGGTGTATATTTGGGGTAAAAAACCTCATTTTGGTATTAATGATAAAAATTAATTTAAATCAAAAACAAGTCATTGACAATGACATAGTCCCCACTTGTAATAGGAGTATTAGTCTTGAGGGGGCAGGGAAATGAGGTCATTAAGAAGTATCACTAAAGTGTATATGTTCAGATCTATGGACACATAGGTCTATGTCATTGTTCCCAATTTGAAACAAGAGGCATGTCTAAGTTATGGTTCTAAATCGGGAAAAAAGATCAAACCTCTAGCTGTATTGGCCAGCCAAGAAATACATATGTGCATAATAAATGAGGTACAAGATGTGACATCTTAAGGTCTATTATCCTATCAAAATTGAAGCGTAAAGAACTTGTGATTACTGAGTTATGCATATATATGCATATTCAAGGTCAAAGGTCATCAGGTCACGTGACATTTTGAAAAAAACATTGTATTGCTAATTAATCCATATATGCCAAAATTCAGACCTCTAGCTCTATTGCTTGCCCACAATTATATATGGGCATAATTAACGAGCCAAGGTCACGTGACATTTTGTCAAAAAAATTGTATTGCTAAGGTATCCCTATATACCAAAAATCAGACCTCTAGCTCTATTCGCTCACTCAAAATTAGATATGTGCATAATTAATGAGGTACAATATGTGGCGTCATAAGGTGTCCCATCATACCGAATATGAAGGGTGTAGCACTTGTGGTTCCTGAGTTATGCACAAATATGTATATTTGAGGTCAAAGGTCATTGACATCACTTGACATTTTGTCAAAAAAATTGTATTGCTAAGTTATCCCTATATACCAAAATCAGACCTCTAGCTCTATTGGCTCGCTCAAAATTAGATATGCACATAATTAATGAGGTACAATATGTGGCGTCATAAGGTGTCCCATCATACCAAATATGAAGGGGTGTAGCATTAGTGATTACTGAGTTATGGACAAATATGTATATTTGAGGTTAAAGGTCACCAAGGTCACGTGACATTTTGTCAAAAAAATTGTATTGCTAAGTTATCCATATATACCAAAAATCTGACCTCTAGCTCTATTGGCTCGCTCAAAATTAGATATGCACATAATTAATGAGGTACAATATGTGGCGTCATAGGGTGTCCCATCATACCATATATGAAAGGTTTACCACTTGTGGTTACTGAGTTATGGACAAATATGTATATTCGAGGTCAAAGGTCACCAAGGTCACATGACATTTTGTCAAAGTGTCTGAGATATCTGCGTGAACGGATGGACTCACGGACTGACATGACCCAATCTATGAGCCCCCTGGACTTTATCTGTGGGGACTAAAAACTGTGTCACTGCATCCTTTTTGCAATATGAATACGATGAGAAACTAAATTTTATTTATCTTGGGAGCCTATGTACTGCCTTATACATGGGAGTCTATGGACTGCCTTATACATGGGAGTCTATGGACTTCTTATACATGGGAGTCTATGGACTGCCTTATACATGGGAGTCTATGGTCTGCCTTATACATGGGAGTCTATGGACTGCCTTATACATGGGAGTCTATGGTCTGCCTTATACATGGGAGTCTATGGTCTGCCTTATACATGGGAGTCTATGGTCTGCCTTATACATGGGAGTCTACGGTCTGCCTTATACATGGGAGTCTATGGAGGTGAAAACTAAAAAGTCCTCTACCACGGCCAAATTTGATCGCATTGTGAAACAAATCGACGTGCATCTGTATGAGGTATGGTACTATCCTTGTACCAAGTTTGAACGAAATCGCTCCAGGCGTCTCTGAGATATCTGCGTGAACGGACGGACGCACGGACGGACGGACGGACGGACGGACGCACGGACGCACGGACATGACCAAACCTATAAGTCCCCCCGGACGGTGTCCGTGGGGACTAAAAATGATAGAGAAAACAGTGTGAAAATCTCAGTAATACTTTATGGGTTGCCTGTGCCAGTGTGAAAATCTCAGTAATACTTTATGGGTTGCCTGTGCTTATACATGGGAGTCTATGGACTGCCTTATACATGGGGGTCTATGGAGGTGAAAACTAAAAAGTTCTCTAACACGGCCAAATTTGATCGCATTGTGAAACAAATCGACGTGCATCTGTATGAGGTAGGTTACTATCCTTGTACCAAGTTTGAACGAAATCGCTCCAGGCGTCTCCGAGATATCTGGGTGAACGGACGGACGCACGCACGCACACACGGACGCACAGACGGACGCCAGACGGACGCACGGACATGACCAAACCTTACGTCCCCCCGGACTGTGTCCGTGGGAACTACTAGACTATTTTTCTGAAATGTAATATTTCACTTGAAAGAGATAGAATGTAGAAAAAACAACTATTTTATTTGGCATTATCCATCCTCATTTTAAAATTATAGGGGTTTAAAGACTGACACACTAATAATTGATTAAAATCATGATCAGCAAAATTAAAATGCCTCTTATTAAAAATGTAAGAGCTTTATTGCCAAACAAAACCAATTGATAGTCGTTGTGTTATATAGCATTTAAAAAACATAATGTGAAATTTCAGAAAATTTGACCCAGCCGGAGTGGAGTTAAATTCTTTGGAAATTTTGAAATTGGGAGGCAAAAGAAGCCAAGAAATCGGGTGATTTGCATACATTTGCATAAATTAACACTTCTTTATCATGCAACTTTCAACTGCTTTACAAGCTACAAGGTAAACCCAACCTTAAAAAGACATTTGCTGTAATTTTTAGCATTTGTTCAATGTTCATCTCTGTGTATCAGCATTTGTTTGTTATTCTATCACTACATAGAACACCCAATGCTGTATTTAGCAACATACCAGTGTGAACATAAATGACCATTGTTATTGTTGATAAATGAATTCTAGTCTGGACTTGATCTGAGATCTCTTTTCAACAAAAACAACCCTGACTGTTCACTGTATGGTTTGTGTTGACATGCTAAATACTGGACATTTCATGACGCTTTAGGGAGGAGAACAAGATACTGCAGTAGATGCATAAAACAAACCACTGTGAATATTACCGAATTTGGCAGCTAAAGGAGTTTAACTAAACATGTTGAGTTTATCTGTCACCCAGGTAGCGTCTATGGTTCTCTTTTGTAGAGATCAGAAATTCTGGGCAAATATTGATTGATTTTTTTTTCCTTGGCCCCCCCTAAAAGATTGTGGTATTTTTGTCTGGCCCCCCTAAATTTTCGTGGGAAAAATGGGTGGCCCCCCCTGAAAATCCTCCACCCCCCCCCTCCCTGGAAGTAAATTCTGAATCGTCCCTAGTGCGTTTCCACAGCTATGAATGCCAAAGCCTCAGAGAAGTGGAAGTTTTGGCTGAAAGATGCCCTCTAGCAAAAAGCCTGGCTCTTTTGTCGAGGCCTTTATGTTGTTACATGAGGATAGGAAGGAGAAGACGGCCTGTCTCCGTGATAAAGGTGACCTACCTTTGATACCGATGCAGTTGTCATCGCAATGCTGCTTATTCCATGCTAAGCGTGAGCTGCTGTATGCTGTTGAGAAACGTGTTCCTTATCACTTCCGGGTCAAAACATTATAGTTGAGCGCCACCAACTACCTTACCTAACATTTTTTTGTTTTTCTAGAAGCTTGGCAATTGTCGAATTTTTCCATAGTAAGTCCTTAGGTGATTGACAAAATTTAATGCTTGAGGTGCAGTGGTCAATTTGTCCAAGGAAATTTTTCTGAAGCTTGATAGAAAATGATGGAATAACAACATAACATTTTTCTCATGATCGGCTAATAACAAGCGGATTATTCACAAGAATTCTTCTCATGCATGGGGCACAAAATGTCACTGACAATTCAACAACTCTTGTTTCTAAATTGCTCAAAGCAATGTACAAATAGATATTGTGACTTTGATCACGTTCTAAGACAATTTTCCTACAATTTTTAGTAAACACCTCCAAAACAGTCATAATGTATTGATGACATGGGGGGATGCAACATGCTGACCAAAGCTACATGATCATGATGATGAGGTCAAATTGAACAACATGATGAGGTCAAATTACACAAAACATAGCTTTTGCTTTGAAAGGGGTTGGCTCATAATATGATCACAGGGATGCCAGGATAAGAAAACAAACAAAAAAATAAATAAATGAACAAACATAAGAGAAAATAATAATTCGAATAAGAATTAAAATAACTTAATAAACAACACATGCAACACATTCAATATGAAGATGTGACGTAACGTCAGTATCGTCACTCACTTAGTTCAGTGAGCAGTAATACTGACGTCGCATCTTGAATGTGTTGTATGTGTTTTCAGTCAATTATTTCGGTCAGTATTTCGATTCTTATTCAGTGTGTTTCATCTTATATTTGTTTTATTTATTTGTTTGTTTATTACTTGTTTATGTGTTAATTTATTTGTCTGTTTATTGTATTTTATTTTGTTTGTCTGTTTTATTTGTATATTTTTGTTATTGTTTGTTTATTCCAGCTTCCCTGTGATGTGATTGCACACCACATACAAAAGAATATGACAAATCCACAAGACACCAAAATCATACGTTAGTGTATATCCTTTAATTTTTTTTAATCATTGACAAGTATACATCCATACAAATTGACACGGTATCATCACCATAGGATTTCGGAAATAAAAACAGGGTATTTTATCTGCTACAACTGAAACACAGAATAAAGAGTGTACATTACAAATCAAATCAAATAATTACAAAACAACCTTGTGAAGAAAATCATATTATTTCAATTTTGTGAACACACAATAAAAAGTTATTTAAATTAAAATCTTTGTGAAGATCTTTATATTCAGCAGTTCATAACAAATGCTTCAAGACCAAATAAATTTCAATAAGATTTATATTATTTTCAACCTCATGATAAAAAAGTACTGAAGATTTTGTAAAAAAAAAAATGAATCATTACGATGACTCTATATTGAACTTTGTAACCATATTTCCTGAGATGAATAACTGTGCCATGCTTTGAAGAACCATGTCATTTTTCTCTGTTACAATCCGAAAGATTGCATTGGGTCCAACTACAATTGGGCTCTACTTGAAATTGTCAATGTAAAAAAATTGCAACTTGAATTTCAGTTCTGTCACTAAAAGTCGTACATATCTCGTACGTAAACACCTAGCTTCATCCGATTAATCTCGTTTCATTCCTTGCAGTAAAATTATTTTAAAATGTTCTAAGGTTTAAAGTAGCAAACTAGAATCATGAATTACTGTAAAATTTCGGAGTGTTAAAACACAAAGACAGTGCAGAGTGTATGTAACCATATTAGAATCTCCTACACTTATTACACTATATTTATTTGCACTTTGCTGGCTATCAGAATTGTCAAATCTGGGTGTTTTTTGACAATGTGATAGAATGAAAGTTGTAATCTTTATTGCCATTTGCTGCATACATGAAAGAAAGACATATCTTTTAGATGCTAAGTTTACTTCAGGGTGGGGGAAGGGCCTCGATAGGATTTTCTCCAGGTCTTTGATTCCATGTCATATCACAGCCTGGAATCTAAGCCAATGTCATGCACCATGTTGCACACAAATTGCCTGTGACGCCAACAAATGTTTTAGTTTACATGTGAAGATATAGATTTGAAGAATTTTCTAAATTCCCCAAATTGACACACAGTTTTCAGAAAGACTCATTTGTTAGATGGCACACTGGTCAACTCTTATGTTGTTTCCTTGGTCATGTAATCTACAAGAACTAAGCATCTCTCCCTTTGTCACCCCTACATCCGAGTGGAGCATTCCAAAAATCTTCATTCAAACAATCCCAAAATGAGTAAAGTGTTACAGTGAAGAGTTCAAGTTCAATTGTGCATAAGTGGCTGCCATTAAAATATATTATCAAAGCGTGATTAATTTATTATAGATCATTATTAAATCTTCATCTTTTCTCCCCCTTTTCAAAGTACAGAAATCCACCTTTGCCAGTGGCAATAAGAGAGTTGTACCAAAATCAAGGGCTAAAAATGTTAAATTCTACAACATAAATGATACAGTACTGTCAGTGAATTTTATGGCAGGTTAAGTAAATTATGTTTTGCATACAGCTCCTGAATTTCATCATAAATTGACTTTGTCACCTTTAGGAAGTCGGGCAAGACCTTTTCAGCTTCTTCAGCGGGAAGCTTGAAGGATGTTTCCATGAACTGCTTACGAGATGGCAGCGTGTACATGGCCAAGCCGGCCGCTTTTCTGATCAACCACGGGTGATGTTTGGCCAGAGTTTCACTGTACACAGTAGAGGCCAAAGAAGAAACCTTAGCATCGGATTCAGATTCCTTAATACTTCTCAGAAGTTCAGCAATGAACTCCAGAGATCGGTGAAGACGCAGTAATGTCCGAGATCCAGAGGGCAATCCGTCGGGACTCTTAACATCTGTGAGTTTCTCTTCAAGTTCATAGGCAATCATCGACTGTATAGTCTGGAAATTCTCTTTATAATTGCTTTCTTTATGTTTGTGTAGTATCCCCATTTTCTCTTTCATGTCTTTGACGACAAATCCGAATAAAGATCCCATGACTTCAAAAAATCTGAATGTGAGGCAGAAAAGCGACATAAGCTATGGTGCGATTAATCATTTGACAATGGTTTTACCAATGGAGATGTGTCAAACAAAAATTATTCATTAACTACAGAACTGTATCGTAACCATGCTACTGGATAAATTTTGATCCCCTGCCTGACACAAGCAAATTCAAAAAAGAACATATTTATTTGAACGCTGAGATTTACATTGAGCTGGATTTACATTGAGTTATCACATACCAAAGCAACAAAATGTGAAAAACAATTCTCAAAGTTTTCATCTTCTGTCTCAATCACGTCTTATCAAAAATAAACACATCTACCATTCCTTTTATTTAATTCTGAGTTGTTTTTAATGCAAAATTAAATGACAAATTTTAATCCCATACTACATTTGACCCTCTTTCTTTGACATCTAAGCATTAAGCTATGGATGTGATAGAAATGTGCCTCAGGATCAGATATTCTGACGCTAAAATTTTTACAATACTTTTCTGATCTACTACTTGTGTTGGCTCATTTTGAAGCTTTTGGAGAAAATAAAGTTTGAACTGTCTTACCTTTGTAAAAATCGAAAATCAAAATTGTTTCGCATTGAGGATGAATACAGGGATGGCAGCCATTTTGAATTTCAAATATCAGTAAATTTGAGGAAAATTATTACAATAGTACCAAAATTTGCATGTTGACCCCTAATTTTTCATTCCTGATTTTGTAAGAGACTACTTGAAAGTCTCCTTAAAGAAAGTCTGAGCAAAAGTTTGTGTCTTCAAATTTCGAGGCGAACTGAACTAGCTGGTCTTCAAGGCCTTTACATCCCCTGTGCCAAAAACTAATGAAAACAGTCTGTACCGTTGGGGCACAGTCACTCTCACCTTGTTATCTCTGCATAGCCAACTAGGTAATGATCCATTATCACTTTGTCCTTCTCTGGGTGAGCTTCCTCAAACGACTTGATCACAAACTCTAAATCTAGACCATTAGCATTCCCTTGTGGCTTTCCGTCCGTAGTGGCCATGGTTCTGTCTTGAGAATCCTTTCAGTGTTTGTGGAGATGAGTTGTGTGGATGTTTACTCCCAAACTGTAACAATCACGGCACACAGCATATTCTGAGTAATCTCCATATGTGAATACTATCATGTTTAATCATTTGACTATATGAACTTTGGTTTGACTGACCTTTGTCAGAAATTGGGGGTAGGAGTTTGGGGTGAGTCCAAGATTCAACGAAAGGGGTGTAAGTAAAAATCACAATTATGTGAATTTAATAGGAGTTAATTTTTTTTCTCTGTTCTTGGTCAGAAAAGTCCAACATCCACTTGTGGAAAGAGACGGTTGTGTAAAAATAATATTACCTCCTTTCAACGTGATGTTTATTGCCCATTGTATGATGATTTGAATTGCAGGTCATGTGAAATGAAACTGAAACTGAAATAGGGAAGTTTTCCACGCATGAGTATAATTACGTGATGGACTCTTTCAAAACCTCATCCTTACCCTGTCAACTGATACGAAGTCTTTTGCAAAAAATAAACTCGCCGATCTTATTTTCCTCATTCTGGGAGTAAATATAGTCTGTACTGCAGTTCGTCCGAGTCGCCCCGCGATTTACGAGGCCTGTCCTGTATTTTCGCCTGGAAGCCCTTGGAATGGAGGTGTACTGATGCCACGACCCTCGTCGTGTATCCGTATCAGCTGGACCTTCGTAAGGTAAGGGAGGGCGATGCTTTTCCTGGACAAGACTATTAGAATCACAGGCGTTCCGATCGTCGCTTCGTGAAGCCCCAATGCAACAAGCAAGAGGGCTTCGCGAAGCGACGGTCGACGTCAGAACGCCTGTGAGTGTGAATTTAGAATGATCATGATCACGGTCCCTCCACATTGATAGTCATCTTGTATGTAATATCATTCTGTACACGTGTCATTTCTAAAAATTGTCACGACGCTTTTGATAAGGCATGACATTAAAGTGAGATCGATACCTACCGTTCTAACCGTGTAAAATATTCAGACGTCTCGCCGAAACTTGCGATCGAAACTTGCAACAGCATGCACCGGCACCGTGTCTATCCCCAGCAGTGTACTTCCGCATTTCACGAGATGTCACCTGACCCGGTAGTGAACGCTATAGGTCACTGAGACGATTTAGTTTTAAGGAGTACACCATTTTCTTTTAGGGGAGGGTTAGGGGATTTTTGGAAAAAAAATGTTCTGGCGCAGTGGAATAAAAGGAAAAAGATAAAGCTTTCGGAAGGAATAAAAAACTGATGCATTAAGAGAGGTTTTACTGTGATCATCTCTACGTCGCCCACCTGAACATGTGATCAAAGCATGTACAGCTTTCATCATTTTAGGGACTGGTCAGTTTCTTCAGCCTGGGGGGGGCCGGTGGATTCATGGGGGGGGGGGGTTTCACCCTGTTTTTGACTTTGGTGATAGGGGGGTCACCATGTTTTTGAAATGCCCAATAGGGGGGTCAGTGTGTTTTTTGAATTTTGACACAGGCTCATCATTGCCTAAAATGCTAGTGTCAGCCACAAAATTCATCATTCAGTTGTATTTTTCGGCGCGCCCTTCGGGCGCGTAACTTTAATAATCAGTCATATTTTTCAGCACGCCCAACTTTAACATATCAAGCATACATACATCAGAGATATCTGTATGTTCAATATTTTTCAGCGTGCTCTTCAAGCTCATTACTTTAATATATCATACATCTTTCAGCATGCCCTTCAGGTGCATGACTTTAATATACAAGGCATATATATCAGAGATATCAGGATGTTTCATATTTTTTGGCGCGCCCTTCGGGCGCCATACTTTCAGAGATATCTTGATGTTTGCTAAGTGAAAGTGTACCATTATGAAATCTGCATTTCATATGAAAAGGATGACAAATTCCTGATACTTTTCTGTTCTCTCTGTGAGAATTCAGTATGAGAAAAACATGCACAAATATTTCACAATATATATTTGATACAGTGACTTATTTTAGAGATAGAAAAATGACAAGATATCTTTCCTTCTCATTGATGCAATTATTTTCCTTTGTTTCATAGTTTTTCTGTAGAAAGATGCTTTTTTATGAACAAAATAACAGTTAAAAAGGCAGTTTTTGTCATTATTAGCTGTGCTTTTATGATTTTCAATGTTACACAAGAAAAGGTCCTCTCAGACACTGTACACATCAGATTTGGCTAAAAAAGCTCTCTATGGCTCCTCAGTAGATTTAATTGGATGGTTGGCAAGTCTTAACACCCATCAAAGTTTTTGATTCACTGCTTTTTCCTCTTTGATATTAATGATTGACATCCATTTCTGTACAACAGTTCAGGACATCTGGTTAAGCAGAGAAAGTGTGAAATACATTCACAGCTCATTCAAAATACAGCTCATTCAAAATGTACTGTATTTAAACTTTAAGATTGACACTTTGAAATTCCTATCTTACAACTGACATGTCAACAATTTCACTAAAACATAGAATGACTATTTAAAATATAAATATATGTAAAATGTAAATATAATATATAATATATATATATATATATAATATATATATATATATATATATATATATATATATATATATATATATATGTCCATCTTTTGTTTTACCTTTGTCGCGCCCGGGGGGGGGTCACCCTGTTTTAGAAATTTGGAATAGGGGGGGTCACCCTGTTTTCAAAATTTGGAATAGGGGGGTCAGCCACTTTTTGACGTCGGCAAAAAATAATCCACCGCCCCCCCCCCCCAGGCCGAAGAAACTGACCAGTCCCTTATGACCTGGCTTCGTTTCATAAATCAGTTCATCGATGATCGAGATATGTCCTGAAAACACTCGTAGGAAAGAGGCAGAAAACCTAACTAGAACCTGTGTTCATTTTTTGTATTTGCAGAGCGGTAAAAATGTACAAACTCCGGATGGACAAATACCCATTGGACAATAAGTTCTCTCAAACTAACTAAAGTACTGTATGAAACCAAACAGTGAAACACATGATGTGAACAGCACTGTAACTCATACTTACCTAGGTACACATTTTTTATGGTGTTCGCTGCTTCAGATTAAGAATTTGATATACCTATTGCAGAAATGTTGAAGTTCCAGTGTACTACGATCACAAACATGTTTGAACTGATTTAATTTTCTGCTGAAGTAAAAGAAAATTACTTTTCATTTACATGACAAAACAAAATTGCTTTTCAGTAGCAATGGGGGGGATGTAAAGTATGGGGTAGCGTAACCGTGTACATAGGGTAAAAAACATTGCTTTGGGCCCCAACCCCCCCCGAATTTCAAATGATTCACCCTAAGTGCGAAAGAGAAAGGTAAAGAGGTTGAGAAGGGAATACTGCCAGAATGGCAAACTTTTTTGCACATGCTCAGTATAAAGGGTTTGAGTAATATAACGTTGGCTATGATAGAAAATGTGCAAGACAACCAGCCAGCCGGGGCAATCGTGTAGAGCGCCCTCTTGCAGAAGGCAGAAAAATGCCTTTGTTTCCGTCGGTACTGCCCCGGGTACTTTTGGTTGAATGAAACGGTATGCTCTTCCTCAATACTGTACCAAAAGGAGAAGTGTTTTAACACGGGCATTGAGAAGCTGGGGCACACATAGACAATATTTAAAATCACGAGCTTTCACTTCCTGTAACTTTCAATTTTCCAACATATTGTCTGTAAATAGTTTCTCAGTCTATTCCAAAAATAACTCCATGTCATATCAAATAATGTTCCTTTGTTAAATACGACCCTCTATGTTGATGATAACCGAATTTTGGTCCCTTAATACGATTTTGCCACCTAAGAAAGTCATAAAGGTCTCAGCTATTGTTGTGAGAATCAAAATTCCAGGGACGAATTCATTTGTCAACTATAACATACTGTACTCTATTACTCTATGTTAAAAATTGGCAAGGCTAATTTTCAAGGTTTCGATATTGTTGAGGAAAATAATAAATTGTGGATTATAGGCTTTAAAAAGTCATCAGCTTTCATCCACTACAGATGGGACATTTTGGCAATAATGAAACTACAGTCTTGTCTCTGCATCATAGAAATCTGTCGCAGTCCATAACAGAGCCCAGTCAATAAGAGAGCACACAGCTTATACCAATGATAACAGAACTTTAAAAAAAAACTTTTATTGAACTTAGAGACTGATAACAAAGAAAAGTACAGAGACAAATAATGGCAGAACTAAAGGGTCAAACAGTTCATAATCGAGACCAACAAAGTCATGGGGAGGTCAAAGTTCAAACACAGCAAAGGTGCAGCTGGACTTGCTCAAGTTCATTGTAAAGAAATCCTTTTTTGTGACTTGTATTTCAAATGGGGAAAGTGGCAATTAAAAAACACAATGTTCTTTGTATGGAAATTTTTTTCTTTGTAGAGAAATGATAAGTTGCACCTATTTAACACGTTTGTATTTGGATAACGTTGATGAGACCTACTGGTGACCAAAATGGAAAAAGTTTCACATAAGTGCAGAACAACACCTATTGCTAACGAGGACGTAAGTTGTTGTCATGACTTGTGCAAGTCCAGCCTGCATATTGATAGAACGATACTGTTTTGTGAAAGAATGTGACCGTGTTTAGAATGCAACGATAACCCTAATTGAGCTACATGACATGTTGTTCCTAGGGCGCTCCCGAGCTCCGCGCTATCTGGTCTTTTAAAATCATTATACTTTGTCTCTGGTCCGGAGGCAGCATGGCGACTTGTTCTGGAGTTAACTGTAAAACCTGCATGATAAGGGCAGCCTGGAAAATTAAAGAAAGATGGAAAATTGACAACACAAGAAAATGCAAATAGAAGTAGAATGGCCGTAGTTACTGGCTGGCCAAGCGACTGGTGTACCTTGCAAACTCCTCTAGTGTTACAAGCTGCCTGGCCGTTTGTTGACATAAATGTACTACAGAAGCAAAAGATTGAAAAGGACCTCCGACATGCAAAGCAACGGCTTTATTTCAAAAAAGAATCTTGATTTGCCGCCAATAGTTCGTGAAACTTGAAAATTGAGGTTTTCTTGTCTTGTCTTGTCTTGTCTGTCTTGATTATAGTTACCCCGATCACCAAACTACGATTTATTGTCCCAACACTACCTAACGTTGTGTAAGTACGAGCAAACTTACCTTTTCTTGATCCTGGGCAGTGATTTGTCCCGGTGACGCACCGGGACCAGGACCACCGGATAAATTTGGCATGCTTAGTCCCTGTGGTGCTCCCATCCTGGGACCCTGCATATCATGAAAAAAATTGCAGTGATTATCTCCTTGTTTTGAGAAGCAGAATAATATGATCACAGTGTGGGACTTGCTCAGAGATTTTACAGTAACAACATTATTATTTAGAACAGATTAGGTAATATGCGCCTCGAAAGTGAAAGACTTGAACTTTTGCTGGAACTTTTCTTGGGGAATCTTTTAACCATTTTATTCAAAATCAAGAATAAAAATCAGGGGTTACCGTGAAAATTTTGATACTAGAGAAACAAATAATTCAAGATTTACCAATATTTAAATTCAAAATGGCCGCCATCCCTGTGTTAACTCTATGGAGAAAAATGAAATTTTCGATTTTCGAAAAATTAAGTCGTTGAAAAGCTTCTTACACCAAGAGCTTCAAAATGAGCCCCCATAAGTGGTATATCAGAAAAGAACTAAAAGTTTGAGAGTCTGAATATCTGTCCCCGAGGGGCGTTCTACCTTAAGGTAGAATGTTCTTCAGAGACAGATATTCAGAAATTGAAACTTTTGCAAAACTTTTTTGGGTCTACTATTTGTGGGGGCTCATTTTGAAGCTCATGAAGTATCTGAAGTTTCTACCAGCCTGTGTTTGTGAAAATCAAAAAATTTAATTCTTCCCTATGGAGTTAATGAAAGGATGGCAACCATTTTGAATTTCCAGAGTCAGTAACTATTGGGTAATTTTTCTCAAGTACCAAATTTTGTACAGTGACTCCTAATTTTTCATTCTGATTTCAAAAGGGAATGGCTTCAAGTTTTCTTTCTGCAAATATAAGCAAAAGTTTTAAGTCTTTCAATTTTTGAGGCACGTACAACCTTAACCCTTTTCCTGCCAAGTCCATATTTCACCCCAGGTCAAGATGGTTAAAATCAATGAAACACAACATATTCCATATGGTGTATTTTAACATAATACTGTACATTTGAAGGCTGTTGAAAACATAGATACTGTAAAGTTGATTTTTTTTGACTAAAGATGCTATAACAGACCAGGCCAAGTGGGTGAAAATATGTCATGTTTTGGCTCAATACCGCTTTTTCTGACTTGGCTGATGGGGAACTGATAGTGTCTGGCAGGTAAAGGGTTAACGTAGGTACAATGTTTTCCAATGACATGGGAATCCAACCCCTGCACATAAATGGTCATGAGTAAGTTAAGAACTGTGATGGGTAGGTTCTGAGCAGCCGAGCGCGGCAATGCTTATCTTGAGGAGCAATAATTGTAGTTCATCAACGCAATACAGGATTAAAAGATACAAGTCAAACTCTGAGAATTACTCACTCCTTGAGGAACTCCCCGAGATGGCTGCGGCTGACCGGGTGGGCCTCGGGGACCCGGTCCACCACCCCTCGGATCAAGAGACCTTGGGTCTTGACGTGCTGCAGAGAAACAAAGAAAACATGCACATTACTTGAACATAGCCACTGCTTACTGGTATGAACTGCAGGATTGTATAAAGCAGGTGCCACTGAGCGAACTGGGTGTGATAAGTGCTTTGATCAAAGTAAGATAACGGCGGACACCATGTGCCAAGAGAAATGCAGCATAAACATGGTATGGAAGCAAAAATAGCCAAGAATGGTATTTATCCATACTTGTATATGTTATGCACAGACTTGATGCTTCGTGTCATACTTATAATGTTTGAGGTAAATACAGGTCACTCATCAGTATTGTACTTGTTCAAATTAAGAGTATTCAGCTTTGATATTGGGCCAACATACAATTACAGTTTTAATTGAATAATACATACTCCCTAAGTTGCTGTGAATAGTGACAATTGACCAATCAGATAGAACCTTCACATGTCATGAGTTAAGCAGTCTACCAGATACTGAAAATAATCCTACATGTATCTTGTGGTCAGTAACAACTTACCATTGTGTTAACAAGTCATAGTCAATGACAGAGTCCCCATAAGTTAAATGAATTTATAAACCATTGACAGAAATGATAGTCATATTGGATTGTATCACGAAACAAATCTACGTATAGGTAATAATCCTTGTCCCAAGTTTGAAATAAATTGCTCCAGGCATTGCTGAGAAATTTGTGTGAATGGATGCACGGACAGACGCATGAATAAACACAAGGACACGACCAACTCTATAAGTCCCCCAAGACTCTGTCCATGGGGACTAAAGAGGAATCTTTGGATTATCACTTACCTCTTGGATCTCTCTCCATGGACTGTGTTGGGGCATCACCCAGTAAACCCGGTCTGTTGGGACGAGGTGGACCTTGGCCTGGATGACCCTGCATTCCTTGCATCTGCATGGGTACCTGACCGGGACCCGGTCCACCCATACCTGGCCCCGGTCCACCCATACCTGGCCCCGGTCCGCCCATACTTGGCCCCGGTCCACCCATGCCTGGCCCTGGTCCACCCATGCTTGGCCCGGGGCCACCCATACCGGGCCCAGGTCCACCCATACCTGGCCCAGGACCCATCATTCTCTGGTCACCCATAGGACCTGCCAATCAGGAAAGGAAAACAAAGTCAGTGGTCAAGAAAGCCCTAGGATATCACAAATATGTGAAATGTTAAATTGTTCCTCATATAGGTTCAAGAAAGAGAGAGAGAGAGATAGACAGATACAGTGTTCTCACCAGAAAAAAATTTTGTGGGACATTTTGTCCCGCTGACCAAAAAAAAGCGGGACAACGGATGATTTTTGTGAGACAATATATAAATATGTTAAAAAAGTCAAACTGCAAATACGAACCTTATTCTATGCATGGAAAAAATAAAGGACTCAACAACTCATTCAACTTAACTTTTTTGTAAACATTCGGTGAACATATCAACTGATATTGAATATCAGTGCCTTTTAATGAAAAGTCTATGGGACTTTCGTTCTTTCCAGTGTGAAAGTCCATTTCGGGGCCCTCTACAATAACAGTAGTTGCTAGAGTGTCCAGCCGTTCAGCTCCCAGTTGATTCCTGTCATTAGTTACTTTTTTCGCACTCTAAACCCCCTTTCACAACCAGCAGAAGGAACAGGCCAGTCAGCATTTATTTAGATCAGGAAACATATCCCTATGATGTTTGTAAACAATCATAAACTTTTGACGTGAAATTTTGGTCGCCAGCCAAGGCTACAAATTTTGTCATTGATTGAAGCATGGAAAAAAGACGTCCATGTTCTCACGTATAAGTTCGCCTGGAATAATATACTTATCACATGCGCAAGCCAAGAATTGATAATTTTTTGCATAATAAGAGAACTTTCCTCCAACTATTCCACATTTAAACCTCGGAACTACTTTTGGAATAATATTATCAATCGGCAGTGGGCCAGTTGTCGATCATTTCCAGTCGTGGGTACTAGGTCGCGTGGGCGAGGAACGGAGCAAATGCCTGATAACATCACACAACACGGATCTCCCGCGAAGTTTATACATGATTCCAAACATAGCAAAGACCTAAAAATTATCTCAGACAAAGTTGCGTTATTTTTCGAGAACAAAAATTTACTGAATCTCAACGGCATGAACACTATAACGTCGTTCCCGTCAAGACCTTGGTTGCCATGCCGAACTCACAGTATAATGCTACCAGCTTCGAGTTCGTTGTTTTCGAAAAATGTTCATGTAATTCCTTAGGCATATACAAGCTTTACATTCTTGTGTTTTCGTAGTTCGGATTATTGTTGTCGTAGCCTATGAAAAAAAATTATCGTGCCCATGACGCCTCCAGCTTCCGCGAATTCCGTGGACATGTACCGATATGCATGCAAGGCGAACACGTCAGTGCGTCAGACTACCACAGTCTCGTGTGGTTCAATACACGACGGCCGCTGTGTGGTATACGTAATAATACATCCACACATCGGCCATCATGTATCGAATCACAAGTGACTGTGGCTTAAGTACGCCCTCTGACGGGTATTGCCTCCAGATTGCCTCGGTTTCAACCAGGAAGTGTAATACTCGCGTCAATCATTTACGTCCATGGTGAAAAGTATTGGCTGTATGATACGGCCGGCCGGCCGTACGGCTGGCACCACGAAAGTTTATAATTTCAAAGGCGCGCCACTATTGGCGCGCCACGCCCAAGAAATCCGTGACAAAACAGAAAAATACGCGAGAATGTCGCGGAATCGCGGCCTGGTGAGAACGCTGCAGATAGATAGAAGGAGAGATTGAGAAGAGATAGATAGATAGAGAGAGAGATACATAGATAGATAAATAGATAGATAGATAGATAGATAGATAGATAGAAAACTAGACCCATCCATATATACACAGACATACAGACACTGGATTTTCCACCTATCAGATAAGCTGCCATGATCAATTGCAAGTTCAGCATATAACGTTTCAAAATATATTCCTTTTGCACTGTAAATATTTCCTAAATTTTTCCTTTGACTTGCTCCTTCAAATCAGGAACTGAGACAGGTGTCTTCCCCATTCCTTCGCCATAGAAATGGGTGAGTTTAAATAATAAAGAAAACATAACGATACATCATAGGCAAATCAAAAGCTTTCGAACTGTGTCCTTGACCTTGAGTGCACACTCAGGGTCAAACAAAGGACACTCTCATGCGTTACCCAGCATGCAAAATATGGTTTTTGGTTGACCAATGGCATGGCCCAATTACAAGACCTGTTTTAGCCACTGGTAAATGTATGAATATTCAGTGTCTTATGACTTAACATTTAGGAGTTAGTGAGGAAGGAAAGCCAGAAGAGATTTCAAACCAGAGACACTGCCCTCGTGGGGCCACTTTTTTGCATGCTGAGTCATGTGATTGGTCACCTAGATGATGCTGAATCATCTGACCACCTGGATGATCCATGGGGCCTGGTCCCATTGGCTGCTGGCCTTGACCCGGTCCCATTGGCTGTTGGCCTTGACCTGGTCCTGGTTGCATCTGTTGCATTGGCATTGGCATTGGCTTTTGTTGCATTGGTTGCTGGGAATTGTTGATTGGCATGCCCTGGGAGCCCATTGGACCTCCCTGTGACAAACATAAAACATATAAAGAAACGTAAACAAAATTTACACAAGTGATTGCTTGGAGATAATCTTGGTGACGGCAGTAACGATACACTGTAATTAACAAGCTTTGTTTTACTGTGTCAGTTTCTTGCTGTCATAACTAAAAAATACCGTCAAGGACACTATGTGCTCACATTCGGTTTGAATTGGTCCATTCAAGAAATATTTAAACCAGGAAAAACAAGAATGACAAAAGCAAATAAGGTATCCAACTTAGGTACTGGAGGTCATCTTTAGGAACATGCATATCAACTTCTGTAGCAATGGGACAAGCAGATCCTAAATACATAAGCAAATGTCAACAACAAAAAATAGACAGAGAAGGCTTGATAAAAAGAAAAGGTGGGAGTGGGCAAAAACATGTACAAGGGATCTGGTATAAAAGTAATGCTACCTCATCAATCTTCTAGACCCTACCTCCTCCTGAATATCAAAAGTTCCACCACTTGGTATTACATAAGGCCAACTGCCCAAGACGACAGAAAATGTATTTACAACCTTGGGGATTTTTTAATTAATCATTCTAATGTAAACAGCACTTAAGTTAGTCACAGATAGTGAAATGCCTTCCACTGTGGGCGGTGATTTCAACATCTGGAATTATCCTGGATCCAAATTTCTCATCAGTTCTTGTATGTCTTACATAGAAAAGTTGCAAAAATTGGTCCGCAATGAAAAAATTCAACTCAGCTTTGTTTTCTGGATCAAAATTTCCTACAAATTGATACCCAATATGACAAAATTATGTTCAAAGCCTTCGAAACTGTCTCACAACATATCCTGGGTTGGTGTAGGTCATTTAAGGTCACAAACTGAGAAAATTACCTAAAATATACAAATTTGGGAGTGTGCCAACACTTGAGCAGAAAATTTATCTAATAACATCCCTCAGGACTTTATACCAAATTAAAAAGCTATCAAACAAGTAATTTTGGAACAAGTTTTCTTGAGCAAAAATGACAATACTGTCTTGAAAATACAAATTTTTATATTTCAGGACAATTTCCACATATCTAACTATTGTCATCTCTGTACGTCTGTGTACCAAATAAAAGCTGTCTGTCCTGGGGCTTTAAAAAGAAAATACTGTTTAAGATTTTTTGACAAAATGACAAAATTGCTCCAAAATAGTATTTTCCCAAATTTTGTCATACTTTCAACAAATTAGAAGAGTAACACCCTTGCAAACATCCAACCCGAATTTGACAGCAATTGGGCTGGCAGTTTCAGAGAAGAATTTTTACTGAAAATGAGAAAAATCATCAAAAAATGCAGTAAAAATACAAAATTAAGGATATCTTCACAATACTCATAAAACTGTATAAGGTTCACCTAAGAAGCTTGCACACAAATTTTCAAAGCATTCAAAACAGCAGTTCTTGAGTTATTGATTCTTGACCATTTTCACATTTTGTAAGCTCATTTGCATAATTTTGGCAAGGCAGACTTCATTTGAACAAAATCCCATCTATAGCCCAGGATGCATCCACACACCAAATACCAAGCTGAAAGGTGCAGCGGTTTGCGTGTTTTTGATGTTGATGGACATACTGGACGTACATACATACATACATACATACATACATACATACATACACACATACAAACAGACGCCATCCACTTCAGCTTATACAATAACCTCACATTGGTATAACCAATGTGAGCTAAAAATTGTACTTTTCTGTTCGTAGACATGGGACGACAAGACACTAATGGAATTTTAAAATTGCAAACTATTTTAATTCAAATATTTTATGCTATTTCCATGCCTAGGGAAAAGCACCAATCTACTCAACCTACATACAAATGATTTTAATTGTCATTATTTATGGCAATTAAGAGAGTCTCAAACTAATGCTATCCTGCAGCTGATTGGCTGTTTTAAATAGATTCATTTTTCTCAATGATATTCGGCCAATCAATACGCTACAAACTTCCTGGTGGCTTGTGAATCTGAAAGTGATTTGCTCAACCTTGATTCACCATTTTTCTCTTACCATATTTTGACCTTCCATGAGTTGCATGGGGCCTGGTCCCGGTCCTGGTCCCTGCCCCTGCTGTTGTTGTGGGACAGCCGCTGCAATGGAGCCCGGCGGAACCAATGGCTGTACTGGATTCTGTGGTTTGTGTAACATGGCCTGAAATGAAATGAAATAAAATGTTGTACAGAAACAGATTACGTCCATTACACTTGCTTTTAGAACATAACAACCCCAAAATGTCATGCCAAAAGACTGATCTTCAGCAATTGAGAGAAGCAAACACGGATGTGCTCACTCATTTCAAGACACCTGACATCACTTTGTTAACAAAAAGAAAAACATTTTTGCAGGTCAAAATTCTCTTGTATCCTTGATTTTTTGATGATCCCACGTTGGGACAAAGCAGGACAACCGACATCACTCGATGCAGAAATTTTGTGCTGGAATCTGGATTGAAAATGCACACATTGGACATTTTCTGGGCATTGCAGATGATTATAGAGAAAATTATGGCCTACAATTTTGTATAGTACCTACTAAGTAATCTATATTTGCCTTGAGAACTCTTCAAACAAGCCCTGGATTGTGATTCAGACATGAATGCTTACCATGGCAATTTCTGGACTGACAATCCTCATAACAACCTGTGCCTGAAGCAAGGCATAAGCCAGCTGTGGATTCTGGAGTAACATGTTACGAGCCTCTACTGGGTTATTCTGAATCACCATCTGTGTTGGGAAAGAAAAAAAAATACCTTTAAAAGTTAACTGTTTTCAAACTTTGTGCTACATACACGTAACTACAAGGCCTCCCATTCTTCACCTGGTTAGTAACATTAAGCATGAGCAGTCTATGAAGCAAAATGATTTTGAGGTCTAAAGACAACAAGCTTTCATCTTACCAGAAAGTAAGTCTATTTGTCGTGAAATGGTACAGAAAGACTACCATTTAATAACTTTCCAACAGTAAGAGTACGGTTTATGATGAATTAAATTGTATGTACATCACAAATTATATATATATATATATATATATATATATATATATATATATAATATATATATATTATATATATATATATATATATATATATATATATATATATAGAGAGAGAGAGAGAGAGAGAGAGAGAGAGAGAGGGAGAGAGAGAGAGAGAGACTACCTATTTAATAACTTTCCAACAGTAAGAGTACGGTTTATGATGAATTAAATTGTATGTACATCACAAATTATATATATATATATATATATATATATATATATATATATATATATATATATATATATATTATATATATATATATATATATATATATAACCTTCATTTGTTTCATAAGTTCAAACATCTGTTCGGGTGGCAGACTAGCCACGGCTTTACTGATTGCTTCTGGAGCTTCATTGGGTGGTACTGAATCACCATATGGAGACTACAAAACAGAAACAGAAAACAGTGATTATCGAGTATGAATATTCATAAATGATTAATCATGCATGATGCTAAAAAGAGCTTCAGGTTTGGATTGCTTTGACTGTCCCCTTTTGATGGAATTTCTAATACTTCTGTTCAATTCACACACTACTGTTTTTGTTCTTTGCCAAAAATCCTGTCAAAATGCAGGGGTGTTCAACTTTTCCATACAGCCTGTATGTGGGCATTTTTAAAATCTGAGAAATTCCCGAAATATGCAGGTATAAAAAATACAACGGTATTTGAAGCAGCCGTACCTCTTGAGGTGGACCTGCTGCATGCAAATCTGAAAAAAACAAAAGATGAGACAGCAGATATTATTATATTATTATGTACAATGCATCTATGCAGCAACCAAGTATTGGCACTGATACATGGTAACAGTTAAGGTACAATATGCTTTGAGGAAAGTTTTTCCAACACTGAAATTTTTACAATACTTTTTTCTGATCTGTAGCTTGCAATATCTCATTTTCACACCTGTGGAGCAATTGAAGTTCTCATCGCTTTCTTTTTGTGCAAACTGAAGATTTAATCTTCCAAACAGATTTAACATCAGAAGTGGTGGCCATTTTAAATTTTGAATATTGGTAAATTTCACTAAAATTAGATCTGCAAATGCAACCAAAAAATTTGCATTGCGACCCGACTTTTATTCTTGATTATGAAAGACAATGATTCAAAGTTTCCTTGAGAACTGTCTGGGTAAAAGTTGTGAAAACACATTGCATGTTAACAACAGTTAACTCAAAATTCACTGTTTTACCTTTTCACACCCTTATTTCCCAGTACATGGAGTCACCCACAGTGGGGACATACCTCAGTCTGACTGTATAAAGGGTTATGGAGTTACTCACTCTTTAACTCTTCTTTATTCTTTTCACTGGCAGCATTGTCAACTCGTAGCTGTCTCCCGTTCAGTTCATAGCCGCTCAGATTCCTCATGGCACTGAGGGCAGTCTCCTGGTCTTTGTACTCACAGAATCCATATCCCTTGGGTTTACCTGTCTCTCTGTCATACACAAGCCTTAAAGAGCAAATAAGAAAGATTTTGAATTACATGAAGTCACATTTTGGCATACCACTGGGGACGATATTGGATTGAGTACTGTATTTTGCCTATGCCGTTCTATTAACATACTTTGTAAAGCATGATCTCACCCCTTTATTCAATGTACAGGTCTAGCTTCACTGTAGAAATCTAAAAAGAACAGGCCAAATCAGGGTGGATGCTGAGCACTCAAAACAGAAGAATTTGAGGGGTTTTGTTTCAAAAATTCTAATGTAAATGAATACACAAAAGAAATCATTTGCATAACAAAAGAGTATACAAATTAGATATTGTAATGTAAATTAGCCATGCCCTCTGTCTTTTCTGAGCTGTGGAGAACACTGGTGATGGATACACAGGTATACAAGAAGAACAATTTTAACATCAATTAACGTTTTATCAGAATGTAAATAAACGATAGGTGATCGTGTCTGCACATTGAATTTCATACAATAAAAAGAACCGTTTCGTAATATAGAGAAATGTTACTTACCTGAAGCTCACAACTGGACCAACTTCTGAAAATATATCTTTCAACTGTTCTTCAGTGGCTTCATAGGGAATGTTACCAACTAAAGACAAAAACAATAGTACAAAATTTGGCTAAAATTGTGTCTTGGACAGTATATAAGACATAGTTTGAATGTTAAAACAACTACCTTAGCTCTGCATGGCTGGGCTGTGTGTTACTGACTACAGCCTCTCACCACAGGACAGCCTATATCCAGTACCAGACAGCCCTGCCACGCAGAGCTAAAATCAAACATGATTTTGCTTCTTGTCTGTACTTTGCATAGCTTCGAAATACAGCGCAGCAATGTGTGATTACCTTTCGTTTTATCCTTTTCTTCTCTCTTAAATTCATATCGTAGCCAAGGATAGCCAAGGTCACAACTGGCTGTCTTCTCTTGTATTTGAATGAAAGATTCATTTGTGTGTATAGGTACTCCACAAACTCTTAATCCTAACCAGGGCTGTTGTGGTTAGGTCAGCTCAGAGGATAGCGGAGCATCCATCCACACGTGACTGAACCTTTGACAACTTTCATTTCAGTTAAGGTAGAATGCACCTCGGGGCAGATATTCGGACTCTTAAACTTTTTAAATTCTTTTCTGATCTACCACTTGTGGGGGTTCATTTTAAAGCCCTTGGTTTAAGAAACTTTTCACCGGCTTAGTTTCTTGAAAATCAATTTTTTTTCCTCCCACACAGGGATGGTCACCATTTTGAATTTAAAATAACAGTAAATCTTGAGTAATTTGTTTCTCTCGAGCCAATTGGCACAGTGATCCCGATGTTTATTCATGATTTTGAAAGAGAATGATCGAAATATTCTTTGAGGAAAGTTTGAGCAAAAGTTTTAGTCTTTCACTTTAGAAGCGCATACTACCTTAACTGCACCAGTTGCTGCATTTCCGTGGCCCAAATCTTTCTCCGGTGTCTAAAATCGCCGGGGAAAGCTGTGGGCTACATAACTGCAGCAACTGCATGCGGAGCTTCCTCAAATCGATGCAGTGGCCGAAATGGCCGTCATCTAGCTGCAAAATTGTAGCTCTACGGTGAGGCGGTCGGTGCGTTCCATAAACATTCAGCGTGTTTCTGGGAGTCGCCATTACCGGAAGTTGGTAATGGCGGCTCCAAGAAATGTTTTTTGGAACGCGATCGACGTATTTGAACAAATACCAAACCCCATACACGACAAGGTTAGTGTAGTACAGTGGTTAATCTTCAGTAATGATAAATCAGTGCGACCAAATGCAGTAATTATGTGGATTTTACATGAAAATGCCGCTCATGTGTGCGCGCCTTATTGTGTATGCTACAGGGCCTTCGGCATTGTAGCGCTACTGGTGAGCGATGTCGCAAAAACCAAAACACCGACCGCCTCACCGTAGAGCTACAATTTTGCAGCTAGCCGTCATCCAGCTTTCACTGTCTGAACACGGGCCTTTGTTTTTCTTTTGCCCAATCTTTTTCTGCTGTCTACGGCTCAACAGTCGCGCTCAAAGCTGTGGCAGGGGTTAGCAATTGTAGATGTCGCTCAGACTCAGATCTGTTACATGCAGTCAAACCCACTACCGTACCCAGGCAAAACCTCGAGCTACAGTAGTACTGCGGGGTCCGGACACTTCGCCCCAAAACCAGTTCGCCCCACACAACTTCGTCCCAAAACCATTTCGTACCAAAACCACCTCGTCCCAAGTACTACTTCGCCCAACCCCACTTCGCCCAAAGTACCACATCGTACTAAAACCACTTCGCCCAAAGTATAGTACCGTCAACTCGTCCTGAAACAACGATGTTACGACGTATCATAAGGTTGTTTTTACCTACAACTTGGAAGCATTAATGTGTTAGGACATTTTGGCTACCACGAACCATTTATTGTTGCATGAAACCATAAACGATAGAATAAGAAAATAGAACACGCAAATGCTACAACTCGGGTGCCTTGCGCGGAATTGCACGATGTCAATTTCGCGAAATGCGTACACTTTCAAGATTTCAGTCCCAGGATGACAGAAAGGTGGTATTTTCAGCTTTACCAGTTAGTGAAAGTTTCAGGCAAAGTGGTTTGGGCCATGACTTTTGGGGCGAGTGGTTTGGTACGAGGTTTTTTTGGTGCGAAGTGGTTTTGGTGCGAAATAGTATGGGACGAGATGTATGGTGCGAAAGTGGTTTTGGTGCGAAGTGTCTGGGAACCAGTACTGCGGCCAAGAGTCTTGGCAAGACTCTGTCACATGCGTCCTTCGAATCACTCAACAAGGTCGATGAGTACTATACCAATGAATTTTGCCTGACAACTTTCGTCAATCAAGGAAAGACCTGAGTTCAAGATATTTTTGAACACAACTTACCAAATACAGAACGCAAAGAGCGGTCTGTCGCTTGATTTACTTGCGGAGCGTTTTGTTGATGGAGTCCCACGTCGGCCATCTTGATTAGCGCTTGATTAGCGTCGTTTTGTTTCCGGGTCATCAATAACGCCACCTACACTATTGTATACAATATCTTTCGTTTTTACAGACTTCTCCTGTGTGTCCCCAGAAAACGCCGAACCTGCACTTGGATGTACGTTCACTGTATAATAATATTGTATCCCGGCGTTTTACTTTTACCAGAATAGAAATAATAAGTAAGATTGTATTTATTTCTCACTGTCATTTATATTTCTCACTGTCATTTCATAAAAAGCAAAAATGCTTAAAACTTTGAAAAGTGTGAAATGTATGTTGACTTCAACCAAAAGTAACAAATAACAATCATGTAGAAAACATGGGAGCGATATTTCAATTTTCATCAAGGAAAAACTTTGTACCACTTTACTGTAACTGAATTTTATGTTTGTATAATGAAACTTCAAGGTTTGTAAGTCAATGGATGTTTTCAAGCTTCAAAAAAAGTAATGCATATTTGAGTTTCTATGTGCAGTTTTAAATTTTATTTCATTCACACACTCATAAAAACCCTGCTGCAATCTCTCCATTCAATTCCACTGGTTCAGTCACTGCACATTACAGATATTACTGTGTTTATAACTTTTATTGAAAAGAAAACTATCAGAGCAAGGGAAATAGTTGTTTGAGCTAGGACTGGTTTATTTACCTTTTTGCTTTGGTCCATAACATAGGCTACACGAACCATCTGATGGATCTCACAATGCAAATGCTACCATGAACACATGTGACAAAGAATAGTTTTTGTCAATTTCTGAATGCAATGCTGAAGCCAATTTTTTCAAGCATAAAATGTAAAATCGTTCTATTCAAAACGCCTGTAAAAAATGCACAACTCTTAAATCACATTACTTCAGTATTCCAACCTCATAAATGATGCAAAAACATAATGCTTTGTTAAAAGTAAAGTTGTGCCGCTGATGAGCAATGAAACTTTTTTATTTTGATTGAAAATACCTACTTACAATAACATCTGGCACAAGTTTGACTTACATGACATTGCAAAAGAAAAACATGTAGTTTTGACAGGTTACAATGAGCATACATAATACAGTAAAAAGTGTCTGAATATTTCTTATGGTGTAGAAACAGTTTTATCAGATTTCTCTCAATTTCATTGGTATCACTGGTTTTGCACAAAAGCGCTAAAATTGCGTTTTAAGATTAACACTTGGGATTACAATAAATTCTGAAATCCATTATGAAGAGAAAGTTCTCACTTTCCTTGTGCCGTCTTAAGATGATATAAGAATTGCAACTAAAAGCTTCATATTTCATACCTTTGTGGCAGGTGTGAGTAACTGATAAAATACAATCTACATTGCAATGCATAATCAAATGGTTTATGGGGACTTATTCTCTGTGGTCACATAGGTCACATTTAGGTCATTTCCAAGGCAACCATCTTTTTTAGATACACACCAAAAAAGATGGCTTCCATCTTAATGGAAATTTCCACTGGCTCACTTTGAGAATTACTTTACTCAGTGAGCATATCTTGAGCATACATAAAATTGAATACTTTCGATCCAAAAATTGATATTTTTGGATATATTATAATATTTCATTTGTAGCATACAAATACAAGATCCAAGCATCTCATCATACAGCAACAATGAAACTATATGGAAACTTCTAAATATGGATAAGATAACTTTCAAAACACTTTAGCTACCTGGATGTTTGCTTTAATATACAAGCTTTTCTGGGTAGGATGAAAAGGAAAATCGAAAATTAGCAAAAAAGGTGACCAAATAAGGTAATATTCAAAGTAGTTCACTCTCCAGGGTCTAAAACTTTGCATGTGACCAAATAAGGTAATATGCAAAGTAGTACACTCCTCAGGGTCTGAAACTTTGCATGTGACCAAATAAGGCAATATGCAAAGTAGTACACTCTCCAAGTCTGAAACTGTGCCGGTGTCTTGATTTTACAAAATACAGTATGAGTGATGATTTATTTACATGTACGCAGACTTGTTATGGCAATGTGAGTGTGGCAGGAGAGACAAAGTGGCACGTTGATTGAAATTCCAAAAACTGTAGTACATTGATATTAAACACCAATTCTAATGGATCATGCTTTTGTCTGAGAAAGTTTTTAGTACAATTCTGATAACATTTTCATCCATACAACTGGCTTGTCCGCTGAACCATTTACAGAATCTACATCCTGACATTTTTGCTGGTGTAAGGAATTTTTAATGTTTGACTGTTGTACTCTGCTAGTTGTGACATAGGTAAATATTTGTTAAAGTATAATTCAAATGGCTTGTCAGTACGTTGAATAAAACGGTTGACTATTTATACAATTTGGACACTAATAGGAAAACTCCTGCCAACATTAATGATAACAGGGGTCATGCTGGGGTCAAGAAAATGGCCGCAAGTTGCATGTTGCAAAAGGTTCAAAAATCAACTTGTAGAAGTAATATTTGAAATTTATTTCAGACAGAGGAAATTTTTGTTTGTTTCATCCTAGGTCTCTTACAAAATTATGTAGTAGTGTTGGTTTTACGTTTTATTATGTTGTTTTTAGAGCTCATGAGGTATACAACAATTATCAAAACAATAAAACTGGATTTATGTGCAGTAATAATTCTGGCATTCAGCAAAGTATTAAACAACTATGGGTTCATTGTTAAAGGCCTTTGTTGGCACAAGATTGTCTCATCTGAAAACTTACCCACCAGATTGCAATTTCAATGGAAAACAAAAGGCTATCACACCTCCATAATCCTCTTACAGACTAGAACAAAGGCGATCCCAGGGATCGCAAACAGTGCCCTTAAGAATTGTAAAGTACATATATATGAGATCCTTACATGACAAAATTTCTGCTGAATCTGGCATATTGTCACCATTTTACATTGAAGTTTGGCAGCCACCAAACTTGTGAGAGAAAGCTACAGCGGCTCATTTAAATCACTGCTCAAAAGAATGAGAAGCAAAACCTGTTCTTTCTTTGGAATTACTGCTTCTAATAATGGACAAACATGTATGAATTAAATATTCTGTAATTTTAGCTGCGACAATCTGATGCTAAAACTAATGGTGTCAGCGATCAGCATCAGACACTGTCAGTATCTGAAACTAGTTCTGATTCCTCGGCCATTTTGTCTCTCCTGAAGGAATGCTGGGTAAGCAAGCCTACCAAATTTTTGAAAGACACTATAGCAACTGTTTCCGGGGTAACTCAACTTCTGCAAGGTAACATTGAGCTCTGACAATACTACTGCCAACTCTCTGGGTTCCAAACTTCTTGACAAAAACGGCTGAGATTTTTAGAGGTCACTTTAATTTGAGATTTCCTGAAAGACAAAAAGGGTGGTAACATTCTAAATTTTTTTGTTCCACTGAGAGTTGCAAGTCCGCAGTAGACGTTCTGGAACCCAAAAAGTACAGCATGCGGTTACAAGCGCTTATGAAAACTTTTTTAAATCATGCGAAGGATATTTTTTCATACTTTACCATGTGGTGTAGGGTAATGAAGTAGGATGCTCTACAAAACTACAGAGAAGGCGAACAAGGTCAAGTCCATGCACATGCTGAAGATCTGAATTCTCTTCAAACTGGGAATCCACATATGTAACTGACACTTGTGAAAGGATCGGGGATAGCCAGTCAAAGCAATAAATGTGAAACTCAACCACTGGCAGTGACACTTTTTCCTCAAAAATGTACCCTTGTACATGCATAAGGCAATTTCTCATCATAAAATTTGATTTGATGTTTTTTTTTCCAGTTTGATATTTTCAAGCACGTGCACATTTTGCGAGAGCTGTACACTATTTTACTCGATAATTTCCTGACGCAAACAGATTTACGTAATCTCCTTGCCACCTTTGATTTCTCATCTATCATCACACAAAGCTGGCACTGTCAGCTGCAGATCCTTTTTGTTAGCCTCTTTCACAAAAATGAAATATTTTCATATCTTTTGTAATAGTAGAAGCACACTGTAAATTTTAAACAAGAAGCCTTTTCTTTCCTACTCTAGTCTTTCATTACAGACAAATATCACTGCGATGGATTTAGATTTTGGATAAATCTTGAAAAACAAAGGTACCTGATTTTGGATCCAACTATCATTCTCTTTTCATTGAAAGGAAACACTGAGGGTCAAGAATGGAGGAGGATTGGGGAGGGGGGTTTACAAACCTGGCAAAATTTTCTGAATAGTGCTAGTTGCTTTAAATACACAAAATTCTTTTAAAAAGCTAAATTTTCATATTTCAGTTACGCAAACTATCATATCGAGCAAAACTAGTATATGATAACGTTAGCTGCAAAGATGTTTTTGCTAAATTGGTTTATGCCTTGCTTGTCAACACTCTCCTCTGTCTGTTGTAGCTGCTTTCGATTTTTGTGCTGTACATGTGATTGGATCTTAGTCATACTTGCTCAGCTTGTCAAGAATCATATGAGCTTCAAGGTTCAATGTCAAAGTTATTAGATATTCTTCTATTTTAGTCCTTCATGTCAACTACAGTTTCATAGTCTATTCCTAAACACAAGTTGAAACACCTAGTATGTAACTGAGTCAACACAGTACATATATGTGTAAGGGGCATTTGCTATTGGTTGACTGTAGAATTCAGCCCAAAACATTGACTTGTGGACAATAACTGTGTAACTGCTGGCCATACTGGCTGTGTTGATGAGCTGAATACTGGATATTTTCACATGCTGTTAGAAACAGACGAAGAGAGTATGGGTGACGCATTTGGAAAATACTGAACCCAGTGAGGAGTCAGTCACTGGGCACTGTTACCCAAATATTGATAATACAAGTGTAAATACAAGTTTTTGTAAAAATGGCAACAGAACTCGAGTAAAATCAAGAGTTCCTGAGGGTGAATTTGCAGAGCCTCTGAAACAAACAGACTACTACAACAACAAAACACAGGTGAATTTTGAAATCCATTTTGCAACGGTGTGGATCAGAGTGTCTTACAGGAAGCACACACATCTGGACTATGAATGAAAATAGACTGTGGCCAGTATGACTACAAAAGTATGACATCAGACCCTTTCACCCCTACGTTAAAGTATCCGAGTCCAATTTCATCATGATCGCTGAATAAAGTAGCACGGCTTGACGTCCCAGTAAAAGCACAGCCCACCCAATCAGTAATAGCGGTCAGTTCCAATTCCAGATTTTTTTGGAGGTACGTTTATCAATTGTCGATTCTCAGAATAACACAGTGAAGAGTATGTTTAGAGTGATACACTTGACAAGCAGAGGGGTGTAAGGGTCACCTGCCCCTGCCACATGCACAGTTTGAAAAAATCCAAGCGATTATCTTGAGATGCAAAAGCAAGTCATGAGAGGTGGTCTTTTTACAAAGCATAATTTTATTCTAATACTGAATTAAAATCGTGATGACTTAAGGAATATCGAGGCAGAAGAATCTAGTGATAATCAAACACAAAAAGGCATTAGTTCATATTCTGTATTGATTTCCCCCTAATCCGCTTACAAACACCTTTTACATTTGTCGTTTTTTTGTTTTAAATAATTTTCCTCAAGGTTCTACAAAAATCTACACGTGCAATATACAAAAAAAAAATTGTACAAAAAAGAGACAAGACTTGTGAGCGAGGAGTGCTTAAAAAACTACAATAACTATTTGAGGTTTGCAGAGGTTTGAACACTTTCTATCAGCCTGGAAGGGCAAGGCATGCTGGGATTACAGAGGTTAATGTGCTTCTTTAGACAGACCCTGTCGAGGATTACGCAATCTATCTAACACAGCCACCATGGCTAGCACATATCTGATAACACATGCTATCCTTTTTTCAGACTACACGTTATACTACAAATTATAAAAAAAGTCGCTGAGGACATCTTTCTGAGCCTGGAAATGTTTTCTACCCATTTTTTATGAAATTCATCAATTGTGACATAAATACGAGTGACATAATTACTATCCTGCTTGCCAAAACCTTACAACTCCCAAACCTGTCTGCCGAAGCGGCTAAGTAGGAAGTGCTCAGCTAATTCGAAAAAAAAAATACGCAAGGTATTCAAAAAACAGAATTGTCATTTTTTTCCAAATAACACTGAAATATTTTCAGGGTGTACCGTAATACACATATACAACAGCAAGTAGTCTCGTTAACATATGCTATAATGCATCGACAATACATATTATTATTGAAAATAAAAAATACACTGGTCTGACAGACTTTTTTTATACAAATGATTATCTTATGATTTTACATATTTCTGTTGTGAATGGTATCTACGATAAATGTACTACTTATGAATTATGACTTACTTCTGATGATGTCTGTGTGTACACATCCTACAATTATGATGGGTTGGGCTCAAAATTTGACACACTTCGGTAGAGATTTTGATGTTTTTAAAGCAGCACGCATTGCTGGCTGTTTGGAAGACTAGAAGATCTGCCATTCTCCAGGCTGCAGGCAGCCTAGCCTTGTAGCCTTCCTCTTCAGAGAAAGGGTACTGCCCTGCCTTAAGATACCTGTCTTCCAGTCTAGACATTTGGGTCTGGGTACTTTCAGATTTTTCTTCCCGCTGCCAACAGTTTTATTTAAACAACTTCAAAGTACCTCACATATATATTCACTGTATTTAGAATACCAAATCCTTGGTATTTCAGCATTTTAACGGAAGCACACAAAGCAAAAGTCCTGACAAGATAAGGACCACTGACAAACAGCTTCAAACAGAATGTGTGTCAAATTTTGGCCGACTAATATCGTACGTGCATTAACCGAGCAGTTTTACACTACTTGTAATATTGTGAACTGTAGTCTACTTTTAGAACCGTGCCGATAATATTGCCTTGTATTGTCCTACCCGTGGAAATTAATGGTATGTCTTACATTTCATATTAAAATTAAGTTTCCAGTTTCCTTAGGCCATGATGAACACCTATTTTGTCTACATTAATTAACACATTGTCAATCAAAATGAAATGGTTGAATCTATTCTTTCACGGGGAGGGGAAAGTTAGCGATGGTGTGAGGGGTGAAGATCTCCCCTAGACAAATAACAAAACGAATCATATTTCCTATGTATTCCGAACCTTGCCAGGGACGTAATTTTTGTCTATTACAGGTTCCTGTAGGAACATATGTAGGCATCTTTCATTTTGGGCCAAGGGGTGTCCAGCCACTCTGTAAGATAAAAAGGGAAAAAAAGAAACAAAATTAGAGATGGTTAAATTTTGTTCGATAGATCAATATTGCTTAGAATGACTTCTGTGAAAATTGTTGCTATTTTTGCCCTTTATTTTACGATAGGTCGTCCTTTCAATTTGACAAGTTTTTTTTTTTCATAATGCTGGGTAATTTTTGGTTGAAAATGAAACAATCTTCAATTCACTAAATCAATTTGTTCAGGTTTCAAGAGACTTCCTTTGGAAGAGTACCGGTGGACAGTTTCACACACAATAAGAAATATATTTATAATCTTCTAAAAAAGGCGAATTTTGGAAATTTGTACATAAGGACACAAAACTCACATCAAACAACTTACAGAGCATTTTGTGCCCTATAAAACACAGGATAAGTGAACTCTATGCACCAGTCTCTGAACATTGTGAAAGGCATGCATGAGTAAAAATATTTTTGAGTGAAAGAGAATGCATAAGTGGCACATCACATGTTGCCATAGAGGGCGCACTGCCGTACATGTCAATCACAGTGAGCGGTCACAAATGAAAGACTCAAACAATAGCAATAAGAATCTATGTGACTGGCATAGCGGTGGGCATTAGAGATTTTGAACACCACTGACCATCAAAAAGCCAATGAGGATCCATAATAGATTCCTTGTGTGACGAGACAATGGCCCATCTCATTTGTAATTTAACTTCACAGTAGAAGAGAAAATCTACTGCTACCAAAAGATTTCCCAACACCACCCACCTATTGATAAAGGCTTCAAGTCCTTGTCTACGCTCCTCAATAAAATCTTCTTCAAATATTCCGTCATCACCTCGGAATGGAAGCTGCCTTTTCCATGCTTTTCCCGGTAAAGGCGGGACTACAATCTACAAGGAGAAAATACATTAATGGAAAGTTAACTACGTGCATTGAAGGTGAAATTTGCAAGCAGTATTTTTGATACAATGACAAGAGCCTACCGCCATGAGGAAGAATGCGTCTAGTCGTCCAAATTCTCAGTATACAGGTCCACAATCATTATTGATAACTATGGATTAGGCCAAACCATGATAGTGAAAAGGTTAAATGTGCAGTTATACATTTGTGTGGATGCATGAAGCTTTTGGGTACAGTGAACAGTATAGGAATGCTGAAATGAATGAAAGCCTGGACTTCACTAAAAGTCAGATTCATTGTTAAATTCACGATTAATTTTTCCATCAGTGATGAATTTGCTTTTGATTGTTGTCAGACTGCCTTCTGTCAAGCAAGTAATGAGTGTGCCACAAGAGAGATGATTTTTTGCCTTCTAATCACAGCTGTTAGAACCATTGACTAAACAATATCATGATCCCTAAATGCACTTTGAAATTTTGTACAAACTTTCTAAAGACTGTGGGCTAGATTAATTTGACTTGAAATTATTGAAAAGAGAGAGAGAGAGAGAGAGAGAGAGAGAGAGAGAGAGAGAGAGAGAAATGCCAAGGGAGAGAAGGGTTGCTGTATATGCATACTGATTTGCAATCTTTACACAACTTGCTTCAGTGTCGTTATTATGGATGGCAAGCAGGCGATGTGACTACAGTACCTCAGACATATCAACTTGTCTCCCTTCATACGACAATAAAATAATATTAGGGAGCTATATGCTACAAAAGTTACCAAGTATTTTATCTACATTCCCTTTGAATCCCAAACACCTAAGGAAAAATTTGACATCTATGCATGATTAGACTGATTTATTAGTTATGCATGGGTACTCTGTCAAATCCGACCCTGACCATGCGATTAGGGTCAGAGTACTTCGACACCCACATGACTCAATATTTCAGTGTTATTGATGATTCAATGAATGTAACTGAAATAGAACCAGGAAATGATACCAACAAAATATGAACTATTGAGCAGTTGCACAGAACACTATATCAAGTTAATGTGTAATGTGTTGATTACTTCCTGTATTGGTGTCTTTATTTCAATGAGGAAGCATATTTTCTTTGTCTTTACTCATTTGGTGTGACACGGAGACAGTGACGCTCTACATCAGAAATATTTTAACACCGTGCAAAGCTACATTTGCTAAAATCAAAATATGTAACTTCTAACCAAAAATCTGTCGGCCAGTACAAGATTTGATTAATCTCTCCATTTACAGCTTTTAGTCTTGGTAAGGCGGTGACATATCCTGATATAAAAACATGACAGAATCTTGACCAATTTCAATTCAATTTGACAATCTATTTTCTTGCTCATGACATCTCAAAAATATTTAGAATTCAGTGTCTTCATAGCTTGAAAAACAGATGAGCAATACTATGTAAATTACATATTCCTTTGTCATACAACCTAAGTCCTTTGTGTTGTCAATAACATATCAAATATATTTGTCCTGAAACACAGTGATGGCCAACCTCTCACGGTCCCTCTGAGAAAATCCCAAAATTAATCCTCTTTCTCACAGGGGATTACCGTTCACAATTGCCAGACTTAATATAATTCTAAGTACATCCCATTTTTCATGACCTTGCAGAGCCGAATATCTTGCACAAGTGCCATTTGATTTGCTTCGTTCAGTTCCTATCAACAGTCTGATCACCTAGGTTTATTGTCGAAATATGTGCAAAAATGAAATTATCCTAAGATTCAACTCAATCCAAAAAGGATGAAAGGTTTAAATGAATAAATAGAACAGCAAGAATAATTTTAATATTCCAAAATATAATATCAATGTTCAGACTATTTAATATTCATTTAATAAATAACTTGTCAAAGCAAACAGAACTTATGAAAGGTATATTTGGTTTTGACTGCAACTTAATCAAAATTTGGATGTCCTTTCACCAATATCTCACTTCAAAATTTTTAAACGTAATCCCTTGGGACAGAAAGAGGATTTTAATTCTCATTCTTTTTGTCTCTAATTCTGGAATGACAGCTTGCACACATCCACAAATCCGGTGAAGCATTTTTGTGATAACAAATTCTTTGCAATGGATAAATCACTCCCTATCAGTAACAGAAGAGTGTCTATCTTGGGATCGACTCATCCAGCCTTACCTTACTATCCCTCTCAAGTTCGGTCCGCAACCACTCAAAATCACTGTATCTTCGTCGCACTGACGACTCTTTCAATTTAAATACTGGCAAATTTGTCTGTAAATGAGAGAAAGACACATACCATGAAAATTATGATAAATACATGTACATGAGTTGGCCAGATTCACTCCATTGACTTGTCAACTGTATGTCTCACTCAAAGATCAATAAAAAAGAAATTAAACTGATAAAGAATTAATTAACAGTGTCTGTTTCTTCATTATCATATCGTTATCTATCATTAAGACTATTCCAGACAAGATACAACTCATCATGGAAATGGGATATTACAAAGTAATATTTTAAGTTTGTGATGTTATAGCTGAGGGCAACGATTAATAGGTAATACAATAGGATTAATAGGTCTGTTTGTCATACAGTTCATTGGATATGAAAATATTTGAACAACCTGGTAGGTTTGAGTGTAGTATGAAATCTCAGACTTTGAACCAACATGTCAAGCAACTAAAGCAGATAATTGAGATTTGGTGAAAGATTTTTTGCCACATGACATGTCTCAGTAAAACCATGATGTCAGGGCTACAATTATTTGGAAGTTCATTTTAGGGACCACAGATATAATTAAAACAGGCATTGATAACAAAAGTCATTTGTGTTTGACCATAAAAGCCTTCTCCTTTCCCAGAAATGAAGTTTGGCTGTGTGAAAACCTGAGGGCATAATTATGATGGCAACTTCCTAATAACAAGATAGAGCCACAGTGTTTGTGCTTAGGGCGGTACGCAGGTAAATGTTACCGCGGTTCCCCAGTAATTTTACCTGGGTTCCCCTTGGTATATCAATGCAATCAGATAAGGGGACAAGCGCAATGTTACCGGGGTTCCCAAATCATTTATTTACCAATATTCCCCAACCTTAGCAAAAACACTGATCCAGGAAATAAATTGTTGGAAGTTAACCCTTTACCTGCCAGACAGTATCACTTCCCCATCTGCCAAGTCAGTAAAAAGCGGTATTGAGCCAAAACCATATGTATTTTCACCCACTTGGCTTGGTATTTTATACATGTAGCAGCTTTAGTCTGTAAAAATCATGTTTACAGTTGTCTCTGTCTTTAGGTATCTTCAAGTCTTTGTTAAAATGCGCCATGCGGGACGTAAGTTTTGCTTTACTAGTTTTAACCAACTTGACCTGATGGTGAAATGAACTTGGCAGGAAAAGGGGTTAAAGTGCTGAAAGATTCTTAATTAAACAATAAACACTTCAAATAGTATCTGAACAGTGAAGCTAAATCCCTTTCCTAAAACACAATGAGTTATGTATGTCAAGTCTGTGTTTCAATTATCGACATTCCCTTTACTACAGTTACGTATTCACTGCAACAACATACAAGCATGCCATAGTGTTGTGTAGGAACCAATGCATTTGGCTTTACACACTGGCGCAATATTAATCATGACTGGAAGACAACTGCCAAAGCATGATGAACCACAAAATTTGGATCACGAGTTGTTCCATACTCCCATGAAGTTTCTTTATCCTGCCAAGTTCATATTTCACTGACAAAAGTTTGACCATTCTATGGCCTCTGAAAACATTTATGTAAACATGATTTTTACAGACTAAAGCTGCCATAATAGACAAAGTTAAGTGGATGAAAATACATTTGGTTATAACTCAATACCACTTCTCACTGACTTGCCAGATAAGGAAGTGATACTGTCTGGCAGGAAAAGGATTAATAAGTTGAAGACTGTACGATCAAGTATAACATCGCCAATTAGTGACAAGATAAAAACTGACTTTTCAATATAGCAAAACAATCAGTTATAGAATATTCGCTGGGCTGGCCCTTATTGAAATTTCATAAATATTTCAAGCTTAGCAGTAGACCATATGGCTTACAAGTTGTGCCAGTGAGCCGATCAACTCATGATATCTATGAACAGGTTTTGGGTCAACGTAGACTTCAAGACAATTCAGAACTTTTGATGATGTTTCTCAGAGTCATCCCAATGCTGTGTAGTAATACTCAATCATGGGAAATCTTTTTGTGTTGCTGACAACCCTTATGCATCAGTGATCCATCCTATTGAAAACAGACCACCGACTGACGGGTAGGCAGTCTGAAATGTTCTTTTAATATTTTATCTCGTGAGAATCTACGATATAAACAGCAATGGACACCATAAAGTAGCTGTGCCTGACAAATCTATAAACTTTCTAGCCAAGCAGAAGTATTTCCACTGCATCGTTCAATAAGTGAGGGATTGCGTTGCCAGGTACTGGCTGCTGCATGATTCCACAAAATCCCAGTTAATAAGAATGTTTACAACTACAGCATGTGCCATTTACAAAATTGCAGAGTTGGACAAGTTGAGCAAATATCGGGAGCATTTATTAAACCCTTTTCGCCCCCCCGAGCGCCCTTGTCCGTTATCCTCCCAAGTCAGTAGAAAACCGCCCCATAATATGTGCCTGCAAAAGATTGGCTCTCCTGCATGTTATCCTGCCAGGCATTTTGGCAGAAATCGCCCATTTTCAGGGTAGTTTTAGCCGTACTTATACGTGTTAGACTTCGATAATTTCTACATGCCCGTAGACAGGGGAAGGAGCTCAAGGGTTGCTGCAGAAAAAAATTGAGGTCACCGGCTTTGTTTGCCCCTGGGAGTGCGTCATTTTATTGCCGTTTCATGTTTATTTTTTCGGAAATAAACTCCTTCAGTATTACGCACGTCCGCTAGGCACAAACATCACCTCACTCGTCTGTTAGTCAGAGACCCTGAGGGTCGTGCTAGGGGTGCAGAAGCACCGTCAAACCTGTCCTGTTTCCCCAGGGTAGGGTCAATTGAATACGTACCTTCAACGACTTGGCAGTGTAGCACAAAACACTACGTTTTTGCCGTTGTATTAACGACATGGCTGAGCCATTGAAGCACAGCTCAACGTAGTTTAGCCAGCTCAGTTGGGAGTTGGCTTACGAGTGTTACCGTTCATTACTGACTTAATCGAGTGGTCCTCAGTCAGGTACGGGTTTGTACCGACATGGCTTGGGCTGCAGCTAACCAGTGATAACCAGTCACTACACCCAAGTCTTCAGTTCACTTTTGCGATGCACGGGTGCAACGCAATATGCTTCCATTGTTCTAGCCATCGACGTGTCCACATGCCTGGCAGCCATATTGTACTGCTAGCTGGTTTGCATAACAAAAGCAGTCCCTGCTAACTGCAGGCGGTATCCCCGTAGCATATTGACCTTATGTCACCTTTTGAATTCTCTGTACGCAAACAGCGTACGTAGTTACTAATGCGTCGGCAAGAGGATACGTTTGCCTGCAAACCAGAGCCAATACTTCGGACGATGGAATAAATAAAAAATCCAAAGCTACGTCCATTGAATGGCACGGCCAAGGCGGTGAAGGACGTTGCCTGGCTTGAACTTGCAGAGCTGAAGCCCAGCTTAGTACGTCGGACACCAGTTTGTAATGGTATTTTCCGAGTCGTTCATATCCGTGTTCCATCGGAGGAACAAGTCGAGCCGTCCCGTCAAAAATACGTTCTCATTTTCAGTCACGCACAACTGAATAAGTGACTTTCGTCTCGCACCATCGGCATATCTGCCAAGTCGTTTGCAAGAGGTAGCCTTCTAGATTAGCATTGCCGAGTTGGTCAAGTTCGGCAGCAATCTCTATAGTGCCAGGCAGCCAAGTACGTCCAACTCCGCCAGAAAACGTCACCATGCTATCCTGCCAAGTCCGCTAAAAAGCGGTAAAAAAAACCAGCCCCCCTCAGGTGTGGGGGACTGGCGGACAGGTTTCTGCACCTTTCCCTGTCTATCGACTCCCTGCGAACCCATTTCGAGGGGAAAAGGCGTTCCTTGTCAGAAAACCTCTCCTCGGATGACCCCTAAACGCACAGGGGATAGCAAAACGTAGTGCCGTCGACTTGGCAGGAAAGGGGGTACCCAAAAAGGGCCCGATTTCCACCGGGTTGGTAGAATAACGTCACCAGTGCTTAGATTCTGGCTACACAGAATTTCAAGCGGATTTTCACCGACTTGGCAGGAAAAGGGTTAAAAATAGAACGCACCTCAAGGACAGACATTCAGACCCTAAAATTTCTACAATTCTTTTCTGATCTACCACTTGGGGGGGGGACTCATTTTAAAAACTTTCACCATCTTAGATTTTCAAAAATTTTATTTTTACCCCATAGAGATAACACAGAGATGGCAGCCATTTTGAATTTCAAATATCACAAAACGTTGAGTAATTTGTATCGCCAGTTCCAAACTTTTGCAAGGTGACCCCTGATTTTTATTGTTGCTTTGGTAAGAGAATGGTTGAAAGTTTCATTTAGGAAGGTTTGAGCAAAAGTTTAAGTATTTCACTTTCGAGGCACATACTACCTTAATAATATTGTACAATTTGAGTTTCCTAGATGTGTCATATCGTAACACAGTCTTGATGTAAGACCAGACCCTGCAAGCCCTAAATCCCCCTTTAGTGGACAATGACTTACTGCTCTACTTGATATCTTTAAAACGAAACCTTTGAATCTCCAATGCCAATAAATTCCCTGGAACAGACCCATTTCAAGCATTATAAAACTTAAAGAGACCGTGAAAGAAGGGAATCAGCTACCCTTTACAGTTCACTACTTTTCTTTGCAGCTGACATGAATTGGTAAAAATACACTGTATATATGTTTGATGGCTGATAAATTATGGTAGTACAATGCCATGTGTCTTGTCATGGTATCCATCAACTTCCTGCATGCTCTAGAGATTGATATCATTCAGGGTGTCATGTTATTTTATTTTTATTATCATTAATATGTAGCTGCAGTTGCAACTTTTGATGTATTACGACCAATCTTCCTAACGGATAGTTTTGCATTCCTCTCTCAAAAATCCTATCAGTGTCAACATGTCAACATAACCTGTAAAGTGTAGACGTATGGTATCATTTTTCAGAACTGAGTGACATTCAATATGAATATTAATCAAAAATGATTTTTTTTTCACAACAATACTACACACTATATGATGTACATCATGTTGGTAAGGCTAACTCTTTGTACTTCAATATTCTCTAGAGGGAAGAATAAGAAATGTCATCACTGTCGTGTGAAAAAAATTCAAAAAGTCACACTTTTGTTTCCTACCACTTTTTTCAACTCAATTATATATTTAAAGGTATACTGTCACCTGTTCAAATTTTGCCAGAGTTACCATGGAAAGAGAAAATCTAACCAATCACAGATTTTAAGCAGGTGGCCGCTTTTTAAAAACAGCGCCCTCACATGGGCATTTTGAATACTAAGGAACGCCCTTTTGACCATATATGGGCATATTTAGATTGCAGGTGACTGTACACATTTAAACTTGAGCCAAGGGCCCTTCACAATGGAAGAAACGCGTTGACTGAATTCAGTGAGGAACACGTGCAGCATGATGCGCTCCACTCTTTGCAATCACTTGAGGCATGGGGCACTCTCTTACCTCCATGCTAGAAGCATGCAGGTAGGCTACCTCCATGCTTGAAGTAACTTATTATAGGATAAAGCCCGAGTACGAGGGCTCTTCTGGTATATAAAGTCCAACCCAACGATAAAATGTCGAGGCCGCAGGCTGAGACATTTTATCGTAGGGTTGGACTTATATACCAGAAGAGCCCGAGTACGAGGGTTTTATCCGACTCAAAACTATCGCCCCTAACTGATATATTTTCGTTTTCAATGTGTTTACGTCAACCGTCCCCTTTGTCAATGTAACATGTTTAGGATATGAATTAAAACTTTTATTTGTGAAATAGCCTTCCAAGTAATGGAACATCCTATAAATGCCCTGGGCACATTATATAAATGCCCTAGGGCACAGCAGATTTTGTGTTGCAGCTTGTTTCCGCGCGTGTTTACCAAATTTGAATATTAAAACGTACCAGATGTCTACAGAATATGACATGTTCACTTTGATTGGACAGTACTTACTACGGCGCTGTCATTCGTTTCTGGAATTCGGTGACCAAGGCTTTATGAGTAAATAAAACACCCTGAATTTGAGCACTCTGATTGTTCAATCAACAGAAGATAGTTTTTAATTTCTTTTACACAAGGCTGTCACTAGGCTGTTCACACCCCATTCTATGTTAACAGCACATCACTCACTATTGACAATGGGTTTGAGTCAGACCATGGTGGGGAAAGCGTGAAAACAATGTTGATGCATGTGATAAGTATGTGTCCAGTATAATGTCATTGAACTACATGCAAAGGTTTGCAATTTGTGACAACAATCATTATGCTAATAAGAATATATTTCTGGGAGAAAAAGGAATTACTATTAAATCACTGCATTGTTTAAAACGGATTTGTGTTTAAAGTGGAGTTGACATTGTGTTTTGTTTTATTACTCTTTCAGCATCTTTCAAGAGGATGATAAAGGAGACTTCTTAAAGCTCCATAAGCTGTATCTTTTTGCTATTTTTCAGAACTTTTGTTTTGTGGTTTCCCTACACTTTCTGCATTGAATCCCTAAACTGTAATTTAATGCCAAGTATTTAGCATATCAACACAACTTCTATGAGTATAATCTACATTAGTATTGTTGAAAATTGTATTCAAGTCCGGACTAGAATTCATTTGTAAACAATAAACAATGATCACTACACACACACAAGCTCTGTTGACAAAAAGAATACTCGAAATTTCAGCATGACAAACGGATTAGGGTCAGACATGGTAGTTGATATACAGAAGCAGAATACTGAAAAACTTGCCACAAATTACAGCTTATGTCCCTTTAAGAAACATGAAGGTTTGCCATTATGATCTCAAAGGGTGTAAACTTATTACTTAGTTTAATTAAGGCCAGTAAAGATACACAACATTACTGAGCTTTGAACCCCTGATAATTTTCATCCATGTTGTCATGATACGCTTAGGTTATCGGCACTTACTCTTTTCCTGCCAAGTTCATATTTCACCATCAGGTCAAGTTGGGTAAAACAAGTGAAGCAAAATATATCCTGTGTGGTTCATTTCAACAAAGATTTGAAGGTCCCTGAAGACAGAGATACTGTAAACGTGATTTTTCCAGACTAAAGCTGCTAATAACATACTAAACAAAGCAAAGCGAGTGAAAATATATATGGTTTATGCTCAATACTGCTTTTTACTGACTGGGGAAGTGATACTGTCTGGACAGTAAAGGGTTAAAGATTGGTAAATATAATTCAAAGGACCTTTGCTAGTTTTCCGTGCTAGCACAACAAAACTATGTGCCTGTTCCATGCCTGTTCTAACCACACAAGCGACTGAACATAAGGAATGAAACCCTTAAACCGTTTAAGTTGGGAAACAGAATGGTGAATGTTGATAGGGGCACACTTACAAGTGTCTAACTATTGCAACAGAAGAAGAACATAACAGAAAGCAGGTGTTGAATAAACGAAATATTTTATCAATGGCTTCGAGGAAACGACAAAATTAAAGTGATTCGATCAATATTTGGCATATCACATACACCCCTGTCACCCAGTGTCCTGGTCGACAAACGTAATAAAAAGTGAAAATATGTCGAAAATTTGCACTTGTTTATTACGTTATGTAAACAAAGTTCTCGGTTATCGGAGAGCCGCGCCATCAAAACTAAACTAGTTCTTCGTCGACGAATTCTTTGGTATTGATACTCTTTCACCGGAACTCTAATCCATTCAACGTGTTCGATGTTCATTCACACAGTTGTACACCTACCGGATATCCATAGGGACTACACTTTTAGCCGCAGCAGAGGATACGTGGTGATCTTAGAAAAGTCAGTGAAAACTGGGAATATGTAAATAGATGAACGTAAATTCTTCAGCGACTAGAAAGTAAATGTTTTAAAAGTGAATGCAAGAAATGATTTATAAAGGAGTTGCTTGAACACGCTGTAATGTGAGTGACCGTGAGGTTCCACCCCTTAAAATGAGAATCGTTATTTTTACTTACCCTCATTCTCACTTCATAATCTGAATACCTCTTCTTGCCGAATCCGTGTGTTTCGGGATTGCATACATCTATTTCTAGAAAGTTTGCCGGGGCCGCATAGGCGTCGTCTAGGGTTTGTTTTTTGGCATTTAGTCGACGCGTATCCGCACTAAGGTCTTCCGCCATCTTGAGGGCTGTACGTAAATGGTTGCTCTTTCTCACAACGTTTTTTATTCACTCCTACATATGCAATAATAGTACTTTAAACACATATTACTAACAATGTTTAAAATTTACATCGGAATTTTATTAGTTTTTATTAGTTCTTTGCGAAAATTGTGGGTATAAAGTTTAATTTAAGAAGGTATCGAACATACAATTCGTTTTGTCTGGTACGAGGTCAAAATGTCGATGTAGCTGCCTGTAGGAAGTGACGACATAAAGTAAAGGTCACAAGTAGTGAAGTATGGCGAACCGTGTCGCGTTGACGTCTAAAGAATTTTGCCTGTTTTGTCAACAGATTCGGTTGAACGGAAGACCAACAGCGCGGTTTAAGACCACTGCTGTTGTTTCTGAAGGTAATGTGAAAATATAAAGCCTGTAAAATTTTAAGTTTCCACGAGAAAGGATTGTTGACACACATTGCGGCTTCGCCGGTATACGTGCCGGTGGCCGGCCGGTCAGCTGTGTGTCACTGTCACCATTTCCATGTTATATTGCGGTCTACGGCTAATAGCTACAATAACTGTAGTCTACGGGCCGTGTGCCGGCTTCTTCTGTCGTGTTGGCTGTCTAGACAGAAGAGACGGCGCATGGCACGCGGAATATTGCAGCTATCGCGGTATATGTTTTTACCACTGAGTGATTCAACGTCTGTGATCGGGAAAAGAGGGTTGCCCAGGATGTTACTATGTCCAGAATATTAGCATAAATATACTTCAGAATGTTTTAAAAATGTTCAATTACAGTTTTGCAAGACAAAACTAATATATACGCATTGTGATGGAAGGACCGTACATGACAATTAAATCTTAGTGTGAATGGCTTCCCAACACACACCTCTTTGATTGTAAAACTGTGACAGCGGATTAAAAGCACTACCAGTTACATTTACCATGGATGTAAAAAATAGATTTTTTATGTCCATGCATTTACAAAACTGTCACAAGATTAAAACAACAGATGTTTCGGGTACAACCCCTCGTAAGTTGAAGAGTGAAACCACAGGGGGAAGAAATCATCCCCTGGGTGGGGAGGGAAAATTTTTTGTGCGGTTTACCGTATTTGATTTTATTAATTTTAACTGATATTTCAAATAAAGAGTTCAACTCCAAACCGTCTGACTGCTTTCTTTATTACTACAAGTAGTTTTTAATTTTGACTGTGGTATTCAAATAAAGATTTCGAACACCGTCTGACTGCTTTATATTTACCGACAGTCCTTATCTCCTCTCCAACTTGTGTATGCACCACTCTAATTGCTCCGAAAACATTGCCAACTTGCTAATCCCTGTCTGTATCAGCAGATTATTAATTGATTAAGTCAACACCACAGCCTTATTTTACTACGTGTGTGTGTGTGTGTGTGTGTGTGTGTGTGAGACGGCTGTGGTTTTGACTTAATCATATTGATCCGCTGATACGGACAGCAGGTAAGCAAGCTGGCAATGTTTTCAGAGCATTACAGTGGTGTATACACAAGTTGGAGAGGAGATAAGGACTTGTTTGGTAATATATAAAGCAGTCAGACGGTGTGGAGTCAAAATCTTTATTTGAAATACCACAGTCAAAATTAATAAAATTACTTGTAGTAATAAAGAAAGCAGTCAAACAGTTGGAGTTGAACTCTTTATTTGAAATATCACAGTCAAAATTAATAAAATCAAATAAGGTAAACTGTTGCGGCAAAAAATCCTCCTCCCTACCCAGGGGACTGATTTCTTCCCCTTGTGGTGAAACCTGAACGTCTGTTTGTTTTACAGTAATCTCCTGACACCCAGTATTTTGTCCTCTCTTGGACTGTGCCAAGCCAGCGTGTGGCCAACGTAGTCACAGCTGTGCCAGTTACTCCATGGGACAAGTTTGACGACCACAGTCCCTTCGTGGACAGTCGAAAACTTAACAAATGACTGACAGTTACCGACAATTGATATATGAGGTGAAAGTGTTTCATCAGTGAATCCATGCAGTGCATCACTCATCTTTTTTTCAGGTCCAATTTACCAGTTGTTTCCCACCATCGTTGTTTGCATATACTGCTTCTGTATTTTAGAGGTTGGGAGGGTCTATGACATAGTTGACTTTTCACTGGTCATCTCTGTCACCAGTTGTCTTTTGGCATTGAATGGACTCTTATTCAGTCTCTTGTGCACCTGTGATTTTCCAATACCTCTGCTGTATTCCCATCTAATTACATGATTCCATCTAGGTGATTGCTGTCCATCATTTGCTCTTGTTCTTTGGTTGTCGCAGAGTAGAGGAAATTTAATAATATTTGACCTCACTTGAATATTTGCCTGTCTTCCCGATGCTTCAGAGTCAACTTGCAGTCTATGGGGCACCACTGAACGGAAACACAGTTTATGATGTATGGAAGTTAGGTGATCACATTCAAATCCATTTATCAGACACCAAGATATTAAATAACTAATAATGATAATTTTATTCCAGTGAAACCTGTAGTCAGCTCAGCAACTCTACATTATGAACAGCCTAAGATAGAGTCCAAAATCAAAGCCAATCCAAGCATGGGACCATTCAGGTATTACACTGCTCTGGTCCAGAGAGGAGAACTACATGAAGACAGTTACCAAAAGAAGATTGTGAAACACTTACAAGATTTAAATGATAGGATAGATGGCTATAAACCAGTTGAACTAAGCTTCCTTGAAAAGGTTGGTCAATAACCCCTTAATCCCCTTTTCCTGAATGTACATACCACCAGCGTTCACCCTCCCCCTCCCATTTATAAACCTGCTCACCCCAAATGGCAACGTCCCACAGTTTTGGTGGTAATAGGGTAAAAAACTACAGCAGTTATTTACCACATTTACGAAGCTGCACTGCAGCTTGACATTTGATGGAAGTCCCCAACTTTCAGACGTTCAAAGGGCATCTTTCTTTATCACTCACTGTTCTCCACAGCTCCGAAAACCAGAGGGGTGACTAATTACATAACAATATACAATTTGCATATTCTTTGTGTTTTAAAAATATATTCTTTTGGGTATTAACATATTAACCCTTTGCACCCTGACCCCCTGGTGACCTATGACATCATGCAGACATTTTTTTCCGAGCCGGGCTCAAAGGGTTAAGAGATTGCTCAAAAAAAAGATGGGTAACACATCCCTCGAAAAGCCGAGGATACCACAACATTGGCACTTTAGGTATTATCAGATAATATTATGTAAGTTCTCTAATCTAGAGTCTCATGGTAGACGAGTGGGGAAGTGGCCGATGCCCGACATGCTGTGTTATCGGATAATATCGGATAAAATCGATAATATTGTCTAACATCTAAGTTAGAGTCTAATATTAGACAAGTGGGGAAGTGGCCAATGCCCGACATACTGTTTAATCAGATAAAATTGATAATATCATCTAACGTCTAAGTCAGAGTCCAATATTAGATGAGTGGGGAAGTGGCTGATGCCCGACATGGTGTTTTATCAGATATTATTGGATAACATCGATAATATCGGATAAAATTGATAATATCATCTAACATGTAAGTTAGAGTTAGAAGGGCTGGGAAGTGGCCGATGCCCAAAACACTGTTTTATTTGATAATATTATCTATGTTAGATCACTTTGGTCTCATGATCCTGAATCTTTCTAACTTAGACATCTTAGACGATATTATCAGATAATTAAAAAAGCCTATGTAGCGCCTTCATGGAAAAGCCCTTGTAGAGAACCCAGCATTCATACTTACCCTCACTTACTTCTCTAGAAAAGTACCTTTTCGGCCAATCATCAGTTAAAATAGGAGAAGCTGACAAAATTATTTTGAGTAAGGTTTGAAGGCTATGGAAATTCTGATCACCTTTTTCTATAAACATATATTGCATTTTATTTCACCTCAAAAGAAGTGCCATTCTGTCAAGATACTATGGGCATGGTGCTTACACAAGATAGGGAAACATACCTATGTCTGTCAAATTGAATCAGTCACACACTGTGCGAAAATGTTTACTTGCTCTTGTAAACCTTTGTTAAGTTCCACTGAAGAAACACAGCATGTTTGTTTCAATGGACAATCACACTGTGTCCTGTCAGGAATTTTTCATTCCAAGATTAACAATATAACTCACCGAGGGCTATTTTGTACATTTCAGATGTTTGGAAGAAAGAAGAAAAAACCAGGCCCGAAGGGACTTTATCTCTACGGCAGTGTAGGGGCCGGCAAAACCATGATAATGGACCTATTTTACAAATGTACAGATATCGATAGGAAAAAAAGGACACATTTCAATTCATTTATGTTAGATGTCCATTCAAGTAAGTGATTTCTGATAGCTGCTTTTCCTTGCTTTTCATTGATCAATAAAGATATGTTGATATGTGAAAAAGATATTAACCAAGATTTAAAAATATATTCACCTATGTAACATGGAGGATACACATATTCCCTGTTATCAGCTTCAACAAACTTTGAGTTCATAATTTTTACACTAAAAATCACTGTCTTTTATCCTTGGTAGTTCAATATTTGTATTTAACCCTTTGAGTGCCAAAGTCAATTTTTGTCGCCCTTATAAAATAAACCTCAGTCAATTTTCATCAGATTTTTGCCAAAATTTTGATAAAAAATTGTGGCCGATGAAATGTCTTGTTCATGTGGTCCAAAATTATAAAAAAAAAAATACAGAAAAGTTCATAAAAATTGGTAAAATGTTGCACTAAAATTTTGGTGGGAAAAAATGCAGCACTCAAAGGGTTAAAACAAGGTAGGGTATAATAGGGGATGGGTGAACGCAAAGTCAGTGCTTAACTTGTACTTTTTGTTAGCAAGAATTTTTGACATTAAACACCTTTGAGACATCAGTTGTTTTCCTTAAAGTTAAAAAAAATTGACTTTTCTCTTCCTTTTTTTAACCAGAAATTCATGAACTTAAAAAACAGCAACCCAAAGTCCCCCCCGGAAAGAAACCAAACCCGTTCGACCCAATCAAACCTGTAGCTGAAATAATCACAAATGAGAGTTGGCTTCTCTGTTTTGATGAGTTCCAGGTAGGTCATTATCAGAAGACAATGATTTAAGGTAAAATGTGCCTCAGAGACAGACAGTCAGACTCTAACTTTTACAATGTTCTTTAGGTCTACCACTTGGTGGGGCTCATTTTGAAGCTTATGGAGTAACCAAAGTTTTTATGGGCTCATTTTGGTGAAAAATCAAAATATCTAATTTTTCCTCATACAATTAACACAGGGATGGCAGCCATCTTGAATTTCAAATATCAGTAAATATTGGGTAATTTGTTTCTCTTGTACCAAAATTTGCATGATTGCCCTAGATTTTCAAAAAGAAAGGATTAATGTATCCCTGAGGAAATTTTGACCAAAAGTTTTAAAGTTTCAATTACTTTACGGTAGAATCAAGTCGTCCAATGATCAATACATTTTTCCACCTCTCAGGTGACAGATATTGCAGATGCTATGATCCTTAAAAGACTTTTTACAGAATTATTTGACAATGGTGTGGTTGTCATAGCAACATCAAACCGACATCCAAACGACCTTTACAAGAATGGACTCCAGAGAAGTCACTTTGTGCCGTTCATCAAAGTCCTTAAGGTAAGGAAAATACTTTTACCAAATCTTGTTAATTGACTTAAAGGAAGTGGGTTGTCCCATCTGCAGCTGTGTGGCTTTCTTGTTGATAAGCGTTGCCTCTTCCCAGAAATTTGCGATGTCGAAGAAATGCAAAGATATTCAGCATTTGATGCATGTTCACTGTCCACCAGTTTTGTAGCTTTTCAAACACTGCAAGATTTTGCCAAATGGACTAAAATGATTGTTTCCTTTGATTTTTTGCTCACGTGTTCACACACGTGAGCATATGGTTTAGCCATGTCTGTCTGTGTGTGTGTCTGTATCCCCATTATCTCAAAAACAGCTAAAGGTATTTCAGTCAAATTTGGTAGACATCTTCAGAATTCAAATGGCTAGAACTGAAAAGGTTTTGGTGGGCGTGGCTTGCATATTAATGAAGTTATCACAGTTTTAATTTTTCTGATACATGGTAGTCTATGGGAAGCCGGTATCTGTGGTTTGAGGGCGCTATCCCCAAATTACACTCTGGCTAGAACGATGCTGAAGTTAGACTTGGTTTCGGATTCGGTTTCGGATTCAGTTTCGGATTCGGTTTCGGATTCGAGTGACTGAAAGAAATTTTTCAGCCGATTAAGTTATACTGTGGAATACTTGGAATTTTATTTGCTCTGGAGCTGGAGGTCTGATTTTTGGTATATAGGGATAGCTTAGCAATACAATTTTTTGACAAATGCCATCGTGACCTCGATGACCTTTGACCTTGAATATACATATATGTCCATAACTCAGTAACCACAAGTGCTACACCCTTCATATTTGGTATGATGGGAGACCTTATGACACCACATCCTGTACCTCATTAATTATGTGCATATCTAATTCTGAGCCAGCCAATAGAGCTAGAGGTCTGATTTTTGGTATATAGGGATAACTTAGCACTACAATTTTTTTGACAAAATGTCATGTGACCTCGATGACCTTTGACCTTGAATATACATATATCTCCATAACTCAGTAACCACAAGTGCTACACGCTTCATATTTTGTATGATGGGAGACCTTATGACACCACATCCTGTACCTCATTAATTATGCGCATATCTAATTCTGAGCCAGCCAATAGAGCTAGAGGTCTGATTTTTGGTATACAATTTTTTTTGAGAAAATGTCATGTGACCTCCATGACCTTTGACCTTGAATATACGAATATGTCCATAACTCAGTAACCACAAGTGCTACACCCTTCATATTTGGTATGATGGGAGACCTTATGATACCACATGCTGTACCTCATTAATTATGTGCATATCTAATTCTGAGCCAGCCAATAGAGCTAGAGGTCTGATTTTTGGTATATAGGGATAGCTTAGCAATACAATTTTTTTGACAAAATGTCATGTGACCGCGATGACCTTAGACCTTGAATATACGTATATATCCATAACTCAGTAACCACAAGTGCTATACGCTTCATATTTGGTATGATGGGAGACCTTATGATACCACATCCTGTACCTCATTAATTATGCGCATATCTAATTCTGAGCCAGCCAATAGAGCTAGAGGTCTGATTTTTGGTATATAGGGATAACTTAGCAATACAATTATTTTTGACAAAATGTCATGTGACCTCGATGACCTTTGACCTTGAATATACGTATATGTCCATAACTCAGTAACTACAAGTGCTACACCCTTCATATTTGGTATGATGGGAGACCTTATGACACCACATCCTGTACCTCATTAATTATGCACATATTTAATTCTGAGCCAGCCAATAGAGCTAGAGGTCTGATTTTTGGTATATAGGGATAGATTAGCATTACAATTTTTTTGACAAATGTCATGTGACCTCGATGACCTTTGACCTTGAATATACGTATATATCCATAACTCAGTAACCACAAATGCTACACGCTTCATATTTGGTATGATGGGAGACCTTATGACATCACATCCTGTACCTCATTAATTATGTGCATATCTAATTCTGAGCCAGCCAATAGAGCTAGAGGTCTGATATTTGGTACACTGGCATAAGTATTTGATAGAAGTTTTATGCAAAACTACCAGGTTGAAAGGATGACTTTTAGTACCATTTTAACAAATGTGCCAATTATTCATTAGGTAGTTGCAGATCTAATTTTTCTTTTGCTCTAATGCTGCCACTTGTGTCGAAACCCGGTCATCGCAGCGATGTCTGTCTGTCTGTCTGTCTGTCTGTCTGTCTGTCTGTCTGTCTGTCTGTCTGTCTGTTGGTCCGATATCTCTAAAACGGCTGATCAGATCAGAATCAAATCTGGTACATAGATTCAGTTAGCAAATGGCAAGAACTGATTAGTTTTTGGTGGGTGTTGCTTGCATACTTTTTGCTCCTTTGCATAATTAGTGATTTTAGAAAAAATGGATATACATTAAAAACGACTTCACACAATTTGATGAGATTTGCTACAAATGTTGATCACACCAAAATATATCAGCAGTGGGGACCATTAAGGGGTGACATGAAAGATAGTTGCTAATTTGCATATTTTATGAGCTTTCCTAATTAGGGATATATTTCTGATTTTACTCGATCAAAATCGACCAAACTTGGTATGTATATTAAAGATACTATGATGTAACATTATTGAAAGTCATTGAACAGTTTTACTTCAGCCAATTCCGAATTTGCATATTTAATAAACTTTCCCAATTAGGGATACATATCTGAATAACTTGATTGAACTTGTTGAAACTTGCTATATACATCAAAGATACTGTGATATAACATTATTGAAAATCAAAAGACATTTTTACTTCAGCCAATTCCTAATTTGCATATTAAATAAATTTTCATAATTAGGGATATTTATCTGAATTGACTTGATCAAAATTGATGAAACTTGCTATGTACATTAATGACACTATAATACAATATTATTGAAAGTCATTATTCCAGCTAATTACATATTTGTATACTTCATGACCTAATCGACGGTGATTATTGTTCATTATGTTGATCATAATATTTCAATGAAGTTGCAAACATGTGGCAAAGGTTCAAGTTTACACATAACTGCAATATTTAATGAAACACGTGAGCATTTTCAGTTCATATCTGGTTATGAAGCTGCTTTTGCCACAGTTACCAGAGTCATTACAGCCGCCATTTTAAAATTTAGATATGCACAAGAGATGTGTGGATAGGTTGTGAATAGCAACATACCCACTGTATGGGTCCAATAATTACAGCCGCAGATGGGACAAACCCTTCCTTCATCCCAAGCCATACTGCAATTCAACATTATCTTAAGGGGTATGTTCTTTTGAATCAATATGAAAGTCACATTAAGACATGTCAAGCAAATTAGTATTTTACAGAAAATTTGACCCATCATTCATCTTTGCCACCTTTCAACCCTTTTTGCCAAATGTAAAGGTCCAACCACTCTATAATAATATAATGAAGTCACCCAGAGCTGCCATGACAACAGAATTCAACTGTAAGAGCAATTTTCCTTTTAACATTTCAAACAGTATTCAATTTGCGTCACAAGAAAGTCACTGCATAGTTTTACAGCCCTACATGGATTTAATATATGTTTTTTCTACATTCACTGTACAGGATCACTGTGAAACAATGTCTTTAACACAAGGAATAGATTACAGGCAAATGGGCAAGTATATAAACTTAGAAACTCTGCCTGCTTTTTTTTTCAAAAAGATAGATATATTCTGTAGCATAAATACTCAAGTATTACACTCAGCATCTCAATGATATACCTGTATTATATTTTGTGGTGTTTTACTTGGATAATATCAGAACTATAAAATTAATTGAATATTAGCATTTTACACCAGCAAAGGATCAAGTTTAGTGGGAACAGCTGGACTAGCCAAATGATGGTGTGATAACAGGATAATGTCAAAGGTTGTAACAGGCATGCCTCATTAGGGAACTGCATAGAATCCGGGCAGCAGTAACAAACATCAGCGATATTGGCAGCCTTCCAACCTTTGACAAGCTACTTGCACTTTTTAACCTACAGTGGTGGCCTATAGCGGAGAATGCTAACAAACCATGCAATAAATGCTGTGAAATATTTTGTTCAACCATTTGAGTGCAAAAGTCAATTTTTTACACCTCAATAAAATGTAATCCATAAAATTTTTTCTGGTCAATAGTCAAGACAATTTTTTCCAGATTTTCTCCACAATTTTGATAGAAAACTATAGCCACCAATATTAATACAGCACCCAAAGGGTTAATTAGCTCCACAGAAACACATTTACTGCATCTGAATTTATTTCATTGATCCCTTTATATGTCATTGGTAATATTTTTGGCTTTTGTTTGTGAATAATATCCAAAGTAAACATTGATTGAAACTTAGGTAATTTTCAGGCCGCATCATAATGAACCAGTAATAATCAATGTTCATTCAACTCATCAATGTTTATCAGTGTTCATCAGTGTTTATCAATGTGTATCAATGTTAATCAGTGTTCAATCATATTCCTCAGCATAAATTTACCTGAAAGAACCTGAAAGAATTCCTTATTTAAGAACAGATTTTGTTTTTCTGATGTTTTTCCACACAGGTCTTCCGTCGGATGGTGATGTGTATTTTATAAAAGGTCTCACCGACGCTGATGCAGAGTTGGATCACATCTTTGGAGAACTTGCAAGAAGGGAGGATGCCCGTAAGTCACTTATTTCGTAGGCAGTTAGATTTTGGAATGAAAATATGGCTTTTCAAAATAAATACTAAGCTGAACACCAATAATTTCATCTGACAGACATCTCTCAGCCAACATGGCGTGCCACTGACTCAAGAGTGTTTCTTTGACTAAAAATTTGCACACTAAATTTAAAATATATGGCTGACTCATGGAAACTCCATGAAACTCCTTAGTTGACAAACAATGGGTTCAGAAGTTGGAGAGCACGCCTGCAGCCAAAGTTTTCAGCAGACTGAAAGACCTAACTCTTGAGGGCGCTTTTCAGTTGGTGTCATTGTCAACCCCATCAGTAGACTGGCAGAGGCCCAATACAATTAGTGGGCTTTTCCCTGTTATGTAGAATAGCTCAGCGCATCATCAAACAGCAACAGAATTTTACCAAACTGTGGTTACTGTGAGGGATTGATAAACATGCACAAATTGTACTTTCATATATAAAGATATGCGTTCCACACAGTTTCATCAAGAAGCGAATTTGTAAGGTTATCTTCTCTACTTTTCTGCAGCCGTTGAATCTCGTACTCTCCATCTACTTGGGAGGAAGTTAGAAGTTCCTGTCTGTTGTGGTGGTGTCGCTGATTTTACATTTCATGATCTTTGTGTCAAGGTGAGAAGCTGTATGCTACAGGGAATTTCCAAACCTCAAACTGGTCATCGAACTGTACTGCAAGCTGGACAACAGATGCCATTTCTAATTTGTCCCCACGGACGAAGTCTGGGGAACTTATATATTGGGTGCCATGTGTGCTTGCGTCCACAGAGATATCTCAGACACACTCATGCTGATTTCTTTGAAACTTGGTACAAGGATAATACATTATGGCATACATATATTCATGTATTGGTTTTGGGATACGATCCAATATGGCCGCCAGACGGCCATTTTTTTTTCTTGTTAACCACCATTATGCATACATGACTTTCTGCTGTGTTGAAAATATGGTCAACAGCCTGAGACTTTTATGACTCAATTTATGGCAAAATCGTAAACAGAGCACTCATAAGCAGCAGAATTGATACATAATTTTGATTTTTTGTCCTGAAAACAGCCACGAGGTGCAGCTGATTACATTAAAATCTCCAAGGAGTTCCACACCGTTATCATCCGAGACATACCTCAGATGACAATGTGTCAGAAAACTGAGGCCAGGAGATTTATCACACTCATTGATAATTTCTATGACAACAGGGTAAGTATCCATCGACAACACAAGTTACCATAGGAACGTACCCACCGAAAATTAACATCTCTTCTCATAAATAAGGCTTTATTAAATCTTTGAAAAATCGTCACAGTGAATTTCTGTTGCTGAAATTGATGTATATTTCCAAAAGCTAATATTTAAATCCCACTCAGAGCTCCCATAGTACATTGATACCCGTCAGGCCCTGTTGAAGTGATAAAATGAAAAGTTGTTTTTGTTTCTCAATTTTGATGATATAAATTCCTGTAAATGTCTAATAAATCATAGACAGCAGTCTTCCCCCTCTGTTGTCTATGAATTAACAAACATTTCGAACACTAGCACCTGTATTTTCAGGGCTTGAAATACCCGGGTGCACACTGCTCTGTGCATGTCCATGCTAGCTTGGTACACTTTAATAGCCAGACCAATGCACACACTGTGCATGTAAAAAAATCATTTAGCATATGTTCAGAAGTTTGCCCGAACATGCTAAATCATCCAGTTTTTGAACGTTTTAACCCTCAATGTTTCCGCATCTTGTTATGTTTTTTTTTAAATGAAAATTAATTTTATTGACAGTGTGAATTCTGTATGCAAAACAGAGTAGCTGGAAATATATAGAGCTACCTTTGCCCTGCAATTGTACTCCATGCCAAAAGATGGTCAAACTCAGAAGACCCATATATGGCTCTATGGTTATAGAATGCTAAAGCAGGAACGATTGAGAGGATGACTTGGAAATATATCATGACCTGGTTGCTATGCACACACAGGGATGCAGGAGCGTGTTGATGAAAAACTTAGGATGCATAGTATGCCATGTTGGCAAAAAAATATCATTTCAAGTTGTGATAATTTGTTTTGTTGTTACAAGTGTTATCTTGTAATTTCAGGTGAGGGTAGTCATATCAGCTGATGTTGATGCTCACGATTTGTTTCTAACGACTGAAGTTCATGAAGATGACGTCAAAGCAGCAAGGATCATGGTTGCTGATCTTGAGATGTCGGCGGTGAGTCCAAAACTGATCTTTCTCAAGTTGCTTGTAACAGCAGTTTGTATTCTACAACAGAACTGGACTTTAGAACTAACACTAATAAACTGATACGGTATGTTTTCAATTGGTGCGATGTAATGGAAGTGATTTGGGATATGCTACTATTGTGGTAATGATGAGGTGTGACATGATTTAGGGATGTGCTATTATTGTGGTCCAGTGTGATTTGATATGATATGGTGTTATGTGAGTGAAATATGATATGACATGATATGATTGAGCTATGATTGAAAAAGAATTTTGTTATATGAACAACTGAAATGTTTTATATGATTTATGTATATGATATGATACGATATGATCAGATATGATGAAATATGTCATGATATTGCATTCCATGATATGGTAGAACATTAAAGCCCCAATAGCTGCTAATTTTATGAATTATTTTCATGATTTTATTTTCAAGCCACAGTTGGTTTGTGTAAATGTACTTACTGAAGGACATATATTGAAGTATCACTGCATGCTGATTTTGACCATGCCCACACATTTTAACAGGTTTAATAATAAACGGGTGCCGCACCCATTAAATGGCGCCCCGGCGGGAAAATACAAAAAACAGTATTTCCTGCATATATACCTCGTGATCATACCAGAAACAAGCATGATGCCATTTTCTTGAATGCACAACACACGATGGCTAACATTTTGTTGTTGTAATTTCTATTTTCTCTTTCATATGATTAGTTTTCGAAAATGGCGGGAAATCTAAAATGACGTTAAAACCTTTGAATTTACATGCCATTCTCGACACTCATGGCAGCGTTATACACTTTTTCAGTCTCTAATGGGTCTTATTCAAAGAAAACTCTTGGAAAACTAAGGATATTTTGAGATCGTTTTATTAAACATTTGCAGGTATTGGGGCTTTGAACTTGAACTTCAGTGGAAGAATAAATGTGATTATTCCATGATTGTTGTGTTTGGTTTCAGCTCAGTTTTCAGGCTAGAACCGTAAACTTGCATAGCTAGTCAGTTTTGAGTCATTCAAAGGTCCATACTTTCAAGAAGTAGCAGGTTGTTTTGTTAATATATTTCAAAAACAGCCACCTTTTCTACTAACCGTACTTTTGGATCCATTCTGTTAAATGTCGTTGTCAAACGCAAGATCAAGATCACTCAACGAGCATAAATTTTGTATCTGTGACTATATGGAAAAATTGGCAAAGGCAGCTTGTGGAATTTCACTCTATTTGTTAACAGATTGCTATCAATCATTTTTCTCTGTACAGGATGCAGCCAGTGCCAGCATATTTACAGGAGAGGAGGAGATTTTTGCCTTTAACCGAACCATCTCTAGACTAGTGGAGATGCAGTCTTGTGAGTACTGGCTAGGACAAGACAGCCATGAGGATGAGGAAGAGGATGAACATTATGAACATTGAAAATAGAACAATTCTTCCACCAATCACATTACTTGGATTGAGAGTTCAACAACCAATCAGATCTTTGCATTTAAATCACATGACTGAACTCAGGTCAAAAGTTCAAAGTCTATTCACAGCAAGTTATGGTGCAAGCGATGCTGATTTAGGCTATAGGTTAATTTATTGAATATATTTTATCTGTTTTAAAATAATATATTATGGGTTTTTCCATCAGCGTTTGTGTATTCTGCACACATTTACAAGACCGTGTTTTGATGGACTTCTAGAAGCTGAAAGCGTGTAAAACTGAAAATATAGCATGTGTAATAAAGTACAGTATTTCATGCTAGAATACAATAACCTGATAGATGCCATAATTTCATTTGATAACGACTAACAAGAGCTACCTTGTCCTAGATGAAAATATTTATGAACCTTACTCTATATATATGATACTCAGAGCTAAAACTATAGGAACATCATATGAAATATTTTGAAGGTACGTGTCCGAAAGTACCTATAAACCAACTTTTGGATGTTAAATCTACTTTTTTGAGTGCCTACAAAACGGTGTAGATGAATTTTACAAGCAGGTTATCGACAAAAAAAATCAAGGTACGGTATATATGAGACAAGTTGTGCAATATAGAAACTACACCAATCTGTTCAGATGAAAATCATGTGATTAAAGTCCTTTTACCCACCTTTTCTAGCAATGTGGAACCCGTTCTGTTGTAGAGAACAATTGGGTTAAACCATTATATAGGTGTGGATAGATTAAATTTAGAAAAAAAAAATGCAAACAGATATCTGTTGTGTGAAGAATCATGAACTTGCAGCTGATACTGTGAATAATTCCGTTTAACAATGCATACTGTACTTGCATAGATAAGGAAATAGAATCATAGGACCACTGCAAGTGTACAGTTTATGTGGACTGAAATATTGTTTTGAATGTTGAAGAAATTAAGACATGAAAACTAAATGTGTGGCTCCCACATCACAATAAAATTAACTCAACTGACGCAGGGAATGGGCCATGTTATTATCCTGTGATAAAGGTCACAGCATGCATATATTACCGAGCTACCTGGTCAATATCAAATGCTTGTCTGTAATGTCCAAGATCGACTTGCAAGAATATTTACAAGTTTTTTCAGACTGGTTGCCAATAGAGCATTTCTGTGTGACAATTGTTATGCAGTAAAATCAAAGCTTTTTCAAAGTGAAATTTCATATCTCTCTAAGGTGATTTCTGGACATATTCTCTCCAGAGATATTTTCAATTATGTATCATAGCGTAGTGTGTTCATTTTAGCTGGTTACTAGGTTTAATTTATCAAACATGTAGCATGCTGGGTCCAAACTTTACTACAGCAAAGCAAAAGTTTTACATATGAAGGAAAAATAGTTAGGCATGATATGTATGCAATGGTCAGATTTGATCATCTTACGAAATATTTTTATTATGATCCAGGCTGAAAGGCTGAAATATTCCTGCATTTGTAAAGTTCTACTTACAAAATAGGAACAGGGAAATTTTAATTGTAAAATATTGTATATTTTCAATGAATTGCATGAAATGTATTTATGGTGAACAACTTCATATTTAAGACAAGGTTTCCATTTTGGAAAATTAGGAATTTACCTTTTATGTGAAGTTCTTTGAAAATTCAGTGTATCTGGGATGTTTTTATAAAGATGTAATAATGTCAAAATTTATGACAGCCAATCATGAAATGCAAAAAGTTTTCCAGCGGTATGAATTTGTTTTAACTGACAATTATTTTTCTGCAAAATACTGTCCAAGCAGCTGCAACATTTTGAAAACTTAGAATGTCAAGACTTTCTGGGAATCAGTTTAAATTTATCCGTGCAGATAAAGAATTACTTTTGTTTCAGTTGTAGCTACTTCTGACAAGTTCAATATTACTTGTTCCTACAGCCAGGTTTTAGCACTGTTTACATTTCACCTGCATATTCGGGTTAAAGTTAGGTTATTTTCAGGTTAACGTTCAAACCAACACGGTTGTCATTCTGTGACACACTCCTAGCAATGGTTTCACTCCATGTATCTCTGTTTTGCGTAGTCATACCACAGGGATTGTGTTCTTCGGTGGCAGTACTGTTGTAACTTTACTAAGAGCCCCACTGCTGCTTGGCTTGAGATTTTACACTTCACAGTTCAGATATTTTCAGGTTTGCATTCACATTAAAAGTGTAAATATTTTCAGGTTAATATTCAGGACAACAGTGCGAATATTTTCAGATTTACATTGTTTTTCCAGTTGCATGATCAAGATCATGTATTTTTCATTTAAATTGACACACACACACAAACACAAACAAAAGTTTAATTTACATGACTGCTGTAGGCTAGGTGAAACAAGGTCTGGGATTTATTTACCTTTTACATTATTTTCTCAAACTTGAACAATACTTTTAAAATGAAGAAAAAGGTAAATATATTGTTCTGAAAAATCACAAGGACAACATTACTTGCCGCCTGCTAACAACAATCAAAGGACAACAGTGTATGTACAGAAAGATAATAAGTGAAAAATGGAAAGTGTAAAATGTTAAAGCTCATCTCCTTAAGGTAGCATGTGCCTCAAAAGTGAAGACTTAAACTTTTGCTCAAACAATGGTACTAAAGAAACAAATCACCCCAGATTTACCGATATTTGATATTCAAAATGGCTGCCATCCCTGTGTTAACTTTTTGGAGGAAAATAAAATTTTTCGATTTTCAAAAAACTAAGACATTGAAAGTTTTTCTTATTAAAAGGGCTTCAAAATGAGCCCCCACAAGTGGTAGATCAGGAAAGAATTCAAAAAAATTGAAAGTCCAAATATCTGTCCCCGAGGCGCATTCTACCTTAAAGTTAATAATATTCCTTGTAATATTATTTGCAAAATTGCCTCTTTGATTTCGTGAAAATATACCAATCAATCATAACTGTTACTACAGTTTATTGTAATTTTGATTTCAAAATGTTGTCCTGCTTTTATTCAGTCTTTGTTTGATTTGTTGTAAGTGAAGTCATTTCATTTGAAAGGAAATGTAGCTTGTTGAAAAATATGTTAAATATTTTATGGAAATTAATGGGAGAGTTTCAAATATTTTTTCAAACAAGCTGTGTCATTGGTTTTATTGAAGAATTGTATCACCAGATTGAATGCTGAATACTGGAAGAATAGATTATAGAACTACAGCATGGTCTGGTTTTGTTTCAGGGTTACCCTGGCAACCAGAAGGATATCCTGCATGGTTACCATAGGCAGTGTTCTCTTCACACGTACCCATAATGCATTGTCAGGAACACGTGGATTAAAGGTATACTGTCACCTGTTCCAATTTTGCCACAGTTACCATGGAAAGAGAAAATCTAACAATCACAGATTTTAAGCGGGTGGCCGCTTTTTAAAAACAGCGCCCTCACATGGGCATTTTGAATACCAAGGAATGCTCCTTTTACCATATATGGGCATATTTAGATTACAGGTGACTGTATACCTTTGATGACCTCTAAAACTGTCCTGTACGCTACAATAATAGGCACCCGACTTCGCCAGCGCCGCGCGCCTGTTATGCACATAATGAATAGGTATTATGTGACCACTGCCTCGAAAGTGAAAGACTCAAACGTTTTCTCAAACTTTCCTCAGGGAAACTTTCTGTCATTTTCTTTCGAAATCAAGAATAAAAATCACGGGACGCCGTGGAAGTTTTTGTACAAGAGAAAAAAATCTGAAATTTACCATTATTTAAAATTGAAAATGGCGGCTATCCCAGTGTTGATTCTATGGGGGAAAATAAATGTTCAATTTTCACAAAACTCGGACGGTGAAAATGTTATTTACTCTGAGAACTTTGTCTACGTGGTAAATCAGAAAAGTATGGAAAAAAAATTGAGAGTCTTAATATATCTGTCCTCTAGGCGCAGTGTACCATTATTCACCCCTGTGACTTCACTCTAACCACGTACAGTACATTCAAATAACCATTGCAGAATACAGCATTTGTAAATTGGCGTCTTTTGCGTCAGGGAATCTACCTCTAGTCCCGTGCGTTTACCTTTTATTTATATTCCTCATACTCAAATTTTTTGAAGATGTGTGTTCTCAAGCATATCAAAACTTTAATGCCGTCGGCAAAAGACTGAAAATGACTATCCCTGGCGGAATGCTCATGAAATCCAAGCTGATGTGCCCTAGCTACGTTGAACTTATCGGTACATTGTATTATTTGCATACCTTGAAACATCACAAGCCACTTTCATCGCGCAACAACACTCTACGGAAAGTGCAGTGAAGCAATCACTGTGAAAAATAGAGCTAAAAAGTCGAAGTGATGAAACTGGCCCATTAGTGTATGAAACATAAATTTCAATTTTAAAAAAAATTATTTTGAAAGCGCGCAATGTTTACATTGAGTTTCATCACAGTCTATAAAATATACACATACATGAGAAACATATTGTAAATTTAACTGTGTGTGTGTTTTTCCTCAGAAACGTTAACCGAAGTTTAAGTAAATCATTGGGGAAAGGTTATCCATTCCTGTCTCTACGGCCGCAACACATCGGTGTATGAAGTCGTCTATGGTTTGTACGTCGCCCCCGTATAAATCGTAAAAAATTGGGAGTGTTTCAGAACGTATTACGCCTAAAGAATGTGTGGTTCCTGTTTTTCAAACACACTGTCATTGTCATCGTCGTAATCAGTTATGTTTAAGTTGTTGTCGTGATAATAACCGTGACCATTCTTTTCCGTCTTCATCTCTACAGTCTCTATCCCATGAGCCTTTTCGGCGTCTTTGGAGATGTCCTCCACCACGGTGCTCTTGTCCCTCTGCGAGGGATCGAAGAAAATTTTCGCCGCCATGGCGAGTACTAGGACGATGACGAGGCCGATGGAGATGGCGACTGCGAGTTTGGCCCTGGGATTCCATGCGTTGTACTTAGTGGAAAAAGTGACGCAGCTGTTTTCTCCTTCGGTCTCTACCCCGTCGTATGTTCGTGTTATGATACAGGTCGTGTATATTGTCCAGGGCTTCATGTCAAGGATTTCATGTTCAGAGGTCGACGAGTCGTTGAAGAGGACGCTTTCGCTGGTTATAGTCAACTTGTAGCTTTGGTCATACGAAAGCCTGTAACCTATCACAGTGGCAAGGCATTCTGGGACAGCCCAGACGATGACTGCCGAAGTGTATGTTAGGTTGAGGACTTCAAGATCGGAGGCTGCTTTCGTTCCAAGGCACGGCGTTGTTGTGGAGACCGGCAATGTCGTGCCATCCGTAGTGGTTGAAAAGTCGGTCGTGTTCGAGGATGGGTCGGTCTCCGTAACCGTGACAACAGGTGTACTCTGTGAATTGACCGACACGCACAAAAGCAGCACCACGAACACAGCAAATTGTTCAGACTTTGCGTTCGCCATTTTCACGTCCCGAATGTCGAACTTAAAAATATGGATCGGATCAATATTTCATCCCGCGTATACCAAGTTTATCTGGAATGGAAAAGGGGGGAAAAGATTTACTCGACTCAAAAATACAAGAATGTGTTTTGAAAGAAACACATTTTTAGAGCCAGACTTCGCGAACCGTCGTGGCAACTTTGCAAACAAAGCCTGTCGTATTTCGATTACAATTTGTGAACACTTTACTGACTGCCTTCCTGCAATCGGTACCTGTAACAGGATGACGCATTCAGGATATTCGTTAACTTGCATCCGCATAATTTTGCAGATAACAAGTTTTTGTTTATGAGCTCTTTTACGAGTTGTGAACTTAAAATTCAGAGATTAAAAAGTACACCATTTATCTGTTTCCTGCCGTAACTTTCGTTTGCTCTCTCTCTATTTCAATCTCTTGAGGCGATTTCTGTGGTTTTCATCAAGGTAGAGGGTGTCTCGGGATCAGATATTCCGACTCTCGAATTTCTACAATACTTTTCTTGTCTCAGTGTCACGGTTTGTTGGGGGTTCATTTTGAAGCTGTTCGAACGAGGAAAGTTTTCACGACGTATATTGGTTTGGTAAAAATCGAAATTGAAAAACTCTTCCTCATGGAGTGAACATGGGGGATGGTGGTCATTTTCGTATTCGAGTTCCAATATCGGTAAATATTGGGTAACCTGTTTCCCTACTATCAAAATTTGTCCAGAGACCCCTGATGAGTATGCTTGAAAGTTTCCTCAAGGAAAGCATAAAGGGAGGCGGTCGTCGGAACTGCGTTCAAAGGTCGCTGGGGACCCCTACGACCGATATAAACACTGTATCAAAGGTCCGTTGGCGATTGATGAAAGTTAATACATGTTTGTCATAATGTACATAGTAAAATCTAAATGTTGCAGCAATGTTGACATGATGTATCTATATTGCATGAAATACAATTTGTAAACATGCGCTGTTCCGACGACAGCTTCCCTTTAAGAGAAAGTTAAAGTCTTTCAGTTCAGCGCACACTAACATTTGTACTAAAAAGGAGAATTTTCGTTACCCTAATATATTAAGAAATTATCAAAAGTTTGAACCACACCTTCTGGCAAATATTCAATTTTGCATAATAGTAAGAGAACCATGACGTCATTTGAAATCAGCTCTAATGTGTCACTTGGCAGGCCAAGTATCACGAAAAGCCCTCAATGACACCATGGAACTCCATGATGACACTCACTGTATTGCTGTGAGTGCTTTTCTATATCTGAAGTGGAGAATTCTTCTCAAAATCCATATTTTATCTTGCAAATCGTCATCAAGGGCATTTTAACACACACAAAAAAAATCTTCGCTGGGCGATATCCCTAGAAATCCAATCGTCCGGAGGAGATTGCTTGTCTCTGGATGTTTCCTAATATTTTGACAGAGACAAAGTCAACAATGTGGACATTTAGTTGATCATCGACTTTGTAATATTCTATTGGTGCCAGTTGCCAGACAACAGTAGTTAGAGTACCTGTACTTCACATACCCCTCTTCCTTGATACAAAAATCGAATGACCCCCCCCCCCACACACACACACACACACGGATTTTACGTCATCGAAATGTTTACAGAACATATATTTATGGACAGAGCTGGTATCCAATAACTCTGAATATACCAGGAAAACCATATTAATGCCTTTTGCCACTTTTAACGAACAAAAGACAAATTTAGAGCATTGCCTGCAAGCCTTACTATAAAACGCATCGATTTTGTTTGATTTGCGATGACTAATGTAATGCTTGATAAGCTGAAGTTTAGACGTCATTCTGACAAACCTATATAGTTATTGTTGGCGATTGTTTTATCGGTAACACAGGGTGATATGGATGAGGCCCCCTCCCCCAGGTTGTCTTATAATGACATTCGTCCTTTTTATACAAATTAAATGTTCTTTTATTAGTCCTCGCCATGGCCACCCAGTATAATTTCGTGACATTGTCTCTGCAAGATCTTAACTCTACCATGGATGTTGTAGACTACATTATGTTGATATCGGTAGCCGCACTTATTGTTTAAATCTCACCATTGTCTGTATTGTTATATTGTCTGCGTATAGTTTGTATCGTACTAACTTTAACAGGCTCTGCCAGTCGCAATTCTAAAAAACTTCACACTGCCTGGTCCAGATTTACCGAAAGAATCGCCGTAATACATGTGATGGACGTGACGACTGGAATCTCTGACGCATATCCAAACAAAACACCGAATTAGATAACATCAACGGACACAGAGATAGGCCACCAATTATCGAGTACAGTTACATGGCTGTCTGGGAAAGACTAGCACACGTATGTATGTGTCTTACAGACACACAGAGATAACCACTGTAAGACACAGAGATACCCAGACCCCGGGACCCAGACTCACCGTTCAGGTTGTATGATCCGCCGTTCTGTTCACAGGACACTGAAGATGAAGTTTCAAGTAGAAAAGTGTATGTCGTCAGTGTTAAACTCGACTGACCAGTGCACTAGGATGCGCACAGAAGTAAATATATGACAAAGGTAGAGAGATAACGATGAGGTAATCATCGACAGAAATGACAAACCGGATTGAATTTGACTGGAAAAAATTAACTAAACTTTACAGACAATCTCTAGCTTGAAAGCATTCGACAGAACACGAAAACAACTCGGTCCCCGGTATTTCGGTTCTTCAATAAGACCGTGACTTCTTGTGAGATCTCAACTGACAGTCTACAAATTTTTCCTTCGCTTGGCCTAACCTAAGATATTGATTCCGTGCCTCGGGAAAGTTGTCGTGAACATTGCACAATTCCATTTACCGGTTACATTTTTTCATGATTTTAACAGGCAAATCTTTCCACAGGCCTATTACGAGAATACTTTGATTTGCCATTTCAGGCAGTGCCCATATTCCACTTAGAACGCGCTTCGGGAACAGATATTCTGACTTTCAAACTTTTACAACTCTATGATAATTTTTTTTTAGTCTCCCGCTCGAAAGAAAGCAATATTGATTTACCAGCATATTGACCAAACGTCTGAACGTATTTCAAATACCAGTCCTTCAAAACGTTTTTCCTCCGAATTTTCAAACTAATGCTTCGAATGGCCAAATTTTGCTGATGTCACTAGGTAATAATAAGAGAAACCAAAAATATGTAAGAAAAAGAATTTTACTTACAAAGTTTCAGACTGATCTATCCAATTTCCAGGATTATTTTTTATTGTGACCAAAATATTCAAACTGAATACTAGTGTGTTGTTAGTAATTATTTGGACCAACTTGATGGGAGGGCGTCGGGTTGTGTAATGAGATGTAATGTTATGTCTGTCTGTCATAGGTTGTGAATGACTAATGTATTATGCGGTGGTTGAAATTAAGAGTTTACTCAGGCTAAATGTTTCAGTGTACCAAGTTGTATTATTTGTCAGAGTCACAGTAAAGAAGCCACGTGAATTGTATAAATCTAGGCTAGATAATCAGTTCAGCCAGCTGTCCGGGCAAAATTATATCATGATCTTCACCGTTAGAGGGCACCGGTTCGAGGTTCCTCGAAACGGTGGTGGACACCAGGTCAAACTGATCGTCTTCAGCTGGCGAGAAAGGCCGCATAATGCTCGAGTCAGTTTCTTCGATTTTCCTGACGGCGTGTCCAGGTCGCGTCGAACCCCGGGAAATTAAAGTCTCGTTGGTCATTGAGCTTAACGGCACGTCGAATTCCATTGTAGGCAAACTTCCATTGTCATTATGCCCAAGTTTTGAAGAGCCTAGCTCTGCCATGCTCAAGTCTTCCCTGTGACTGAAAAAATTCTTTCTAACACTCCAATCGGCGAAAGATTTTCTTCTATTAATTCCCGTCTCAGCTTGGACTCTTAGAACGTATCTTAAAACAGCAGCAAATACAAGTGGCATGTCTTCCATCCGCGGCACTCTCTTTATGGAGTCGCGGAATCTTTTCACAACCATGTTGCAGTTTCCAGGTTTCACCTGTTTGCAAAGCGTCTCCAATTCTGTGTACTGCGAACGAGGAAGCTCGAGAAGTGGATTTCCAGTGGGTCCGAGAACGAGCCAGCTGTACGTCTGGCTGCATTGAGAATGCCTTGTAGCCCTGACGCGTTTCATCTGCGCCTCTAGTTCCCATAGCAACATCCTGGCGTTGGTTTCTTGGTCGTTTAAACTTTTATGTCGCCTCTTCATCTTCATAAACATATTTGTCGTCTGTGAAGAGATTTTATTGGACAAAAACTTGCTTTAAACCGTGTTTTCTAGATATTTGCTGGTTGTCAATAAACATAAGTGAGATCATGGGTGTAAAAATATGGAAGACCGGTCACGACATGCGACATGCGAGTTTTTAAAACTGCGATCCGCGGTTAGGGTTAGGGTTAGGGGTAAGGGTTAGGGTTAGGGTTAGGGGTTAGGTTTTCTCTCGTAAAAAGCCTTACTTCGCTCTCAACCCTGGAAGTTAGGCCAAGGGAAAGAAAAATTGTAACGGCATTACTTAGGGTTAGTTTGCGTTAGGGGTTAGGGGTTAGGGTTAGGGTAATAGGTCGCAGATCACAGTTTAAGACGCAGGTCGTATGTAGCAGGTCGTGACCGGACTTCCATACATGTCGGAGTCCTAACGTGGCCGTTATTTCTCCCAGGGTCACAGGCGCTCCTTAGCTGGGTCGTCTGCTAAGTAGATCGATTTTCGGATCGATCTATTGATCCCGTAGTCGATATGCCCGTTTAGGTTGCAGTGGCGGGCATATCGACTACGGGATCAATAGATCGATCAGAAAATCGATCTACTTAGCAGACGACCCAGCTAAGGAGCGCCTGTGCCCAGGGTGTATCCATTGTAGAATTATGCAGAAATAAGCTCGTCTCTACCTGACATGTATGCAAACGCCACATTCGTTTTGCAACTCGCATGTAGCAGTTTAAGAACTCGCATGTCGCAGTTTAAGAACTCCCAGGTCGCAGTTTAAAAAAAAACTCGCATGTCGTGACCGGTCTTCCAGCATGTCGCATGTCGTGACCGGTCTTCCATATAAAAATGATCAAGGGCATCGAATTACCCTCTTGAACTTTGACCACACCATATCCTATGACGTCATGCAGAGACGTTGGTTTGTTTCGCGTTTCAAATTACTATATATTTTTTCTGAGTGTACGTTTTCTTTTACTAGTCCCAAATGTATTGTATTTGCATAACCAACGAAACTTGTTGATGTTTATTCATATTTTACACCTGTAAATTATTGTAGGTACGTGTACATTATGGTAGGTAATGATAAATTGTTGTTGTGACACTGAATCGTACCTTCAAATTCAAACCCCTGAATAATTAACTTGACACCAAATACTCAAACAGAGACAAAGTGCACATGTCACAAGACGCTTCAATATGTCCGAAAAATAGCGCCACCTGTCTATCCAAATCCATGGTACTTTCTGTTTACGATCGAGTGTGTTGCTCGGTGGTGTGGTGGCACTCTAGGGAAAAACGGGTACCCATCCGTGCTCACTAAATCACGGAAAAGGGGGCGTTTTGCTTCATCATCACGGTCCGTCAAAACAAGAAAAAGGGGTTAAAAGCTGATCGGTTATAAGGATTACGATATCTTTTTGAAACCTAGTAAATAATTTTCTCAGATGTACAGCCATGCCAGCCCTTGATTGAAAATGTGATTGTTTTAAACGATGACGTCATCATATACACTCTTTTTTTCCAAAAGTTATCATGATGCTTCAAATTGTCGTGAAGGAAAGCCGGTACAGATAACAACGATATACTACATTGATGTGTTAAGACAATATCATTGGTCATACACAACATTGACATGGCTCTAAATGTATTTTAAATTATCTCTCCCTCTCCTAGATATTGAAAATAAAGGGGTGTTTTCGGTTTGATTTTTTCTCATTGTTTCTCAAAAAATGTTTTTCGTGTTGAAACTTCCCAGATGAGAGGTATTTTGAAATTTTACGGAACAAGCATTAGAACCCACCCATCCCATGACTATCAACGACGAGATTTTACGCAGTGTTGTAAAACAGACGGGATTGGTTGAAACGAGACAAAGGCCTTTTGCATTATTTGATTTTTGTCAATCTGTCAGCCATTCTTTGAAAATGATCAGCAAATAACTGTTGGACTTACTTATCAGATGATCCGTAAGCGCGTTCCTTCGCAAGATACATATGCGGGCGATATTCTTATGTTCGGGGAAACAATATATTTGTGACGTCACGCGGACATTGTAGTGCACACCTCCCGAGTCCTAGCAACATTTCAAAATCACTACTGCACTGCGCGAACGAATTAAAGAATCGCGACTAACTCCTGACGTCATGCGAAGTTCGTAATACGAATGCGCCCTTCCGCGCAAGAAAACTCTTTTATTGTGACTTGCATGACGTAGAACGCAATGGAGCGTGTTGAGTTCTAGAACTTTCGGCCGATGGAGGGAGATATGGAACAAACAGTGAAAGTAAGCGTTAAAACTTCCGATTTCATCCAGAAATATTGAGGGTTTTAGTGGTTTTAGACAACTAATCGTATATTACGACATATTTCGTAAATCTAAGTTTCCGTGATGTTTCTGGATAGGAAGGCTTTGAGACAACTTGTGCAATCCGTATGTTTATGACTCAACATTCGAATCTTGCATGCCCTGTTATATAGGCCAACAGCATAGATCCATTTCCGAATACTGTTAAGGTTGTTAACACTGACAAAGCCCCTCTTATAGCCCAGGCTCCATTACCGACCTCCTTATATTTCAAAATTTATTCATAGAAAGGAACATGTCAAAACCGGTACCTTCATAAAATTCAACATCACTCAAAATAACATCGCAAACAAAAATGTAAGGAGCAAATCGGACGTCTGTGAGTAATAAAATGAATTGATGTAAATTTTATAATGAAGTAGGAAAGAAAAGAGAAAATTTTAACGTTACTGCAATTTATACTATACGCTATCGGTCAAGGTATAACCTTGACCTTCAAATCTCAGCTTGAAAATTTAGCCATAAAATAGTAGGCCTATACTATGGTTTTAATCTCATGGACAAATAGCATTTTAGTTGTATAGGATTGGGGAGTAACCTTACTCCCACCAAGAACAAATTAATATTATCACGTTTCCAACTGTCTATTGCAAGTAGGAAGAGATACAGTAAATAATATCTGATGATTATACTTTTGGCATTTTTCAACTTCAATTTTTTTTAAAATTTTATATATATATATCGATGTTCTGGATGTTCGGATTTGATTTCTGACGAAGTAGGGATGAATTCTCCCATTGCTTTCTTACATGTTGGCCACTAAATAAGATATGTGCAAGGCGCGGCGTTCACCTTGGCCTTGTGGGTTCGCCGTTTTTAAGTATTGAAAGGAAGGCGGCAGCTTCATGCATCGGGTCTAGTTTCATGAGCGACACAACATAGTGAATCGTTTTGACTTTGCATATACTTAACTCGATGGAGACACCTTTGTACGGCGCTTATCTGACAAAACGTGCTTATCTGACAAAAATAACTAATTACTGCTTGTAGCCTTACTCATTTGTGGAAAGTAATCCCTCACACAATACTTCGTCTGTTAAAACACACGAATGAAATTTTAATTACAGAAGTCTAAAATCACAAACATCACAAAATAGCCATAAAATAGTTAAAAGATACAGTAAATTTCATTGATTGCGTAAAATCGCCGAGCACCTCAATTAATCAGTGTGTATACATCGATCAACACATAGAGGCTGTCTTAAGGGGTAGAGAGAGGGCACGAGGTCACATGAGGTCGTGCGCTCTCACCGTGGCGGGAGTATCAAGATCACCACATCACAATGCGGCAATGGCAAGCAGAGTACTTTTGTTTTTGTTTTTCATCACCTTCCTCGATCGCTAATTTTGCCATTTAAGTAAATAAATTATATTCAATAAACATGCAAATGGGTGATAAGAAAAGCACCTACATGTTGCAACACGGAGTTATCTCCATGGGCCCAGTAAGCTCAAGCTTTGTACAGTGAGCGAGCGCGAGCCCGGCCGATGGAAGAACAACAAAAATAAAAAAACTATGTCAACAATTTGAGAGTAGTTTACAGAAACAAAATCCTTCGTATAGAAGAATTCGTATTAACGTTAAATTGGCACACTCTGTGCACAACATCGTACGAAGCGACGACATGTACCGCGCGCATGAAGTGCGCTGGCTAAAGTGACTCCCCAGGGTATTGCTAAAAAGAGTTTTGTCAGATAAGCACGTTTTGTCAGATAAGCGCCGTACACACCTTTGCCGTTGGTAAAGTACTGCAGCGCCCTCTATAAGTACAGACGAGCTAAATTTTCAGCTCTGCACAACAAGTTTCACGGACTATTAATTGGCAATGGCAAATGGCTTCACTCATCAGTATTGATAAATTATAATTATTGTTGATGCGCAGATAGAACAAGGAAACACGGAAAAGGGAAAGAGAATTGAGACATGATGATAGGAAGACACCCGCATTGCTTGAATTATATGCAAATTATGTCCCCAGTGGTTCATAAAGAGGGGTTATTATGGACATAAAGGGAGTTTTTATCGTTGAAATTGGAGGTCAAAAACGACACTGGGCAATTTTATGCTCGATTAGTTTTATTTGTGAATATATGTTAGTTTAAATAACAAAAGAATAACATTGCTGTCGGTGTATTTTATTTCTATCGGTATAAATCATTGCTGCTTCAGGACAGTAAAACATCTTGGCGGCTCGTCATGCGGTAGTAAACGTTTCGTCCCGGCGGCGGTATTTACTCAGTGACGACCTTCAGTTTTGCGTCCATAGTCTTGAACATGACCGCGGGTTACGAAGAACGTCCTCCACCATACATGACGTCAAATGGGAGAGCCGACGATCTATCTCTCCGTTGTATCGGCCTTGAACGATCAGTGTTGATTTGAACACCCTTCAAAATCCGTTAAGATTGCCTGTGTGTAAAAGGAAAGTATTTATAATTTTAAATGATGTGAATCCTAGATTCTGTGTTGCGATTGACCTTTTCATGACCTCTCCATGATCTTGTACTCTTACCTTTTCGTTTGCATGAACCGTGTTTGATGAAATAGTTTGCAACAGAAAACGTCATGCAAACTGCTGCTATGGAAATGTCAAAGATTAAATTGAACTTTTAAGTCGAAATTCGCATGTTTAGTGGTGATGAATTTAGAATACTACATACCCCCTCCCCCCAAATATCACGATATAAGATCATGTAAGGGTCTCGAAATTGCCCCATTGTTTCATCGATATATGTGTGTTAAAGCTCCATAAGCCGTATCTTTTGGCTATTTTTACAGAACTTTTGTTTTGTGGTTTCCCTACACTTTCTGCATTGAATCCCTAAACTGTAATTTAATGCCAAGTATGTAGATGAGTATAATCTACATTGTTGTACTTGGGCCTCAGCCCAAGTACATTTGTTTTCATTCCGTGGGAAAAAACTCTGTAAGGTATAACCATTTCTGGCTGAGACCAGGGAGGGCAAAATGTCTTGGCTTCATCTTTCTTGGCATAATAAATGGCGTAATGATGTTAACTGAATGGAAGTGCTGCTCTCAGCCAGTCTTGAATAAGTGAAATGTGAATATTAATGCTTCTCTATCTGAGTTTTTGCCACAAAATCTTCTGAATATAATCAAAATGTGCATCGAAATGCAACAATTAATGCACCCTCCGTTTCCTAGGCGATGGCACGACCCTTGCTACACCCACTGGACGAGCCAAAGTGGGAGGGGTAATTTCAGTTTGGTCGAACAAGAGGGCTCGAGACCAGAATTTAACATTTAAACTTGAAACATGTTTAATCGCTGACAAGATGTGGACTAGTGTTAATCAAAGTATTAAGTGTGAAAAAGAAAGGTTTTATATCCCGGACACAATGAAAAACCTTACAACTGGAAACTGTACCCCCAGTTGAGAATAGTAATGCCCACAGCGATGGCGAACACTTATCCTTGAGCTGAGAAAACCACACCATCATTTCGAAATAGAGCTGCAGATTCGAGAAGCTCGTTCAAAATAGCTAGGTACACCCCATAAGGGGTGGTTTCGAGTTTTGAGGGCAAATTTCGCCTCCTTCATATAGAAATCGTACGTTTGTTTTTCCAGAAGAACACACCATTTGACACAAAATTTGCATGTAAAGGGGTCGCCAGTAAGCACGTGGTCAAATCTAGCATAAGAAACAATATGAAATGTTGGGTAAAGCCAGTCAATATAAACTGATTTGAACTTTTGTGTTTTGTAATTTATACCACTGCAGTAACATTACCTTATTTTGACAACATCACACAATGTAATACGTTTTGAAACTGAATACTCCGACGTATTCTGTGTCTCCTTTGCTAAAAAATACGGTATGCCGATTACCATGTAAGGAGATGATGACGTCAAGACAGATTTGTAGTGCGTTTGGTCCTCGATGGTGCACGAAGTTTTGTCAAGGTAGCTTGTGTATTTATTTCCTAAATGGGAGAGATTAGGGTTGATCTAAATGAAGGCCGAAGAATGTTATGATACTCTAAGCGAGCTGAACTCTAACGCGAATGGTTGGATAATTCGGAGGATGTCTAGAATGATCTCGTCTCATTAAGATTATTTGGCGGTCAGTATTGAATTTCAACTGCGTCACAAGTTTGCGAAAATGATGAGTATTCCGTCGAACGGTCAACGAACGATATTTTAGAAATCTGGAGACATGGCACATCGCATTTTTATTTTAGTATTTTATATTTTACAAAAGATTTAAGAAGCAATGATTTTGTCGAAAATTCTGAAAAAAATATAGGAAGATTTGATCGCGAACACATTTTCACTTGGGGTCAACTAGCCCTGCGTACGATGCTGTGTGTTCCGCTACAGCTATAAATCGCCCCGCTCACCACAGCCCTGCAAAGACCCGTACGTAGGTTCGGTGACTTCAAATCCATTTTGGGACTTGACGTAAAAAGCCAAATTACTGCCGAAATTCAGCGTTCTTGGGCCCAATTCGCATCCCAGCCTACCTCAGCTACTCGATCGCTTCCAAAAATGACAGTCTTTTATTCACTTCTCGTAAATAACCGTCGATGTCGGCAACTCTCGCCACTTTTAGCCCTGCGTACGATGCTGTGTGTTAGCTGTAGCACATAGCATCGTACGCAGGGCTAGGGGTCAACATGGGGTCGCAGCCATGTTGCCTCAAAACTTATTTCTGTCTGCACTCAAAACTCAAAAATGTCGGATATGAACCTGAAAAATCGATGCAATTTTGTCAAACTTCGGCGAAATTTCAGCCTATAGACAAAATTTCATCTAGGTAAGGTTTTCAAGCGACGGCGGCAGACCGTACGGGGCTCTGGATATGAACCTACCGCCGGTGTAGCTGTAATAACTATTGCGTTGTTTTTAGTGCCCAGGGACGAAGTCCTGGGGGAGTTATAGGTTTGGTCATGTCAGTCCGTCCGTCCGTCCGTCCGTTCACGCAGATATCTCAGCATGCCCTGGTCAATTCCTTTCAAACTTTGCACAAGAATAGTACCCAACCCCATACAGATGCACGTCGATTTGTTTCACAATGCGATCGAATTTGGCCGTGTTAGAGGACTTTTTAGTTTACACCTCCATAGACTCCCATGTATAAGGCAGTTCTCCATAGACTCCCATGTATAAGGCCAAGAAAAATAAAAATTTAGTTTCTCATCGTATTCATATTGCCTAAAGGATGCATTGACACAGTTTTTTGTCCCCACGGATAAAGTCCAGGGGGCTTATAGATTGGGTCATATCCGTCCGTGAGTCCATCAGTGAGTCCATCGGTTCACGCAGATATCTCAGACATTTTGACAAAATATCATGTGACCTTGGTGACCTTTGACCTCAAATATACATTATTGTCCATAACTCAGTAACCACAAAGTGCTAAACCTTTCATATTTGGTATGATGGGACACCTTATGACGCCACATATTGTACCCCATTAATTATGCGCATATCTAATTTTGAGCGAGCAAATAGAGCTAGAGGTCTGATTTTTGGTATATAGGGATAAGGCCAAAGTAATTAAATTCTTTGTTTTGCGTCCCAACCCGCTTAGGTTTTTAAGGTTTTCATAAAAAACACACACAGTGTATTTGAATAGGAAATTTTGGGACATGGCCGCTTAGCTTTTCTGAACTAAAATTTTGTTACAATTTTTTATTTGCTGCCATCAAATTACATTGTGTTAATTTTCTTGTGTGTGTTTTTCAGCCGCTTAGACGCGTACCTTTTCCCATTTAGAGTGGACGCAAAACAAAGAATTTACTTACTTTGGCCTAAGTTAACAATATAATTTGTTTGACAAAACGTCACGTGACCTCAATGACCTTTGACCTCAAATATACATATTTGTCCACAACTCAGTAACCGCAAGTGCTACACCCTTCATATTTGGTATGATAGGACACCTTATGACAACATATATTGTACCTCATTAATTATGCGCATATCTTATTTTGAGCGAGCCAATAGAGCTAGAGGTCTGATTTTTGGTATATAGGAATAACTTAGCAATACAATTATTATGACAAAATTTGACTTGACCTCAATGACCTTTGACCTCAAATATATATATTTGTCCACAACTCAGTAACCACAAGTGCTACATCCTTCATATTTGGTATGATAAGACACCTTATGACACCACATATTGTACCTCATTAATTATGTGCATATCTAATTTTGAGTGAGCCAATAGAGCTAGAGGTCTGATTTTTGGTATATAGGAATAACTTAGCAATACAATTATTTTGACAAAATGTCACGTGACCTCAATGACCTTTGACCTCAAATATATATATTTGTCCACAACTCAGTAACCACAAGTGCTACACCCTTCATATTTGGTATGATGGGACACCTTATGACACCACATATTGTACCTCATTAATTATGCGTATCTAATTCTGAGCAAGCCAATAGAGCTGGATGTCCGATTTTTGGTGTATAGGGATAACTATAGGGTAGAAATCTAAATATGCCCATCTAAATATTAGACATCTACCATCGAGAACAAAAGAAATTTGCTGTAATTTGAATATTTAAGGAGTTTAAGCAATTTCCACTATAAATAAAGAACCCCTGCTTCAAACTCCACAAAAGTTGCTAGACATATTTTGCCGTTGTCATGCCATTGCTTCGTTTAATAACCAGTCAATCAAATGCCTAATTGACAGGAGGAAATTCAAGACCATATTTGAATAGTAGTATATATTGTCCTCAAAATTACTCTATCACGGCCCAAGTACTCATTGCCTTCAGCAATACTGCCTTGTTATTATTGAAAATTGTATTCAAGTTCGAACTAGAATTCATTTGTAAACAATAAACAATCGATCACTACACACATACAAGCTGTGTTGACAAAAAGAATACTCGAAATTTAAGCATGACAAACGGATTAGGATCAGACACAGTAGTTGATATACAGAAGCAGAATACTAAAAAACATGCCACAAGTTACAGCTTATGTCCCTTTAATAAGTATGTCGTATAATTTGATTGGATAAACAGGGATATACAAATTTTATTGGGAAACATGCATGATTCACCACCACAACCTCAAATGATATTAAAGGTGAAACATGACTGTGTTGTCAACCTTCCATTCGATTCTGATCATTGCTCGACATTACAGCGCGAGAGAATAACATCACAGACTTTGTCACTCTGAATATACTGCGCTAGACGTTATGTCTGAAATTTCGATATGATTGAGATATCGAAATATTTGCGCTGAAGACATTCATGTTAAACTTGAATATAGAAAAAAAGGTGTAGATAGCATGGTCGGCAGTTTTAGATCACTTAGTTTGGAAAGTTCTAGGAAATAATGCATATGTTTCTTTAAAGCAAACATCGATCTTTGCTTCAACATAAACATTGACAATGAACTACTTGTATTTGTTGGGAGAATGTATGCATTTCGTTATATTTGAAAAGTGCAGAAATGATGCGGTGACGAGTTGGCAAAATGGGATGAATCTCTATCAAACTTATGCAACCCGAATATAGACCAATGATGATATCGATGCGCCGACACGGAATACTCGTCTCACGGTCTATCAGCAAAGATCAGTCAGAATATAACTGGTCGAATTCGGCTTACATATACGTGTAATATATTAACCTTTGAACCGGATAAAGCGACGAAAATTCTGGAGATGTGAATCATCTCCCTTACATGGTGTTTAACTAATATATTTTTCCGCAAAAAAAATGAAACGCTTCATTTAGACTGAAAGCGGGTTTGGAGATTTCTGTTGGGTAAATTTGTGAATTTCTCACACGTCACACGATACTGTACGGTAGCCTATGGAATTGATTGAACTATTGTGCTATTTTGCTCGTTCTTTGTATCAACTTTTACAAAGCTCCCCTTCTAGAAACTTTAGTATGAACTTTCTATTCTAGTACGGGCACATCATTGGAAAGTTGTGGAAATCTCTGCAGTATACTTTTTGCCAGAGTACACAAATGTGTGGGAAATGGTGTGAAATAAAACCGGATACTTCTAACAGCTTCAACCTAAAGATTTGTTCAACAGAGCGCGACCTCCCGCTCGACGCTGTATATTGACGGTGGCAGTTGTGCTCTGAACAGCGCCGCCTCGCCGTGCGTTTTCAGCAATCAACAGCGGAAACCTACCCTCCTCCTGAAACACTTTCCGTCGTAGATGATTGATGTCCGATTTCCTTTCTTCGCCCTTTCTCTCCCCTTCGTTTATTATCTCTTTTAAAATGTCGCGAAGGGGTTGCTGGAGTGGCAACGCCTCGGTGGCAAGCCCGCAGGTATCTGGTATCAATACAAAAACCCACGTCATTTTAAGACATGTACCTCAAATACTTGAAACAACGGCCATTGTCAAGGGGTGATCATCAACAACTCATTTCTCTCCTACTTGTCTCGCTGTTATGCACATGCTGCCAATCTGCCTCAACCCAGTGCATTCATGAGAGCTGCCCCCTTTTTTTGTCCAGTTGACAAAGTTCCAATTCTCGCACAAACAATATACTTTTTTTCTTAAACGCCGATAATGCAGACACTATGTCGGAAATTTCAGCGCATGTTTCCCTAATCCCGCTTTTCTTCGTCTTATCATATCGCGAGAGTCAAAAAAGTGACCCAGAAAGCCTTTGATCTTAAAATAGTTTAAAACATACCTTTCGGTGAAACAAACTATCATTGTAATCCACATGTGCTGTGTCGGCTGTCTCCAGGCTGGCTTATTACGCATGAGCGGGGAAAAAGTAAATTATCAAATCTGGAGTCTTCATGCGATTCGCCTTTTAAGACGCTTGAGCGGACACATTGTCTTCTGTGGATCTTCTTCAGAAAACTAGCTGACCACTGAAGCTGCAAGAAAACCACAATGGCAAGCGTCAATCTCAGACGTTAAGAAAAATTACAGACTTTCAAAGTCGACAACTTTCAAACTTTACTTCAAGAAAAGGTCACTACACAGATTCCCATTGTAGAAAACATCTAAAAATGACTAATGAAGAAGAATGTTAACTTTCAACTTTTTGAAAAGAAATAAATTGGTGAAGCATGGGTCAGTTGTTGGAATGCTGCAAAGTGTGCGTTGAAAAGCTGACATGCTTTATGATGAAATCTCATTGTAAGTAAAAAATTTTAATAGTCTGTAAGTTACTGTAATCTTACTATAATTTTTGCGGACAGACCGTTTTCTAGTGTGTATGATTAGTACATGTGTTAGTTTGTGTTTGACAAGTATATGTAAACACACTAGGAGCCGGCCCCCATTATGGACCATTCTAAAAGATACATACTATGCGTTTTGTTTCTGGGGGAGGAGTCTTTTGCAATTTAGGAACTGCAGAGTTCTGACATGCGTGTTCTGCAAAAGCCTGAAATACAATTGTACCACTTTTTAAAAATCCTAACACAATTCGTTCTATAATAAACGTTCAAGACCAAAAATAGAATATCCAGACTACGTTCAAGACAAAAAATGTAAATATCCAAACTGCAAAATATTTCAAGATAGAGATACTGGCAGCAGTAACCGACAATAAACCGTTTTTGTTCTTCTCGTTTTGTAAAAGCGCGCGAGCATCAACAATGTAAACTTTGTTGTGCCGAAGGCGATGGCTCTAACAGATTATTGTAAGTCATCTGGGGAACTTATTTCAAGGTAATTTATTTTTGGTCTATCTTTGTTCAAGATCGTCTTCTCTCGTGGCACTCATTTTGTAAACCAGAACAGTAAATTTTTATACAGTTGCATCGCGCGACCGTCAAACGTTTAGAGGCACTCCGACGCACACTTTCCGTGAGTCTAACCCTTACTTACCGCTGGCAACCATAATTTCTATAGATATTGTATGATTAAATCATGACTTTTAATGAATATTATAACGACTGCGCCATTCTCGCTTTGAACAAGAAAGGAACATGTCTTCAGGCAAAAAACATCTGGCTTTAAAATTTTAGGGTTCGTTAAACCACTGAGCAAAAATACTGTAGCGCCATTGTCTCCTCGTATATTCACCTGACAGCAAATTGTGTGAAAACGAGACAAAAATATTTGAAGCGTTGCTTTGAATGCTCGACGATAATTCTTCTCTTGTAAAAGCTCTGCACAATTGTGTTTTAAATTCTATATATTCCTAACAAAAGTCAAACCATGGAGGTTTCTTAAACTTGTTTGAATATTTCACAATAATTCAAGAAGCTGGAATTCAACTCAAGCCGGGAATATTATGATATTAAAACTTCCTTGACTACAACTCGTGTTCATGCATTAGAAGCACTTTCCTCTATTTCAAGTTCATTTTAGATCATACAGTTTCTTGCTGTACTAATAATACCAGAAGCAAATGATCAGTATACATGTTATATCAAAAGTCATCGACTATTCAAGTCTATTACCGAGTAAACTTCGTTTGTCAAAAAAATGCGCGTTGAACACGATCTAATTTGGTGGCGGGGCTTGGACAATTTATTCCGACATTATTCGAGAAGACAGATATACACATAAACGTGTTTCGTACAACGAATATAATGAAAATGTCGTCGTTACAGCTATTGACCTTTCGGTCTTCATTGAAATATTTGACGGCAAGGGTGTTCCTTGACGCCGGGCATCTTCCCTCTTTCGTGAGCGTCTGAACCATTTAGACCGTGTTTGGGTCTCCAGCGCACTGCTGTCGTGCCGGACAAAAATCAGTGATCAAGCCACTACTTAAAACACAGTGAGGCAAACTAATTGGGCCGTGGGCTACCCAGACAAACAGGCCCCCGTGGTGGAACACTTTGGGTAGCCGGTTATAACTGTATCGAAAACGGGGCGCTGGAAACAATAAAACCAACCCGTCAAATAGATGGGGGCCATTCTCGCATCGATAGATTACGCTCTGACAGTCACTCGCGAAGGATAAATATAGTCATTGTGATCGCTTCACGGCAAATACCAAACAAAAACAGCCATTATTCCGCTCAAAATATTCACACTCTTTATCCTGGAATTTGCTGTCCCCCCTTGATTCAATTGTTACATTTCCAACCATCGGTCACATTCTAAGCTGATCCCCAGTGTCTTTGCACAGGTGCCTCATCTTAATGGCGTTGTATCTGTCCCCCTATTCTCCAGGATCCACCTTACTGTTTACTTTGCCTTCCGATTGTCGTGTACAAAAAAACCAGCGGATACTGATCCCTTCTGTCAACTTGGTATTGTCGTTTTGACTTTCTTACAAGCAACGATGGCTTAAAAGTCAGCGAGAGTGTTTTTAGAAGGAACACAAAGACACAGTGTCACAGGTGCCTAAGAAACTTCAAACGCACCGCCATGTTTTTCATTCTCCGATAACAGGATTGCTACTGCTTGATTTTCCCGTCTTCCAGCGCTTATGTAAACAGTCTAGAAATCTAGGCATTGTTTAATTTCTATTTGTCTACGGTTCTGGGATATCCATTCCCGAGCAAATCTCCAGTCAAAATACTACCCCTTTTCTTTCTCAGATCAATGATTTCAGTAAGACCTTACAGATGTGTTAAATGCCTAATTATGGGTCTTTGTGCGGGTGACGGGCATTACCCAAAAACAAATAGACGAACAAAATGTTTCGAATTCCCCTGACTTTAAGTATTTCTGTTACTCAATAACATCACCTTTACAAGAAGTCAGTTATCAATGCCCGATTTCGGCGTCTGACAGCCAGCTTTACGGCGTCATCGCGTATGCTTGACGGGGTTTCAAAGCGCCCACTGAACCGGGTGTCGCAAAGGCTAACATGATATGATCGTCGCGGTGAGATAGCGATCGAAAATCGACCAACTGACACACAAAGGCCCGGCCCGTTTTGACAGGTCGCCGCTGATGACGTTGTCGCGTCATCGTCTCCGTTGTCATGGATGAGCCTGTTGCGTTTGAGCTAATTCTCACCAGTTCCAGGGGCACGATGGGAGTCTTTTTCGAACTTTGTCGAGGAACGGGCGTGCCTCGACTGTTTTAACTGTTGCCATCATCAGTGTAGAAACAAACCTCTGGGCGTAATGCGTAAAAGTTAATTGAGGATTCAACAATAGAGGTTATAATTGGAAGTTTTTAAAACTTGTTAAACACATCCTTTCTCGGTAAAACTCGTCCAGGGACATCTAAATCGCCGCTATTACGGCATAATAAATCCCAGCAAGGGTAAATAAAGACGATCTTGACGGTTCAGAAAGTCGGTGGCCAAATTCTGCAGCGTTTAATATTGCTCCTTCACGGTTTCTGTGAGCGAACACGTGTTGGAAAAACCCTGCTATTGCTGGCAAATCCCTATCAAAATAGCTAGGAGCGGGATTAGCGGTGACGCTTATCGGAACGGACAACACTTTCTCTTGGCACCGAGCAAAACGTCTGCATGCTACGGCGCACATGTTTCGGTTTACGGCCGCGATGTTGATTTGTTATTTTGGCCGTGTTGCCGCAAATAATACGTGTTTCCGTAGCAACAGGTGTCAGTATCGAACGCCAAGACGAAGTAGCGAACAGGAGACTCCAGAATTCGATGAGTATCCATTCTGATTGGGCTATAAATGTTCCCATGTGACCGCTGCTGCCCAATCGGTGACGAGCTTTGAGAGATGACAGACGATTCACGTCGGTGTATTCGGTGATCCACGTAAATGAACGCTAAAAAGACAAAAACTCACCAAATTTCGAATAAGGCGTTTCAGAGGAACTACCCAGATTGCCTAAAAATTAGATTGCGTTGTCGTCATACGGCTTCAGCAGCATCGTCCGCTCGCATGAGTTCTTTACTTCGACTACAGTCTTTCACTGAGGAGCATCCAGCTGCCCGGACAGGAGACTATGGCAAGCGAAGATGCTTTAGCAGTAGCTCTGACCACCATCACAGCAAGTAGAGACGGTCTTCTGAGGAAACAGAAAGTCATGTTTGACCGACACGTCCATAAAGAGCGTCTTCCACAAATTTTACCATATTATTCTTTCATTTACCTTTTTGTTGCACTTTCATTATTTTTGTTCTACTTCACAGAATACTCCAAATATCAGGATGAAATTCACTGTACGGCCTTTCATGTGTGAAATGCTCAATGCTATTTTTCAGGACTGAATTTAAGATGATTCGTCAACTTGAATAATGATATCGCAAACTTGGACCGCGATCTTGTTAGTTAGCAAGACTTGGACTTTGTATTTCAACAATGTACACACCTCGAAAGTTGAAGACTTAAACTTTTACTCAAACTTTCCTTGAGGAATCTTTCAACCATTCTCTTTCAAAATCAAGAATAAAAGTTGGGGTTACCCTGCAAATTTTGGTACTAGGGAATCAAACAACTCAAGATTTACCGATATTTCAAATTCAAAATGGCCGCCATCCCTGTGTTAACTCCATGGAGAAAAAATAAAATTTTCGAATTTCGAAAAACTAAGCCGGTGAAAAGTTTTCTAAATGAACAAGTGGTATATCAGAAAAGAATTGTAAAAGTTTGAGAGACCAAATTTGTGTCCCCGAGGTGCGTTGTCCCTTAAGGAAGACAAATAAAAACGCAAAATTTATAAACCTTTTTATGCAACAAAAGTTATGAAAATATCGTCAAGAGTTAGAGCTGAAAATATTTAGAACAGTACTTTATACTAAAATCTTAATTCAATATTAACCCCAGTGTCTGGGCGAAATTGTTATGTGCGCCCTAGTAATTCTTAATTCTTACTGATATAAGAATGTACATATTTCACGTGAATTCTCGAGTGCAAATAGGCTTCCATGTAAAATATAAATATATATATATATATATATATATATATATATATATATATATATATATATATATATATATATCAAAGTTAAAGATTTTGATGCTGAAAGCTAAAAGCAGATCTATATATATATATATATATATATATATATATATATATATATATATATATATATATATATATATATATAAGAGATAGTTAGATGTTATTGAATATTTCGTCCCAAAATAGTACAGCTAACGTGCCATCCCCTCTCTGTATATATATGTGTACATGATTTCGATACTGTACTTTTTCAGAAGGATACGTATGTACGTGATATGTGATGAGGAATTCACTTGTCTTTGAACGTGAAGAGCGTGTAACCCTTGAGTGTCTTATAAACATTTTATGGGGTTGACATTTCAGCAGAGACAATCACCGCCAGGTCAAATGCCAACACCTTAACAGTATCAACTTTCAGTATGGCTCCGAAATCAACAACTTAAATGCTTTGGAAAGCATTCCTTTGCAGCAGTGCGTGAAATTCGTTAATTAACAATTAATCAATAAGAGAAACAGTTTTAACGAACCCGGCTTACGTATCTCTTTAGATATATATCTCATTGTCTGGCTGGCCTTGGTTGATGGAGCTGGAGCAAAGAACATAATCCGCCATGGAGCCGGTCTCACATACCGTGGTCATTGCACCGTGTGATCCCCAAGTCTCATCCGGGTACTATAGTCTGGCATAGAAGCAGGTACATGTACTGCCCGGTTCGTGAAAAAAGGGGGGCCGGCATCCCTCGCTCAAGGGACATGGCAGCGCCTTGGCTCAGCAAATTCGAAGACAAATCAATTCCGCTCACCACGGTAACGCGATTTCGAATCCTTGCGGGTCAAGAATCTGGCACAGTCATTTTTAAAGACAAAAGTCAGGATGAAAAGTCGTTACTTTTGTGGGGGATTCACAGTATGTCGATCCCCCCGCAAAAACAGATCACGACTTACTATCAGCTGCACGTCGGATCGTGCCGTTTCAGATGTTTTACCGTAGATCTGAGCGTGTCGTCGCATAAATATCTCTCCCCTGCGTTATTTTTACAAATCAACACGCCTTCAACCCGTTATTCAGCGGCTGATGTGGTGGGCGTGTATTTTCAAAGTGGTGTGAAAATTAAACCAAAATAAAACAAAGCCATAAACATCTAAGTGTGGTTCAGTTTAATCAGCAATGAGTTAGTGTGTGTGGGCGGGACGAGTGTGTTGGATTTTTAGTCCTCATTTGAGTCGCAGAGATTAAAATGCATCAAAGTGTAGTAGCATATTTTTTTGAGGGTCTACTTATTGGTTGACTATCATTGTCGTTAAATTTGGTGTATTTTCAATTGTTTTTGCACTGTTTGTTCTACTCAAAAAATCACAACGATACGCCTGGTGTTCATCTTGTCAACAAAGCCCTTACAGGCGTATCGTCCAATAATGACTGTTTACAGCTAAATTTTGGTGCGGGTCAGAATTTGTTTGTCAGCAATAACATTTGCTTATTTTTAAATTTTATTACTCATCCAAGAGGCGAACCCAATTACAGGGATGAGGTACCCATAACCCAGTACCCAATGGAGTAATGAAGAGTGAAGTGCACACGTTATGGCGAGGGTAATTCGATGTGTGCCGACATTTTTAGGCGGGAAGATCAAGGACGTTAATTTGTTTTGTAGAACAAGAATAACAAAAATACTATAATTGGTAAACCTAACATGCAGCTATATCCCTCAAAGAAACGCAGAGACTGTCCTCTGGCACTATTTTGTCATTCTCTGTGAGAAATTGTGGGAAGACGTTTAGATTTGCAATCGGCAGTAGATCAGTTTCTGTCATCGTCTGCCAAAGCAGATCACTTGTGCCGATGTAAGTGAGACGACATAAAGCACTTCCGATGATGTAATTGCTTCAACATAAATAGTTCTGTTGACAAATTGACATGTCCGACTGTCAGCCCCGGCCGCGCATGCAAATTCGGGCCACAAGAACGACATTTGATTTCGTAACTTCTGGCGCGAAACAATAATAAGCCAAGCCACGACAAAAGACGGCTGGTACGTCCCTTCAATAGCACAGCATTGAATTTTAGTGACACAGGGAACAAATCCTCGGCGCACCTGAACAGTAGCGGGTCAAAGTTTTTTCTACACAAGTAATCTATCAGTAAGAGGGGCTTTTCATGGGAGATGCATCAGACCCCCTCCCCGGGATAAAGTCGAATTGTCTAGCTTGAATCCAGTATTCTTCGCGTTTACATAATCCTTGAACTAAACGGAGTACTTATAGTGATCTTTGATGTGAGTGTCACACAAATTTTTGTGACACATTGAAAAGTTTTCATTGTTAAATAACTTACGTCCATCAGACAAAGAAGTGTGTATACCTTGTGGTTATTTTAGTTGAATGACAGGCAGCACTAGAGTTCCGCGTGGTCTCTCCAATGTTATTTTTATCTCTCAATGTCACGTTCAATTTGATTTTTTCCGGCATGACCGTTTCGTTCCACAACTCTAAGTAATGGTCAACCAACTTTTGTCTAGTCCAGCAACCAGAGTATGAATTTCACTGCTAAATGAGATGCCATATGGATCAACGATCGACAACTTTCAAATTTAAGTCGAAATTGAAAGCATTCATGAGACTCAACATTTTCTTTCATAATTAAATTTTATTTTTTTTTATTTCTGCATGCACAAATTTATTCCTGTCTTCAGAACTGACGTGTGTTCATCCATGATTAGAATTACCCAATGAATAACACACGCTCAAATAAAATTCTGAACAAATAAACAAGCAAATAAATAAATACGTTGTGTTTAACCCTTTGAGCGCTGTAATTTTCTCCCGCCAAAATTTTAGTGCAAAATGTTACCAATTTTTACGAATTTTTCTGTATTTTTTTTTATTATTTTGAACCAAATGGACATCACATTTCATTTGCCACACTTTTTTCTCAAAATTTTGGCAAAAATCAGAGAAAAATTGACTGGGGTATATTTTATAAGGCGCTCAAAGGTTGGATAGCGTGTAGCTCAAAATAAAGCTCCATTAGCGACGGTATTACGTTTCTGGTTGTAAATACAGTTTCTTCTTCTACAATAACATTGAGCAGAAAGTCTTTCCCTTCAACTTTTCAGCAAGACCTGAATGTGTACATTGTCCAACATTATTGCGGGCATTACAACTTTACTCCGGGCCAGATATAATTGTCAACGATAACATTGGATATTTAAGTAATAATGTAACCCCCTCCCGGTCCATAATGGCCGAAAGCAAACTTTGCACGACATAATGTATGAGTATATTAAGGAGTGCAAAGTTTGCTTTCGTCCGTTTTGGACCGGGGGTACATTATTTCTATTTTTTTAAAGTTTTGGCGATGACAGTGAATTTGTAGATGTAGAAACCATCTTGGGCCACAATCCTAGATAATCGGATACATACAGTAATAATCTGTAATTTAGTATTTAAATAAGAGAGGGGAAGAAGAATGCAAATTCAATATGTATGCGTTTTTACAGAATAAAGGACATGAAAATATCATAACAAAGTTACCATAATTGTCATTATGGAGTCATGATTTTCGAATGCTCAGATACTATTACAATGTTTGTTTCTGATGTCGTGTAGAATTCCTTTTATACGTTCGCAACTACTTGAATTTGTTTTCTTTTGACATGCGCATTCGACAACGGTATTTAAGGGGAAAAGTGCTCCAGACTCAGGTATGTTAATGCATGGGCATAGGCTTACATACATGTAAAATCAGTTTGGAACATACTTTTTAATTAGACCTGGTCAGAAAATTGTGAAAATTGCCGAAAATATGTTTCGCATTTGATTAAGTTGAAATTTATCATAATATATTACCTAAGTCAGGTCACGTGACCATAATCTGTTATTTTCCCGCCAAAATTGTATATTGCAAATAACTAAATATTCCAACCGCTAAACGTCAAAATATTTAAAATATTATGACCAATTAATGTAAAATGGGATGGGAACTTGAGTTAGAACTAGCGGCAGATGCAAAATTATTGAATTTTGAATATTATTTCTTCACAAAAAACAACAAATACAATATTTTTGACGTTTTACATGAATATTTTGAATATCAGAAAGAAGTATAGATAGAGTTTCATGAGTGCCATGTATTTTTGAAAGAATATGATAGATGTTGTTTCCAAAAGTGCAAAGAAAATCAAGAAAATTTAACGGTTTACGGTTGGAATATTAAAATTAATAAAGACGTAAATTTTGGCGGGAAAATATCAGATTTGGTCACGTGACTCAACTCGTCAAGATTTAGGCAGACATTTTTTTAAAGAATTTAATAATTCCAATAATTAGGCCAAATATCAATCAAATCTGGTGGTTTTTAAAGATAATTGATCATTTTCTTATTTTTTGGCTTGATGGGTACAAACACCCATGCATTAACTTACTTGAGGAATAGATGAAAGCAAGTCAAAGATTGCCGGTTTTCCAAAGTTAACTTTTAGTCGGAAAGCGTTTCAGTCGAGTTGTGAATAGATTCAGTGATAAAAATGTTCGAAAACTATCACCTTATTATGTAGTTGATCGATGGACGGCCACTTTACTGAATGGTGTAAAAGGAGCTAAAAGTGCACCTTTTCTGAAAAGCAATCGATTAAACCACAGAACTAATGTGCTAACCTATCGATCGATGCATCGATTTTTTTATCACTCAACACTGTCCTATTTATTCATCCACGCTTCTGCAGACTAATAACACACATCCCCACGTGTTCTATTGGAACAGACACAGCTTTTCATAGTTGACAAATTGACAGTGATCTCAACTAACTAACTTTTACTCTTTTACTAAAGAACTAAAGAACTAAACTAACTAACCGATTAGCCCACTAAATCTAACAACTAGCTTGGTGACTGTAGAAAAATGGCCCGTTAATCGAGAAATTAAGCGACCAGTCTCTCTCTCTCTCTCTCTCTCTCTCTCTCTCTCTCTCTCTCTCTCTCTCTCTCAACCATCCGGTCATCAGTCTGAGTGATTGTTACACACGAATTCATCATCAACCAGCTCAGCGACTCATTACCGTACGTTACACAATCCATCAATTAATTTAATTAATCAATCAGTCAATCAGTCAATCAATCGATCATAAAATCACTTCTCTCTCCCCCTCTTACTCACTCTATCTCTCCAACTTTACTCTGTATTTGCTAGCTCACTCACTCAGTCACTTTTGACCGTCTTAGTTCCACTCTGGCAGCCAAAATAGTTTTCCAGGACTTTCGCAATCGGCTGTAATATGTTCATTCGCACCGGTACAAACCATCGTCGGGTTTCGAGAATGACACATTTATTTTTTTTCGTTCACTTGTCAACCTTTTTAGCACGGCTGAGTGACTCGAATAATGGCCTCGCAATGACATCACCGCCTCGCACTGGCTGTCTGTCTATTTGATTGATCAGCGATCTCTGAAAGCCACACAAAGCAGAAGTTACAAAGTATGTCATTCTCTGGAGTGATTATGTCCGTCAATTCATACACATCAAACAAGCTGAAGAAACATACCAACACCGATTTCGAAAAGAAACAAAACTTTAGGGGTTTTTTATCCTCACCTTTCTAGAAACTGCGGACAATATTGACTGCCACCAGTTCCACTGGCCAATTTTTACTTTTTCTCTCCGCAGTTCTAAAACGGTACTTTTTCTCGGCTCTAACTGGTTTCAAAAGTGTACATTGTCCTGTATTGACTTGTCCGATGAAAGCACGCATCCGGAGGGGCTGGATAAATCCCACCCGTTAATTTTGACATTTTAATTGCCTCGGAAGTCTGGTTTTAATAGTTTCTCTCGGCGTTTGTTCGCCTGAAATGAATATTGGGTGCGCTAGCTCGCGTGAGAATTGACCCCTCTGCCATGGCGAAATTTGACAATTGACTCCGGCGCAAGGCTAGCTTCTTTAATTGGTTGCAAATAAGAACCGTTGGATTTGAGTTTATTCTCTGGTGAATATTGCGTTTTGAGACTCTGTCAGGGGCTTTATTGTCCATTGGCAAACGCAGAACAAGGGGAGGATTATTAAAATGTTGAAAGATCATTTTGTAGGCCACTCCTTCAAATCTCCGAACACCGTAGCAAATCAAGCTGCAAAAGAAAAACAAAGGGTATGAATCCAGCGCAAGCCAAGCGACAGAAACCGACTCAGGTTGAATCCCCAAAGGAGTGCGCCAGGCAGAATGAAATGGCAACATTCAATTGAGACCGATTCTTTTGCTTGCTTGGAGATGTTACCGAGCTCGCAATAGAAGTCCCCACTCCCCGATTCTTCGTCCAGCAAAGGGCATTATAACGCCCGGCTCAGAACAGTCTGAACCCGCTCCGGGGCGTGATACCCCACTTTTTTTGACTGAGTTATCAACACAGTCGTGAACGGTATCAGCTTTGTTATTCACGAGCACGCTGAATTCACTTCTCTATAAAGATAAACCCGAGAGCAAATATACACGCTGTAAAGTCCTCTTCATTTTCCAACACTCCGGCAAAGTCTCTTTCAAAGCAATTTTCAATAGCCAAGAAAAATATCCATCAGCGCCTTAAATAGGCCCTCTCGTCGCCGTTGCGAGTTCTTTTCAACTTCTTGTTCTTATTATCCGCATTTCTGGGGCAAACTATCACTTCTTTTCTGGGGGACGCTTTTCAAAAAAGTTTACCTGCTTGTGCATTGCCTTTTCTTCTCAACTTCTCGGTGAAGCTTACGCCGTTAATTAGTTGCTGTGAATGGAAATCCATATTACACCAAGTGGAAAAGTAAACTTGTCACGGAGCGGCCCGCCTGTGTGATGTCGCTCCGATCAAACGGGATTGTCTCTCTTTTTTCGAACCCTTCTTCAGGTCCCGCTTAACTTCATTTTGTGTTGATTTTGAAGGTTTTGACATCTTGACGACAGTCCGGTCGCAATTATCGCGCGAAGAGAGAACTGGGGCATGGGAAAAGAAAGCGAGAACGCCTTGGAGTGTTTTAAACGCCGATAAGATCGCAATACAGGCTCACTAATGAACTTATGAGTGAACACTTGTATTTTCGCTCTTTCAACATGATAGCAAATTACCGAATCAGGCAAGTGGGGAAGCTCATCTCAATTGGTGTCTCGACAATTCCATGAAAACTGGTGATTTATTGAAGAGGTCAGCAGCAGAATCCCTAATTATGTGCTAAAGTGGACGGCAGATAACCCAGAAACAATATCTACTTCTGTTTAATTGGAATACCGCCACTCTACCTGACATAGCGCAGAAAGGAAAGATAAACGGCTTTGGTTTCTGAGCAGACAATATCATTGTCTGGATTTTAAACTATCTAAACCGATTGGTAATGTTACAGCGATGGATAATGTCCCTTTGTAATCAATCCACAGTATGGTCCCAATGAGCGGTCTTAAGCAGACTTGGCACTCTCTATGGCCGGGGCCGTGGGATTGCCTCCTTCCGAGTTCAAGTTCCAACGTCTGAGGAGGTTGAAACCATGGCTGGCCGGAGAAAGTTGGTCGAAACCGCGCGATGAAAGTGAAGCGAAGCTACACGATGGAAATTGATCACGCTTTGCAAGGAGCCACTCTTCATAAAGTCACACAAAATGCTTGGTCGCGGTGTAAAGTTCGCGACTGTCCCAAGAGATCCCCAAACTTTGAACCCGTCTGAAAGTTCCCTTTATCAACATTCAGAATGACCTGGAAGAGCAAGGACTTTGTATAATCATTCACTTATTCGTTTTGCCAATGCAACATACACCCTTCTGATGTGTCGTCCTTTACCCAAACGCATAAAAATCCTTGCGCTACATAAACGTTTGCCTTAGGGACTGGTCAGTTTCTTCGGCCTGGGGGGGGGGGGGGGCGGTGGATTATTTTTTGCCGACGTCAAAAAGTGGCTGACCCCCCCTATTCCAAATTTTGAAAACAGGGTGACCCCCCTATTCCAAATTTCTAAAACAGGGTGACCCCCCCCCCCGGGCGCGACAAAGGTAAAACAAAAGATGGACATAAATTATATATATATATATAATATATATATATATATATATATATATATATATATATATATATATATATATATATTATATATATATATTATTATTTTACATTTTACATATATTTATATTTTAAATAGTCATTCTATGTTTTAGTGAAATTGTTGACATGTCAGTTGTAAGATAGGAATTTCAAAGTGTCAATCTTAAAGTTTAAATACAGTATATTTTGAATGAGCTGTATTTTGAATGAGCTGTGAATGTATTTCACACTTTCTCTGCTTAACCAGATGTCCTGAACTGTTGTACAGAAATGGATGTCAATCATTAATATCAAAGAGGAAAAAGCAGTGAATCAAAACTTTGATGGGTGTTAAGACTTGCCAACCATCCAATTAAATCTACTGAGGAGCCATAGAGAGCTTTTTTAGCCAAATCTGATGTGTACAGTGTCTGAGAGGACCTTTTCTTGTGTAACATTGAAACCATAAAAGCACAGCTAATAATGACAAAAACTGCCTTTTTTAACTGTTATTTTGTTTCATAAAAAAGCATCTTTCTACAGAAAACCTATGAAACAAAGGAAAATAATTGCATCAATGAGAAGGAAAGATATCTTGTCATTTTTCTATCTCTAAAATAAGTCACTGTATCAAATATATATTGTGAAATATTTGTGCATGTTGCTTTCTCATACTGAATTCTCACAGAGAGAACAGAAAAGTTTCAGGAATTTGTCATCCTTTTCATATGAAATGCAGATTTCATAATGGTACACTTTCACTTAGCAAACATCAAGATATCTCTGAAAGTATGGCGCCCGAAGGGCGCGCCAAAAAATATGAAACATCCTGATATCTCTGATATATATGCCTTGTATATTAAAGTCATGCACCTGAAGGGCATGCTGAAAGATGTATGATATATTTAAGTAATGAGCTTGAAGAGCACGCTGAAAAATATTGAACATACAGATATCTCTGATGTATGTATGCTTGATATGTTAAAGTTGGGCGTGCTGAAAAATATGACTGATTATTAAAGTTACGCGCCCGAAGGGCGCGCCGAAAAATACAACTGAATGATGAATTTTGTGGCTGACACTAGCATTTTAGGCAATGATGAGCCTGTGTCAAAATTCAAAAACACACTGATCCCCCCTATTGGGCATTTCAAAAACATGGTGACCCCCCCTATCACCAAAGTCAAAAACAGGGTGACCCCCCCATGAATCCACCGGCCCCCCCCCAGGCTGAAGAAACTGACCAGTCCCTTACTTGTAGACTTATAATAATAACCCATAACATATTCAAAGCGAATATATGTCCATGCTTATAATTTCATGTCCATAGTGCACAATGCAACATACGTGGACTAAAAGACGTGTCCAGACTTCTGGGGTCAGAACAGGAAACTGTTGGTACGAGAAACAAAAATATTGAAAATGGGCCAATGACAAAAGATACAGCCACTGTATCTGGGAGCGCAACAAGAAAGCACAAATCTCTCAGTTTCCTTCAAAACAAGATGGCGAAGTCCTTCAGTTTTGTAGACTTGTTCTGTTTCCAGGATCTTACCGTGATTAAGATGTCATAGGACTGGCCGTTCTTGAGTACTTTCGGGGGTTTTCTCCAAAAGATTTGAGAGCATTGAGGTTTCTGAGAAAGGAAAGAAAGATACTGAATGGGACTTTTCGCATTACATGTTTCAGAACTGCTTTTCCTGAGAGAGAGAGAGAGAGAGAGAGAGAGAGAGAGAGAGAGAGAGAGAGAGAGAGAGAGAGAGAGAGAGAGAGAGAGAGAGAGAGAGAGAGAGAGGAGAGAGAGAGAGAGAGAGAGAGAGAGAGAGAGAGAGAGAGAGAGAGAGAGAGAGAGAGAGAGAGAGAGAGAGAGAGAGAGAGAGACAGACAGACAGACAGACAGACAGACAGACAGACAGACAGACAGACAGACAGACAGGCAGACAGACAGAGACAGACAGACAGAGACAGAGACAGACAGACAGACAGACAGACAGACAGAGAGACAGAGACAGAGAGACAGAGAGAGAGACAGACAGACAGAGACACAGAGACAGGCAGAAAGACACGGACAGAGAGAGACTCTGACAGAGAGACAGAGACGGAAAGACAAACAGACACACTGGCAGGGATAGAGAGAGACAGATACAGAGACAGAGACAGGGGGCATAGAGAGACAGGAAGACGGAGAAGGAGACACGGAAATGATCTTGAACTGCGTTTAATATTACAAAGAGAAGAAGTGGATTCATATTACTTCTCATTCAATATCAGTTTCACTGTTTGGTCCTTTCATCGTCACAGATAAATTTGGTGAATAAGTATCAATGTACATCTGGTTACAATGAATTTATGACAATAAACGTTCATCTTTTAACGTCTTGTTAATATAATTAATTCACTGTAAACATCGACATTTCCCAGATAATTTGCAGTTGGGTAACATTTCTAGTGTGTTTTCCCACCCTCTCTCCACCCCAATAGCTTGCTACCATTGTCTCAGCAGCGTTGCCTTACCTCTAATCCACCTAGACGGCTTTCCGTTGTGTTTACGACAATTTTGGCACCCTGGTGTTAATTCGAAACGCAAAGACAATTAGTGGGCAAGTCTTTGTTGTGCCTTGTTGTAGAACACGGAACTGGTGAGAGAGGGGATCCCCTACACCTGCAAAATTCATCGGAAGAAGACCAAGGAAAGTAATTCGAATTTCTTATACAAACCTGATGAATATCGTCCGAAGATGTGACGAAATTTACCGACTCTCCCCGACATTCTGTAATTAGTTGGTCCTTCCACTAAAATTACGCAAAGACAATTTGTAATTTCTCGATCATTAACTCGATGTCTGACTTTTAAGAAGATGCGTTTTGACGTACAATAAAAAGCCTTCCGGGTAAAAACAAAGAAGACGATGAGACAATGGAAGCCTAAGACGCGGGGATTACACCACTTGGCACGTATTTACTATTTGGTATATTACTCAGCAGTAAGAGTGTATGCTGGAGTGCATTTCGAAGAGAGCGCTTATTTGTCTGACGGATAGAGCAATTGACGAGTGGAAGTTTCTCAGGTATAATGGACATTCGGGGGATTAGCCGAGAGGGTCTTCTGGGGCCGTTTTTGCAGGGGATTTCGGTCTTCTGGGTTTTGGCTGTGATGGACGGGAACTGTCTGGAGGATAGAGATTTGATCGACACAATAAACGGCGGGAATGTGTGATTTGGTCGGATGCAGCGTAGAACAGACAGCAAAGCATTGGGGGCAACAATTGTTGTGAGTGACGGACTGTGAGAACGTTCTTATTGGGATTTTCCTGGCTTTTGCGATATAGAGTCCCTGGGCTTTTGAAACGGTTTTCTGAGGCGGACAGGTGGATTTTCAGAGGCGATTGTGAGGGAGCACCTGGTTACCAAGTGCAGTTACATGCGAGCAGTGGACTGGGCAGGATAAGTCCGAAATAGCTATATAAAAAGTTGCATTCGGTTTCACTTTTTCTCTAGATTTGCTTCGAAATCATATACGCGATAACAATAGTTTTGTGTCAGTTGACTGCGTTCCAGTGGTGGGAATTAATTTAAATTTTGTCTTGCTGACCGTTTACGTCTTTGGCAAGGAAAAGATGCCTTTCCGTGGAAATCGGTGGACTGTCGGTAAACCACGATGCAATAGTTACCACACTTAATTCACTGAATGTGGTTAGGGCCTGTGCTACTAGGGATATTGAATGGGTGGGCTAGATTAATAAACTTTGATTTTAATGTGTTCATGATTTGAAGTGACACTTAAATGTCCGTGAACTTTGATGGTCAGAACTGTGGAATGATCAACGTGAAATGGGTACCGGGTGTGTTAGGATGTAAATTACTTATATCAGTGTGGTTGGTGTATATTTATCTCACAAGGGAGACAGAATGCCTAGCATAATGACAGAATGACAGCTACGAGTTCAGTTATTGCATGTGTTTTGATATCTTCAATAGACGTCAACACTATCTTCACTCATCTGCCCACATTGGATCAATGCTATTAGATGGACGGAGAATTCGCAAAAAAAAATTGGAAACTGTGATACGTTGTCTGCAAGCGTATAACGTTGGGCAATCCAATGCCGATTAGTTGCAAATCATACTGTGCGTTTGGATACAATGCGGCATTTTGATGTAGTTGTTGGGGCAGTTTAGTGGAAGTATAGACATACCAGGGGGATCATTTTGATAGCATCGGTACGCATCTCCGGAACTATATTCTGGACGTTAAATTTTTACAATACCTTTTTAACTTTACCAACTGTGGGAGCTTAATTTGAAGCTCATGTAGTAAATACAATTTTCAGCGGATTATTTTTGAAAATTCTATTTCCCCTTAGAGTAAACAAATGGAGGGAGATCATTATGAATTTTAAATATCGACAATTATCAGGTAATTTGTTTCTCTTGTACCCGATTTTGCACGGCGACTCCTGGTTTTCATTCACGGTTTAAAAAGGAATGGTTTAAAACTCCTTTACTGGGAGTTTTGGCAGAAGTTCAAGTATTTCAATTTCAAAGTAGGCACCACCTGAAGAGTTCGACGGTCTTTGCATTAAAAATGTTTTGATTTATCGGAAGGCGCTGATCTAATAATGTATGAGCTAATCATAGACAGACAGACTTATTATAATTGTATGGGACAGAAGTGTAATTGCCATTTTAGGTAAGTGAGCCTCGTTGGGCAATCAGTGTGTCCCTCTTTTGCTTAGGGTCATAGAAACTATTCGTTAATTGATGAAAACTCAGTGATAATTGGGTAACAGCTGAAATGTAGATTTCATTGTATTCTGATTTCAATCAAGCTGAATGCCGAAATATAAGCTTATCTTTTTTTTTAGTTAGTTTCGATAGATATTTCAGAAAGTTTTGGATTTGCAACTTGAAAGATTTGAAATTATGCACAATGTAGGTTTTAATGCAGTAGCCGGTATAGCCTAGTAATTTCCAGCTGCTTTTGCGGTTCGAAAAGACTAGTTTTGTCGTGGATAAAGAGGCGGGGAGGTCGTGATTCTTGTTTCTTACACGACGTTGGTTTATAGTCACTTAGATCATCTCAACTGACAGTCCTATTGTATTTGAAGTGAGAATCCTTTACTTTTATCAATCACGAGGGAACCATCAAGTTGGTTGCCGTGCGATGCTGGTCGTGTAGATGGGCAGGACAAACACATTAGACAGTAACAGTTGTAGGCCTAAGTTTTCATGCATCCGTGTGTTTGTTCTGTTTGTCGAATAAAATTTCTTGTTCTTGTAACAAAACCATATTGATTGCCATGTCAGGACGGCATCTTTACATGTAATGTCCAACACTAACGATGACAACAGAATTTCCGTCCTGGCTGGAACTGATGTCAAAAAGATAAAACATTGCGTATTTTATTGAACGTTTTATATTGTTAATGCTAATACTTTTGTATGGTTACGTGTTTTACTTTCTATTTACAAAACGCACGAAGAAACCTGACCAACAAACGCAATAGTTTTTTATTCATTAAAAATGCTTGTCGTGACGTGTGTGAAATTAATCCCATGATGCAACAGAACAATAGGGCAAAGAGGAGGCGGACACAATGACTTATTAAGAGGTGTGACTCCCTTTAGCGAGGTTGGCGCGGATTAAGATGTTTTCAGCGTTTATTTAGCCAATCTGAATTCCCGCCTGTTCAAATATGGTTGATGATGATGGTACACAAACCCTCGAATCCAACAGGTGGTTCCTACAAGATTTGTTGTCCATCTTGGATCATCAACGACTTTTATCTCTCTCTTTGTTTCCTGCAAACATTCATTCGGGTCTTCCGGTGCCCTACTTGCCACTGACAAACATCTATTCATCCGCACCCCACACACTTCTTAACTTAAAGGGGAAAGCATTAATCCTTCGGATCGTGCACGCCCACGAACAGAAACTTGTTTCCTGTTGATTTCAAGTTGTTGGAACAAACGAACATTCAAATAAACTAATCATTGCGTTTTTACATGTACTGGTGGAATATTTACAGCAATGTAACGCACTGAACCACACATTAAATTCATCCAGAAAGCGATGTTATTTTAACCTTATCTACGACACAACTTGAAAATGTCTTTTCGGACATTTCTATTAATGGTGAAAAACGATGATCAGTTGTGTTCTCTCTAATTTTAGAACATTATTTTTTTCGCTGGAATTCAGTACATACAATGACCTTTTTGAGCTTCAATTCCCCAAAGGAAGTTGTCCTTGGGAGTTTTCTCCTATTCCTGACTTGTCACTGTAAACTGCATTTACAGTTAAGACAAACGAACAAAAAAAAAACCAAAACCAAAAAACCCAAGCAAATGAATAAATAAATAAACGTGTACGTAGATATGTGCGTATGTATGTATGCATGCATGCATGCATGCATGCATGCGTACATACATACATATATACATACATATACATACATACATACATACATACATACATACATACATACATACATACATACATACATACATACATACATACATACATACATACATACATACATACATACATACATACATACATACATACATACATACATACATACATACATACATACATACATACATACATACATACATACATACATACATACATACATACATACATACATACATACATACATACATACATACATACATACATACATACATACATACATACATACATACATACATACATACACACATACATACATACATACATACATACATACATACATACATACATACATATATATCTCTACTACCGATGAAGAAGATTAGATTCATTCTTGTAGCTATCAAGCTTCTCTGTGGCTTTCATCAAAATTTCTGCGGTTTCAAAAAGGAATAATCTTATTGACTGCACGTCCGGTGTTATCAGTTCATCATGCATTAGTTTACTTAAGTCCCGTTGTCCTTCGCTTCTTTTCGAATTATACCATTTCTCTGTGTTATTTTTCTAAATATAGCTTTATTTGGTTTAAAAAAGCAAGGAAATACCTTTGAGAGCTAATCGACCTCTTGGCCTATCTGGCACAATGGCGGGAAAACTTGGAAATAATTAAAGAAAAGTAAAAAATGTTATTTTACTCCTCGTGCGGGAAAAAGGAGGACAGGCGATCGATTGATGGCGATGTTTTCTTAACATTGACGATTCAATCTCTTAATTGGCATTCATAAGGCCGAGTAAGCCTCTTTGTTGACTCGGCTTGTAAATGAAACCGTCAAGCAATTTCAGTCCAGTATGGCCGAGGTGTTTTTCTCGACCTTTTGACTTTGCATTCTAGAGCTGTTTGCTCCTAGTTAGGACAAAGTTGACATGCGCGGAAGAGGGAAAAAAAGACTGAACTTTACTGGAGAACTGTTTGAATTAAAGTGACTCGGCATCGCAGAGTGAGGGCACACGGAAACGCGCCAAAACTTCTTTCGGCGCGATAACACGGCAGAAACGTGACTTTTTTGTATTAACTGCACCAGCTTGCATAAACATTGAAATTACCCTTTAGATTACCCCAAATTGACTCGAATATGAAAGATGGACTTCTTCTGTATGTAGCTAAGGGGTAGCATGGAAGCGTCAACTTTGCATGGGCTTGAAACGACCATACTGGGAAGTTAGAAGTGTAACCAGTTGAAAGTTTACCCATCATATGTACAAGTACCTTTCGCTAAATGGACCATGTCAGGTTATGTAGCTGTTATTATGGTGGCAATATAAAACACTTTCCTTCACACAGAACGGGAAATTATGACGGATGGCAAAGAGTACTTTACAGTTCGAAAAGCTGGCTCAGACGTTTAAAGTTTGCCAAACAAGATCGCTGTCATCTAATTTGCATAAGTTACTAACAGAAACAAGAAATTATGTCACCGCTCTCCTTATTTGTTCTAGATCTAGGTTGGATTACTAAGATCTGCTTTTGTCTACAGCTTTTGTCTACAACTCTTTCAGCAAGTTTCGAGAATGCCCAACAGTACAACTGACATCGCTGTAGTGACTTTTGCAAAATTTATGTCCAGTCATTGTTCCCACGATAAATTTTTCTGATTTCTAATGATACTGACTCCAAAGGCGCACTCTTGAAAAAAATGAAAACGCCTCTCAATTTCTACGATCTGATTTTGTTGATATTGGCGAGATAGAACACTTTGAAACTGTCATGAGTTTGATTCAGCGAGTGTTTGCCATGTAGTGAAGAGACAATTTAAAACAGTATATCCCACTTTCTCATTTCTCAACTTTTCACGTTACGCGGATAATCTTTTAATACCGCCAGACACACACAGTTTTTGAGGTCTGGCGGTATTCGTTGCGCGGTCCGAACAATGTCTGTTATAATTTTAAAAGCCACCGAACTTCCAGATCCTGAAAGCCATCAAAAGAGACTCGTTACCAAATCGTCGCCGGCGACCGCCTCTTGCGTCATCATACTCGGAGTGAGAATATCGACTTCAATAGAATCGTGTAGACACCTTGATTCCGAAGCGGCTCAATGCAGTACTTGAAATGAATAACCGCTCTTTTTTTTAATTCAATTCTTTTCTCCGGGGGAGGGAAGAACGGTTTGACGACGATTTTTTGTTGAATCGAATACATCACTGGAAGACAGACAGGCCCGACAAATCAGCCTTTCCTTTTCTTGCAACCGGGGCACAATCCACGTAAATAAATACCTTTTCAGACGCTACATGTCCCAATTTAGTTCCATACACGAATAGTCATTCAGTCACTGCAATTATAATCGCACTGGCACAACAAAAGCTCGACATTTGTGATGCTCTTCGTTTGCATGCCAATCGAAGGGCCCCTCCAGGCTAAAGCCTTTTATATTAGCTTTTTATTGCCTTTGCAGTGACTTCTTTACAATGAATAGACAAAAGAGGGAAATTATGCAGGGAAACTTTTGTCCCGAGAAAGGGCAGCGACTCACCGACCAGCAAAGGCTCAAAAAAAGCTTGGGCTGTGTTGTATATGTATATGCTGTGTACTGTGTGTTTATGTAGCCAGTGAGTAGAAGCAAGTCATTGTGGCGTTATCAAGGGGAGAACAAATCACCATTTTAATTCAGCAGAGTTAGAGAGCTAACGAGCATTGCTGCTTTCTCCCTGGAAACTTTCGCACTTTCTTTTTTTCTTATTGGAAGGGAGAGATTTGGGTGATGATGGCCACTTACGCAGACGGACACACCCGGTGCGCTCGGAGTTAAGAGTTACTGAATAAGTCAAGGGGGTTGTTTTTTTCTCTTTTCTAGCTTGTTAACACACTTATCAAAGAACTTGTGGGTAGAAAATCCGCTCGGCTGACTTGTTCTCTTCATGGGCTCAGCGGGAAGCCTTGCGTTTGTCCTTGTTCTTTTTTTCACGGCAGTGATTGTTCGATCATACACAGACACCCTCTTTTGTTCCGGTGTCTTAGAAGATATCCCCGTCGATTCGAAGAGGTCGGCCGTCGATCGATCGGAACAAAATCACTGAGCCCGTCAAAAAAAAGGCTGGGCTCTTTTCATGTTAAAATGTCAAACCCACCCCTGTTTCAAATGTTGAAAGTTGTCCACAAGAAAGCCTTATGTAAAGCTGAAAAAATATCGGAGCGCCTTTTAAAATCCTCGTCGATACAAGAAAATCATTACAGCGATAGCCGACAGTATTATACGCGCGACGACGCATATGGCGAAGTTGAACGCAACAACACGGTCGTTACACTGTCGGTTGCCAGCACTACGCTCTGGCCACCTCTGAAAAATGTAGAGGGGTTTAACACAGCAACAATAACTTTTTAGTTCTCTATGACGTCAGAGACCTAGGCTTAAGCCTTTCCAGTTTCAACGTCATTAATTCAAAGTAACTTTTCCAAAAAAAGAGCGCCTTCTTTGTCGTCTTCAAGAATACGGCATGTGTACATTCATTTTTAACTTTCCAGTTCCGTGATTCTGGAGCAGTTTCTTAGCCATTTGAAAATGTCTCCATCTTGTAGATATAAGAGAACCTTTTATGAGGACCCACAAAGTTAATGTAACATCTGTAGATGGAGAACAAAGGTCGCTTTAGAAAAATTTAAGAACAGCCCTTGGCGGGGTGCAGTTAGCCTTCCCTCGTCCCCGGCTACAAGACAGCCGTTCCCTGGTCGGGTAGCTCTCCCGATTGTAAGCGTGAGTTTCTTCAGACTTTGAACGGCACATGGTGCTATTGTCGGGTCCCACATCCAGAGGCAACGGCCCGTGATGAAATACGCAGGTGTCCGCGCGCTGAGTTTTCCGGTAGATTAACGACAGACACTCGGGCCAACCTTCATCCCTCAACCACGGGGACAAAGGTCCCGGTTTCGGCAATTTTCCCCAATTCCGCCGAATAAAGACCAAAGAAACCCTCGCTGTTTTTCAATCACAGGTGGATGCTGTGACCGCCTTTGCTGCCAAATTGAGCGGTAAACTGCCGGTGAGGGGTGACTAGTTTTTATTATCCAAGATCTATATTCAACATATAGACTTCATCAAATGGTAACAAACTCATGGACGATCCTATTGGGAAAGCATAATTAACTACTAATTAATTAATTAATTGGGCGAATTGGATCACACTTTCGAGTTCATTAATCTGCGCGAGGGCTGTTGCATGTGTTGCAGGCTACATGACGTGTGTCCGACTTTGTCCCAACACTCAAAAAAAAACCAAACCGGAACTTTGGTAGGGAAACGGATAAAACATCGACCTTATGGAGTGACTATTAGCCTTGAAGTGTGTTGTGTTGTTTTTGTTTTTATTTTTAATTCAATGCAAAGAATATCTTGCCAAGGTAAGAAACAACCCGACGAGAAGAATAAGACTATCTTATCTCCATTGTTGAAAGCGAATTTGATATAACACGTTCCGAAAAAAAACGGGACTGTCATTTTTAGACACCGTTGAGTCAAAATAATCCATTTGTCGTAAACAAGAAAGGCCGTAGATGAAATAAGTCGGTGGGGTCTGCCTTGTGTTGTGAGTTCTTGTTTCCCCAGACACACCTCGAGCCGATCAAATTTTTAACCCTGGAACACTGATCATTCACAAACTAACCAGTCCTTACAGCTGGTCGACAGTTTTTCTCAACGTTCCTTCGCTCCCGCGAGAGTTTTTTCCCAGTAAGGGAAAAGGCAAAAAGGGGACAATACATGCTTTATCTGTGATCGACAACGGAGATATTTTTCAAGGGAAGGGACTTGAATAAAATCGGCCGGTCCCACACCTCACATTTGACATGACAAATTGACATCTGAATGAACCTATCTCCAAACAATTTTAGCGGGATTTTTCACACTTGCCTGGAACCTTGGTGCTTGGCAAGCATAGCGGATACACACATACAGACAGAGAACGACGCGTAATCCCCGTTTTTTTCTTTTTGCCAGGCAACGCGATTTGGATCCAGCGGCACGACATCCCAGCCCCGACATGAGACAATCGCAGCTCATGCCTGACTTCGTCGGTGCCTCTGTCTCCATTTTCTCGCGTTAGGCTGGATTTTCTGGCTGGCAGGACCAACAGAAAGGGAACCAAATATTGGGACAAATGTCTTCATTCCCGTATACTGTTTACGGTTCAGCGCGGTGACCTCTTCAGTTACAGCATGATCTCTGGTTAGCAAATGCCAAAAGACCGGACAAAAGTTAAGAGTGGCTTAGAGCGACGATATCTTCTATGCAAGCCTCGCCTTTACCTTCTTGCCATGCCCGGTTGCCGTCTCCTCACCGATTTGAACTCAGGTATTTTGCCCGTGAACGCCCACCGTTTCAGTGGAGTCGCCGCTGTAAGTTGAAAATACTTATTGAGAAACCGGGTCTAAACAGGGCGCCGAGAAAACCATTTCAAACTCCCCCCTCTGCGCATAATGTGCTGTCGAGTTCAGCCAGTGTGGCTCTAACAATGATCGAAATCATGCGCATTTCTAATTACACCCCTGGGCTGGGATATTGTTCTTGGAAGTGCACTTGAATCAACTCGAGTTGTAAAAAAATCTGATAGTGTTTCAATTTGCGTGACCAATCAATCATGCTCGTTTGATTGACTGTGACTTGATTGGGCGATTCCTGTGGTAGCAATAGAAACTCAACATTCCTCAGGGTTGAAAGTAACTAGTTCTAACTGTACCTATGGCCAGCAGCGAGGACAGGTATTCGACTTTGATTGTTTGAAGCTTGGGACTTCGAGGCACATAACCGGGCGAGTAGAGAGGGCCTGGGTTGGCCAATAAGGAGGCAGACGGGCAGACATATGGATAAACTGTGGGGGTGCATGAGGGACTTCGGTAGCGAAAGAGGAGATATCTATAATACTCGTTGGAACGTGTGTGTGTGTGTGTGTGTGTGTGTGTGTGTGTGAGAGAGAGAGAGAGAGAGAGAGAGAGAGAGAGAGAGAGAGAGAGAGATGGATTGGATACAGCCAATTGAGGCGTCGAGTGACACTCATGTGACGCGCATAGCCATGTAGCTTACTACCGGCTACCAATATGAGATCTGTTTCACTCTGTCATAACTGCTCGATATAATCGTAATATTTCGTTACATTTGCTGGACGTTTTCTTATGCTTGACGTTTCCTTATGACGTCAGTCGCCTCGGCAATGTTGAGTCACGTGGTACTCCGGTACAAATTTCTGTCGCCTTCCATGCTGCCTTTCTACAATTTTCTCTTCGTTGACTGCATCTGAACTCGCCGTTTTGCGATGAATGTAATACGCATGCACAGATCCATACACAATGCATTCGTCAGCTAGTTGGTCATTTTCTGATTGCCTAGTCAACGTTTTTGTTTTCAGCGTTGAACCTTAAACATCTCCTCAAATCTCCTCAATTTATTAAGGGCTACTGGGGGAGGTACTTAGAGTTCTTCCTGAAGAGAGACAATTTCACTGGTGGTGGTGAGAGAGAGAGAGAGAGAGAGAGAGAGAGAGAGAGAGAGAGAGAGAGAGAGAGAGAGAGAGAGAGAGAGAGACATCGCAAAAACATGCGAGAGAAAAGGTCACTAATTTGTTCCGAAATACTCCGGGCAAAGTTTGAAACCGACAACGATGTTGTTCATTTCTCTTCAAACCATAATGAGTATGGTTGAGATGACCAGCTTGCTTTCAGGGTGTCCATTGTTGCCACACGGCTACCAACCTCTTAGAAGTCAATCAATCAAAACATGCCTCGGACTCCGAAAGAACCCATGTGAAAACAATAACACGGTGAATGTTGGCATTTCTTCTCCAATGAAAACACGGGCCATGAAAAGAGAAACACACACTTCATTATCCCCGGTCAACGTCGACCGGCCAGAGGTGTAAAAATTAACACATTACGGTTTGCGAGCGGAAACTTTTGAAAAGTAACCAGGCTGCGTGTTTTTTGGCAGCTCTCCATGACTTACTGCAAATGATTTCATGTTCATTTATATGTAAGTCATCGCTTGGCACGGTCTGTAAGAACGACCAACAATGCTCTATATTCATTGTCCGCTTAACGTGTACGCGGATTCGATTGTCAAAAACAATTTCCAAAGTTGGACAAATAATCATATTCTCCCGGCTCTTCTTCCCTTTGTCGCCCACCCCGCTTCGGTAAGGACATCGACTACTGTTCCCTATCATCGGCAAATCCCAGCCCATTGCGATGTTCCGTGCTGTGTGCTTGCCGTCATATTTTTTGTGTTGTTTTATTTACACTCCGTCTGCGAACCACGGTTTCTCACACCAATAAGAAAGTTTAGGGGATGTGTTAGGTTAATATCATTGCTGTACTTGTGTCTCAATCCACGTCTCTTACTGTCTCTGTCTGTATGTCTTACCATCTGTCACCTATTTTGTCTGCCCGTCTCTTATCGTCCTCCTCATTATGTTCACCACCCCTTTTTACGCAGCGTCACCCTGTTCCCGTACAAATCTCAAGTTACGAAAGAATGATCGAAATTTATGAAGGAATGCACAGGGAGATTTGAGAAGGCAAAATGTCCACAGTATATCACGTGAAACTTTATCGTTTTCTTGGTGGCGATAATACATTTATGGTTAATAGTTGAACTATCATATTTTCAATTAGGTGTGTAGATTTTTCAAAATTTACTCAATCAACAAAGTGTCGCTGCGGTGTATGTGGAAGCCTCAGAAGAAACAACTTGTGATTGGGTTCGGTAAACGGCCCCGGGGAAAGCACCGCGGTGAGCCAATATTGAATCGAGTATTGGCAACCCGATGACGCTACACTTGAGCTGAAATCACACCACGGTTCGGCAAAGTGAAAGATACTTCTCCTTAAGGAGCCCACCGCTCGAAACCGTAAGGGTAACGATACATTGACGTGTCAGAGGTAAGATTTATGAGAAGTTAACGAGGAGGGCGGGTGATAGCTGCTTTGAACACCGCCCCGTTCACCAATCTATAGGAGTATGCTGTGTCTGGTAGCATACACACGTATTCAAGCACGACTAACGAGCTGCTGTGCCCGTTTGAGACGCAACAAAGCTGGTAAACCAAAGTCACAAAACCCGCATTGATGTTTGTAATTCTCTCGCCTATTGACATATGATTTGCCCAGGGCGTTGACAAACGAGCCTGCCAAATCCGCGGCTATACCCGGGCTACTTAGGGCCTATCCAATCCACGCCACTCCGGGTCCGCTCACAGGCCTGCGACACTCAATGAATCCGACTTGCTCTCTTCTCTTCTCTTCAAAAGTCGATGTCGAGGACACCACTTGAAAGCACTCCCGGCTCTGTTACAAGCCCGGCGGAGCGTCTCCGTCACAACGTCAAATCGGACTTAGCTCCTCCAGGGGGCAGATAGTGCACGGCAAACCACGCTAAACCCAACAGAGAAAGCAAAACAGACACATTTGACACCTATACGTGAAGCCCAATACGACTTACTGCACACAATTTTCTCCCATTCATAATTCTTGTGGAGTAAAACTGAAATGTTTACTCAAACGCTTTGTTATATGTATTAAGCAATGGCGTATGTATACACACGTACCCTACACGGTAGCATTGTTTATCTTTCAACTCGGATGGACCCGGGCTTCTAGTGTTACGCATCCACCACTTCTGTTCCGAGTTTTGCTTTTAAAAGTGTATTCGACACACACTTGAAACCAATCAATCAACACTCATTCAGCGACTAATGCTGTCCTCTGCTCCCCTCTCATGAAATTCAACCGTATAGCTTAACGTCAACCAGGGATGCTCACGACACACCAGGTTGACAGGCGGAGTTGCAGCAGCTTGGTGTCCAACTGACAGGCAATCCGAGTCGCGCGCTTGGAATACACGGTGCCGCTATCATCGACGAGTGAAAAAATAACCTGTTTTCCAAGAAAAAGAAATGCATCACTATTTGCCATATTTCAAACTAGTGACCCACTGGTAAATAAAGTCTCGACTAGTGTTGTAGAACAAATGTTAACATTTGCAATGTTAATGCTGCCCCATTTTATTCGATACAACAAGTTTCCATTTTCCATAACAGTGGTAAAACATGCTGGTATTCTGCAGCGTCGACGTACCTAGTCGACAGAAAATAAATCATGTATCGAAAGTATATTTTTTCCTTCGAACGGATAATGTTACACTAACTGAGTGTATACACTGAACTTCATTAACCTCATTGTCTTGGTCATTGTCGGTAACTACTCTCGTTAACACAGAACGCGTCACAAATTAAAATAAACAATATACTTGAAGTGAACGGATACTCTTACGGGTTGAAATCAACTCCCGGATCAATTCACGTGCGCAGACCGCCAACGAGTCTCGTTCCCCGGCCCTCCTTCAGCGGGGCCCTGTACTCTGGATACCATCGACGTCGATAATATAGAAAGTCAGCGGTTATTAATTGCACAGTCGGTGAATCGAACAGTATTGTATGGATTTCAGTGCTCAGAGCTGTTATAGTGTTAAGATTTACAAAACTCTCGCCAACAATAGGGGGACCAGCCAAACCATTGGAGTTTACTTGGCTCTCATTGGCGGATAGCGGTACTTACTGGGGGTTCAATTAGCCACAATTCGGCTTATGTTATGCTAAACTAAGTCCTGTCGCTTCAGCCAATCCAGGCTGCACCAATAGCACCTCAATCGTCTAACCACTGTACACCCGGGTCAGAAGGTACGGGGACAGTTGACAGGCTTTCACGCTCGTACGGCTCGCCTGCTCGGGACACACATCCGCTGCACCGTGGTACCACACATACGCTCCCCGGTCTTCCACTGGCAAACTCTGCCCCACCCGAGGAGACACGAGAAATGAACAAGACCGGAACCACCTCAAGTACGTGTAAATTTCTCACTATCTCTGTCTCTGTGCGATAGATTCCAATGTTGTGTACTCTTGAAATATTGCCCGATTTGCTGAATTTGGGAAATGGAATAAGGGAAGCAACGATTGGTAGTAAACTCAAAGACGAAATCGCTAAACTCATTGATACTGTGGTGTGGTACTGAGCGATTTTAAAAGGAAACTGGCACTAGTATTGGAACGTGCAAATCATATTAACTTTTGAACCGGAGAGAAGCGTCGAAGCAACCCATATAATATATCTTTCTGCAACCTGTTGCATGCCTCCCTTAAAGACCAACTCCGCCTCACGTTGTATATTCACGGTATATTTGAAAAGCTGATAATTATAGGGGAAAGGGGCAGACGCCTGTCCTGCTTGAATATAAACTTTCCAAATTTTGCCGCAGATTGATATTGAGTGCCCGATGGCAGAACGGATAGAGGACCCCCACCACACAATGGGCCGTTCGGTCAAACACTTAAAAAAAAAAGACATAAGTTACATCGGACATTGCCTCTCGCAATATCGATTCGTTTCTTGTTTGTTATCCTTCGCTGTCTGTTTTTGTATAAACCCTGTCCATCTACCGACCATTGTCTCAGTTTCCTGGTCAGGAAAACACGCAGAGACCCTCTCTGCGTCAACAGTATATGACCCATCGGGATGCCTACCTCGGGTCAATGAAATCTGTACATCAAAATATAACCAACAACATGACCGCCTTGAATCGAAGAAACACCCATACCCCAACCACTGAAACAAATCACAGATAAATTATGAGCGCAGAAACATGTTCGATGGAACATTAGAAATGAAGGAAACACATGTGAGAGACATGTTTAAACCATTTAAGATTAATTAAACAAAAAGAGGATTCTTTCATTAGCGAGCCATTGATACATAATTAGTAAACCACACTCTTAGAATAACTGCATATCCCGGGGACAACATGAACGAAATTGCGGTCAAGCACGTCTTCTATTCATCGCAACGTCAAGTTGAAAAATAAACATATTCCTCGATCCGGACACCTTGATTACACGTAATCGCTAAATAGACCAGTTTGTAGACCGGCGTTTGTCCGTTCAAGCTCGGCTACGAGGATGTTCCCGTGCTTCCAATACAGAGGCCGAGACCCGTTGCAGCAACGCTGTGAGGGTGGATGTCCGTGTATTTCCAATACAGCGATCCGGAGCACTCATCCCATCCGGGATTGTGAAAATATTGTAGTTTGAATTTCTAGATATCGCAGACACGGGGAAACGTGGAACAATACAACCAGTCTGGAATGACTTTTATCTTTTTTTGAAAAAGGGGCGAACGTGGTCTCGTTAAATAAGAAACCAGTAAAACGAAGAAAAGGCCGCCCATGTCTCGGAACTAAAATTCCAACATCACTCGTGTCACGTCACCGGTGCTACAGACAATTACTTTCTCCTGAAATCTACAACAGTAAATTGCCGACCAGATGTTAATTACGAGATTGACACACACCTGGTAAGAGACTCCCCATTCCCCCAGACGAAGGCTAATGAGCAACTTGTCCTTCTCACGTGGATTTGTCTGTCAAAACTTCTTCAAAGGAGTCAAGTATGACTCCGTCTTAAGCTGTCTTTTCTGACGAGAAGACTCTCATAATCAATCGAGTCAAGGCTGTGGTACATACAGTCTGATTTTCGTCAAGTTTTACATTGGAGAGACTTGAGAGCTGTTCTTAATCCTGAAGGGTGGCCTCGATCAAGGAAATACAATCAATTTAACAGGACCTACGGTTGCTTTTGCTTCAAATTGAAAGATATAAAAACCAGTTTCACTCATGAAATCTATGGCAACTTTATGCTAAGACTTCAAAATATGTGAATCAAAGTCTAGCATGACTTATATCACTCGTTTTGTGCGGCCGATTTGTAAACTTGAACTATCGTAATCACAGCGGTTTTTGTGTGGAATCTTTCTGTAGCCCGGTTTTAGATTTGCCGGGCTACACAGGTCACCTGAACAAGATCCAACAGGATTCATCGCAATATCACTTGAAGATTTCCTGGGGTTTTTCCCTCCCGGCATATTTCTCACGCTCTTTCAAGAGCCCTCAAAAATGCATGGGAATTTGTGTTTGATGATAGTGAATCAACTGATTTTGACTTATTGAAAACTAACCGCTCATAGGAAGGAAACTCTTTCACTGGTGAGAGGGAAACGGACATTGAAATCGTACATAGGTGTAAGTGAAATTGACACATTTCCGCCAAGGAAGTGTTTGCTTTCGGAAATACATTTTCTAGCTTCTCAATTCTCGTTGATATTCCAACACTTTGTCACATATTTGCAATATCACACCGCCGTAGCTTCAACCGCGCATGCTGACACACACAATGCAGCAACGCGCGATTCAAAGGCAGCGATCTATTAAGTGGTTTATTCAGGGTCCCTGATTGACTTACCGTCGTTGTCATGTTTCAATTAATATCTCATAACTTTTTTTAATTGCGACATTAGTGGCGATCAATGGGGAACGTGTAGAGAGCCATTGTCAGCGGCGAGGGTGTCGTGTCGGGGTTCCGTCACACGTTACCGCTGCCAAGTCAGATCGGTAGTGCTTTAATTAGAACGAACCTCCATTTAGCTTTGTTTGCTCAACAGTGTAGAATAGATTGGTTAAGGTAGTTTATGTAGCTTTGTAAACTCTAAATATTGCCTTAGTTTTTATTTTGTTTGCAAGTATTGTATCACATAGCATGGATCTAAAGAGCTAAAAAACGTTTGATCTACATGCTGCTGTAGGAGTAGATTGTTTGGATTACAAGACTGGCAGAAGGTAATGTGTCCTGCAGCTTTCATTGCACGAAAGAATACGAGCGGTTAGAGAATTTCTGAAGTATTATCAGGCCTGATGCTGTCTATGGTTTAATTTTCTGAAAATCACCCACACTAGTGGTTTCGTTGGATGTCACTTTCTGTTTCATCTATTTCACCTGTGAGGAAATCAACATGACACACCAGTGTATTTTGTTTCCTCAATAAACGATATAATGTCCGTGTAAGACTATGTAGCAAGTTAAAACTTATGAGAGACCCTAGATACCGTACGATTTTCGGATCTTCACACGAACTCGACACCAACTGTACCATAGACAGTTCTTATTATCAGACGAACCAATTTATGTACACTTAACAGCACTGCCGGCGTTGACAACAATACTGTGTAATATCTGTATACTAGGGCACACATAAAGTTAAATTTAAGTTGAGAAGAAGGACCGTCAAAAACATTTGTCGGACTGAACTTTCTTGCTGTTATTTCAATCGGTGCCCCTTTTGTAGTTCAAGTACTCCATAAGCCACCATAGTATGTGTATGTACATGTACTCGTATGTCTGCACTTGTATGTATGTATGTATGTATGTATGTATGTATGTATGTATGTATGTATGTATGTATGTATGTATGTATGTATGTATGTATGTATGTATGTATGTATGTATGTATGTATGTATGTATGTATGTATGTATGTATGTATGTATGTATGTATATGTAAGGGAATACAATGTTATGTAGGTATAGACATACGTTTTAACTAAGGTGATATTTTTCAGCGGGGAAAGTATGAAATAATTCATTCAAAAGCACTATTGTATCTAAATATGAATAATTAATATTAAGTCACGTGAATTTTGTGACTACAGCCTGCGGCACACATCTTCCCAGCGCAATCAACACTCCAATTTAAAACGGAAAGTGTTTGTAAATATACAATGACTAATTTACAGTGAAAATGAGTCCCTGTTGTATAGGAGGACGCAAATAATTGTGACAGAAGTGTGATGCGTGATTTTTCGTTCTATTTATATCCAGCTTTAGTTTCCTAGTATGCTTTGACCCCCACCCCATTTTTCGTCCGTCCGGTTTGCTGTTCCGCGGACACTTACTTTGTAGGTTTTGGTATGTTGTCTTGGTCGAGTTCACCGGACATCTTCTACCGATATGCAGCGATCACTGTTCGTTTCTTTCGACGCTAAAACAGCAGATACGTTTGAAAGGAATGCTGCTTTTATAGAAATCACTTTCTGAATCATAAAGACGCGCCGAGTGGTGTCTGTTTGTTGTTTGAAGGCCTTAATTTTACATTCGAGTTATTTACCTGGTTTTCAGTGTCATCTGGAGAAGCTAAGACTTAATTGTGATACGATTTCTGTGCGTGTTTTTGCGGTCCAATTATTTGCGCCCCGGAAGATACACTGAAAAACATTTGAATTGAGAATTTAATTCGCAGTCGCATAAAAGTTTGGCATAATTTTTTACATCGGATGTACAAGACGCTAAAAATAAAGTGTGTCTAGAACCATATGACATTTTAACTTAAAATTGAGACGCGATGACCATTGTGTGTCCATTCTCAGATCGAATTCTGTTTCTTCATACGCCTTCAACATCAACATTTAAACGAATATAAATCTGCTTGAATTCTTTACCTTAAACAAGGCGAAGGTAGGCAATATCTGAATTTGTAAAACAGGTCATCTTTGATTCTGAGACACGAGATTTGTGTACCTATCAGTTAGAAAATCGGTGAATTGACGGGGTTGTACCGCCATATGCCATCCCAACCAGCTTTAACAATACCCTGAACTTTATAAAATTGGTAATAAAAAGAAGATTCGTATTTGCAAAATACCCCCTTCTTATTAAGCGTTATCGCTCTTTAATGACAAACTCCGTGGAACTGAATGGGGTGGGGTACTCGATTACGTATATATATACACACAGGGGCAGACCTGAGGGTACCCCAACGTAAAAACGAAGGGAAAGCTTACAAGGGCCGTCAGATGAAGGACACTCAAAACTTGTCCACAGACACAACTGTAATCATAACCTCATGTTTACTTGTTCGAAATACGAGGGTTGCACAAACTCTAAAACGGGCCTCCGAGAACCTGGTCGTAAGCAGCTGCGACAAACCAAACATTCCTCAAATTTCAAATCACTGAGCGTGCATAGGGGCAGCCATATCTTTCTGGCACTCAAAGATAAAAACGACGGTAAAGCTCGCAATAAATGTGCTTGGGGTGAGATGACTATCACCAAACTAATCTTCTAACACAAGGGTAATTGTATCACCCAAATATTTACTAATTTGAAATATGACGGTCGCGCAAACTAATCAAAAGGTCATTTGTGAGCACGGACGCAGGCAGCTGAAACCAAAGTTAAAAACTTTCCTTAATGCCATAGAACTGGGCTCCTGTTCCATATGAGAGAACAGTATTAATACTTTAATTTCACGTGTACTCGTCCAAGCTCGAAAGTGACTGGATTAAAGAGATACTGCATTTCCCCGTCTCTCGTTGAAGTGTTTTCTGAAAAATCTACAGCCTGAACTCATATTGTAGTTGATATTCAGCAGAAAGGGACTAATAAGCATCACGCTTTATAGTTTGTGATAAGTTCCAGTAAATTTATGGAAGCTAGGGGTGTATTAAATAAGTGATTATTTTTATCTGCTAAAGTAATTACCCGATTGTTTTCGTATCCGCCCTGTTCGTGTATTTGGTTATTATGAGGAATGTAAAAATAAAAAAATTGTATTACTCCCGAATTAATCAACTGTTTATATCATTTATTTTTAATTTTTAAGTAAACATTGAATTGTTTAGGTTTCATATGGACAAGGCTCCGAGTAGCCTCTAACTCGCAGCGACCGGAACGACGAAATCCTTATAACTAGTTATCACTTTCGACTGACCTGTTTTTGATATAAAACAGCAACAAATATACTCTCCAGTCTTCTACGTGACAAGAAAGTTTATGTTTACAGAAAAAGTTCGTGAACAACAAAAATTGTGTTGAGAAAAATTAGGGCGGGAACATGTCTGAGCCATGTCGTCTGCACCGTGACGCGCACAGAAAGTGACGACATTCACAGATCTGAATCGATCGGTGTGAGTGTACACTTTCGACTTGTTCACTTCTACAAATATTAAACATTTTAAAATATCACATCTGTGTTGTAGGAACATTCACCACGCTGAAAGAGAAATCAATAAATCAAAAAAGCCAATTGTCGACGGATCCCGTTTTTTTTAATTCAGCCGTGTGATCGACATAGAAAGTCGGAGAATGAAAAATAACAAAATATTCGTCTTATTTATCAATGTGATTAAAATGGTCGATTTTACAAACACTGTCATATTTATTACATACGCCACATAAATTTCATGCCAATGGTTTGCTGTTGGTTTATTAAATCTGAAGTTGTCTGCTTATCGGAACTTACTCGTCGATTCCTTGTTTCAATATTAAAATTGTAAAGTGAACGATCGAAACATTCCCTCACTTGTTTATAATCAACAGTGATAGATTGCATTTTATTTGCAGAGTGGCGGCGTGCTACACTGGGCATTAATTCCATTTGATTATGGTTCCAGCACGCTGTAACGGTAGGGTGGTCGCCGCATGTTTCCATATGCTGTCTCTCTTGAATTTCACACGTGTGACTTGATTTGTCGCTTCAATGCATGTCGTCCGTCTTACACCGTAAAATATTCCTGACTTATGGGAGGGGGGAACCGGGTGCCTAGAGATAGCGAGCCTCGACAGTTCTGACGTAATCGATGTGATGTGAAAATCGCCGTGAAAGAAAATACACAGAAAGGGATTGGAAGGTATTAGCGCTCTTGACTCGGTGATTTTCACACCTGTTGCATGCTCGTCTTCCATTACGTAGTTTTGTATTGTTTTCAAAGACAACCATTTGAAAACCGATTTTCCCCCAGTTTCTTGCTACAGTGGACCCGTTCTCCGCGATTTATTAAACTCAAGTCGTGGTATATAAGTTAAATACGGTATTTGAATTTACAGCCACGCACGGCTGCCGAAACGACGCTATTGATGGCGCGGAAAGGATGACGTGATTGACGTCATTACTAATTTCTCTCGAAATTGATATGACGGTCAATATAGAGCTCCACTTGACATGGCAGCATATGCAAACTGGATTAATTTAAGGACAAAAAGTGCTCTCTTGTGTCGTATGTCGCTCTATACTGTAAATGGTACAATCGACTTTCCACTATAATTTTACCAATATTTATCCCCCGGGCCATAAAGGTAATGGTTGTAACATATGGTTCAAAATTCCCACCGAGTTTGCAAATCTAGGTACGGGGGCATTTCCGATATTGTTACGGTTGTCGAAATTTCAAGTGTTTTTCGCACCGTCAATCAATATCTGAGCTTAACGTAGCGGTTGGAAAGGCCTCTTTTCCATAGTGAAAATCATCGCCGACATCAGCGTTAAGGGCGTCGCCCATTATGTCAAATCGAAAATTGTGTGTCGCTCATAATTTAACACTAATAACCACACTTTAGCGCTACGAATATGGCAGTTTTGTATCGTTTCAGGTTGTCGTAAAAATAATGAAATAAATTATGTTTTTTTTAAGTGGGATTAAGGAAGATCACAGGATCAGTGGCCTGATGTTCATTTCCTTTTCAATGGTGTCAATTTCACGTCCGGCTTTCTAATCTAATAGTGTTTATTAAAACATATATCACAGTTTTTCATTGTCATTGAACTAAATCCTATCATCCTACCGATAAAGACATCCCCAGCTAGGGAAAAAAACGCAAATATCCGAGCTATTTTCTCCCCTTAGTAATACGATGTAATACCATATCGGATGTTGCTGACGGTCCTAATGGCACGCCGTTGGATGACTTCAATTCAAAGCTCTCGACCTGTGTTTCATAAAATACAACATCCTTCCACGCGAACAGAATCAACCTAAGCGTGAGCATTTATCTGAAAACTGGAAAGTCAAATCGGTCCGGTATCAAATTTTAGAGTTCGAATGACAAGTAAGTGTTCAAAATGCGCGGTCTCGTCTTATGTACAGTATCGGAGTACCGAGACCAAACGCGGTGTTTGCTGTCGCATGCACGCACCAACGCGTTTCTGTTCGACTGGTCAGCAACATTTCTGCCTGTGTCGGTTCAACAAACAGGCCCCGGGCTGCAAGCTGATGAGACGAAAAAACTGCAGCATGTACGTTCTGCCTGTTTTACATTGATTGGTTACAATAATACTATGTGACTTCTTCGCCGATCAATCTACGACGTAACGGCTCTTGTGAGCAAGGCAAGTCGTATTGATCGCTCCACGACCACAATTTTCGCCCAATGGTCTTGTTTTTGTTTCTTTTCAACCTTCCTGCAATGTCTTGTCCATTGTCCTTGCCTGTCTACCGGTGTCATCGTTTAAACCGCGACTTCAATTCAAGAAGTCAGACCTTATTGTTTCTGGACCTTTGAAGTCGTGGCCCACGGGCTGATTTCACTCGCCCGATTTCTATTAAGGCTATCTTGTCAAAATCCCCACTGCCAGCTATACGGCTTTGCCTTCCATCCGGGGATTGATATTTGTTTGCTAAGCTCGATCCGCCGTGACCGGCTGAACAAGAAATCGGCGCTACAGTGGAAAGTGACCAAAAAAAATCCAGTACTTGTAATCTGTTGCGCAAACAACCCGCTCCGCGGCGAAGCAGAAGCGCAGGCGATCCATGAAAATGGTTTATCTAGATTGAGATGATGAGCGAAAAAGCCGCTGGTTTGCTTTTCTGTTGCCGGTTGTAAACTTAAATATCTTATTTGTGTGGGTCTTAAGGTGTTCCTAACGCCACAAAAAAGTATTAACTTCGCCAGGTATATTAAATAATGAAAGATATGATTACACGCTGAATGATTTAACTCGAACGAATTATGTTAATTTCTCTCCTGACGAACAGAAACTAACACTGCACTAATAAGGCCAGAACGAAGCGAAACGAAATATCACCCTTTCTGGAAAAAATTGGCTGTTTGATATTTAGACGGGCCTAATATCATCTTGTTGTGAATGTTCAATCCGCGGAAGTTGAACCTAAGATGAAGTGATCGTTCAAGGCGGTGGCTAAATCCTCAAACAACGGAATATACCTGCTCTGCTTGTCTGAACTAGATCTTCATAAAGAAACACTAATTTATATCGAGTGATTTCTCAATACACGAATGGTGGACACCCTTAGCAGGTATTGTTGAAGCGAGCAATTAACCACTTTCCCCCTTTCAAGTCTTAAGTAATGGTTTCTACAGCCCCCGTTATGGCGATGATATAACAGGGAGTCTCTGGTCAGTGTCAAGCCGTCAGACCTGCCGCGTATCTTCCTGTCTCGTGTACATCGGAGGTATCCGGGTAAGTATGCCAAGCATTCGCTGGAAAGAATCAAGGCTTCCAACAACAATGACTTTGCCATCGATCTGTGGTCACGCCGGGCTTGAGGACAACCATGTCTGACATAACTTTCCTTTAGTGCTGACGGGTGTAACAAGAGGTGTTGAAACGAAGAGCGTCAATTCCCGGACAATGCGAAAATATGGGGAGATCGATTCGCATGCTTCTGCTTGGTGGTATATACTCATCGACGACTCCAGCAAGTGTTCTCGTGTGTGCAGCGGCAATCTGGTCTTGTCAGGGGCCTGGGGCAAGACTCAAACCCTTGCCCAACGGTTAGCTGCCTTTGTGTTTTTGTCAGGGCCAGTTTAAAAACGCAAGTTATGTGTATGAACACCTGATAACATGAAGGCCTGGTGGCGAACTTGCCCTCAAATTGAAATTAGTAAACATCAATTCAATTTTAAGATTTTCTTGACCGACACGGTACAGGGATTTTCCTTGTTGAGAAACAGCTCAATGTTTTTACCAACGAAACCATCAGAATTCTTGATATGGGAAACAGCGCGTGCATTAGCAAACGTCAAGCTTCAAACCAAAAAAAGCGACTCGGAAGACTTCAGCGCCAATGTAGATTTTGATCCAGGTAAATCAAACAGAATCTGTAGCATCGGTACAAGTGGACAGCTCGTAAGGGCGTCAGTGATACTTTCTGTTCTACAAGAAATACCAGTCGTTCATTTTTTCGGCGAAACAGGATTATAGATAAGTTCTTCCGGCAGGGCGTAATGAGTTCATAAAATACAGAAGTATGGATTAATAAAGACCATTAATGCTTTTTATTTCATATGAAAATCCTTGGGGGTGACGAAGATGACGGCATTGTCTCTTTGACACAAAAACGTCTGCCAATTTCGCTGAATGAACCTTCTAATGATCGATGATGGCCCCTGAATTGTTCTCCGTATTGACAGTCGGGGCTACAGCGTTTTGCCGGAAATCGCCGAACACCGGCGTGCGTCAGGTACCCGGGAAATAACTTTAATAAGAAAAACGAGGCTGAAGCGAAATCATTTTCCGATTGTCGGATGAGAGGCAACTAAATCTATCCGTTCATTTGTATGCAAATAAAGCATAGGGGGAAAAATCACCGGAAACAATTTTCCAGATCCCGACGGAACGAGTTTCTGCGAATAAAAGTGGAGTGTTTGGATTGAGCGATCTAATACATTGTTCCGCAAGCTAGCGAGACGCACCACCAAATAGCCGTACAGAGAATTGATAATGACAGTCGATATTGCTCTGTTGAGAGTCGAAAAGGCTAGATTGGCAATTGCATCTGATTCTCCTTCTAATTTATTCATTTATTTATTAGTATTTCTTTATTTCAGACTTCATACATGTCCATATACATTACAGAATAAGAAAAAAAACCATAAATATACTAATCTCGTGGGAAAAACAGAACTAAAATTGATCTTGGAAATACATTCTATAAATACTCAGTCTTAGAAAACTGTCTTTATCCACCGTTTTCTCAAATCAGATGTGAAGTACACAGTATCATGCAGCTATCCAATGATGATTCTGTCTCTTGTTGATGTTCGTTTCATTAAACCATAGACTTGCTTTCTGAGCAAAGCATCAAAACCATCAATTCCTATTGCCACCATCAAATCCTATTGCTATACGCCTGTCATAACCCAGCAGTATACGGGCTGCGTTGTTGTAACCAGCTTTAAGCTTTTTACAGGGTAATAAAATCAAAAATTACAAAGGGCTACCAAATACCGGTAACTTTGGGTAAAATACGTGCAATGCAGCCGATGTATCTGTCATAGAAATTGTCAGGGTTTACGTATAGCTTGCGCTTGTTTCAACTATAGCCGGATCATTTAGCTTCCCACAGCCACATGCAAACTGGGAAAAAAACGTAACCACAAGAAAATAAGCAGAATCAATATTGTCATGGTTGTCGTGTTTATTCGGATTTCTGTTAACTCCACGCATATTGAAATACGAGCTAACTGAAGATCCCGTTTTCTCTTGCACCGTCAGGTCGCATCCTGGACATCCCGTGCAAGGTGTGCGGTGACCGCAGCTCCGGCAAGCACTACGGCGTCTACGCCTGCGACGGCTGCAGCGGTTTCTTCAAGCGAAGCATCCGGCGGAACCGCCAGTACGTCTGCAAGAACAAAGGCAACGGGCCCTGCCCGATAGATAAAACACACAGAAACCAATGCCGAGCCTGCCGACTCAAAAAGTGCATCGAAGTTGAAATGAACAAGGATGGTAAGTGTATTTGTTGCTAGCTGGCTGCATGGTGTCTGTTTCGCCCATCTTACATGTGTGACGTATGCGATATTATTTGAACGTGATAGACTCGGATTATTAAAACAACTTGCTAACCCTTGATTGCATGTTTCTTCATATTTGCTTATTATAATACATCACATACATGCCACACTTAACTCTTCAATCTATTTAACAATATTACTCTAGGTACATACATGTGCATACATACATACATACATACATACATACATACATACATACATAGATACATACATAGATACATACATACATACATACATACATACATACATACATACATACATACATACATAGATACATACATAGATACATACATACATACATACATACATACATACATACATACATACATACATACATACATACATACATACATACATACATACATATAAAATACATAGAAAACCCCTATACTCTCTGTCTGTTTATATATATATATATATATATATATATATATATATATATATATATATATATATATATATCTCCACTCACTTTAGTTTGTGCGTTTTACAGTCTCCTCTCTGGTGTAGAGTAATAAATTATACTCAAATGAGGTTTTCAACCCTGTTCTTTCTTGCACTGTACTCTAATGTTACAACCAGCCTATCCAGTCTGTATATATCATTGTATTGAACAGTGCCATATCTAGTAATATACAATACATCGCCTGCATTGTTCAACATTTCTGTGGCACAATGCCGATACCCTGTAATCTGAAATTTGTGTGTATCTATATGTGCTGGCAACGAGATATCATGGTTGAAGATTTCTCTGTAGCATTGTGAGCGACAGCCGGTGCAGGGGTATTGATTGATTTATCCGCACTGTTACGCAATGCGAGCCTACCAGTAAGGTTGAACAAGGTACCTTCGCTTTCCAGTTAATAAGTACTGCTAGAAACTAGGTTGGGTTCGATCCGTTGGATTTGCTGTCCTCCCTTTCAATGAAGTTCCCGTCACGTTTGGGTGAGAGAAGCCGTTGGCGAACATACGACAAGATGGTGAATTGTGTCTTACAAGATTTGCATCGGTTAAACTCTACGCTAAACACGATGGATAGCACTTATAGCGACAAAAGCGATTTATGTTTTTGAATAAAATCTGTCCGCTTATATCATTTTGTATCGTTTGAAGTAAACTTTAATGGCGATGGAGATAATTCATCATTGTAAACTTGACCGGATTGGGAATTTCATTGCATAGTTAACTTATCAAACGGTGAATTTAATTGGACAATGAATGAAGTTGAAGTTCATCGTTGACGTATTTCATTTGATGGCAGATTTCCTTGGCTGTAAATTCCGCCGTTGGTGAGTTCATCTGTCGGTAGATTTATTCGTTGATGGGCGACTAACCGTTCGTGGCAGATTACGTCTTTGGCGTTTCATTTAGATTCCAGATCAGATACTTTTCTGAATGTGAAATCAGCAAGAAAGATTTCTCATCAGATCGAACTCTGAATTTGAAAGTGATAAGGAAGTTTCTTGCAGTAGAATTTGAAATTGGACAAGAAGAGTCCTCATGTCGAACATCTCTGGCGATGAAATATATTAATCGATAGTCGGGCAATGATATTTTATTTGTCAATGAATTTTTTCGCTGATAGTGAACTGCACCGACCTTCACTTTCAGTTTGGTATTCACTCTGTATGGAGATGGTGAGTCTTTTTCCTCTATAGGCATCTTGTACAGCGCGCTGTAGATACGTAACTAGCTTGGGACGCTTGTTCAATAGCTGTTGTTGACTGCGCACTGCGTTGAGCGCTAATAACTAAGACTATTTTCTTTGGTGTGAGCGCAGCAATTAAAACGAGAAATGGACTATTTTCTTTGGCGTGAGTGGAGCAATTAAAACGAGCAACACAACAGAGGCAGATGTATATAGGTGCGATAAAAGGGCGGCTCCCGACAGAACGGGCATGGAAATTCAACTGAGCACCCCGTGAATGCATTCGTGTTGACGGGTCGGAGTTCAAGCAGTGATTTCATAGTTGACCAGACTATTACGTCAACCGCAGGGAAAATGATGGGACATCCTAACGGGGCCATGACGGATTCGGCCGCTTGATGCGCGATGCCGCCGACGATATAACACAGATACATGTAAATTTGGCTGTATGCACTCTGCGTTATACCGTTTGTCGAATAATCAACACAGCAAACAAACAAACAAACATAAAAAATGAGACGAAGACTCAAAGACATCCTTACATGTTCAAAAAAAACGAACTTGTAACAAAGAGATTGCACGGTAGCGCATTTTCTATCCCCTCTCCGAAAAAAAAACAAAACGGTTTAATCGTACTTTTTGTCGTGCCTATAATTATACAGTGCTACAAGATACCATGTCGCATTACATCTCACTGTTTAATTTCGTCTCCATTGATAAAGTGTAATACATTTCAAGAGAAGATAACTGAAAATGAATTCCGAAATGTACACTTCCAGTAACATCGTTTGAAATTCTTTAGCGTATTGTCAATCAACGATCAGATGAAGATAACCTTAGCTGACATCAATTAAATTAAGCGGGTTTCATACTGATATGGGTGATTCTATAAAAGTTATCTGAAAAAAAGGCGCTGTTAGCGATTTCATAATTTTTCAATAAAACGTGGAACGGACAATACCACATACTCGGGAAGTAGATAGGATGGGCCGGGGCAGAGTGTAAATAAATAACCACGGATGAGAGTTTCATCCCCTCCATGACATTTCAAACAATGAATGTAAACTTCATACGATTTAATTTGTTTCCCCTCCTGTCATGATGCGTTGGGGCATAGCTGGCAACCAGCGTAATGGCAAAGTCAATGGGAGCACCGCTTGAAGTGTAAAACTCGCCAGAATCATTTACCGCGCAAACAGATAGCGCATGGCGAACAGCGGTTTTGAAAACGGAACTGTGAAATTAATTGCACGCCAACTTTAGTCTTTAAATGCCTCGGCATGTTGTTTTTTCCCCATTTAGCGACACACTGAGACGACTCCGGTGAGCTGTTGGTAGTTGTGCGACTATTTTTCACCTCTCGCTGCGAATGTAGGCCGAAGTTTGCCCAATGGAAGAGAGATCCATTTCCGGCAACTAGTTTGCATTTTTATCAAAACACCCAGGATTGTCCTCTCAGCAATAGTTACAAATGCAAGAGAATGACTTTACCGCAAAAAAAAAATATTGAATTATTTAAATTTTACCACCGCAATCCCTGATTGACATGTAAAACTCGACTTCTTTCAGAGCCAGAGTACATTACAAGGCATTCCACATCGATTTTCCCCCTAAATAAGCTTAATATCACAAATCCGATACTAAAATTCCGCCATAGAGACTTTCGCATTGAAAATTGGTGTATTTTGTTGACAACTGATTCCTAATACCCCGTTCGGATCAGATGGGTCGATTTTTGTAGTCTAGGCTTGACGTTTTGTAGACTCACGGTCCACAAATCCGTAGTGAACGAAAACTGAAAACTTAAAGGAGTGTCATTCTTCTTGACTTGTTATTTCTAAGGTTGTAAATTAAAACTTCAAAAACGTAGAATGAAACAAGAAACCGGGGAAAATATTACAAAGATAGGTAAATGAGCGCGAAGATTGTCCAGTAATTGAAGGCAAGACCTTCGGAATCAAATGGGATTTTGAAGGTTGTCGTCAACTGGTTCGGGGTCGGGTATTTCTTGTTTCCCAAAAATATGAAAGCCTGATATTCAAGTAAAAGTCGGGTAAAAACTTAAAAACGGGTAAAAACGAAGTGAAACGTCATTTGACTTGTTTGTTTGTTTTATATGTTATCATGATCGATCTCCGTCGTATACTACAGCTCGGTTAATGTAATCAAATCTTAGAAAATAAACAAAGGGTGTGCTTAGAATAGACATCAAATTAGGACCCAGCAGGTTTAAACAAATTATGTATCCCGAGAAAAGAATAACTTAGGCCCTAGTTGTTTTAATGTCAATACATTGACAGCGATCACTTTAGATGAAATCAAATATCACGCTTTGACGATGACACCGTGTACATTTCAGTTGCCTTTTTTATGAAGATTTATTTCATCTTGAACTTAATAAACACAGTCCGTGCTCGGTTGTTGTGGCGCGCATGTGCGTGTGACTTCTTAAACATGTTTTCAACGAACTTTGCCGCCTTATACAAACTTGCTTTTGTGAGAAAAAAGGTATACCGTGATACACGAACACACATTGTGTATCGCGCTCTGTAAAAAGCCTTAGTTCGCGGCAAGAAATCTTGCGTCTGTCTTTCACACAAGAACTTTCAACAGAGAATCAACAGTGTTGCCTCGCGTACAGTTTGTTTGCTTTCTCGGCACTATGTAATAATCTTACGGTCAGAAATCCTGGCCAGCGGGGAGAGCTGTGAAGTCAGTCACCGAGCTGTACTCATTAACAGTTACGAGGGGATGGAGTTAAAGCCTAGTCAGATTTTCCAGGGGTGTATCAAATTTCTAATATCTGGCAAGGGAGTGGCTGGTCACCCCGTATCCAAACAAGCGCCGCGGCAGAAACCCCTATTGTTGGCCGGACCACGATGCCAGTCCCATTCAAATCGAAACAGCGCCAGAGGTAAAGTTTAGATTACACCCCTCCATAGCTACCGCCTTATTGCTTTTTTGTAGCGTCCTTTCAAACTTAACAACAGTCGGAGAACCCCGTTTCTCGCGGCGGACCGAGTCGGTACCTTGTTTCGGCGGGCCCGCTCATTATCACCGCCTTTGCACAAAGAAAACGCCGAGTCGGAATACAGAGGACATCGTAACATAAGTGTGGGAAAAGTACAGTCCCAGTGAATGTCTTGTGAAACGGAATTCCAAAACAGCCCGGGGATACGAAATTTATGACAAGCCATGCTAAGTTGATATGAAGGAGAAATACATACGGTGTAATTAGCACTTAGTGCGACCAATGATCGAGTTATCGTTTTCAATTATTCGCACATGCGCTTGAATCTTAACATTTGGTACCAAGACCTTCCGCCGAACGCATCGTAAAAGCTGCGCGGTTAGCGCTCTCCAATACAATGTTTCCAAAAGAAAATTACTGTCTCAAACACCATCTGGTTATGGCTGACTGAAAGAAAATCTAACCATATATATTTCGATGATTTACATACAGCACATGTATTTGTGAAGAAGTGACTTGCGGTCGAGATCCGTCTTTTTTGTAAAGTGACCTTCTTGGTCATTTTTGACGTCACCACGCCTTGGTAACTCTCAATGAGGAACGACCTTGCTGGATTCGAAACATCTTTAGAAACTGTCTATTCCAACAGCTTTGTGATTTGAAAGCGAAGCGAACCAACCGGCCATCAAGGCCGGAGAGCCAATTAGGAGATCGAGGGCCAAGACAAAAAAAGTTTAGAAATTACAAATTGTGAAAGTGGCGCTATAGAGTTAGCGAAAAAAAAAAATAACGGCCATCGCTACTTTCCACTTTGCTGTGAAATTTCACTAAATAGATATCTGCGAGACAATATTGATCTAAGCGGTGTTGTTCTTCAACAAAAAAACAAGGTGTCGAACATCTAATTAATACTTGACTGTTGTTTACAGTGTTTGTGAATGACAAAGGAAACCACTGCCCGTTAACTTTGTTTTCGTGTTTCACTGGGAAATAGTTGCAGCAGTAAGTACTGTGAAATTACACTCAAGATGAGATTCCTCGCATAAGGATCGGGCATAGTTGATATTGCTCTCAAAACATCCAGTTTCTGCATTTTGTGCTTGCTTAGTGTGAAAGGAATGCAAAACCTCAGACTTTTATGGAAAAGTAACGTCAGAGTCAGATTTAGCAGATATCTGATACCTTGACTCCGTCACCATTAAGCGTGGTTGTATTGATTGAGTTGGTTTTTTGATCGACGGAAATGTCGGTTTCTGCTCGTCTGTTGAAGATTTTCTTCCCTTTGTAGGCACATGTCAATTTCTAACACGGCGTGAATGCAGTCCCAGCTTGTACCATACATCAGGCATTCAACGAAACTTTTCTTGACAAACTTCTGAATGTCTCTCAGTGAAAAGGCGTGACATTGGGTCGCCTAGCTGGCGGTTCAAAAGGCAACCTAAGATAGGACGAAGTTAGCCAAACTTTGTAGAGCTTATGTGAAAGAGGGGACCCATGGCTGACAAAGGTCACCCTGCTTTGTAAGGCATCCCCCATAGGAGCCCGGATCTTCGCCCAACACAAAACACTGCCTCACCAGCATTCTGAAGACGCTCAAAAGCCCCTCTCCGGATCTGAATATCGTCCAGTCACTGCCCAGAAACGCTTTCAATGCTTGTTTTGTGCTGGGCTTCTCTCGCCCAAAGAATGGCGGGCCCTGGACATCACAGCTGCGCAAACAGAGCGAAACGCAACACAATGTGTGTGAATATACCTCACAGTTGTGTTCATTTACTTCCCACAAAAATAACACAGAAAACAACTGACTTTGTTCAGTCAAACCTTATTAACTGTATTCTCTGCTACAGATTTCAACCACTGTCCGTTTCAAGAGAGTTTCCCCCCGTCCGCCCCAAAAGTAAAAGTGTGAACTATACCATGGAGGTTGAAGTGAGACTGTACTTTGCCAGGGAATTTTCACTTTTTTTAGGGGAGGATAATTTACATAGGAGGTGCTCTAGAGACTTTCTCTGGGACCGAACAACGATCGGCTACGACCGCCTTGACTTCCCAGCCCTGAAAGCCCCCCGTATGAGAAAGTCAAAATGCAGCCAGAAATGGACACCTCTTTTCAGTGAAATGTACACGTCGGGGATGAATTGAAAAGCTGGCCCAAGACACAGCAAGCAACTGACAAATACTGCCCATAAAAAGGACTAAAGTCGTCCCCACCTTGTGTTTGCTAACAAAATGCCCTGATTGGGTGGGAGGGGAATTTCGAAAGCCTTTATGATCCGTGTATGTTCACTGGATGCCGTTTCCACGGCAACCGCGCCTCCACGCACAATAAGCCCGTCGGCTCGTCAAACACTCATGCAGCTCGAAGGGGGTTATGGGTCGGGTTTTAAGCCACTCGTGTTAAACTGGAAGCATGCCGGAGAAATTAAAGTGAGCAAGTGCATGAAAGGCCGTTGAGATTGCTTCATACCGAACTGAACCGTTCCAATCTTTGAGGTTTCTCTAACGTGGTTTTAAACTTTTTAAATACTTTTGAACTTACTTTACACGTCAGCACATTGAGCCCGCGCAACTAATTCGCGCGCGACAATTTATTGTATATGCGCTTTGCATTTACGCTTGGTAAACTTGAAAGTGTAGAATATTAAGAAGCACAGCGGAGATATCACATAGGATAGGGCAAGTTGAAGACAATAAGAAAAGGAAGTTTTCTTTTCTCGTCGTGCTAAATGCAACGAGTGTTTAAATACCTCCCTCCCTCTGTCGTCAAAATTGCACCGTCCTCTCTACTACTTAGCGAATCGCTTTTAATAGCTCTTTAATATGTCGTTATTATGACAAGCACATAGCGACAAGTGGCGATGGTTGTGTCCCTGCTCGTAGCGGTGTTCCTTTCAATCTAGCTGTTGTCGCCAAAATCGCTTCGCGCTCCCGTCAGCGGCTCAAACTTCCCTTTGTCATATACCCCATTTGGTCTCCCCATGCCCTGACAGAATTACTCCTAATCATCTCAAATTTGGCCAAATTAGTCACAAAATAGGTCAAATTACACGCTTGCCCTTTTCCAAGCTTCCTCTCGTTGATCAATGCTTTCCGTCGTGGCAATACTTAACGGTGAGAAATTGCCGTGTCGCAATTACTGTCCACAAGTGAGACTCGTGGACAAATACGCGGCATTAAAACGCTGTTACACGTAATTTCCCAGTAATGGTGGCCAATTTCTGATACATGTGTTTAAGCGTGTATACATTTCAGCCCCGACAAAAACAAGCATTTCCAGGCATCAAAACACCGACGCGGAATTGAGAAATGCAATTTATTATAACAACGAAATTAGCCCCGCGTTGTATTTTGAAATTCTCCCGATGAAAGCCAGACACGGGGGCACTACGATGAAGGGGAAAAGTTCTGGCCTTTTCAGACACGGTAATTTTCTGCCTCTTCTGTAGCTAACGACCACGCACTTTCACGCTGACGCGCAATTTACGAAACCGTGAATATGCGAAACACGTTCCCCAAAGTTGGTATGAACAATATCGTCATAAAATCATATTCGCACGTCACGGTAGTGTCCAACTCACCAATAAGTTTCGGAGAAGAAAAGCGCGTTTCAGAGGTGTGAGAGGACCTTCAAACAGTGCTGGGAAGTAGATGGACACACCGCAGATTTGTTAGATCAGATGAGGTACTATCCCTCGAATACCTATCGAATGGGCCAAAGTTCTCCACAAACTCGATTAACACGAGCTCTGTAGGCTGATCAACGTTCAGTACCCTCGCAATGTTTAGAGGCCAATCTCGTTCAGATAAAGCTCGTCAAAAACATTGTGCTTTTTAATTTTTATGCGATTACTGAGTGTTCCAAAACATACTGATTTCTTGAAATTTATAGAAGCAGCCAGAACAGCAAACCATTTATTAAGGGCCATATAAGCTATTTTGCGGAGCGTCTATTGCGAATGTGCGACATCAAACTTCAACATAATAACGATTCCATTTTTTGTGGATTAATACATGGTCTATTTTGTCCACTGCTAGCGATTAAACTGTGCCTGGCTTAATCAGTGAGTTGTGAAGAACGGATGGGTGCACACGGGACACATCAAAACATGGAAACTTAAATTAAGAGTTAGTTTAACCAAAAGGCAAACATTTTGTAGATTCTAGCGTGATCCACTCAATTTGTTTTAGAAAGTACAATCATGACATTTACGCGGGAAGAATATCTTGTATCTTTTTTTTCCTTCAAAACATTTTACTTATTCAGCATTGGCTTGACTGCGATACGGTTATTGCAAATGCCTTTCAACCCATGCTTGACCGGTTCTTGCCCACATTTTTTGAGATAAATCGCATGAAAAAATTTACGGGTTACCGAGGCGATTCAAAGTGGCATGTGAAATCCGTTTCCATGGCGACATTACTATATTTGTGTCAATGCCGTATGGGTTGGAAAGATGGTGAATTTATATCGGGTCGTCCAGGGTAAACGATTTCAGACGATAGTTTGAAATTGCTATGTTCGAAAGTGGCTCGACCTTCACCCGCATGAAGAGCGAGCGTTTAATATACTTCAGACTCATGGGTGGATTTATTTGGGGTGATCTGATCTTGCAGTAGCCAAAGTGAACTCGTTTATATATAGGTTTCGTCGCCGACGAATTCTGACAGGTTCAAGTCAATGGCGGGTGCAGGATGCTTGTCACTTCGGGAAAGCGACTATTAGCGGGGCAAAAAGTCCGTTCATTCAGAAACGTTTGGAGTTATTCCACAGGTGGCCATGCTAAGTAGTGTACGCCATGCTGTACAAGCATTTTGCGTCCATTGAGTTCTGTGGTCTCCCGAGACAGTTTTTTCCCCGACTGTTCTCAGCGTGAGAATTAACTGTGATTGCTGGAACAAAATTGCACCGTTTCATGGGGATAAACTTTTTAGAATCATTATAGTGTTGAAATATTCTCATAATATCGTTATGACGTGTTTGAAGAGAACGCAGTCTTTTGTCCTGCTAATAATAACGTTTTATAGGACATGAGAGTAGATTCTATCTCGCCGCCCAAGTTTTGAAATTTTTCGTTTTTCGTGATTTCATTTATAGGTCTTTTTCAAGATATAGAAACCCTTTTCCCTAAAAACGTTCATGATATGACAACTAAGATAATTTAAATTGGGGTTTAAAACTTTTGCTTGTGTGTTTCACAAGGAAATATTATAGTGTTATATTTCAAAATCAAGAGTAATACCCCTAGTGTCTTGTTGACCTCTTTTGATTACACAAGTAAATTAGCTGGAATTCAACAATATTTAAACACGAATGCTTTTCTTTGTTTCATATGCATGTGGGAAGTACTTATCTTTTGCAGAACACGGTGGAAAGATAATGTTCTATACAACTTTGAAAGTGAGCCAAAACACGCTGTAGACCATCGAATGGTTAAATTAAAAACATTTTTTTCGAGTCCGGATATCTGGCTCTGTGCTATTCTGCATTCAATGTTACTGGGTAACAATTCGATGAAACCTGTGCAGGACGTTATGAAACCAGTCTACTTTCAATAGCATATCGATGACACTGTACGTTTAAGTCAGCCCAAGTGCCAAGTCACTCTTCTTATTTGATTTATCGGTGTTACTATTCGGTCGCAACAGCCAGTATGTCTGCAACAAAATTCTATAGAAAGAAAATTGTGGCATGTCACTCAAAAAATGGACGACGTTGAAGTGACGAAGTGACAGAAAGAAACATTAAACGGAGTCATATATATATATATATATATATATATATATATATATATATATATATATATATATATATATATATATATATATATATATATATATTTATGTGTGTGTGTAATACATACATATATAAGTAAATAATAACGGAGAGAGAGAGAGAGAGAGAGAGAGAGAGAGAGAGAGAGAGAGAGAGAGAGAGAGAGAGAGACAGAGAGACAGACAGACAGACAGACAGACAGAGAGACAGACAGACAGACGGACAGAGACAGAGACAGACAGAGACAGAGAGACAGAGATAGAGACAGACAGAGACAGAGAGACAGAGACAGAGACAGAGAGACAGAGATTTAATATTATTGGCGTGATCTGTATCTGTATATTCTATATTTATATCCGTCGGAATGCGTACGTTCAGTGATTTGTTTCTACATGATTCAGTGGGTATACGCACTGGACTCTTGATCGAAAGACTAGAGTTTGAGACCCAGGTAAAGTTGAGTAGCCGACTCACAAGCAGAGAGGAAGCAGAGTTCGAGACTCTGGCATAATGTTGTGCCCCTTGAACAGGGCACTTTTTGGCGATGGGCGATGGGCGTGGGCGGCCCGCATATTAGAGAAGTGAGTAAAAATAAACCCATCTCTTGCACATCGCTGAACTGCAAATTTCAAATTTAGATTCAAGTCGGCTATTATCCGTGTGCTCGAGTTCCTACAATTCGAAGGGAATGTATGAAATTTACCGGAAGTCCGATTTTCGATTGCCGTCCAGTACAGACTCGCATACCATCTAGAAATTGTACAATTTTGTAGATAGCTGTATCCTGAGATCAAAAATTTGCCTCTTTATGCCAAGTTTGCGCAATGAATCCAATCTGCAACGGGTTGCTTTGCATTTACTGGGTGGTATAGACGACAGTTGGACACAACAGGTACCAAAATCGATGTCCTGAAATGGCACGTTATGATTAAACTGCCCCATCATACTTTACTCTGGACTGAAATCGAAATGTCTGATATAGATTGGGAATAAGTAATTATAAGAATTTATTCACTCGACCAAACAACCTGTTTACGAGAGCAACATAGCAGTTTGGTCCCCGCATCAACTCACCCCCTCCCCCCAGCAATTCTGACGACCTGTGTGTACGCAGAGCCACAAAAGATGCAGCGCTTGAAAATGTGATGGGTTCAAAACTCGTCTGTGTGTATACATTGTCTCTAAATGTTATCCCGAATAAAAGATCTATAAACTTAAACAATGGCAATTGTAATGGCTATGAATGAAGCATGGAGCACCAACAGATAAAAAAAAATCCCTCATCGTATCGCGACCTTTGAATATCGCCGCTTCGGGGCGTGTCCCTTCAAGGTATGTAACGCAATACATATTTGCCAGCCCAGATGAAACTGTCTCCATCAGGGTGGTGGGTACCTGTGACTCCGATACATCCATTCAGTATAAAGGAATATATTTCAAGAATTGTATAGTTGTTGATTCTGTGCCTGTTTTGGTTGTTGTATATATACCTTGTTTTAGACACTGGAAGCCCAAAGGTAGCCACTGTAGGGACAATATGTTCTTTTGAAGAGACTTATTTATACAGAGAGAAATAAAATCCTGGTCAAGACGATTCTGCAATTTTATCATCGGTTCCAGCCATTAAGGCATTAAAATGAAGGCACCCGGGGCAGATATATTTAGAAACATCATCGGACAGCAGCCGGTATGGACTTAATTTGAGTCGTAACGCAGACAAATTAAATTTTCACCTCAGTAAAATATAAATTCTTAAATTTTCATCATATTACAGTTAATACAAATAATATTATACTTTAATTCATACGGGACATTAGGGCCCTTGGAAAATGAAATCTCGGTAAATCTGTACATTTAGTTTATTAATCTGCTTCTTCAAAAAATCAAACAATATTACTATGACCCATGTATCAAAGTGTAAAAGAAATGTTCTTGCTGTTCTGGAATCAGGATTAAGGGGAACTTCAGACCACGCGTAGATGGAGTAAATATATAGATCAGGCGAAACAGGAATTAACGTTGCGCTCAAAACTTTATTTCCCAAGGTCAGCCTGATGGCTGCCTGGGGCAACTCTTAGTTCCGAGAGCCTGGAGATATGCTCACTCCAAGGCCCCCAAAGTCCGACTCTCTAATTTACAACACTTTGTCGACAAGAAAACTTGCCAACGCTAGTTTCACAATGATTAATACGTAGTATGCATGAGACATGTCACAACACCATTGTTTTAAATCCAAGCTGTGAAAATATGAAAAGCGATACTTAACAGCTACAGTTCTGATGAAAGTTCGACTACATTGTCTTTCTATTGTCCAACCTTGCGTGAGACATTTCATGCATAATCATAGGAATTCACGAGACATGCGGTTGCCTGGAATGGCGCTGCCATTGAATTTAAACAGAAGAGACTTGAAAATGTGAATTTGCCGCCAATTTTGGAAAATTACACCTCCGGTAAATCGTGGGAATTCAAGCCCAAGCGGTGAAATGTTGAAATTTGGCGAATTACTAGAATGAAGATTTACAGTAACCGGTGCAAATTATAGAAACATGACACATGTTTGTCAATGTTGATAAAACTTCAACATTCATCAGCGAAGTATGAGAGAAAAATTCAAAGTTACATCTTCTGAAAAAAAAACACAAAGCGACGTCAAGATAATGCATGATCTATTTCAAAAAAGGTTGCCCTCGACACTTTTCAGTTGTATAAGAATTACGCGGCATTTCGACCGTGTACCCGCAACATCGCAGGGAATTCATCGATCTACAACTATCAGGAGAATGCAGTTGTCCACTGTGGGGAAATCATTGTAGTGAGGGCGGCGAATGTCGCCAATCTCGGTCTATGGAGAAAACCAATGCTCACGAACTTCTGTGGTTGCCATGTTGGAAAAATGAGCAATACTCGAACTGAGTTCATAAAGAATGTCTTTGTTTCTGTCTGTCCGTCAGTCTCTGTTTGTATATCTGTCCGTCTGTCTGTCTGTCTGTCTGTCTGTCTGTCCGTCGGTCTGTCCCTCCCTCCCTCCTCTCTCTCTCTCTCTCTCTCTCTCTCTCTCTCTCTCTCTCTCTCTCTCTCTCTCTCTCTCTCTCTCTCTCTCTCTCTAGCTCTAATCAATACTATAGCTGATTTTGGTTGCTGGTAGGGGATAATGTTTATTATTAAACTAAAGCAATCCAGACAGCTCCCCTACCCGCTTGGTTCACCTACTCTCTTATAGAGTGTACGGTCATAAACACCTCTCCGCCATTGAAAGCGCTAGCCTATGCTGCCATTAGCATGAGAAATTGTGGAGATTTGAGAAAATGAAGAATATTTTTATCAGAAATAATTGAACAAAAAATACAAATTATGACATCATTGTTATGATACCAACGAGTCAAAGTTTTGGCTCTGAGAAAAAAAAAACCTCAGTCGAGATGTAGGAAGATAAAGTTGATATGGAAATTGTGGAAAATATGACTGTTCTCATTGTATTGGGATAATTGTTGATCTTTTATGCATCTGACATGTGTTTCTATAGTCTGCATGGGACTTTCAAATGTACGTTTGAGAAACGAAATACGTGAACAAAATCACTGTCAATCCCTTGTTAGCATCGTCCGTTCTAGTTCAGCGCAGACGTGTGCCATCGAGCAAGGATATGGCACAAAATCATATATTATTAGCTCATAGAAATTGGGTACCGTCGTTTTCTGAAATTGGCGGGAACAATATGTATTATGGGAACCAAAAAAAAAGTGAACATTCAAAACTTAACGAGCTGTCTCGTTCGTCACTCAGTTAACATATGTAATCGTTTACCCGTAGAAGTCAGCGTTGAGAGTTCCATCTTGTATGCATAGTCGGGACTTTACGCTTATGAATAGGTTATGAATAATAAAATCCAATTTATTAAGTTTAGGACAATGGATGAGGCACGCTGCCTTGTCATGGGTTGGCTGATTAGCTATTGTGCGCCAGTTGTGCAAAAAATTGATGTCGATTTATGCGTTCGTCGATCGCGCCCATGCCCGGTTCTATACACACACGCGCGCCACACACGGCAGTCGCCTTTGTACACTGGCGGGGAAACATGTCACATTGGACGGTAGCGACGAGACCAACTATGGACTCGGTGTTTCCCACCAGCTCTGATCTAAGACCCCCTGTCGGCGTCAGCATTGTGACGCCGGAGCACCGTTTAACGGTGCCCTTCTCTGAACAAAGGCGGCTCTCGGCTTCCTTCCCCCTGGAAAAAATGTCGTCGGAAGTTAGTCCCCTTTTTTTTCTGAAATTGAGAAAGATCGCGCTTCCCAAATTCTCTGACTGTACACCAATCCTCCACAGCAATCTTCCTGCTGTGAAAAGTAGTCAGAAAAAGCAAACTTAAAAAAATCACTTTTTCTCGTGGTTACAGCATGCAGGAACAAAAAGACAAATCTGACGATAATTCGCCACCTGTTGAATATACATATACCGGTTAACATAAATATGAGCATAGCGCTGAATTGGAGCGCTCTTTAACCATAAAACCCCGAGAGATTCTTTTTTTCCAAACATGCGACAATTATTGATAAATTCAATGGATTTGTACAAGGTTATGAGAGGAGTAATCACTTTTTAGCGAGAAGGCAAGTTGTCTTATATCTTTCTTATATTGATATTGCACTTCCACACCCCAGACCGAAATCTTCCACTCGTTGCTATTCTACCAAGCCCCCGATTTCGCCAGCCACCATGGGCTTTCTCGTGCCCGACGCGAACTCCATTTATGGAAACTAGTGGATCACAGAACCGGCTCAACACTTCTTATTGTCTTTGTGTGTGTCTGGTGGAGGCACACCGCTTAGTAGGGTTCCCATCGTTGCAAGACGAGCGAATGCTCTGCTCAACTAACACCGCCCGTCTTCATCAACACGTGATATCATCCGACATATATCCCGATTATGGAGATAGAGACAAGTTAAGAGAGAGCTCACATTATCAGATTTTTTTCCCTTTTCTAGGAAAAGAGAACGTATCAAAACCCAGGAAAAGAGGGGTTGCTTGCAGCACTCACAGAATGCTTTGTGTCGCGGAGAATTGAGCAAATAATCAAAAGATATAATTCCGGAGCAATTATAGCTTTCCGATTGGAATTTAGTGTCGATATAAAAAAGGCGTGTTTTAAAACTACCACCTTGTCACAATTTACCAATCAAAGTTCCATAATAGCTTTAATTTTCTAAAACGCGAGGCGGAGGGAGTATGGGTCCCCTACTGGGACGCCCCCCAGGACACCATATTAATGGACGCATTCAATGACGGGTTTATTAATGCGTACTGCGAGTAAATGGCGCATGGAATGATTTTACATTATTTAAGCTGCCTGTATAGTCGCCCGTCTCCGACGCATGCGCAAGACAGGACCTGCCGCGCCGTCCTGTTTGATGACTTCATCTTTTTTTCCTCTCTGGCCCGTGTTACCTTATTTTCCTGCAAATTAATGCCCATTCGCAACTTACTTTGACACACCAGGCGTATTCCAGTCGTTCAGTTTTGTATTTCCCCGGGAACAATAATTTCTCTGTGTTGAATCTGTTAGGGCTTGTTTTACCCCTAACATGCAAACGAGTTCACTTTGTCTACTTCCAGATCAGAAAAAAAAAACCCGCATAAATTCACCCATGAGTCTTGAAGTGTATCATTTGAGTGTAATAACTAGGTATTGCATCTGTCCAAAATTAATTTTGAAATTAATTTTACAGTAAATAAATGAATGGATCAATGGATGGATTGTATTGTTAAGACACTTAAACACTGCCAACCTTGAAGGGGGAAACCTTTTTACAAGCTTTATCTCTGAGCAAAGTGACTAACTGTGCAAAACTTTCATAGGAGAACAAAGGACCAAAATCACATAAACAGTCAATGTAAACAACTACAGGGATTGAGGCATGCCGCTCTAAGAACGTGCATCACGGAATCCGCAAACGCCATTATTCCTCCTCTCCTTTTTGTTACTTATTTGATCGAAATTTTTCTTATTGTCTATTGCACTCAAAATTGCCGCGATATGATAGTAATCTTGCATCTTGTAGTTTGATCGTTAACTACGGACCAGTGGACTACTAACTTTCGTTTTGACTTTAAATTGTCCTTTTTTGGAAAACGAAGAGCGGTTTGTTCTATTTTGTTCGTGAACGCCAATTTTTCTCGGCTTTCGGAGAGCGGCATTTTGTATTCAGCGTCCGTCTTCTATTTCAAACTGATACTCAACAGGGATGCACCCCCTTGTCCTCTCTTCGGCGCGTCGCCTGTTTATACGCTTGACCGTTATCAATGACGATCATGCGCAGACGTTCAAAAAGAAAGAAAGACAGAAAGAAAGAAAGAAAGAAAGAAAGAAAGAAAGAAAGAAAGAAAGAAAGAAAGAAAGAAAGAAAGAAAGAAAGAAAGAAAATGAATTGTGCATATGACCGTCGATTCCTTCCAATACTAACATCACGTGGGTCGTAGGGTCTTTAGACTCACTGCAATAAGACACTAACGATATCGATAATACGGGAAAAGAGAATGGAAAATTCTCCTGGCATTCAAAATAATTAGAATGAGAAATGCGGCTTTTCGAGAAAATCAGTACTTGCACATAGCGCTGAGCGACAAATCTCATTGACTGGGAGAGATATCTGATTTAAAGCCCACGAATGACAGGCGATGTGATTCAACAACCCCCTGTGTGAAGTTAACACCGTCTTAAGAGCCCCGTGCATTAGTGGGTCATCGTGTGACCCTGAGAACAGCGCTCTCACAGCGTACAATGAAATTGCCGGCGACAATATCTGAGGGCACCTGTCCGGCTGATTCTAAAATGGTGTAATCCGACTTTCTATGATCGCCAGAGACAGCCTTGATGGGAAGCCGTGATTAGGAGGGGCCACTTTTCGGTCTTCTTTCTTCATTTTTTCCGACAAAGTGTCGCTCGAGTGCCACCGATCTAACTCTTTAAACATCAACTCGTTTTCAATGAGTCCCGGGTGCTTTTCATTCGTTTGATGGGAACTTCAGACGTAATGATGCGTGTAATGTTCATTGACACACAGAGAGTAACCATCGAGCGCCAAGTTACGTGTGAAACTTCACAAAAACGTTCGCGCGAACGGTCAGAACGACGATACATAAACTCCTCGCCGATCTCGGCATCTCGCCCAGTGATTCACCCCCCCCCCCCCACGGAATGAAGCGTGAAGACGGCACCGTCGATCAAAGAGAGATATCGCTTCCATCCCGTGTGAAATGGGAGATCAAAGCCAGTCAGGAATCAATACCCCAGTGTATTTGATTGGTGTCAAGGGACCTCTTAGCTATTGTACTCTCGGATCTGTCAAACCGAGTCATACTTTTTGCACGCAATGCTTACCACGGCCATTTCGTGTCTTTTGTTAACTATTTTTAACTTTTACATCAGGCACACGGTTCGGTTCTGTGTCGGCTTACCTCTGGGTTGTGATTGACTTGTCTTAGATCGATAGACTTATTGATCTTAGGGTAATAGTCTTTTCATTGGTCGGTAATAGTTTAAATACCGTTCAAGGTTTGGATTCACTTTCAAATCATTGGCGAGAAGGCCGTTGGATCTCTCAATGACGGTGGTTTAAATATTCAGGTTGCAAGGCCGTAAACCAATCGATTACTTGTATTGACTGATCGATTGAATGATTTGTGGGCATGCTAGGAATCGACGGATGAATAATGTGTTTGTCGCACGTCGCTATTGGTATTTCCAAGTTGAGGGCGTTGAGTATTTGCGCTGCAAATAATGAACGGATCGATTTTACGATCGATTGATTATTTATCTTGACGGAATCTGAAAAAATACCGTTGAATATAGTGAATCCAAATCTGACTTGAACAAACAAGTTATGCAAATATTTGATACGTGTACATGAAATTTTCACATATTTTGAGTTTGTGGGTGTTTATTGGGATTTCTCTCCTCCGTGGCTGATGAGATAAGCTGAAATAATGCCACTTCAGATATTGAATCAAAATAAGCTGAAAATTTTGTGCTGGTAAGGCTATCAGAGTTGGCATTTAAAATTCCAATTTTCCCAAGAAAGTGATTTCAAAATCTAGCATAAGAGAAAAGTACCGACGATACAAGATGGCCACCACCGCAATATTGTCAGATTTACGAATGATGAAATCCACTTGACTCTGCTTATTCCTTCAATGTAGTCGATGATATATTTTGAAAGAAACTTTTCTTTTTTTGTGTTCACAGCGGTTCAACATGAAAGGGGGCCAAGAAATTCGACCATTCGGAAGCAAATGGCACTCTATCTCAAAGAAACGTCCGGCAGAGACGATGTCAGCGCGGGAATCCCGCCAAATTTACGACATGGTCCAGCGTTTATGAATACATTATTAGGTGGTGACCCGTATGCCGGGATTACAATCAGCGCCTTAGACTTCCCTCAACCAATCATGGCGTCGGATGCGCACGCACCGATTATATGTCAACCTTTACCAAAGGTAAGAAGCTTTCGCCTCCATGCGCCTTTACGCCTTTTTAACGCTTGTTTCAACCAGGAAATATTCGAAATCCGTGAAATCGAAAGAAACCGATATACAGAACGTTAGGTTAATGTTTTATGTGAGAAACCTATGATTTTTTGTGGTAATTGGAAAAATGAAGTCAATTATATTTCCTGAACGAAATTTTGATCTTATTGATTTCAGTTTCGGCTAGAATAAGTATTTGTCGTTAAACTACGACCTAGCCCGTTAAGACATTGGTTGCAAAATAACTGAATGCGATATAATAGCTCTCAGCGTGATTATCTCGGTATTTGATTAAGCTTCAGGTATTCAATGCAGTCTTTTGCCAAAAAAATTGACGTTTAAGAACTATATTCAACTACTTGCAAGCTGTGCATGTAAAACTGACAAATGTTTGACAAACGTATTATGAATAATATAAGGAGAGAAGATGTTTTCACAATCTTATTCTTTTCATCTTTGTTTTTCTACTTTTTTAGTATCCATACGAGCTGACACCTGCGTATTGTAGTAATCCAGAAGCTATCTGCGAAACAGCGGCCAGGCTGCTGTTCATGAGCGTCAAATGGGCGAAGAATGTCCCGGCGTTCCTCAGTCTTTCATTCAGGGACCAGGTAAATATGTTTCACCGGTAGTTCCTCATTAGGTCGACATTATAGCTTGCAACCACCCCCTCCTAAGTCTTCATCTGTGACTGTTCCTGAAAACGCGTACTTTTTTCCTCACGAATACCCCGAAAGTTCAAAATCTACAAATCTGAAAACCTGTCATCGACTTTCTACGTTTTTCACTTGTTCTCCGATTTGAACGTCATGTCTTCTAACACGTTTCGTTCTCACTCCATGGTTACCACAGCTAGTGCTTCTCGAGGAAGGATGGAGGGAACTTTTCGTCTTGGGAGCAGCCCAGTGGCAGATGTGCATGGAGATCGGTCCCCTACTAGCATCTGCAGGTAAGATATCAGTTTCAATTTTCCGATTTTCCTGTTTTTCTAAGAAAGTGCCAAAATTAGAACTATATAGCTGTAACTTTTGACTAGTTTCCGGTGTATTTGTAAAATACAATCTCTTGGTCCTCTCCTAAAATGGTTCAACTTTTCACTACAGTTTTTATATAGGTTAGGCCGGATTTCTTGTCGACAGTTGAATTTTTGTCCGACCAAGAATTAATTTGTCAGTGCAAATATTTCACATCAAACATGATGCGTTGTCTTTTCAAGGCTAATAATTAGATTTTCAATACATTGTTGGTAGAAGAAGAAAAAGTGACTTTTTGTTCTTGAAGAAAATTGACGAAAATACCATCAAATGTTTCAGCTATTGTCCGTCTGGATAATAACATTGATCCAGTTTTCTCAATGTGTCTTTAGTTTCGTTAACGGTAGCTTCATTCAATTCCACAGTTATCATGGCCATATCATTTTAGATTTCATTCCATTTGTTTACTGCAGCGTTTGTTGTTGGTGTTCACGTTAACCGTGACCGTTGCTTAACTTTGGGCATCAGGCTTTATATAAATCGATTGATAGACAGCCAGCCAGCAAGAGAGGCAGACAGACAGACAGATGGACGGACGGACGGACAAATAGATAGATAGATAGATAGATAGATAGATAGATAGATAGGTAGATAGATAGATAGATAGATAGATAGATAGATAGATAGATAGATAGATAGATAGATAGATAGATAGATAGGTAGGTAGGTATAGGTAGGTAGGTAAGTAGGTAGGTAGGTAGGTAGATAGGAAGATAGATAGATAGATAGATAGATAGATAGATAGATAGATAGATAGATAGATAGATAGATAGATAGATGGATAGATAGATAGATAGATAGATAGATAGATAGATAGATAGACTGACTTTTGGAAATATTCACGCTATGCCCGCGTGGGGCATGAAATCAAAGTATGTGTCTATCGATATTTCTAAACTCGTTGTCAATACATTTAAGCGAATTCAAACTGATGTTACTCTACGTTCCCTTTACTTCAGGGCTCAGCACCGACCACACTGCTCCCGAGAAAATCGTCACAATTATGAGCGAAATGAGGATATTTCAAGAAATCATTGCCAAATTTAAACAAATGCAGGTGGACGCCACGGAGTACGCTTGCCTCAAAGGAATTGTTATTTTCAAATCAGGTTAGTGCTTATTGAGAGAGAGAGAGAGAGAGAGAGAGAGAGAGAGAGAGAGAGAGAGAGAATAGTATACACCTATACTACTATGTATAGCTATCATACTGACAAGTGAAGGCACGGCAGTGTACTTTTAGTCTATCAAAAACTGCTGAGGCCAGTCAATAAAATGTTAATTGAACTCACTTCTGAAAAGAGGACTCGCATAGGACTTTGTGTTGAACCATAGACATTTCACAGCGTCAATAACTTCAGTAAATTGAACGTTTTTTGGAGCAGTTTCGCTAGTAATGAAACTGGTCCTTCCGTGATTATGCTATTGTGCTATGTGCGTTTGCTTGCACGGAACCTCACAGTTTGCAATTATCTTTCTTTTCTTTTGCGTGTGTTGCAGTGTTTCCGGACTCGCCGCACGAAGTGAGGGGAGTTCGAGACTTCCACGCCGTGGCCACCCTCCAGGACCAGGCCCAGCTGACCCTCAGCAAGTACATCCAGACCAAATACCCGACTCAACCGTTCAGGTTCGGAAAACTCCTGCTCCTTCTGCCGCAGCTGCGTGCCATCCGACCGGCAACGATCGAGGAACTCTTCTTCCGTAAAACAATCGGCAGCATACCGATAGAACGGCTCCTCTGCGATATGTACAAAGCGAACGATTTTTAAAAAAGACTGTACTTTGGCGACAGACAATTATTTATTACGATAAAACCTTACTGGCGGGAAAAGGGGGCTTTGTGTCAGTTTTTAAATAAAAACACTGCCTCGAACGAGGATGTGTCTAAATTAACTTACTTTTAATTAGTCAATCGTAGTCAGGTGATATTTAAATTCGTTTTAACTTATAGTTTCCATTTTAGAAATAAAAAAACAAATAAAGCCACATTTAATGCAAGATGCTTCCAGATCCATAGCAAGAAAAACGTTAGAAATAGTAAAGAAAATATCAAAAAATGAGAAAGATGATTTTTGTATATTTACAGATAACAGATGTGCATTCTGAGTGCCTTATCTCATTCTCTTGTGATAATGATAACCGTTCTTCCAAGTATCTAAGCGCATAAGACTGAGACGTCAACCACTTGTAATTTCAACCCCCGCGTTGTATTTATGTACATAAAAATGTTTATAGCCGTAACCCTGTCCATTGTAAACTTTAAGTTATTGTGACAAATTTTCGAAGAAAATTGCGTTTTCATGTAACAGAGAACCGATGACGATTCTCTCGTTTCTAGTGGTAATATTGATGTAGCTTTGTTATTGTTCCTAATATTTGTTTTTTATTCAGGGCTAGGAAGTGTTTTTCCTCTCTGATAATGCTGTGGGAAAAGTCCTGCTAAAGTTGCCGATACCAGGAATTTTTCAGATTTTTACTTTCCGTTGTCGTTTTGTTCATTAGCAGATTATCACAAAATATGAAAAGTATATAAGAGATCACACTTATCTAGCTCTACGATATTTTCAAGTAACTCTGTCAACGCTATCAGTGGACTGTCAGGTCTCTCGGTGACAGCGCCCTCTACGTTCTTCGATGGCCTGTTTAGCGAAGTAACCCTCTACCATGCTACCGGGCACGACTTGAACTTTCGCTTTAATGAAGCCAAGATGATGTCGGCATTTTTACGACTCTGCCACATAGGTACTTCTACATGTATGTTAGAGTTAGTGACGATTCGTAACAAATCAGAGTGTTTCAAATTTTCCTATTCAAATTACAGAGAGACTGTCGACTTGAATTTGCAGCATAAAGTTCGTGACAACCGTTTTAACTCGCATGTGCCTTGAAAAAAGTGATGGAAAGTTCAACTTTACACTTTGACATTTTGTCAGCGATTGCGTACAGGGTTTTTATGAAGTGGGCTTCCTTAATAAATCATTGTTTCCTAATTTCAGTTTCACCTTTAAATTCTTATCGCAATCGAATTTTTTTTAACTTGTCAAATTGCTCTTTCTCGATCACTTTCTCTTTAAAAAAACTTACTGCATTATGTATATATAATGCTGCCTTCAGTCGAACAAAAGTGCCTTCTACCCGTTTTTCCCATTTTAAATATACTAGTACATTCCATGCTTGTTGACATAAAATTCGCCATAGAGGGCGCGCTTTATCTTAGCCAGTAGAGGCCTTCCAGCAGTACTACACTGTGTTGTAAATGTTTACTCTTCATATCAGCTTTATCTTTAGCTCATGTCAATAACCATCATTTTTTGAAGAAATAAAAGAGGGCTATGAGACCATGGATTAATTATCATACACCTTCGGCTTCTCTTGTCATTGCTTTCTTCGCATGCTTGTAAATAACCCCCCCCCAAAAAAAACAAACAAAAACAAAACAAAACAAAACAAACAAACAAACTTGAAAAGGGTCTATGCTAAAATACAGTTTCTTGTTTATATAAATTGCGACGCACTGCCAAATGTTCGTCGTGTCGATGCAGCATGGATGCTGGTCACATGCAACTTTTCTCCATGACAACTAAACGTGAGTCCAGACACGAATGCATAGCTGTCAAATGATAGCCCTACATACTGTACTGTCAGACAGGTATTCCGCAAGGCTACTAATTTTGTATTTCAACATGCCCTGGAGAGAAGATGTGATTGGGTTCGTAGAACAAAAACAGTTAAAATATCATCAAACGCTCCGTGTATCGTCCCTTTGATGAGATTTCTGAGAGAACGGATGATTTGGTTCGAGCGGAAAGGGGAGGGTGGAATTTATCGAGGAACCGGCTAAGAGGACAAATCTCAACCCCTTCAATAGAGCACAGTCTCATCTTGCAAACTTTCAGCTTGTATGTGGTCTACTGTAATAGTCAAATTTTTACGGGGGGGGGGGTCACATAGATTGCGATCAGTCTACTGCGCAAAGGAACTAAAATTGCAAATTTAACTTTAAAAAATCAGAATTTCAAAACGTGTGTCAAAATACCAATGGGAACATATTAAGTGTGTGAAGTAACAGCGTGTTCACTATACATGAAAGTGGCCTTAAGCTTATATATCTGCAGTTAAATTCAGCGCTATAAGGGCATAATTTTACTTGATCATGAAGTTTATATGAGTGTGTACAGGCCCCCGTTCACTGCATGTTGTTGGGTTTTTTGTGCGGGAAGGAGGGGGGGGGGAGGCTAATTTTCCCGAGCAAGTGTCTCGTTCGGAAATGACGCTTGATTGTTTTGATTGCAGCTGCCTTGTCAAAGGTTGAGCCGATGAAGAACTTCAGTTGGTCAATTCCCAGGGAGGCAAATTATAATGGATAACGAGGGATGTGAATGATTAAATGCACACCTTGAATTCACGATACAAAAGAGCGTATTACAAGTCAGTCGTAATCAGCCCTGCCTTCCCATAGGTCCGCGGAAATGACGCAAAAACGTCTTTGTAAGTGTCGTTCTGCCTAGCATGAGTTGACACTGTCATAACCATGGCATTGCGTATAAAATACAGAGATAGGAGTATTAAAGAAAAATGCGCGGCTTCAATAGCGCTCATTTTTATATCACATATTGAAATTGGCAAGACGTCTTTGCGACGTACACAGTGTCACGTGATGATAACGTTATACTTAAAACAACGAAAATAGAGGGTTGTCTACACTGAAAATTTAGTAGCCGTAGTTTTTGTAATTGTACAGAACAATATGACACTGTACCGTGCATGATTGTATATATAAGCACCAGGCTTATGGAAAAATAACCGATTTACATATTTCATAGCTATTCTTTATAAAAATTATCTGTAATTTGTAGTATTTTATTTCTCTTTTCAATCGTATTTCTTGGACATCCACTAAACAAACTGCAAACGCCTTCTAGCGCCTGTCACAGAGACAAAACCCCGTTTGTTTATGTCTGTATGTCGAGGAATACCAATCTCGAGGTTTTCTTCAACCATTAATGAGGAAACTGGAATTGGGCTTGTTGAAATTGGCCTCATATACGCCGACCCTGGGACCGTTAGAGGGGGCTCTTCCCCGTTAGAGGTCGACAATACGTTTGACAGAATACTCTGTACCTAAGAGAGAGAGAGAGAGAGAGAGAGAGAGAGAGAGAGAGAGAGAGAGATGTTGATATAAGACGGAAGAAGAGATTATTGCGAGCTTTTCGTCTTTGTAGGGAAGTAGGTTTTTCAGTCTTCGTGTACTTTGCCTTTTTGCTGATGTTTGATGGAAGTGTATTGAAAAAATGCAAATTCCATTGCCGTGTTTAAAAATGTAAAACCAATTGAAAGTAAATGTCGGGAATAACAATATTAAATGTCAAAATCGAAATCATAACAATTGTTTGAATAAAACAAACTGATGAAGTGTTTGTCAAGCTTAGTGTGCGCACAGGGTACCCAGACATCTGGTGTTGTTGTTTGTATTGTTGTTTATGTTTATTAGTCATGTTGTTGTTGTTGACCGATAAATTCAACGAACATAACTGTTATGTTGCTATTACCTCCCAGCCGACGCACACTCTCTTCATCGTGAAAGTATATGAAGAGAGTGTACGTTGGCAGGGAGGTAAAATAATAACTGTGTCCTTGTAGCGTCTCTTATGACATCCACATTACCTTTGGGCGAACAACAACACCACAAGTTATGTTCGTTGAATTTTACTGGTCAACAAAAATATGACTAATAAGCATAAACAACAATACAAACAACAACAACCAGATGTCTAGTAACCCTGTGGTGTGCATCCAGGCTGAAAAATGTTATGAAACGCAGAAAGTTAAATCGTCACAGCACAATAGATTATGGGATAACGGGCAAAAAAAAAAAAGAAAAGAAAAAACATTACTCTTATGGACAAAACAACATAAAGCTAAAATAAACAGACAAAACAACATAAACCTAAAATAAACAGACAAAACAAAAAAACCGAAACAATATCAATAACTGACTATTATTACACTTAATTTAAAGAGGGTAATCTGATTACAGTAAAGTAATTGTAATTTCCATCAGAGAAAAGAGAGGCAAAATATACAAACAAATCATCGAATAAACAAAAACATATGGAATAGACGAACAGACTAACCTCCAAATCGTCTGAATCATAAGTGTCAACTCCATCAGTCGGAGTCTGAATATTTTCAAATGATAGGTTCTCGTCACTGTTTATCTGGTAATTTCTTCCTCTGTGGTTTAAATTCTCCCGTCTGTATCCAAAGTCATCTTTGTCATTTTGCAACCACTGGCCGTCAGTTGTCGGGGTTTCACCGCCACTTGGCAACCATTCCACATCACTTTGTGTCTCGTTGCTAACATCTTTCAGCCATTCGACGCCAGTGTTCGAGCTTTCATGCGCAAATTGAAGCCATTCAAAGTCATGATCTCTGGCAGTGTCAAGGTCCTCTTTCCACCAGTCATAGTCCGCGTTGGACAAATCTTCAACACTTTGGAGCAAGTCGAACCCATCTGTTGAATTCTCTCTGCCATCGCTTTGCACCTCAACACGTTGATGTGCCCATTGTTCGTTTTCTTGAAGCCAGTCGACGCCATCTTTCGCGACTTCACTCTCGTCGCGCATCCACGCAACACCGCCCTCTGTCCCCCGAGGGTCGTCGCCGTACCACACTACATCATCGGCGGTCCACTCGCTAGTATCTTGCAACCACTCAAAGTCTGCCTTTAGCCATTCACCATCATTTTGCGAAGAGCCACTTTCACTTTCTTTCGGATCGTTGTAACACTGTAGCTCGTCGTTTTCTTGAAATTGGTTCATCGTCAGAAAAAATCAGTCCAAGCTTCCTTCGGCGCATCCCTGTGTGTTCTTGAGAACCGTATGAATTCCACAACGAAGGCTCGCCCCGTTCGATCGAGTAATGTTCGCGCGCGAGAGAAGTAACCGCATGGCCGATCGTCGGGCACCGGGTGACCACTGCGAAGATTCCTATGGCAACAAATTCGCCAGCCTACGGCGCCGTGTATCCACAGGGAATTAAAAGAGTATTTTAATTGCTAATTATCGTATTTGGCGCAGAGGAGTCATCATTTCAATTGCGATTACTCACAATGCATGCCCTTAATTGGGAATTAAATGCTCAGATTGTTGCTCATGATAAAGAAACTTTTAAACCATACTCTCATTTGGTTTCAGGTAGAACGCGCCTCGGGGACAGATATTCGGACTCACAGTACTGAAGATTTCCCATAATTCATCATGATTTGTACACACGGAAACTCCTCAGTGAAATCTACTGTGTCTCCCATGTGTAGACAAATTCACAGACTAGTTTTTTTAAATTCTGAAATCGTACTTTTGAGGACACCATTCTTCTCAATTCCCATTTTAAATGATTTAGAAAAGTATGCTTGATTGAGAGAGGAGATAGCATTTTTGTAAAATTTTCCACTGATTGTGTTTCAGCCATACAGAATAATGTAATGAAAAGTAGGGAGACTAGTTGCACCTGTTTTATGAAACAAAAGGATATTGATTTTTTCCAAACAGAAAGACAAAAGAAATTTGCATGCTAAGTTTCCTCAGAGAATGACCCCTTCAGTTTGTCATAACTTGCTGCCTAAAAGTATGGCATTCGTAGTACCTGCAGAATGTGACTTTTATGGTTATTTAATGGTTTCTTTGAAATTTATACTGAAATATCTAATCGTTAATTCAAAACATGTAATTTTAATCAATTTTCTAGAGGTTTTATATTATTGCTTTTAGGCAGTACTGAAAAAGTTATAAAAATTTTAATGTCGTGTGTACAAATCAAACTGAATTGTGGGTAATTTATTGTACTGTGGGACTCTCGAATTTCTACAATTTCTTTCTGATCTACCACTTGTGGGGGCTCATTTTAAAGCTCTAGGAGAAGGAAAAACTTTCACCTTCTTAGTTTTTCGTAAATCCAAAATTTTCCTCTATGGAGTTAACACAGCGATGGCGGCCATTTTGAATTTCAAATATCGGTAAATCTTGGGTTGTTTCTTTCTCTAAGTTCCAAAATTTGCTCGGTGACCCCCGATTTTTATTGATTTTGAAAGAGAATGGTTGAAATATTCCTTGAGGAAAGTTTGAGCAAAAGTTTAAGTCTTTCACTTTCGAGGCGCATACTGCCTTAAAGAATACACCGCACAATATTTGGCCTGGTGAAGAAAATCACCTACACTTTACAAATATTTGTATTTTGTGAATCTAATGGCTGCAGCCGTCAGTTGAGAAAACAATGTATAATTACACAGAAAACCAAGATGGTTGTAAGTGAAGATGGCAAGCGCCCAGAGGACAGATATACGGACTCACAAATTTCAACAATATTTCTCTGGTCTAACGCTTGTGCATGCATAGGTTCGTTTTGAAGCTCTCAGCGAGAATGACGTTTTCACAATTTACTAGTATTTTTTTAAATCATAAAGTTAATGCGGGAAGGCACACCATTATGAATTTTAAATAATTTCGTTAAATTCAAGGCAACTTCTTTCAACTCTTCCAAAACTTGCATGGTGACCCCAATTTTAAAATATTTTGAAAGAAAATGGTTATGTTTTTGGAAAGTCTGAGCAAAAGTTGAATTCTTTCAATTACGAGGCGCCATACTACGTTCACGCGGCCCTACACAATGATAAGCCAGCTATACAGTATCACGTGTGACATTGACGGTTGTCCATAGAGTATGAGAACAAATCTGTTCACTGCTCGTATTTTTTACCTCAGCTATTAGCTGGACCCTAGCTTTTGACTTCTTCTATGGATTTTCATAAGAATAAGTATGGGACACTTACGACATACCTGTGTGCACAATTTACAGACTAAGACATAATTATGTCCATTTTACACACCAATATCACTTGTGCTACTTGGAGTTCGCCTATAATGCTCAAAAATCAGAGCCCACAATGCAATATATGGGCTCTTCACAGCACCACCAACGACCGCGAAAGTGCCCTTCCTTTTCATTGCCTCCAGAGGGCGACCTCACCCAAACTCCCACAACACCAACGACTGAGCCGTCTCCGAAAGCCTCGTTTACAGTGTCTTTTTTCTGTCTTTGAAAACGAGCATCCAGGCTTGTTGGATGAATGTTCCAGTTGTCAATTTGACCAATGTTCTATGAACTATACCAGAGTTTTGAATCAGAAGCAGTGTTGGTTGAACAATGTAAGGCAATTTGTGGTATTTAAGATTGATAATAATATGTTTTGTTCTACAAAGCATGTTTGTGTTTGTATTCTCCCAAATGTGTGTTGAAATAAAAAGTACTAGCACAGCTAACAAAACGCATTGTGTACAATGTGCAATGTTATCATTAACAACTGAATTCTAGTCCGGACTAAAACTCAGTTGTCAACAATAACTTCCAGCAGTACTCACATACACAGGCTTTGAAGACATGTTTTAACCCTTTGAGTGCTGTATTTTTCCCACCAAAATTTTATTTCATCATTTAACCAATTTTTATGAACTTTTCTGTAATTTTTGCGATAATTTTGGACCAAAGAAACTCAACATTTCATTGGCCACAATTTTTTAGCAAAATTTTGACAAAATATGTGACTAAAATTGACTAAGGTATATCTTATAAGGGTGACAAAAATTGACTTTGGCGCTCAAAGGGTTAATCCTTGACATTCCAACAGGAGTTTAGTGTACGTCTTTGAGACGTGTACTACCTCCAGGTAGCATGCACCTTACCGAAAAGATATTCTGACTCTCCAATTTTTAGTTCTTTTCTGGTTTACATTGTGGGGACAACTTTTGAAGCTCTTGGAGTAAATAAACTTTTCACTGTCGTTTTTGAGTAAAAATCTAAAATTTTAAATTTTCTGTATAGATGAAATCAAATATTGGTTAAGTGTTTGGTTATTTATTTCCCTTGTACCAACATTTGCAGTGACCCCTGATATTCTTGATTTCCCAAGGGTATGGTTGAATGTTTTCGTGACGAAAATTGGAGAAAAGGTTTAACCCTTTGAGCGCTGCAATTTTTCCCACCAAAATAATAGTGTGCAACAATCTACCAATTTTGTGAATTTTTCTGTTATTTTTTGACAATTTTGGACCAAATGAACATCACATTTTATTGGCTTGAGATTTTTATCAAAATTTTAGCAAAAATTGGAAAAAAATTGACTAGTGTATATTTTGATATAGGCAACAAAAATTGACTTGGCGCTCAAAGGGTTAATTCTTTCAGTTTTGAGGTGCATACTACCTTCAAGCATTCCATTTTTTAACGTACACTGAGTGAACAAATGAAAATTAATTCTCTACACCACAGTTTGAAATACATTTTTCTGACAACCAACATGCTGCTTTTATTGCAATTTATCTGACAAGACTGTCCTCCATCCACACTACAGGTTGGCATAATTAAAATGATCCAAAGACAAAATGCATTCATGTATGTAGTTTTTTCCAATCAAGGAGAATCGAATACCTCTGTGCAAAACCATACCCCAACATGACTTTTCAAACCACGATCATAAAATTTGATATCGTTTGCTGTACAGTATCAGCCATGCGGAAATAGTCTTCATCTTCCACGGACACGTTGACATGTTTATTCAAAATGAATTTCCTCCAGGAAAACATCAATCCTGGTTAGGATTTAAAGTGTTTTTTGTTTTCAGTTTTCCAGTTGTTTTCTGTCATCCTGCGGAAGTGCTCCGGCCTCTCGCAAGACGTCCTCTTTTTCCTTGAAATACTGCTGGAACCAGTCGATGTGGTCTTTTTTCTGCTGCACCGTGATGTAAGGGTTCTTGCTGAGGCCAGTGATCACCAACTCCATGAAGTGCCGGACAGGACCTTTCTTGGGAAATTTTTCCAGATGGTGGTCGAGGAAGACATGCTCATGAAATCCCACATGCTGTTCTTCTTCCAAACCTAAAAAAAACGGAAGAAAATTGTGATAGGTAACCGGGTCTAACCCTGAATGAAATGTATGTGCAGTGTTCTGTGGACACATAATTTCAAAGAGGTCTTGTGACGGTGGTATGAACGAAATCCATACATGGAAATACATGTATTTCTATGTGGTGTGTGTGTGACACCATTCTTTCGAATTCTGGGTTTAGTCAGTATTAATATGTAATGAATCACGGAAGAATTTTAGCATGACAAATTTTTTCAAGGTTTTCACCAGTAGCGCTTTGGTAACAGTGGGTTTTGCTACAGTTTCCTCGCATTTGTGTTCAGTGTATTAACTGCTTTGTCAACTAATGGAATTCGTATAAATAGTTAGACTTAAGCTCGTCATTACTGCCTTGGTATTTTTTCATTACTGCCTTGGTAGTTTTTGTGAGCGCTGTCATTACTGACAAATCTCCATACCTGAATTTACCTCACACTGCTAACAATGCTGGTATCTACAGATTACGTTGATATGCCAGATTCTGGGCATATCAAACTTATTGATAATTGGCTTTTCATTCAAATCAAGTTAAGGTCGTATGCGCCTCGAAAGTGAAAAACTTTAACTTTTGCTGAAACTTTCCTTAAGGAATCTTTCAACCATTCTCTTTCCAAGTCAAGAATAAAAATCAGGGGTCACCGTGCAAATTTTAGTACTACAGAAACAAATTGCCGAAGATTTACCGATATTTGAAATTCAAAATGGCCGCCATCCCTGTGTTAACTCTATGGAGGAAAAATAAAATATTCGAATTTCGAAAAACTAAGCTGGTGAAAGTTTTTCTTTCTCCAAGAGCTTACGTCATAAAAAAACAGCATATCTGTCAGGTTATAAAGAATCTTGAGCTGGTTATCTTTTAATATCAGTAGTTTCATCCTATTAACCAAGCACATTTTAACTTTCAAATTAACATTGTAAGTAAGTTCTGTTGAATAAGTTGAGACTGTACGTACTCAGAGAAAGCACACTAAAGAGACAAATGTTTGAAACTTAAGAAGTTCAAGGTCATCAAAAGCATTATAAGGAATCATGTTACACTTTCATTGCACTGTTTACACAGATTGCATAATTGCTATAAATAGCACATGAGGAATCTTACAGCCCAGCTTTACCATAAAAACCCTATCACTTTGACCACTCTTTTAATTGACCACTCTATTTTTTGCTCCAAAAGTAATCTTATTTTATCCTTACCAAGTCAACCATGTATGGAAATTAGAACTTTCTCTATCTCTATTTGTTTAACCATCCTATCATGACAAACTATTATGAGCAATTTCTTTTAGATAACATAAATGGTGGTTCAGAATATATCAAAGTTGGGATTCAGGAAAGTTGCCTTTACATGTTTTACTCCTCAATTCACTATGAACTGTCAAAAAAATTTAACTTTCTGATAATTCCACACTAAAATTATTTTGGCTTTGATGATTTCCTAATTAATTCAATTATTTAAAAACATATTAATTATTTTTTTCTGGGTGAATTGATAGGGTTTTTACAGTACAAGAATTACATACAATGTAAGTCAAACTTTGACCAAAAATGACAAAAAAATGCCTTAAAAATACACATTTGCATATTTCATCACAATTTGAACAAATCTAAGTTGGGTTATCCCTAGGGACCTGTATACCAAATAACAAAGCCGTTTGACCAGCGGTTATGAAGAAGATTTTTTACCAAAAACACCTTTTTTGGCATTAATTTGCCTATTTTCAACAATATCAAAAAAAAAAAAAAAATACTTTCTCAAAATCATATTTTTCATCTACACAACAAATATCAAATCAGTGAGTACTGCGGTTCTCAAGATATTTGAGTGGACGGACGCCTCACAAACGGACATACATACATACATACATACATACATACATACAGACTGACGACGGACGCCGGACGGATACCCATCCCAATAGCTTCTATAGATTATAGTCTATAGTAGCTAAAAATCAGGGGTCACCGTGCAAATTTTAGTACTACAGAAACAAATTGCCGAAGATTTACCGATATTTGAAATTCAAATGGCCGCCATCCCTGTGTTAACTCTATGGAGGAAAAATAAAATATTCGAATTTCGAAAAACTAAGCTGGTGAAAGTTTTTCTTTCTCCAAGAGCTTCAAAATGAGCCCCCACAATTGGTAGATCAGAAAAGAATTGTAAAAGTTTGAGAGTCCGAATATCTGTCCCCGAGGCGCTATCTTCCCTAATCGGGGAGGAAGTTGTCAAGATACTGGGAATGAAACTACAAATATTTGAACATATGATCAAAAACATGCAGTAAATATATTCATTCAAAAAATTCTTTCATAGCATTTTTATTTCTACGCATTCTGATAAAAAGCAAAGGAATTATGCTATTATAAAAAGCTTCACATAAATTTTGGAAATGATCGCCATAATAATGATGAACCAACACACAGGAAACACTCTATGTATTATTTCAAAGGTTAAAAAGAAAAAAAAAATTTCTATCCAGAAAACTCCTCAATTCCTTTGACAGAAGCTAAAAGTTACAACTGCGGGATTTGTTAGTGGTTATCAGCTAGCTAACAAGAATGAAGTATTTATTCGTAGGGCACACTCAATTCACATTTGCCCTCCAACCTGTCCACCCCAATTCTCGGTAAACAGGTACACACTCACCATTGATAACAGTGGGTTTGGGCCAAACCATTATGGCCAAAGGGTTTTCAATCCCCAACTGAAATGATTTCAAATAATTATTCTTCAAAATCGGTGTGAATGGATTTATCATACCTTGTTCATTGTCTATGGGATATTTCCATAGTTTGCCTTCCTTTGTCCACTCTATCATTTCTTCAAATCCGTTCCTTGGTTGGATGGCGACAAGGGATTCCAGATCTTTCTGGTGTTCTATCTCCCAGATACTGGGTGGCTTTGTTTTCATTTCCATGGAAGCTTGAAGCAAATAAATAAATAAATAAATAAATAAATAATAAAATAAACAAACAGAAAAAAATGAGGTAAAAACAAAATAAATCTTTGCATGATAATGTTCCAAAAACCTAACCTATTGGTTTTAATCAAATAAAATAAACTTAGGCAATCGTAAAGTTGGAATGAAACCATTTAACATCCAAATGTCTATAGATTTATTTCTTTTTAATTTCACTTTGTAAACATGAGAAAAAGTTCAAGATGACCCAGTCCCTACAAATTTTTTCATCAACTGTAAGACTACAGGCTATATTAAAGCTGGGACAAAAATTTCAGTCTTTGCAACATTGCCGGACAGACAAAGATCAAATGGCCGGCCTGAAGTGATCAATTTGCTAAACTTTGTCTTTGCCTATCACTGTGCTGGCATTAGACATGGAGAGAAAATTGGGAGAAAATTGCCAAGACCGAAGATTAGTGGATAAAAAGAAATTTTGTTTGAATTGTTAGTAACCTAGGGAGTCCACTCACACATTATAAATTATTTAGAGCTCCTTAGGAAATCCATTATAGTTCCCAACCAAAGGTGTGTGTGCCCAAAATTTCCTTTGTCTAACCATTTTACAATTCGTACACCATCTTGCGGTATATATATAAAGTAGAAATGTCCTAATTTTTCAGTTTCTGTCCAAACAACTACCATGGAAAACACACTCACCTGCTACGAGTTTAGATTCTTGTTCACTTTCAGACTTGGGAGAGAATATAAATAACCTGTGTCTATCAAACAATGACCGCCTACAGAAGAAAATTAAAAAAAAAAAGAATTAATGAGAAAAACCTGAAATTATTTAATAGCATATCAATGAAATTATTTCCAGGGTCAATATATTCACAGACACTTGAAATTCCAGTATCTTTTCAGCAATTTCAAGGTTTTTTAAGGGCCAAAATACCATTTCTCTGATATCCTTACTTACAATATATCATATTTATATATCATTTTACACATCTTTTTCTATGATATCACAACTGATCATCTTGTCTTTTTTGGAAACTGTGGGTGGATTATCACTTTCCCACGATTTTTCCATTACTCAGTTTCATGTTCCAGCACTTTTCAAGGATTACAGACCATGTGTCTCTTTTACTTCCCACTGTCATGTGTGCATAAGAGTTCAAAAGATAGTCTGCAAACAGACTTGTAGTGACTGTACAATACATCAAGTTATAAAATATGATTCATTTTGATACAATAGAATTGATTCCTGACGACATCACAGTTCAGTTATGCAAAAATAAAATGCTCGTCAAGAAGTTTTCATAGGACTTTCGGAAATGACCTATATTTTGTCATCATCAGTACTATAACAAAAGCAGATGCAAATATTCAACTTCACTGTCTACGCAACTCACCTCCTCTGTCTTCTATACGGAGCCTCTCTGCCCTTTGACCCCACCTCTCTGGACAAGCCATCGCCGGGCAATCCTGAATCCACCAGTATGCTGTCCTCGTAGCGGTTGTCATAACCCAGCGCTGTGCTCATTCCCTCTTTGTGTTTCTTGCTCGGTTGCTGTTTCACTTTCAGACCTGACATTAGATTACTGTAGACAATAGAAACATAAGAATAATATTACGAGAAAACCTCATAAAAATATATAACAAATTATGTATGTATATTCCAAAATTTTCATTTATGAAGAAGAAAAAAACGTTTTTCTCATCTTTGCCAAATACCAAATGATCCATTTTACACTATGCGCCTCCTGATTGTAAACATCCTGTTTATCTGTATGTGTGTGTGTGTGGGTGGATTCCAGCTATTAAACCCAACTTCTGTTCAGTGCAACAGATAAGATCACAGTGTATGAAAATCTTTCATGGCTGATTTTTCTAACACTGCATGAAGCTACTGTAAATTTTTTCGCCAACACTAGAGTGATCATAGTGGGTGGTTAGTCAAAGCATGCAAAAATAGACATATATACATTATGTACACATTTCACAAACCGTACATGTATCAACAATACGTACGTACATCGATGTGTACAATGATCTTGATAGCTTTCTATAAGTAAGTGTCAGAGGTATACTGTTCTACACAACACTGACAGCAACACATTACCAGCTGTTGTTCAAAATTTCATTTGAAAGACTGTTGGATTGAAATGCTCATTCACCTGAAATCTGCCGCTTCTCCCTTCTTCCCAGCAGCCGTAGCTTCATCATGACTACGCAACTGTTTCAACAGATCTGACTCTGTCTCCTTGACGTCACCAGGCAACGACTCGGCGACGGACTTGGCAGCCTCCAACAACTCGGGTTCTATTCTCAACTCAGGGCTGTTGACAAGATGCATATACATGTATACAGGACCTTGGCATTGCTGAACTTGGGTTTTCAATTTAAATTGCTTTTTTTGTTCTATGTGATGCACTCATCATGATCCAATGAAACATGAACGCAAACGGTGCAACCTTCTATAGATTAGCATCACTTGAACTCACGTAAAATGATGTTATCTATTTCAGTACTAAAATATCTATTATATTATACTGGTATATTGCGAGCGCAAATACTGCGATCTGATTGTGAAAATAACCGTGCTGTGTTCGCAATATAGCATGGTTGGAACAGGTACCAGCTCTCAGCTACAAAAATTCTCATTTGACTATCATGCTGGAATTTCAGTTTAACAGTATGATAAAACAGCAATAGACCCCTTCAGCAATGGATATACCACTAGTTCAATCCATATATGCACTCAAGCATATGTTGTGAACTGGTCAAAATCTCGTGGTATACTGTCACTGGATGTGGTTTATTGCTTAAATACACAAGCATGTGAATTGAACATTTCTGTACATTTTGTGTGGATAGAGTGTGGTGCTAATTGTTGAATTTTTTCTGATGGGTTCTACATACAGTTCATTTTTATCAATTTTTTCAAGCTGAGCTCTCTGGAACGTTTCTTGAAGACTTGCGCGTTTGTGCCTGTCTCTTCTTCCACCCATTCTGTTCTGATCATCACCTTCCTCTGGATATCTTTCAAAGACAATGCCTTCTCCAGTCTGTGCAAAAGCAGCATCGTCCAATCCATCAAATTGTCTCTCAATTTTTCCATCCCCTGGCATTTCCTGGGTGGCAGCTCTCCTCTGCTGTTGGGATGACTTCCGTTTTGCTCTCAGCTTTGACATGAAATCACTGCATGTATGAGAAAAGACCCGGGCTTACCATACTGTAAATACTCTGTGGCTACACTCAATCATTGGAACAGCAGCAAAATTATCTTACATGCCCAAGAATTTCAAGCCAAGTGCATTGCTTATGTGTATTCTAACATTCCTGAATTGAAGTTTTATGTTTATTTCTTCACACAAACTTGTTTTTGTTTGCCAAGATTTCAAATTGCAATAGGTCATCCTCTTGACCAACATTTATGTATCATGTAGTAAGTACCAGATTTCAAATCAGTGTCACATTTCCCCCTCTACTTTGTCAGTGAGTTAGTTAAGTGGCACTGCAATCCATTGTGTATGTTATCATGAAGAAATGGACACAAAAACAATTTTGTTCCTATCTTCTCCAAATGCTACCCTCAATCAAAGTCTATAGTAAAACAAACTTTACTGTTTCTGCTAGGATGGCACTCTGAGTATCTGTGTAGTACGCGATAAGTTACCATGTAGTTACAGCTTTGCTTGCAATATTTACGACTGAAACTGATTAATTTGCTGCCAACTAATCTTTGCACTGAATGTATAATATCACAATCTAGCATTCTTGTATTACGGTACTTTTGAAAGTTTTGTGAGACCCTTCACTCAGTATTCTGGTTTTCAACACACCTGCATGTGAATGATGCATGTTATTACTATTGAAATGCGACTCTAAATCTTTCTGCATAGAATATTGTAGACTGGAAGAGCTGAGAGGGCTCTCTACGGTCCCCCATCTTATGTAAAAGGAGGGGACCGTAGGAAGCATCCTCAAACAACGGATCTTTCAGTCTAATAATATAGTAGCTTATTCAATATTCAGTTTTCAAACCTCATGAATTTACTTTGCAAGCTGGAATCACATCAGTGATATACTGTAATGTGTCATGCAAATACCGACACTTTATACATGAGGTTAAGATTTAGGTCCACTCAGTGAATATTCTCCACTGATAATCAATGCTCACTAAAGAATATTCTTTTCTGACCTGGACCCCAATATACCAGGGAATTCAGGTATGTTTAGAAAGTCAGGTGTGAAAAGGTTGGTACACTTTGCTCCTGAAGTAAATAACATTTATTTAGGAAATCCAAGCCAAATGATCAAAGCTACAATCCCCAGACTTTACATCTACTTTTTCTATTTCAAGTTTGTTGAACTTATTTACCCCAATGATGCCCTGTGTACAGGTCCAAAAGCACCATTGATAACAATGGGTTTGGGCCAAACCACCGTGGTGAAAGGGTTAAACTCTTTCAATGCCAAAGTTTGGCGCAGCCCTATGGTTTTCTATGGCAAAATAGGAATTATACAGGGGCAAGTAGAAATAGATGGGTTATGTAGGAGTGTAATAGTTTTTATTATCAGTTTCAAACCTAACTTACAGTCTACTCTCCCCACTTTTTTCAAGCTCTGCTGTTTGGAGGGTTTCTTGGAAACTTCTGCTTATGGCCCTGTCTTTAGTCTCCCTTCCTCGGCGGCTTCGCTGAAAGTTCAAAAATCTCTGTTTTGCGTCATTTGATTCTGATTTTGTGATTTTCATTCCTCCAAGGAGAGATTCAAGGCTTTCTGAACCAGGGCTGCTGTCGTCTTGGTTACCATCGTCTGTTTGTGACAGGAAAACCTGCGATGTCTGGAGAGTTCTGATCTGGGTAAAAAACTTGGACCTGAAAAAAAAAAGAGTGATTCCTACTGATTGAACATGGATTTTACACTCAATGTTCATAAATTTCATCATTTTCCACTTTCAAACAGATAACTTCCTGCATAGCTGCAAAATTGTAGCTCTACGGTGAGGCGGTCGGTGAGTTTTGGTTTTTGCGACCTCGCTCACCAGTGAGCGAGGTCGCAAAAACCAAAACTCACCGACCGCCTTACCGTAGAGCTACAATTTTGCAGCTACTTCCTGCATGATTTAACAGACCTTTTGTAACTCCAAGTTGGTTTCAAAACGTCTTCCTTGTTTATGCGATGTTATTGATTGTCGTTCTTTTGCAACTTTTTTAAACAGTGCGCCGTACTGGCAGCCTCTACATTTTGGAGATCTTGAGTTTTGTTCTCTTTTGTCATCTATAACGTCGTACAAGCTTTTCTGTACCCAGTGCAGTGTGGTCATTCAGGGTCTCAGTGGTTCTCAGTGGAAATTTCAAAAGTGGCCTACTTTTGCTGTTTTTGTATGATTTCACTTGATACAAACACTGTTTCAAGATCATACATTCTCTACCTCCATGGTCAGACCATGGAGGTACCAGGTCGGACGCAAAACGCCTGTGCGTTCGCCACTGTTGACTTCATACTAGCCGTTGTATTATTGATACGGTTCCCAGACACTTCGCACCAAAACCACTTCGCACCATACCATCTCGTCCCATGCCATTTCGCACCAAAACCACTTCGCACCAAAACAACCTCGTACCAAAACCACTTCGCCCCGAAAGTCACGTTGCCCCACACCATTTCGCCCCCAAAACAATGCCATTTTGCCCCAAACTTACCGCCAACCGATAAAGCTGAAAATAACCAACCACTACCATTGAAGTTTTCATCACCTTTCTATCATCCCAGGACTGAAATCTTGAAATTGTACACATTTCGAGAATATGACATCGTGCAATTCCGCGCGGCACCTGAGTCGTAGCACTGAGTAGTTTGCGTGTGTTATGCCATGGTTTCATGCAACAATAAGGCAAAATGTCCTGACGCATTCATGTTTCCAAGTTGCAGGTAAAAACAACGTTATGATACGTCGTGACATCGTTGTTTTAGGACGAGTTGACGGTACTTTACTTTAGGCGAAGTGGTTTTAGTACGAGGTGGTACTTGGGGCGAAGTGGCGTAGGACGAGGTAGTACTTGGGACGAGGTGGTTTTGGTGCGAAATGGTTTTGGGACGAAGTTGTGTGGGGCGAACTGGTTTTGGTGCGAAGTGTCTGGACCCCATTGATACCATTACACTAACGAAGCAGTGTGATTTAGCGTGTTTTTCGAAGCCTTACCTATAAAATAAATAGACCGCACACTTTGAGAGCCGAAGCTTTTCCATTGCGCTGGTTCACGCTTCGATCCGCTTTCTTCGATCCTCGTGTTTTTACTGCGTGACCCGTTCGTCCGTTTGAGAGGTCACGACCTCTTTCCTATTATGGGTGCAGATCTTCTCTTCACTCAGATATGGCGACACAGGGTAGATTTTAACCTCCGGGATGAGATAAATCGGATTCAGGCATATTAGAAACCCATTATTTCAGCTTCGTGAGTGAAGTATTCTTCATAACCTACGAAGTTGCAAAGATATGAAGTTCAATCCATTGGAGAACTGTCCCAACGAACAAACAAAAAGTATGGCGGACGAAGAACACCTTGCACAGACCTGTACCTGTCGAGGAAACTGTCGCATAATGTACTGCTTGCTCTTTGTATTAGCCGCTACTTTTGTTGTCGGTGGTCAGGCGGAACGTTTAGAGAAAAATATGCCTGAAAATGGTCCAGGCGAACGAGGTAACGTAGTCTTAAACCCTGGTGGGAATGTGTTGGGCGTCGAGATCACCCGAGTTGCAGACGACAGCGATCATGTGATGGTGACTTCACCACAACACTTTTACGACGGTGGAAAGTTTTCTACGATCGACCCTCTTGTCACTGCGGCACCTACTGTTAACAGGACAACAACATCAATTCCTCCCGCCACCTTCATCCCTCCTGCAAGCGTATGTTTACTTATCCTCAAGGAGTTTGGGCGAGCAGCGTCCCATTTCACAAGCTGTGCAGTGGTCCATTCAAGACCCTTCAGGTTCTGTGAAGACTGTGTACATCAATACGTGTCACTGAAACAGTACTATGAAGACATACTTAATGTAAGTGGTGGCCTTAAGGATAGTTTGACAGGGTCATGCAACCTGAGTATAAAAATGATGAAATTTTTATCACCAATATCCCATTGTTCAACCTAGGCAACATTCACAAATACTTTAGAGGGGTGGGGGGCTTATTTTTTCAGGCCATCTTCGATACCCTCAAAAAATTTTCGCAACCCATCTATATGAAGAAAATTTGTCAAGTCCCCTTCCCCCCAAAAAACAAACTATCATAGCCAAATATTTATAAGGGATATAAGTACAGAAAAAATTGTATTGCACAATTCTATGCATAGATGTTTGATATAGCTGCAAAATTGTTGCGCTACGGTGATCGCGTTCCGAAAACGTTTCTGGCAGCCGCCATTACCAACTTCTGGTAATGACGGCTCCAAGAAACACGGATGCCCCATGCTCAATGTTTATGGAACGCGATCGACGTGTTTGAACAAATTCCAAACCCCATAAACGACAAGGTTAGTGTAGTATAGTGTTTAGTCTTCAGTAGTGATAATTCGGTACGACCAAATGCAGTAAATATGTAGAATTTCACATCAACACGCCTTGTCCAGTGGGATGCACTCAGGGTTCGCGGTAGAGGTCGCCACAGTCGCAAAATGCGACTAAAACTTGTTTGTGGCGAACAAAAACCCATCGGCAATCGCCACGATCTCAAAAGCGTGGCGACAGTTGATGATAAAACTAAACAGTCCAAATCTTAAGGTGGTTGGAAAGGCTAGAGCGTCAGTTATAAATTTCAACAAAACTATTAAAATATAAAAGTAGTCAACATTCTCTGTGGAATAAAAAAAACTAGACATTTGGGCACAAAGGCATTGCAGAGTTATAGCCTGTTAAAACTTCTGAAAAACTGACCAAATAAGAAGAAGTTGGGGAGTCCTTAGTGTATTAACTATGGTAGAGGTCCCCTAGCTGTTAATAAAATGTTTGAAAAGGGAAAGTCATTATTTGCTGTTTTTCAGGAAAGTTTGACAAGGTGGTGCTGGCATTCAGAGTGAGTGACTGCTATTGTAAATGCATTTTTAGATTCTTTGAGTGTCAAAGAGGTGTCAACAGTGAGATTAACCAAAAAAAACCTGCTGTATGACTTCAAAAGAGCGGTGCAAATATGGCTTGTTTTCAACATTTTTGACAGAATAACAGTTTTCCTACATAATTGTATACCAATTTAATCCAATTTTGAAATGAGATATGGACATGGAATTTTTACAGCCTATTAACAAGGTTACAGATAAGATTTGTACGGCACAATTTTCCTGTATTTGAAGTACTTTTTGAAAAATCACATTTTGAAATTTTAAAGAATTTTTAATAATATTTTGATATATAAACCCATATAAAATCATAAAAACAAATTTTATTTACAAATCCTGCCGTACAAATCTTACAATAAATAGTGTCAACATATCTATAACTAATTTGGTAATATTAATACTATCAAATTACTATTAAATTCAAATATGTAAAAAAAATATGAAAAATTAAATTTTAATATTTACTGGTGTCATATTTCAAAATCATGGCTGCAAATATACAATTTTTATATTCTTTGGAGATAATATTAACTAAGGGAGTTATCCTGAAAATTTGAACTAAATATCTTGATTCTAACACTTGAAACTTGACATTAACTCTGAGAAAAGAATTGGTGCAAAAATAGCCTTTCCAACCACCTTAATGCTTTTCCACTGATATGCTAAAGACAACATAAAAAACTCTTTATTTAAAGCACTTACTTGAAATTGTAAAGGAAGACAAAATACAGAAAACAGTTACATTTACATTCTCGCGATCTCGATCGATCTCCATGAACTGGCATTCCGATCACGTTGATACTGAGATAGACAACCATAGCCAAAAGCCGATCACGTTGATACTGAGATAGACAACCATAGCCAAAAGCAGCAAAACTCACCGACGATTCTGAGCTTTATTGACAAAGTATTTCATATAGCAGTATCAAATCAAACTGATTACACAATCCCTGGATCAGCGACATTTTTAGTGAAATTTCCATATCATAACTTATAAAAAGTAAACGTGAAACAAAAACGTTGTGTATACTGTCGATCAACAGCATAGTGTGAACCGTAAACTATGGCATGGCATGTGCATTGACTGCACATAAAAGCAAGTCGACATTGCAATATCAAATGGTCTACATCTTGTGAAAGCAACGACATAGCAGTGAAAGTTGTAATAGTCACCGGTAAAAACTCTTCACTGATGAAAGGATAATAGCGTCAAACAAATGAAATTACATATTTAGAGAAGGAAAGCCGACGTCGCATTGTGGCCTTGAGTGAGAATAACAATAGCGGATGTGCGGAGTGGGACTATTCTATTTAGGTAACGGGGGTACGGAGGGACACAGATTCATGCAGGTACTGGCAAAACGTGCCATTTTCCTAACAATGCTGTCGCTAGAACTTCAATGTCTCATTGTTGTAACACCTTTTTAACAGTTTTTCTGATCGGAAAAGTAATTTTACTAACTGTAATGATCTATTATACGCTCATCACCTTTCTGTATCGGGGTTTAACTAGGGTAGGCATGTAAAGTAAAGTGAAGTAAGCCTTTATTGAAATCCTATCCCAATTGGGGATCTTGATCATAAAGTGCAATCCAGGTTTTGCAAAATCAACAACAAAAGAGTATATATAGATGAGGATGTAACATGTTCATCAATATTTTACTCTTTTTCATTTTTATTTTGGTCTGAGTTCAAACAATTTTCCCAAATCACATAATGATGATTTGACTGTTCTTGAAAAATGTTTATAAGGTCTTGTGTGTCTCTGAATGTGTTTTTACAAATGTTTATTTTACTTAAAGATCATGTCTACTGTCTGTGTAGCCTTTGCAGTGAATCTCATATCAATGTATCTCAGATATATATATAAATATATATATATATATATATATATATATATATATTTATATATATACCGTATATATACCATATATATATATATATATATATATATATATATATATATATATATATATATATATATATATATATATATATATATATATATATATATATATTAATATGTGTGTGTGAATGCATTCATGAATGTATCACATCAAAAACTTGAAGACTAAAGCAATATGTTTCTACCAGCATTAAGTATGTGTGGCTAATGAAAGTTTTGTGTGGCTAATAAAATTAGGAACAAATTAGCCACACTGAGTAAGTGTGGCTACTAATTTGAAAATCCTACCGCTAACCCTGGCACTTATTTTGATCTCTACAAGGCCATCGGCATTGTAGCGCTACTGGTGAGCAAAGTAGCAAAAAACAAAAATCACCGTCTGCCTAACCATAGCACTACAATTTTGCAGCTAATATTCGACACTACCTTTTTATGACCCAGTGCCAGTCACATATATTTTGTAGTGATTATAGAAATATCACAGCAGTTTGTAAAGCCATATTCCTAAGGCAGGTTCTTAAATTGATTTATTTACCTGTATTGACAATACATCACCTTCAAGTCTGTAGGCTACACTTCAGTTGCAAGTACAGAGAAGTTTCAAAACAATGTCCTGACTGTAGATTATTAGATTTCCATTGTGGGCATGCCGAATCATGTATTATACAACCACCACACTTACTGCCATGCCACCACTACTGCCAGTATCATCACCACCGTGGTGAGTATGACTATGATTTAAATACACTGCAGTATGTGTACCCAATTCTCCTCAATTTTATTCTACAGCATAGCTGTGGAAATGCACTCTTGAAGCAAGATAGAATTGTGATCGTACAACAGACCTATGATTTTGCAGTCGGCTTATGGTCAGCAGCAAATTGTGATGGTAAGTCAATAAAGCGGGTGAAGCATTGAGGAAGCATGGAATGTATCAACATATTGTTGATAATTTCATAATTTGTGATTATATCAATAAACTTACTTTCATATCTACAAGACAAGCAAGTTTCAACTTACGTCTATCAACAAATATTTTTTTGCTAATTTCTGATCGAGATTTCTTTTCCATTACGTACCAATGGAATATAGATTGCTTTGTCAGTTTTAGTGGACATTGTTTTTTATGGTTTGTGTGGGGGGGGGGGGGGGGGGGGGCATGGACATGCTGTAGCCTGCCATAGAGGTCAAGATGTAAGGGTTTAATTTCTTTGGTCAAACCAAATTGATGTACATAAGGGCATATAGTCTTCTTTTCTACTACTAAAAGGGATATAGTCCTCGGAACTGCGACTGTGTGAGTTTCTTGTTTACAAACAATGTATTTCGTAAATGATATCAAGATGCACCTCATCATCAAAGCTGCAACAGTTAAATTATACGATGATAGATTATGACAGACATGTTTTAACTGTCATCAATAACCATTGTGCCTTGGATACATTGTTGCCATGGGTCGTATGGGTCCCATACGACCTTTGAGCGCAGTTCCGACGACTATATCCCTTTAAGATTAGATGTAACTTACTTGAGGATGTTGCTTGTGTTTGACACTACTGCATCTTTCTGTGTTTGCATACATATATACTGTAGAATCCTCCATCAGTGTGTAGTGGTGTGCATATGCAATCAAACTGTTGAACTGTGTACATTCCTAATAGCTGTATATTTGTTTTTGTTCCACAAAGGTTGTTTTCAAAAATCCAATGGTACAATAAACTACGACGCCATCTCAGAAGAAACAACCCACTTCCAAAGTATCCTCAATGACACCACAAAATGTTTTGCCAACAACTCAGATGTAAGTAGACACAGTGATCGCTTGTTGTTTAACCGTACTGCACAATAAGTGAAGCTACCCACAATTCTGCAGGATCAGTACACATGGTGATCACTCATTGAATTGAAGCAATTTCTTCTGTACACAGAAAAGCTTGGTCCATATTTCAAAATTCTGACAACATTTCTTTGATAATCATAATTTCCGTATTTCCCTCAGTGAATAATGAGAAAATCAACCCCTTTTCTGCTCAGGAGATAGCAATAGTGTATATGGTATATTTTTGACAGCCATGCACAATATTTTCAAGGAAACTAAGGGAATAAGTAACAGCTATGTTGGCAAAAGAAAGATAATGATTTTTATGAGTGTTCATGACAAAGGAAATTTGCATGTCTAACAGGTGGTATGATTAGACCATCTCAGTTGCTGATAATTTTACCTTGACAAGAGTACAATTTTTGGCACCTTCAGACATCAACTTGTTATTCAGTTTACTGTTGAATTTTAAACATAATAATTTCGGAGCATATTTTTTGACAAATAACCTTGGAATTAAATTCTAAGTTTCAAATTGTTTGTATTCGTATATGGAGCCTTTGGCAAAATGTGTGTGAGTGCACAAATCAAGGGGAATTTCATTTCAAAGCAAAATAAAAGATATTAATATAGTAATTAGAATATTTGCATTTTTAGGAATATGTACCTCAGTTGTTCACCATGCCAGTACCATCCTCATTGGTATTTTCAACTGTCAATGACTCGGTGTGTAACGAGTGCCAGGGTCTCTATAAGAACTTGTCCGAGTACTTCAGGGATATGGGATTGCAAGAGGAAATCTGCATGGATGTTGTAGATGCGGTAAGTATAACTAACTACCAATCACCAGGGAACAATAATTCAGAGAAAATTCCCTTTAATTGGATGTTCAAATATGGAAGGATACAGTTGTGCAACTTTGTATCTGCTGTTACGTAAAACTTTGAGTCTACGGAACACAAAATGTCCCCATCTTTGCAAGTGCTTGCCATTTATCAATAGCCAGAACAGAGAACATTGTGTATTTTTATCACCATGGAAGAGCATGTGTAATGCAAAGATCAACTTCTGGTTTTGAGTGAATTTCTGTCATTTCAATAAAACTGCAAGAGAGATTTTTATCAGAGAAAACCAGAAAAGTCGACTGTGTGCTTTTGGGGCCAGATGAGAACAATGTGCACATCAGTTATCAGTCTTTTTTAAGCAGAGGGAGTCATACAGGATGTTGACAGTGTTATGTATGTGCATACAGCCTAACACTGTGCAAGCATTCACAGTAACATGGGCTGGCAGAGTAGGAAAAATATGAAAAATACTATTTCTGTCTGAAACAAAATTTCAGAAAAAAGCAAACCATTCTTGGTTTCAAGTTTTCTCTACATATATCAGTTGTTGTTGCACAACTGTATCCTCCTGAATTTGAACATCCAATTCAAGTTTTCTCTACATATATATATATATATATATATATATATATATATATATATATATATATATATATATATATATATATATTATATATATATATATATATATTATATATATATGTAGAGAGAGTATGGAGAGAGAGAGAGAGAGAGAGAGAGAGAGAGAGAGAGAGAACAGCCAGTATTTCAGCCAGTATTTTTGAGCAAACATTAACTTATTGTGACTATTGCCTACTTGTGCACAGATGAACTACACCCAGTACCTTTGGAGTAAAGAGTTTCACTGCAGAGAGCCAGTGAGAAACCCGGTCCTCATCATAGCACTGTCAGTCTTCTTCTGCAGTCTCCCTGTGTTCTTCTACGTTGGTTCCAAGATTCACACCACCAGAATAGAGCGTAAACTGGTCAAACGGAAGCTACCTGTAAGCTAAGTGATGGTGAGTGACCTATCAAATTATTTGTACTTCTATTGGATTAATTGCCAGAGCAAGCTGTGGGATTGCATTTGTCTGCAACGATGATTTGCAAAAGTTAGTTGTGACAAAAGCATAAGTATTATTTTGATATACTTTCGGTTTGGAGACTTGAGACACTATTGAAATTTTGAAAAATGAAAAACAACCAAGCGGACAAACAAACAAACATGACTGAAATAGGTGTCAACAAAATTCAAATTTTATCATGTTCCATAAAACTGCTGTCAACATGTTCATCTTTTCAAAACTCTTAACTATTAATTTTAAGGAGTTGGTAATGTAAATATCAATTCATCCATATTGTTCAAATAAAACAAATGACAGTTCACGAAAACAGAATTTGTGAATTATTCTAAGTGTCACCACAGGTGGATATCACTCATGCTATTATTATAAAACAAAGTCACTGTCACATAGCATCATTTTGGTTGTTTTTGCTCTTCTGCAAACCAAAATACAAAATGTAATCTGAGTCACTGTGCCATGGAACATAGCTGTGGTTTTCAGATATTCAGATATTTCAGATATTCCTCAGGCTTTCTTGATTTAATATATAGAAATGCATCAAGACACTGTTCATGTGTTTCTAGCTTTCTGGACAATTTTACAAATACATGTAATCTGTGTAAAAAATCACATTTAATCATTAATATTTGAAAATGTATGACCTTTACTTTTTCCCATGCCGAAATTTTCACATACCTTGAATATAAAACATGGAATCAGAGAGATAAAAACATGTAATGTAACTAAATGATTTTGAATTGACATACTGTGTTATGTTTGCCCTTGCCTTCAATGTTTTGCCAAATTGTTTTATTGTCGAATAAATAGCTGTTATCTTGAGGTTCAAGACTACATACATACATGTATGTTATTTACAATATACATGTTTGAATAATACAGAGATATAAAATAGCCAAAACATTTGTAAAATCTGACTGCAACCTAATGTTCATTTGAAATCCAGGATGAAATGCTATTGCAATACTCTGCAGACAAGATTTTCTGTGTCATCTGCCTCCGGCAATGTTATCATCTGCACTGTAAATTTCATTTCAGATGCCAAGATGCAGGATTACGCTTCAGCAAACACAAATGGTTTAATCTTACAGAGACACTGCTCACAGATTATATATCTTGGATGTAAGATACAGTTGGACACAAGATGGGGGAAAATTACGTTGCTGATCTATCAGCAAAGCTAATAGAGGCAGCTCTCGCAATAATGGTGCCACATGATGACAGACGACGAACCATATGCATTTTCGGGAACAGCTCAGCTGTGTTGAGAAACATACCAGCATCCATTTTAGGAGTATATGAAATATGCTGAGTACATTGTGAAACTGTCACTTTCGACTCCTGTCCAAATGCAGTTTGGTCAGACTGAAACTTCTATACATAGCAAGGTTCAACTATGGAAACCTAGAGTGAAGGTTTCTAACCAGTCTGAATTGATTGGGATTGGGCAGTTCTTTGCAAATATTAGATTTACATATGCAGACAAGTTTGATATTTTCAATGCCGTATAGTAATCAGTGATAAAAGATTTCAACGGAAGCTGTACATGCTACTGTGAGTTTCTGAAAGCTGATGGATTGAAGATTAATGCAGGCTTCTCAGAGTACCAGAAAGCTGTCTTGGCATTGATGTACAAATTCTTGTAAAGTTAGGGCTAATGTGCAGCTTCTTGAAAGCTTTTATGCAATTTGTTGGCTGAAACTCATTGTTCTTAATTTTTCCAAACAGCCAATCAGGTAGGGAATAGCCCTTGTTTCAGACTGTAAATAGTGACAATCTATCAATCAAATATAACCTTCTGAGGTGCTGCACATTGCCAGTAAATAATCAGTGAGGCTAATATATAAAGTAACTTATTGTATGTTGGAAAAACATCCCTGATTTGGCATTTAGTATATAAATATGCCTTGTAAAGACAATCTTTGATGCCTTGAAAAGACAATCCCAAACAAGACAGGTATCTGGATCACATGATTATATTCATAATTGATTTTCGTATTGCTTTGCCACTAGGTGGCGCTGTTGGATGCCACTTGTTATAGCTGGGGTCAAGTCTTTAGCTTCCATGCCAAAATGAGCTGTTGTTGCTGTATGGATTCAAGTGTCCCCTGCATGTCATTCAAACTTCATCAAAAACTTGCAATTTGCAAACAGTAGCACTTTTCAGTTTTGCAATAGTAAATTTTACCTGAGGTTACTTACAAGTAGGGTTTTTTACTCTGGCAGAAGTACAGGTGCCATGTTGATAGCACTGACCCAACAGTATAAAAGAACTTAAACCATGTCATTTTGGAAAGTCGTTTTCCAGCCCACCACAATGGATATGCTCAAGTGCATTAACCTTATTCTTGGCATATCAGATATCTGTAAAAAGTATGTAAAAATTCTGAGTCTGTCTGTCAGTATCCAAATCTTGCAGGGCACAAGAGCTGCATCTTGCATGCAGCGAAGTGAAGCTACAAACACAAAGTTGAGCACTGACAAGCTGTGCTTTGACAATCCTCTAGTAGCTTTATGAATTGTATTTATAGTGTAGTTGTTGACTGAAATACCCTATCCATAAACAAAAGCTCCTTTCATATGCATGACATCTTTGTTTCCGTCACTACAGTGTGTGGCAATGCCAGGATAGCAGAACAGATAATACACAACTGTGATCTAGGAAATTTGTCAGTTTCCTAAGCCCCCAGTCTGTAGTTTATTCCTTAAAATGCAATATACTCAGTTTTGATATTTACATGCCATCAAACCTGGGACTATTATAATAACCAAATTTCTATATATTCAGCTTGGTGGTAATAGTCCGGGGTGGGGATGGGGAGAGAGAGAGGGGGGAGGGGCAGAGAGAGAGAGAGATGGGGGGCAACTTTTCTTTGTGACTAGATTATGATGTAATCTCTTTGAAAATCATGATGCACATTCGTGGAAATAAATATGTATGCATTTACATTTAAGTTCATTCAAAGAGCCTTTGTAACACAAAGTTCATTTTTATTGACAGTTCAGAATACCTGTGTAAAATAAAAAAACCTGTCTTATTTTCAACAAGGAGTGGCAGTCCAGTGTCAAGGTCTCTCTTCTGAGCATGAATTCTTGAAAGTCTTGTCAAATTGTGTAAGAAGCTGTGAAGTTGAGAATCTTGACAGTGCTTGGGATAGCAAACTGTGTATCTAACATCAAGAGTCCAGAGATTGTGGTACTATTTTGTATGCTATGATACGTCTAAGCAGAGTGAGTGAGACTGTGATTTCTAATGAGAAGGATCATCTTGGGATATGAAAATACATGAGCGTAGCTGGTTGGCACGGCAACACCAGCAGGGGTATGTGTCGCAACATTATCCCACATAGCATCTAAAAGTACAATAATCAATCAATTACTTTTCTAACTAATAGAAATTAGCACCTAAGAATAGTAATTTTTCTTTATTGTAAAACATGACGGGGATGTCCCCTATATGTAGAACTTGTGTAATATTCTTTGTTATATAAACACTGTAATCTGAATTTGGTAAGAGGTTGACGACAAAACTGCATGAGGCGGGATGCTAGAGAAAAACACCTGTACCCCTTTTCCTGCAAAGTTCATATTTCACCATCAAGTTGGTTGAAACTGCACTGGTCAAGAACATGTTGCTTGGATCAATTGGATCAATACAGCTTTTTACTGACTTGGCTGATGGGGAAGTGATACTTTCCGGCCGGAAAAGGGGTACTACACTCTGCACAACATTGAATGCTTCAGACATTATTGTGTACAGTAGATCTGCCACAAATTCCTAGACACGAAATTCCATTGCAGTTCAAAATTTTTGTTTAGTTGAACGAACAATATATGTGCTGAATAACACAAAGAAGTTAAAAAAAAAATAATACCAACATGGGAAACAACTTTACGGCTGGTGTAACAAACAAGTATCTTATATATGTAACATCTTATGATGATGTTATAAGAATGTTATTGAAGCAGAAAAAATTTTTAGTTTCAAGTATAACACAGAATTCCATTCTTTTTTTGCTTCTGACAAGTTTCTATGAACACATGCAAACTCTGGCAGGGATTTTTGAGAGTATGAACCTTAACTTTGAAAGAACACGAGAATGTGATATTCCCAGATCTAATACACCAATCTGGCCCTCCTGCACAGATTCACCTCAAAATTGACAAGATTTGGGGAACTGCAGCATACAGAGCCTGGCCACTTACATGAGAAGATTTTGCAGACTGCAATATTCGGATACTTTCTATAAACTGCAGAGCAGTGGATTATTTTTCTGCACATTATAATTTCTACAATAGCATGCATCAGAATAAACTACTGAGTATCATTCTCTCACTGACATTTTAAATACTACATTTTTCTTGCATCACATTTTGTTCATGTTGTACTTCTGTTTCCTAGATGTCAACCACCTTACACTTAACGAATCATTTAAATTCACAGCCGCAGTACCACGCACACTCATGCCAATACACTGCATGTAATAGAAAGCTTTGTCGAGTCAATCTTCAGAGAAGACATGATTTTCTGTACAGTAAGTTTCATGACTTCATGAGTCTGGGGATAGAGTTATTTCACACAAGCAACGGTTGACAAAGAAGATCTGCCATTCTCAGAGGAGACTTCTTTCAGCTCCCATTTTGTTTCAAACACGATACACTGTTTGCTGAATTACATATTGCATACACATTCCATTTTCTTACAACCACGTACACAGGTCAAACAGTAAATGAATAATTTCTTGATTGGTCCTTGGTCTTCCACAGTTTTTGATGACATCCATCAATAGCCATCGTGAAGTTTCGACTTTTTCGATTTTATTTCAATTCTGGAAGAAACAGGAAAATCATAAATTAGTTCTGGAGGAGTAGAGACCATTACAACTAGTATTGGCTGCAATGTCTGATACTGTGGCACAGCCAATCAATTTATAGAAGTTGAAATGCTGGTATTTTTTCAATATGATCAATTTAACCCTTTGAGTGCTGTCATTTTTCCTACCAAAATTTCAGTGCAACATTTTACCAATTTTTATGAATATTTCTGTAATGTTTTTGATAATTTTGGATTAAATGGATATCACATTTCATTGGCTAAAGTTCTTCATCAAAATCTTGGTAGAAATCTGAAAAAAAAAAATTGACTGGGGTATATCGTATAAAGGCAACAAAAGATTTTGGCACTCAAAGGGTCAAAGGCGTTCATTATTTGAAGGTACAGAGAAAATCCCAACTCAAAAAGTTTTTATTAAATTTTAAAACGGTACATTATTAAACTCTTGCAGAAGACACACTTTCCGTTTGTCATTATTTTCGCTTGACCACATTCTTATCTCGCTGGCAAACATGCTGTCATCACACCAGTTCATACTCACCGGTGTCTGCTTTTATTTTTCCTCTTTTTGTGCCCATGCGAGCTCTTGTGTACTTTTCCTATGTGGGTACTCCCGTGTGAACCGCCGTGGAGGGTGCCGTTGCTGTTGGCTGTGTGACTAAGACTTGTATTAGAGCTCCCGTGCTGCCCTGCCGTCTGTGATGTGGATGGACCATTTAACATGGGTGTGTCTGTTAGGGGACTGGTAGGATCCCTTTGGTCTGAAAGTGTAAGGTATTATGTTATAAAACATGAAACAGATGGACAGAAGGAAAGAGAGTTCCCGTTGATGAAATTTTTGATTCTATATATGCTCTGGTAGCAATGACCATACAAAATCCTAGGCATTTCTAACTTTACCTCAATGGGTGTTGAACTCCTGAATACTGCATGGGTGTATACTCTGGATTCTGTGTCAACAACCAAGTTCAACTGCAGGAGTTGTACTTTGGCATGGCATGTTGCAGTATCAAAAGGGGGTAACATCATGAGGAGAACTCTGCAAGGTATGCCTTTCTATGAAATAGTGATGTTGTCACCGGCAATGAGTAGCCAAGATTTCAAGGGCACACTAAAGTTGCTATGATCAATCAGAAAATCTTGTATGCTTCACAGGTTGAGCATCTACATGTAATGATTCTCTGTCAACCTTTTGTGTGCTGAAACATTGGTTGAAAGAAAAAGACACGCTACTTTTTTCAAATGGCTTATAAAGAATCGACTGGAAGATGTTTTGACAAGAGAAATACTTACTTTTGTCATGCATTGCATCTGTTAGACCACTGCAGGCCTGCAAGGTAATGGCAAATCAGTCACAATTTAAATTAAAATTTTCTCATTGACAGAGGTAAATATTTCAGTTTGACAAGATATAATATTTGTATTCTTTTGAAGCTATGAAATGCAAGTAACTGGAAGATTGCTTATTTGTGAATGTTGAAATCACAACTATCCCATTTTCTGCAGATGATGATCTGTCTTCAGTGAACTTGTCCAGTATGGATTGACTGCATAAAGGATCACTTGAACAACAAAGGCAGACTTAAAAACGTCATAGGAAACACAGTTTGACTTACCACATGTGATGTGATTGATGACTTTGAGAACAGTCTGTCTGCTTCTTTGAACTTTCTGTTTCGTTTGTCAGCTTTGCTGTTTGTGTTCCTGACAAGAGGAAAATAAAAATAAATTAACATAAGCAAAAATATTTTTTGGAGGTGAGAATGAAGTGTACGGGTACAGCACTTTACCTTTCTACCCTTTCAGCACAGTAGTTTGACTCTAACCTATTATTCTCTTTGGCAGAGTTGGGCCTCTGACATTTTATATCAGGTAAATGTAACATTAGCTTGACATTCAATGACTCCAAGATATTTAATCAAAAACTTTGATGTAGAAGGGGGACATGTCATGCCTTTGTGATTATTTGAGGGGGGGATTTTGAGTAGAGAGGTGGGGATTGGCACAATTGCATCCTGAAGAAAACACTGATAATCATGTGCCAGTGAATAATTTTGTTACTTGGATCATTTATGGCAAATAAAAATCAGGAACCCACTTGTTGGTCAGGTATCTATCCCAGCCTCTGATGATGTTCCCGTACAATGCTGTATCTTCCAGGTAGCTGCCTTCAAACGCATAAATCTGCCGCTCCAAGTTTGCCAGTGTCTCCTGAATTATTCAAACAGAAATTCATAGACAACATGTAAGTGGATAATTTGTAGTCTGATGAAAAAATAAAGTTTTCTAGCGATGGTACAATACTTATAGCATTGCTATTATTGTATTACCATTATCAAACACAAAAACAACACGTCTCATGCTTATCTTGGACAGTGTCATCGACAAAAATGTGACCTGTGAACTTAAAATTAGGACAGGTCATCAAATCTACTTTCTGAAAGTTTCTCATTGCTACACATCCCTTCTTTACGTATGCTAATTTGGGGCAGAAAACCACCTCGACAAATCATTAGCATAAAGCGTGCCTAGAATATGTTCAGTTGTATAAAATAATTAATGTTCACTTGTATACAATAATTTATTCGGCATTGCGAGTTTACAAGGAATAGTTCACTTGTAAACTTCCTTGCGACGTCCACAAAGTCTTGTTTGACAACACACTGCGCAGACCGTTCACTGAGCTGTGCGAGTTCTGCGCATCCGCCATTTTCAGGGCGTTTCAAATTTAGTCTTTGCGACAAAACGACGTTTAAGGTAGAAACCTCGGCAGGGACATGAGTGGGTTGCCTTAAAACATTACTTGTACACGTTGTTATGCGTGAAACAACGACCGTGAAGAGACATCATCGAGTCTAACGGTGAAATTCTGTTTGCGCGGGAAATCAGCCAAATTAAATTACCAATGACATAGAAATAGGCCGAAATTACCAAGCGGTGGGTCGTTCTGATAGTATTCTGACTCTAGTAGTACAAGCATTGGAAGTTTAGCTTGATATTTACCGCTATTTCTGCTCTCCGTTTCACTAACTCAGCCAGTTCTGCCCTTGTGTCTGAGTTTTGCGATGTCTGTTTCGCTGCCATTTTTCGGTATCCCGAGTATGGACGTCATTAAAATACCCGGATGTACAGTTAAGATCGTTTCTACAAGCAAGTCTCTGATTGGTTCGTGCACAAGAATATTAGCATATGAGGAACATTGTTCGCGTACTACATGTACTGGTATACTACGGTGTTCAGACAATCTTACTTGTACACTTCTGCTGTCCATTTCTCAATTTCTTTGATACCAGAATTTAGAGGACAACCAGAAGCATCTTTAATGCAGCAAAGTTACTGATAGAGACAAATATGAAGTCATCAAGGTCTCAATCTGTAAGAAAACTAGCTAGCTCTGTTGAACTTGTTCTATGTAGGGTGAAGCATGTGGCAGAAACCAAATTTAATACAAATATGCCTGGAGGTAGTGGAATACTGAAATGAAATTACTCCATTGCAATTACTTGCGGGTGGTTAGGAGAGGGTGTCCCCCTACGAATACAGAAACGTGAATTTTACACATTAAAATTTGGTCATTTGGTGGCCATTTTAGGTGTTTTAAACATAGTTATCACGGAGACTCAAAATGTATTGAACAAGACTGATTTCCCATTAGGCTATCTTGTTAGCAAGGATATGTAAATATCCCAATAGGAAAAATTTTCATTTTTTTCACTACTCAATGCGAAAAAATGCAAATTAACCAAAGTGCAGCTTCTTCACAGGTATACCTGCTACAGAAGTGCTTGGGATCATGATTCAAAAGTTTATACATCGGTTCAAATTCGGGCCATGACTATTCATTATGCATATGCAGCTTCTACATGTATTTGGGTATGAACAGGTGTCCCCCAAAACATGATTTGAAAGATAAAAGAATAAGAAAATGAAGCATTTTTATAGACATTTTTAAGTAGGTCTATTTTACGGTAAATTCTTGCACCTTTATCCGACCCCGTCACATCGCATTGCAATGTTGAAAAAGAGTAGTTTAAGTTGGCACATCATTGTACAGTACAATAATGGACACACGACATCCGGTCAGGCTATGTGGAAAAGCGTATTCAACGCGTATATCACAAGTACAACAAATGAAATGCTTATACTAATCATGTTTCAAGTTGACACACTGGGAGTAGTTAAAATGGTAATCAAATAAGGGCATAAATGAAATGAAATGTATTAATGAATGCAGATGTTATGACGATGTCGTGACCAAAGGGTGTGCCAAAAATGAAGATGTTATGAAAATAGGGTGCCCAAAGTCACAGTCACCTGGCGTGCGAGTGAGAGTACGGAGTGATAACAAATAACACGAGTATATCAGAACGAGAATAAATACTCTTGATAAATATCAGAGTAGATCTACGAACCACACTGGGCCACACCGAAACGACATTAAGGTAGTATGCACCTCGAAAGTGAAAGACTTAAACTTTTGCCCAAACTTTCCTTAAGGAATCTTTCAACCATTCTCTTCCACCCAAACTTTCCTTAAGGAATCTTTCAACCATTCTCTTTCAAAATTAAGAATAAAAATTGGGGGTCACCGTGCAAATTTTTGTACTAGGGAAACAAATAACTCAAGATTTACCGATATTTAAAATTCAAAATGGCCGCCATCCCTACCGGTGTTAACTCTATGAAGAAAAATAAAAGTTTCGAATTGCGAAAAACTATGCCGGTGAAAAGTTTTCTTACACCAAGAGCTTTAAAATGAACCCTCACAAGTGGTATATCAGAAAAGAATTGTAAAAGTTTCAGAGTCCAAATTAGTGTCCCCGAGGCGCATTCTACCTTAACATATACCTTAACAGACGTAGCCTACTACGGCCGCTGTAACGATTTTCTTCGCCCGAAAGGTACCGAAAATTAAAGATGTTATAAAATAGGGACAGGCTGAAAATGAAAAGTAATGACTTATAAAAAGTAACTCTCCATGCATACTCCAAATCTGCTGGCAATCTTTTTTTGGGTTTTTTTTCTGCCGTCCTCGAATAGATTTTTTTTCCAAATGCAACCTCTCGGAATCTTATCCCCCAAACTCTTCCAAGTCCCCAGAATATCAAATGGTTCACCCCTTTGTAGATGATGTACATGTTCAATAGTTTCTCACAGATGACGGTTCCCCCTTTCTTGTGATTATTTGCATAAGGAGTATCTATATAGGAACTCTTTTCCTCCCGGAAAGTCTTCTTGCGGTGGAAACAAGTAGAAGACACATTGCATTGAAGTCGTACCGTCTGTGTTTAGCGAGGGCGCAAGCCACACAGTCGGCTGATCATGCTGATTGTGGTTCGATACACGTTCACGCGCCGCGCGCGGCGACTGAGCTACTGCGATCGCGAGCTGGGAGCGCGAGCCTGCGCGAGCTAGCTTCTGACTGCTGCAAGGTGGCGCTGTGGCTATCAGCAGAGCGCCACCTCTGAAATGGCAGCACCAAGTGTATGGTAAGGTATATCCGTCACTGTTTTTAATCGGTATCACTCAGGGAACATCAAATTTAATAAGAAAGCGTGTCGCAATGGCAAGTAGAATAGCTATTTTTAAAAGGAGACAGCGTGTACAAGCACGCCTTTCAGCTCAACCTTTTCTCTTTGGTTTCATTGTGATCAACAACGCCATGATGCAGGTCAGATCAGACTGCACGCACATGTGTTTATTTACGTCATGTTTACGTTTTCACAACGCCAGCTTTCGTTTGTGGAGGCATTTTGGTCACTTACGGTACACAGCACAGGTGTGACCGAAGGTGTTTTTATATATTTACATGGAACTAACTGTAACGTGTTTCGAAATTTGGAGAGGAAGTTATACCTGCATGTTCGTACCTCACTACTTTCTGTATACTATAGTCTGGATCCCCCGGCAAATCGCCAGGGAAAGTTGTTGGCTACAGAACTGCATCAATCACACTACTTGCCGTGGTGAGGAATTGACATCTACACTAAACTGGTTTCCACCTTTTCTTCAAGCGTTCCAAGTCGCTTTGACCCTGACTGTTTCAAACCCTTACGTCACCTCAAACCTTTTACCCTAGACACTTCAACCCCCTCATACCTTCCCTTTGGTTTTAAAGCCCCAGTAGCTGTAAATCTTGCAATTTGTTGACCTACAAACAACGATAAACTACAGTAGTATCATTATCTTGTAAAAATGTCATAAGTTTTGTTTGATGCGGACAGTCGTTTGTAGCCCAATTTACTGAGTGGAAGTGAGTAGATGCTGAGAACACACTGCCACATGTACAGCACCGTTTGGTATAGGCGTGGGAATGCAGAAGTGCATTGTAAAGGTGTACGGCAGAGTGTAAATGGCCAATTTTTCAATTGTTACCACATATGTCAAGGTGTTAGGCCGTGGTGCGTGCTTTTGCATATCAAAACAAGTGAACATTGTTTTGAAGCAAGCACTGATTTCTTCACAGAAAGACCATTTCTCCCAGCCAAGTTGCGTGATATTTGAAGTGGTATCATATCACAAGAAAAGCGTGGCAAGGTCAAAGAGACCAGGCTAGGGTCACGGTGACCACAACGAACAAGAAGAGGGTGTGAATTACTCAGGTCGAAATGGACAGGGGCAGGAGTGACTGAAGTGCTCTATACCGCCCCCAATCTCCACAACAAACTTCCCCTACACTCTGTGGTTATACTAGTAAATGCTTTTGTCCTCCAAACTGCGGCTGACTCGCAGCGTGTTTGCAAGGTTATATCTGATTGGTCGATTGTCACTATTCACAGCCACTTAGGGAGTCTATTTGTATTGTTTTCATTATATTGGTAAGATTCAGCCACCCAATTGGATAACAGCTTCGAAATCGCTGCGAGTCGGCCCCCAAACTGCCACAACCCTGTGTACAACAGGATCATATTCATTGTCTTGGTAACTTTGTTGCCCTCACAGGATAAGGAGTTCCGAAACAAAAGGTTATATTTCAGTAACTAACAAAGTGCAAGACGATAAATAATATGAACAGGCAATTGCGTGATTTCCTTCGAATTATTTAATGCTGCAGTGTAGTTTGAATGCTCGCAAGGTGCTCAGCACTTTTTACATTTGAATTTTGTATGGTTTAAAATTCACTTGTCAACACAACAATAATGCAGTCTACACATGTACAGGCTGAGTTGACAAGCTTAATACAGTGTATGTTGACATGCTTTTGGGAGTAGAACAAGCAACTATTGTGAAAAAATCATCAAAAGGTACATTATTGCCACATCCACTCACGACCGAAAAAATTTCATGAAGGGGAGATTAAGTACACAACATCTTCACTTTTTCCTTTAGGAATTTTTCTAAAACCATCAAATCAAAACTCTTCGGTCCACTGCCAGTGTGCTTGGAATGTGTTCGTCAGAGATATTACAAATCCAAAAAGCAACCCTCATTCGGTTCATCATTCAACCCACATACTTGGAGTTCATTCACCCCCGCGGAGCTACAAGATCAACTCTCAGACACTATCACGCCTTTATGGAGGATCCCATATGAAACTCAGTTGAAAATGAAATTTTCTGTGAATCAGGATATTTTGAGGACACTTGGCAGAGAGATCTCAACTTTCGAAGGTTGGGAAAGACTGCAGCTGAGCAGACATGCAGCATATCATGATGGTGTCTGCTGCCCTCTGGAGGCAATAAAAGCAGCGGTAAGGTGATGGTCTGAGACTACCAACCATATTGGTACGGACTCGTAAATTGTTGTAATATAACTACATTTCACCTCAGAACTGATCTTTCTAGGGTTCAACTTATGATTTATAAAAATGTTCAGCGTGTTTCAAGTTTCTGACTCGGACAAGTCTGTGAAAATATGTTCCATACACAATGACTTTGACCCCTTAAAGATATGAAACCCATTGTTATCAATGGTGATTGTGGACCTTTTTACAGGGCACTGGGGTGAACAGGTTAAATTTGTCACGTGAATTTGTAAAAGTGCAATTTCCTCATGTATTTTTCAACTTTCTTTTTCTTTCTATTCCTCATTGAAGCCACTTACAACAGGCTATCGCAACAAATGTGAATTTTCTGTTGCGGTTGGCCAAGATGGTTCCAGAAAAAATGTTGGTTTCTACATCGGACAAATGAAAAGTAAGTACAAAGGCATCCAAGGAAAGACTCAGTCTGTTCACCCCCATAATCCTGTGAACAGGGCCACAGTGACAATTGATAACAATGGATTTGGGCCGATTTAGTCATTCAAAGCAATTTTTCCAGGGGACATTCCCCTCATATTAAAATATTACCAGCTGCAATCATGCTTTACCTGATAAATAGATTAGAATTGAGTGAGGCAGAGAAAATGCTACAAGTTCTTCTTACCACCATCAATAATCTTGATCATTTTCATGAGGACAAAGTATGTTATTTCTCTTCATCGGTTCACTGTACTTTTGAAGGCTAGGTAGGTTACCTGCTCAACCCTAATTGCCAATAAACTGGACCACACTCACCATTGATGACAATGGATTCGGGTGAAACCATGATGGTGACAGGGTTGGATATCAGAAAAGATTTTAATATCACAAACTCAATTTTCCTCCATTGTGTACCCAGTACAATATGTACATACATGTAACAATTAGTAAAGGCGCAAGCACAACAATTGCAGCTTGCAAAACAGTTGTGTTTCTTTCCTTAAAACTCTAAAAACCTAGGTGTTACGGGACATAAAACATGGAATTTACTTCGTGTGGCCAAATTGTGAAAAGACTTTATCAGTAGTTTCCTGGTGGAATATGATTTAGAATTCATGCGAACCAAATTTGTAAATAATTTCTTCAAACCTATAAAAGCTACTCATACTTGCTGTCAAGTATTGTCCAACAAAATCAACTGTAAGTTACATAATTTTGAAACTTTCATTTTTGTTATGCTTCATTGCAAGGGCCTTGTGATTTTTTGTCTGATGAACTTGAAAAGTCAAATATTCTTTAATGCTAAAGAATAGCAAAGAATTTGTATCTTCGCAAGAAATAACTTTGACTTCTTTCGACTTTTCAGAGAAGAATGTTATCTGTGTTCAACCAGACAGATGTGTCAATATGAACCAACAACACATTATGGTTGCCAAGGTAAGAATTGCAGTTGTCGCAGATTTTTAGCTCATATTTGGTATTTATATAAATACCAAAAAGAGCTTATATGATGAGTCGATGGCGTCTGTATGTCTGTATGTATGTGGGTATGTATGTGCGGATGTATGTCCGTCACACGCAAAGGCTCCCATACCGCCAAAGCTAGCATCTCAGTATTTGGTGTACAGGTAGATGTAGGGGTTGAGATGTGACGTTGTTCAAATTTTTATGTTATTTTATTTTATATGCTCATCAACAGTGCCATCAGGCAGCCACTTACAGACAAGAAAATAAAAAAGGATAAAATACACTAAAATTTAAACAAACAAAAAGTACTCTAAAAATCAAACAATGACAAAAACAAATTAACATGTCTTTTAAAAGTTGAATGAGATTCTTCAAAAACATCGACATCGCAAACCTTATCAATCAGATCATTAAAAAGTCGTGACGTACGTCCAATCAGGCCATTTTTTGTAACATCAACTCTACAATAAGGGATGTGTAATAGAGGTCTATGTCTAGCAGAGTATCTAGGTACGCATAGACCATAAAAACCTGTACAATCTGTAGAGTCATAAGAAGATAAAAAGCAATTACGCACAAACATACAATCAAATAGTTTCCTACGTTTTCTCTGTTCAGTAATATGTACATCAAGTGTGGTGGTTGCATAGTTTCATTCAACAGCGCCCTCTAGAGTTGTCACTTTCATAGAGGTAGATTGTGAGTGAGGGAATCAAATATTTGATAGTTCATGTGAAATAAGTCATGACAAATTTAGAATAGGAATGCAGAGAACGTGTAAGACATTTCATTTGTTGCAGTACCATCAGAAATTTTCATTCTGGTTTCGATGATTGCAACATCATTATACAACACATTTTCTGTGTCTGGAAAGACTACTCAAACTTTCTTTGTGTTCAGACAGGCTTATGAAAGATTCTTGAGACAGTCGCCTTTGGATGTGTTAGTTGATTTTCAAGACGGAGGCCACTGGAGGACGTGTACAGTTAGATCAAACCTAGATGGAGATCTCATGGCAGTGGTGAAAATTCATCCACAAAATCTGTCCAAGGTGTGTGTCCCCATGGAAATTCTTCTTGGTTTATTTTAATCACATGTGTGTGTTTTTCCTGTTTTCGTATAGTACATAACGGTTTTAAGTAGACTGCACCACAGGGAAAAAATTGTCAGACTATCACAACTCTAAGATTCTTTGCTTGTTTACATCTCGTGTGTGTGTTCGTTATGAAACCAGAAGAGAAAATTAAACTTTTGGGAGCTTGATTGAAGATCAAAAAGCTACTTTTCAGCTGTGATGTTGAAATATTGAATGGTGGTGATCTTGAATTTCAATAAAGCATGTTAGAAAGCTTCTCTGATCTCCAAATTTGTTGAGTTCAATATCCCATTTTATTCTTGATCAAAGAGGAAATGAAACTTTCTTCAGCGACAGTTTAAAAGTGTACATTAAAGTTACACTCAACCATAAGTTTTCACTCAGGCTTCCAACCCTCTCACCACAATGGTTTGGCCCTCATCCATTGTTATCAATGGTGAATGTAGACCTGCTCACAGGGAATCGGGGGTGAGCAGGTCAAGCTGCAAGGCAGCTGCTCAATTTTTGGTGCTGCACTACATTCAGTGATCCATTCCAATATATTGTAATTCAATCCAAACTCATGTTGTGAAAATAAACTCCCAACAAATGCAGTGTTTTAACATAAGTCATACTTACCATACATAAAAACTGCAGAACCAGGAAAGCAATGCCACAAACATGTGAACATTTTTTTTATCAAAAGACTCAAATTAAATTTTCTTCACAGGAAGAACTTGACAGTCACAAGAAAGAATTGCGAGATTTCTTTGTTAAAGGAGAAGGGAAGACGTGTGGTCTAACCTCCCTGTACATCCAAGAAAGGTAAAATAAAAATCTAAAATGAATGGTAATCCCGAGCCTTGCCAATAAAAACGAATGAACAGTTGCCATCTTGCTCAAATTTAAAAATCAAGTTCTCACTCAGTGTTAGATGATAGTTTTTGATTTACAGAATCTGAAACCAGCTGAGTCACTTAAACTCTATGCTTCCGTGTGCACGTTTGATCTGCACAGGGTGATTGTCACAATTGGAGATTTATCATCAAAATTGTACATACACTTGTTTTCCTTGAAAAATTATGGTCAGGTGATCCTTTTCCAGACTTTCAAGTTTATTTTTTCACTCTTCAAAATTTAAAAATGCCATATCATCAGCAAAATTAGGCCAGAAAATAAATACTTTTGCAATGGCCAGAGTTTGTCCGATGTGGTCTGTGTCAGTTTTCTGTAATCCAGAATCTTGAACTTTAAAACCAATATTCTGTAAAAATATTAAAATATAACAGAATATAGGGTAAAAGAATATCATACACGCTATTTGCTACATGCATACATGCAATTAGGTCAATTAGTCACCAAGATAATTTTATGGCAGTGTCCTTGCTGTAAGCAGGACATTTGGATCATAAAGTTTTACATGGCTTAGATTAATGACAGGCCTAAAGCACTTGACATAGTAAAGTAAGATGTAAGTATAGTCCTTGATATGTTTTGAGTGAAACATAACCATTTGTGTACACTTTTTGCTCTGCACATGATTTTGTCAAGGGTCTCATAAAATTTTTGTAGATTTCCACAGATATGTTTACTGGTAAGAGTTTGCAGAAGGGAAATGCATATGGAGACGAGACGTGCTTGTGTTAGCTATGGTCATAAATTTTGTGTGAATTCTGTGCAGGTAGTATGTGCCTTGATTAAACTTTTGCTCACGCTTTCCTCAATGAAACTTCAACCATTCTGTTACCAAATCGAGAAAAAATTAGGGGTCATCATGCAACGTTTGGTTCAACAGAAACATATCACCTAACATTCACCGATATTGGAAATTCAAAATGGCTGCCATCCCTGTGTTAATTCTATGGGGAAAAATATAAATTTTCTATTTTCAAAAAACTAAGATGTTGAAAACTTTTCTTATTTCAAGGACTACAAAGTGAGCACACACAAATGGTAGATCAGAAAAGAATTGTAAAATATTGAGTCTGAATACCTGTCCCTGAGGCGCATTCTACCTAAATTGTTATTCTTTCAGGAAGACTGCTCTGTGCAGTGCCTGCCTCTCAGCAGTCATTGAGTTCAATCAAGGTCGATGAAATCATGAAAAGACAAAAATTAGGAGCAGTGGCAGTTGAGGATAAAGACTGGAAAAATTTCATGCAAATTGAATGTATAGTCGAGAAATGAATAATTAATCATGAAGTACTTTTCAGACCAGAATTTGACTAAACTTTATTACCAAATTCATATTACCGGTATTTATGCTAATTAAAGGTCATGTCATGTTTTCAGTCATCTTGTATTATGTATTGTATAAGCAACTCAGGAAGTCACACGTGCATTAGCTCTGTTTACTTGTAAAGATGTGAACCTAACGTAATGTTCTTGCTGCTGTGTGCAAGTCAATAGCAGTGTTCAGTGTTGTAGCTTATAACTTGTCACAGTATATGCTTTTATCATATGCTCTTTAAAGCCCTAGTAATGCTAACTTTCAATGATTTTTAGCTACTATAGACTATAGTCTATAGAAGCTATTGGGATGGGTATCCGTCGGCGTCCGTCGTCAGTCTGTATGTATGTATGTATGTATGTATGTATGTATGTATGTATGTATGTATGTATGTATGTCCGTTGTGAGGCGTCCGTCCACTCAAATATCTTGAGAACCGCAGTACTTACTGATTTGATATTTGTTGTGTAGATGAAAATATGATTTTGAGAAACTAGTTTTTTAATTTTTTGATATTGTTGAAAATAGGCAAATTAATGCCAAAAAAGGTGTTTTGGTAAAAAATCTTCTTCTTCATAAACCGCTGGTCAGACAGCTTTGTTATTTGGTATACAGGTCCCTTGGGGTAACCCAACTTAGATTTGTTCAAATTGTGATGAAATATGCAAATGTGTATTTTTAAGGAATTTTTTTGTCATTTTTGGTCAAATTTGACTTACATTGTATGTAATTCTTGTACTGTATAAACCCTATCAATTCACCAGAAAAAAATAATTAATATGATTTTAAATAATTGAATTAATTAGGAAATCATCAAAGCCAAAATAATTTTAGTGTAGAATTATCAGAAAGTTCAACTTTTTTGACAGTTCATAGTGAAATGCTTACCATCTTGGAGGATTAAAACATGTAAAGGCAACTTTCCTGAATCCCAACTTTGACCATTCCCGCAAGCCAGAGCAATAATTTCCGCTCCGCTGACCTACGCAAAAATCTTAAGGGTAGCGCTGAGCTGTTGCCGTAAAGAGGCGTGTGTTTACGACGATGAAGTTTGACATATTCTGAACCATCATTTATTGGCCCTGTATGTTATCTAAAAGAAATTGCTCAAAATAGTCAATAGAGATAGAGATAGAGAAAGTTCTAATTTCCATTATGGTTGACTTGGTAAGGATAAAAATAAAATTACTTTTTGAGGAAAAAAAATAGAGTGGTCAATTAAAAGAGTGGTTCAAAGTGATGGGTTTTTATGGTAAAGCTGGGCTGTAATATTACTCATGTGCTATTTATAGCAATTATGCAATCTGGTAAACAGTGCAATGAAAGTTACATGATTCCTTATAATGCTTTTGATGACCTTGAACTTCTTAAGTTTCAATCATTTGTCTCTTCAGTGTGCTTTCTCTGAGTATGTACAGTCTCAACTTATTCAACAGAACTCACTTACAATGTTAATCAAAGATATCCACCTTCTTCATCAATACATGTGTCACAAAAGGTTATTCTCTACATAACACAGCATAGCTCTGTCAACTGTTGAGTTGCTTGTTCTTTCAAAACCGCTGGTCAGACAGCTTTAATATTTGGTTTACAAGTCCCTAGGATGACCTAAGTGAGATAATTTCATACAGTCAGGAAATACTTAATTTTGTATCCATGTCTATAGTAGCTTCAGGGACTTTGGCCCTATGTTTTCATTATTTTTATTTTATAAATCAATTGCAACTTCTTATTCTACTCCCAAAGAATGTTGAAACACCCACTATTTAGCTTGTCAACTTGGCGCTTATATTGTAAAATGCACTGATATTGTTTACATTTGAATTCTAGTCCGGACCAGAATTCACTTGTCAACAATAACAATGCAGTTTACACACTTATGGGCTGAGTTGACAAGCTGAACACTGTGTATATCAACATGCTTTGGGAGTAGTAGACAAGGAATTTATGGTTCACATTTAAAATAAAAGTGGTGAAAATATTATCAAAAGTTAGCATTACTGGCCCTTTAATGATAATGAAGTTTCCTGTCTTGATTATCATCATCATGGGAATGTTTTCAGTCCAAAAGTGATGAACATACTTCAGAGTAAAATGTTAACAGAAACAGATTTATTTAACTTTTGTCTTTTTCTGGACTTCTTTTCAGTTCAAAGACGAGACAAACAAATGAAGAAGCGCCGTATGAACTTCTCCACGGCCAGCCTTACATCTACGAGCGTCTCTTTGATCTGAAATTCCGCATATCCCCGGACTCGTTCTTTCAGACCAATACACTGGCTGCTGAAGTGCTGTACTCCACAGTAAGAGATCTCTGCAAAGTGAATGAACAGACAACGCTGTTAGACGTGTGCTGTGGTACTGGCACCATCTCCATCATCATGGCGAATTTCGTCAGGAGCGTCATCGGCATTGAGATGATCGGCCAGGCTGTGGATGACGCACATGTGAACGCACAGCTGAACAGTAAGTTTGTTGTATTCGATTTAGAGTAATCTAATAGAGGAGTACAAAAGAAAATTGAATTTCTGTCCTGCCAGAGTGCTTAAGACAGTGATGTGAATGCTACCGTTTAAGAAGCTCCAGGCTATGTATGGTTGCTGGTTGTGACGGAGTGATAGGGTGTCATTTTGTTATAAGATTCACCTGTGCTGAGTGTTAAAGCACTTTGAATGTACAAAATGCATGTATGTACCGTAGGTGTGGTAGCAAATATTTATAACTTTTACAGTGAATTTGGCATGTTAGCACTGTAGGAATGAGAGCTGACCATACAGTAGAAACAACAGTGTGTCCCTCTCCCCCCTCCCAATTACATTGAGGTGCTGCAGACTGAATAATATGCTGTGTGATGGAAGAACACTTTATACATATACTTGTATAGGATTAAGGTAGTTTGCGCTTCGAAAATGAAATACCCAGACTTTAAAATATGTCGTACCCTTCCTCAATGAAATTTTCAACCATTCTCAATTATTTATTGAATTGAAATTCAAAATGGCTTCCATCTGTGTGTTAACTTTAATGGTGAAAAATTAAATTTTTGATTTTCGAAAAACTAAGACAATGAAAAATTTTCTTACTCCAAGAGTTTCAAAATGAGCCCCCACAAAGGGTAGACCAGAAAAGTAATGAAAAAATTTGAGCAGCCAAATACAGTGTATTTATCCTGGAGCCACATCTGCTATCTTAATGTAAAGAAAAGTCAAGAAATTCTCAGTTTACTTCAGAAAATGTTTACCACTCTGAGATATATACACCGAGTTCACTCATACTTTTTCAATTAAGTTTTTGGAATTTTTGGAATTTTTTTCAGATACACAAAAAATAATTTAGGTCAGATTGAACCAGTAATTATGAGTCCCTAAACAATTACTGCATGAACTTTGACTCCTTGACGGTGTTTTACAGTTAGACTGTATGCAGAAATATTCAAGTGTATTTGAGAAAGTCATTGACTTGCAGAGCAATTTTATTTAGTGATGGATAGTCCTGTGAAATTAAAACAATAAAATTAATGGTTTTGGCATTGAAATGAATTATTAAAAGACTTTGAGGAAAAATGTTGTGTTTGTCTAAAGAATCAATTACGTTTAAATGGCAAGTCGAGAAAAACAATCAGAAATTCATGCCAAGGGTAAAATTGTAGTAATAAATCAATTATTGTAGACAAAAAAAATTTCTGATCTAGGAATGGTCCACAAAGATCACGTTATTTAGAGGTCAATGTTGATCTAATAAAAAAGTAAGATATCAGGAATACTCTTGTTGAAGCAAAATTCTTCCCAAGCATTAAAAATTATAAACTTACCAAAGAATTAAGAATTAAACAAATTAACTAAAACAAACAATATTATTTACTACTAGAGTGAAATTACTGTTTGTACAGTGGAATATCAAGAAAGACCGTCTGAGCGCACAAGTGTTTTTGATGTGTTCCAGGCATGTGTTCTCAAGATTTATTTGAAAAAGCCACTTTGTATACTGTGTGTGGAAAAAGATAAATTGTGTTGGAGTGTGTTTGTCTGTATATGTGTGCATGTGTGTATGCATATGAGAGAAAGAGAGAGACAGAGAGAGAGAGAGCACGCAAATAACAGAAACAAAGGGAAACGCAGCTCGGGTAGTGTACTTAAAGGTACTCGTTGTTCTTTCTAATTAACTTTGTGTCAATACCGCCGATGCAGTAATGATTACAGCCCTGGGAAAGGGAATATTCCGCTGACTAATATTCCATGGCTTAATATTTCCCTACGGATATATGCTTTGCCAGTCAGCACAATTCTGTGTATGTCAGTTTTCCAAGTGAATTGTTTTTTTTTCCATTCTGTATTAACCCCGAGGGCATAAATCTGACATGCGGTATTTCTCTGGATTATTAAATATCAAAATTTGATATTTGAGTCATTTCTGCAATATGTGCTCATCGCTTTCCCAATAAACCTACAATTTATTCATTCTCACTTTATCATATTGTCAACTGTACATGTGTATGCAAATTTTATTTTTAATATCAGCAGATCTGTTACATGAACAGCGTGCAAATATTTTGATTGCAGAATATTTTATGAATGGAGGGGATTATTTTTCCGTAAATTCCTATTTTATCATGGAGGGCAGCCATGACTAAGGACATGATTACGTTCCAAGTTTTTGTAATGTGCCTTCTAATGAAAAATTATAGTCAAGTTCCATTAGCGATGAATATCTTTCAATGATACTTGAAAATGTAGATTTGTGATTGGTCGAGGTGGTTGCTATTTTTATCACATGAATATGCAAATGTGACTTGTTCCTTATTTGGGCTTTGCTACTATAGACTCATTGAATATTAATGATACTGATAGAGTAATTATATTTTAGTAGATGGGTGACTGCTGCGGCATGTCATTCAAGGTGGTTCAATTTACTACGCCGGCCCCGACTGCATGGCTGCTTTGTATGTGCTCGGCATCCGAGGTAAACACGGACAAATGTGTTGCCGATGTAAATTGATATAGGCTGCATAGATTTCTGAGAGATTAGAGTATGCGGTGCATTCTTAGTGCGTTCTGCTATACCTGTGTATGTATTGCGTATCTGCTGCAAGAAGATATACCTGCCAATTGCAGTGCTGTGCAGATGTGTGGAAATCTTTTGGAGAATCAAGCTAGCTCACGTTGGAAGTTTTTCACAGACTGACAAGGACAAATACAAGATTGACAAAGAATGTGTGGTTGCCACTGTCAAAGCCAAGAGTAATCTTAATGGGAAACCAACGATACACTTGCTGGCTTTGAACCTCACAGAAGACTACCTGCGTATACGTGTTTTTTTTATTCAGTTCATCATTGAAAATTCAGCAACTTTCATCTTAACTTGATCAGCGTCACTACAAAATATCTGAACTGCCTTATTATTGCTATGAACTTGAACAACATTCTGACATTTTGCCATCATTTTGGAGTTTATGGACGATTGCTCACTCACAAGGCGATTCACTGGATTTGAAGACACCGGCAAGCAGACAGGCAGAAAATAAGAGATTGTCTGTGGACTTTTAAACCAGGACTCATTATCGCTGCCCGAAGAGAGAGAGAGAGGGAAAAAAGTAAAAAAAGGTCTGACTCAGTTTAGGTTAGATAAATGTTACTCAGAGCCAGCTGACCTTGGCCGTTCAGCATTACCAGGTGTTGATGATGTCTCTCACTTCATCGGTGACAGCAAGTCGTCTCCATGTATTTGTCATCTCTTTGCATTCAGAGGATATCTTGCCGGAGGAAAGAGGAGCCGCATCGTTTGAATGCTCCGTGCGATAATGACATTATTTTATCTACGGCCAGCTTTTGAACGCAGAATGACAATATTGAACTGAGAGAGAGAGAGTAGCAGAAAAGTGAAGCGCTGAATGCTAAACAAAAATGGGAAAGCTAAAGAAATTCTACATTGAATTTGAGAACAATCGTGAAGTGTACAATGCCGGTGATATTGTAGCCGGTCAAGTCAAGATTGAATTGAACGATCCATTACTCTGCAGGGGTGAGTAGCACTGCTTTTATAAATTCCATTTAAACAGCCAACGAATCTGCGCATTATATTGATGTTTCCTTCAGGCAGTATTCATTCCATTTAAGCACCGTTTCAGTCAAACATTGAAATTCTTGGGTTCTGCTGATATAAAATGGCCGATATTTTATGATCAGATTACGTCGCCTCTCTGTTGTTCATGATAAGTTCTCCCCGTTTCTCTCATGTTCTGTGGTTCGGCTCAAGCCCTGAAGTGGATTTTTGAGGACTTTGGTTTCGTGAAGGGTTTTTTGCCTTTATTGTTGAATCATCATGGATCAAAGTAAAGTCTTTCAGAAATCCAATACTCCGACTTAATGACCATATACACTCATTAATGTTTCCTGTCGTGCAGAGAGTTTGGTCTACCTTATTCGATTTATTTATCAACTCAAAACATCAACACAAGCAAAGGAAAAGTTTTCTTTTATTTTCCTCAGCGCCAAGTAATCCAATTTTCAAAATACAATTGAGGTTTTTTCAGATAACCGTAAATGTAATTTTCCGCGTAAGTGCATATGTTGATTCTTTGATTCAGACTGCAGTATGTGCAACTATTATTTTTTACCGTGGATTTAAAATGTTTGGGATATTATAAGCCTTGCGTGTCAACTCACACGCAGATCTCTTTTGTGGTGTGTTTTGGCCAGTGTGGTGTGTTTGTCCGATGCTGGAATAGACTGCTCCACGTAACGTTGGTTTTGAAAATCTCCGCAAAATGACTCATGTTCGATGCACACAGTATAATTACTTTGCTCATCAAACGTTGTTTGATCAAACGAAGATACATTCTTGAGTTTCTGCGTGCTCTGATGAAATTAATCATAGCACAGGGAAAAATGTCGGGAAAATGGTGATGAAGGAATTCTGATTTTGTTTCTTAAAGAAGACAGGCTTTTAACCCTTTGAGCACCAAAGTCAACTTTTGTTGCCTTTATAAAATTTACCCCACGCAAAATTTTTCTGATTTTTGCCGTAATTTTGATGGAAAACTGTAGCAAATGAAATGTGATGTCCATTTGGTCCAAAATTATCAAAAAAATTACAGAAAAATTCATAAAAATTGGTTAAATGTTGCACTAAAATTTTGGTGGGAAAAATTAAAGCACTCAAAGGGTTAATTCCTGTTTGTTTATTTCTGTGTCAAATGAATATGTGATACAAATTAAACTAAAAATATCCAAATCAGTGATTTGAAGGATATATTTCTTAAAAACAAAATAAGTCTTGCCTTGTAGCAGTGCCAGTGTTAGCATAAACCCCAACGTAATCGTAGAATGAAATATTTGTGTGTTCTCTTCATGTCCTGATAATGCTGCAGTTTCAATGAGGTGAGAACAGTTTGAAATGCGAGTTTGTTCTGATTTCCAGCAAATTAACCCCGTAACCCGTCATATTATGGTTCAAGCTCAGTGTTTTTTCAGTCGAAGACTAAACTAATTGCTCACAGAAGGGGGAGAGGAGGGGTGAAGGCCAATTTAATTTTGAAAGCAGTGTTGTTGAGGTAGTTGTAGAACAGATAAGCATGATTAATTTAATTATGGAGATTTCCATTGATTGGTTTTAAATATTTATTGCATTGGCAGTTTTAGAATTTACTCTTTTGTCGTCAAAGCATTTCAAGAGAGCTGTACTCGTCATCACCATTTGACATACCGTTATCACTATCCAACACAAATTTGATAAATTCTATTTTTGATAGTTTCTTCATATTGCATCAATAATATTTATTTATAGTAATCACACTTTTGAACATTGCTGTGAGTTTTTCAAAGCATTTGTAGTGTTGGATACTCTGCGCTGTCTGCCTTAAATGCCAGTATCACTATCAAGCACAAATCTGATGAAGTTGAGCTTTGAGAGTTTCATGACGCTGCTTCTCAATAAATATTATCTCAGTCACAGTTTTGAAAATTGCTATGAGTTTTCAAAGCATTTGAAGTGTGCGATACACTTCGTGGTCACTTGAAATACCTGTATCTCTATCAGAGTCTTAATAGAGGCTCCATGGTGTCTGACATAAAAAATGTATTGAAGAAAATTAAATTTGGAGATCTATTTATTATCTCTGCCTCTCAAAATGTTACGCTGAGAACTTACTGACATTTATCGATCTAATATTACAAAAATTGTTGTGACTGTGAAAAAAGGCAGTCCACCCCAGCATCCGCCTAAAAAGGCAGTAAATTTGTTTTATTTTATGTGCATGTTTATTCAATTCTATCAACAGTTCACTGTACTAGCATTGTCTCACAGATGTCCATCATTGCCATGAATGCGTTACTAAATCAGGCTGTCCCAATTATGTCACAATCACGGTTCGTGTGTGCAAACACTCAGACGCTGTGAGCCAATTAAATTAACCGATCAGTAATAGGTCAGGCTCACGGTTGTCTTGCGTATTCAATAGAGTGTTCGACCTATTTCTGAAAATTTAGCCATGGCACAACGTATTCGCCTCATCAAAGTGAATCTTGCAATTTTTCCTGCAGTTGATAGGGAAGTAGTTCAAATTATAAATTATGAAAATTTGTTCTCAACAACGGGCTTGTTCTTGTTCACTGTGGTGATACAAAGTATTCAGGTCTGTTTGTCGGTTTTTTTTCAAATTTACCATAAAATTGAATGGAAAAAAAAAGAATTGAGGCATCAGACAATGAAATGACTTTCCTTTGATTTGTTGCAAGTTGAGTGTTAATAACAGTGCCCCGGGGAACACTCGACAATTAACGTCATTCAGCGCTACAGTAATGTGTTGAAAATCAAATCAATAGAAAAGCCTTTGCCAATTAGATCCACAACATCACTGTACGATAAATGAGGGCAGGAATATTACAGAGCCAGCCAAATCTCAGCCTGACATTTCCCTCATTCTGTTTGATTAAGCTTAAGATGCAGTTGTCTCGTCAGTCTCCATTATTTTTGGGAGATTGCCTCATACATTGTACTTTTGAGTTTGATAAGTCCTCTGTATAGTTTTCTATGACCAAGTTAAAAGTTTGCAAAGTTCTCATATTCCGTTGTGTCGAGAATGTTAGTTGTCACTTTTATGCTGAAATATCTCCATATATCTTTGTGAAGTTATCAATGTGTGGCCTTTTTGGAATATATTACGGATATTTTTGGTATAATTGTAAGGTAAAACACACACCCTTGCAAATAATAAAACTATATCTGCAAGGTAAAGTTTATATAGGAATATCTCGTAAAAAATAAGAAATTACAACGCATCTGATTAAAGTGATTTATCTTTTCTTGAAAGTGAAATGCGTACATTAGATTGTAGTAATCTGAGGGACTTTTCATCCTTGACAACCAAGTCATGAGGATTAGTATCAGCAAGCTTTCTTCATAGGGTAGCGTCCGTTTGAAGACAGAATGCACCGCTGGGCCTATTAAGCCAAATTGGCCAGCTTTGCAGGCCTCACAGCACACCGTCTATCAACTGCAGCTGGAAGAAGCCACCGTGATGTGCATCATCAGAGATAAGAATTTCACATGTCAGGTTTGCATCCTTTTTTGTATCGATTTGCATCCCACTCCGGCAATATCACGGCCGGTAATTGACCAGTGTTGCCATAGTGACACGTGTTGCCGTTAGCAACAACAAATTAGCCCACAACCAGTAATCTGCCACTGTTGCCTTAATGACTGTGTACTTCCATCGGCAACAACAAACTAGACCACAACCAGTGATTTGTTGTTGTTGCCATGGTAACTGCCATTACCATTAGCAACGACGCTGTATACCAGTGTTACAACCAGTATATACACTGCGTCATAAATTTCATATAGTTAAACAAAAGTGCTTTCCAAATATAATACAAAACCGTAAACCTTTACTACAAATTAACATCGTCCGCCCTCTCTTATGAGTAATTAAATTTGAAAGAAATCAATTCTTAAACATAATTTTAGAAAAAAGGAAAAGAAAGTAGTGATCAATTGTTAATAGAAACTGCCATGAAAAAAAAGACATGCGCTCTTTATTACTTTAGCATTATATTTCTTTTGTGTTTGCATTAGGAGTTAAGTAGTGTGGAAATTATTGTGGTGACATGTGGTATGTTTCTCATGTTATTTAAATTTGATGGGAATTGATTGAGAACAGCTATCGGAAAGCTGTAAGTAAGTAGAGACAACCTTCGGGGCAAGATACAACTGTTCTCTTAATGGGCATGGTTGTATCCCTTGGTTACCGCTGGATGTCCTAGTTTAAAAGATACAGCAGTGCGTGTAGAAAAGCACGTAAGTGTGTAAGTGTGTGTGTGTCTATTTCCAAATACGTGCCTACATGTGCATACAGGGTATCAGCAAATCTGTTGTGTACAATCCTACATTTAAGGTTTTTAACCCTTTCACCATAATGGTTTGGCCCAAATCCATTGTTGTAAGTAGAGAGTATGGACGGGTGTACAAAGCATCGGGGATGAACAGGTTAATTCATCTTTTGATCCATATGAAACATGATCAAATTAATTTGCCTTGAATACTGATCTACCTTGGTCATCAATCATGGTGAATCCGACTTATCTGATTTGGGAGGCAGGGATATTTTTTCCGCGTGTGAGTCTCTGATAAAATGGTATGTATAAACTTTACAAAGTGAAAAAGTCCTAGAGTACAGTACATTACCTCATCTCTCTAGACTAAAGTATGTAAATTCCCTTTTCAAACATCTGCACATTTGCAGGTTTTCAGAATGTTTTTGGAAGAAATATTGCTAATTGCAGAGTCTTCCGTGGTTGGTGATATTCTGTTGCAAAACAAAGCCATGACTTGTATATTTTGACAAAATACAAAAATGTACTTCTTTGCTGCAGTCATATTGCAGTACCGGTGTAATAAATACAACAATACGGTTATGCATGATGATATCCACTAGAAACATATAGTTACAAGAATGTACATATTGTCTGACAAAACTGTTGAATAAAGGCAAATTGATTTTCTGTTAGAAAATCTGTGTATATTTTCTAACTGCTGAACTACCTAATGTTTGGAATTTTTAGTGGACCTGAAACAAAGAATTTCTTAATTGACTTTGGCCTAATCATGAAATGTGAAAACTTCCAGCCATACTGGGAAACTTGCATTCCGGTATGTTGTGTCGGTGCGTAAAAAATGCAGTCTCTGTGGTGTCATTTGGAATCAGTTTTACAATTGGAATTTTCAAAAGTCAACATTGAAGTAGGAAAAAGTATTTAATTTATTGACTGAAAATAATGTGATCTCCTCCCCTTTTCAAATCCCTGAACACAAATCAATGGAGCTCAGCCAGGCTGGCTACACATCTGTTTGCTGTGCAATTCGTATCCCCAAGATGGCTAATCAAGAAAGATAATAATTTATGTCAGAATATAATCCTCCCGGTGAAAACAAACTCCGGTGTAATCAAGTAAAGTCTGGCTTATGTTGCACATCAAATTAAAAAGAAATACTGCACTGTATCTGAGTCAAGGGATGATGAAATATCTGTCAGTAATGGTGTGTTTAACCTTTGAGAGCTAAAGTCACTTTTTGTCACCCTTATAAAATATACCTAAGTCAATTTTTGTCAGATTTTTGCTAAAATTTTGATAAAAAACAGTGGCCAATGAAATGTTGTGTTCATTTGGTTCAAAATTATCAGAAAACTTATAGAAAAGTTAATAAAAATTGGTAAAATGTTGCACTGAAATTTTTGTGAGAAAAAATACAGCACTCAAAAGATTAAAGAAGGACAATGAGTACTCTGGCACATCTCTTTGGGGAAAAATTAAGAAAATGAAATATAAAATATCACAAAATGAAAGAAAGAAAACAAAACCATTGATTTGCATCCTCCTTCAGCCACATTAAGTGAGACAAATTTAAGGTAGAATAAAATAATGTAGATGATAAATACTATGTTAATGAAAATTATATCAATAATATAATTTTTGTTCAACTTCAAGAAAACATTAACCCTTTGAGTGCCAAAGTGAATTTTTGTCATCTTTACAAAATGCACCCTTGTCAATTTTTTTCAGATTTTTCCCGAAATTTTGATAAAAATAGCTGTAGCTAATAATATTTGATGCCCATTGGGTCCAAAATTATCCAAAAAATTACAGAAAAATTCATAAAAACTGATAAAATGTTGCACTGAAATTTTGGTGGGAAAAAAATTACAGCACTCAAAGGGTCAATTCCCTCAAATATATGCATAATATTTGTGTGTGGAAGCTCCAATATTAGTGTAACAGTTCATTGATTTTCTCTAAAAGCTATAGTGTTGGTAGCAAATGTTTACACTGTGTGCTACTGTGTTTTCAACAAGCGACCGATGCTTGTTTGAATACAGGGTAGCATTCTTCTTGGAATACCTCTTTCACTACCATTTCCCTGTGTGCACAGCTCCACCAACATGATTGAAGACGGATGTTCAAATTTGTGGGTGTGGGTGCACAGTGGTTGTACGGTACATTTGGTATTTGTCGTATCACTCTGTCTGGCAAGACGTGGACATTGGGACGGATTATCCTACTTGCAAAATCTCACTATAGTTTTCAACTGGTCTTCATTTTGTGTGCATTCATCTTGAAACTTTACAGATAAAATTGAGATTTCATAATCTCATTCATAGGTAGTGCAAGATTTTAGGTCAATAATTGTTCTTTATGAACAATAAGTCATTAGCAGTTCATTTTCATATTAAACTGAAATAATTAAAATTTTTCTTGAGCAGACAAAGTGGATATGCTGGCACTTTTGAGCGGTCGGTACGTGTATGCAAAATATCACCTATCTAATATTGTATTTATCATTAACAATATTCTCATGCATATTTTTCTTCCAAAAAGTGTTTGAATGACTTGTCGAATTTCTTGCCATTTCTGCTGCTTTTAGATTTTAAGAAGAAGCAGGGAAAGTCCAAAGGGACAACTTTTATTTTTTTGGAAAAAAGAAGAAAATAGTCAATCGTGATGGCAGTGAGGTTGATAAAGTACACGTGTAGATTAGAGCATGTGAAATGTAGCGTTGGATGCATTCAGGTCTAACGGAATCAATTGTCTGACCGTTCTGTGTAGTCGTTTCATCTTCACCGACTTCTCCTTATCCGCGGTTATTGTGTAATTCCCAAGCTCTGGCCGCAATATGTCTGTGCATTGATTGCTAGATTTATCAGATTCCATGCCTAAAATTAGATATTGTGTATTAGTGGCAAAGTACTTCCTTGCTGGTATATAATAAACCAGTTTTGATTGATTTTTTTTCGCTGTGTCTGAATTCATGGGATAATATCAAAATTTAGTTGTGCCGCATATGTGATTGAGATTTCACGTTGAGATTAAAATGTGCTCTGAAAATAATATGAGCAATTTGGATTCATACGTATCCTGTCTTTATGTTTGTTTGAGTTTATCGGATTGACATTGCATGCATGTCTGTCATTAGAAACTTGTATAGATTTTCCTATTTCTTCTTCTTATGAGCAAAGCTGATTTTTTTTCATTTTTTCCTTTTTTTTGAATGCCAATTACAGGGGATTTAATTCTTTTTTGAGGAAATTATTTTGAAAAAGTCTAAGACGCTGTGTCTCTTTGCTTTTTTTTATTTTTCATGAAAAAATTGTCTACAAATCAGCTTGCCATTCTTTCATTGTTATGGTATACATGTATTATGACCTTCGGACCTCTGAAATGCCAGGTTTTATCTTATTTTGGTGAGGAAGATTTAAGTATGTTTGAATAGTATTGTTTTTAATGAGGGCTTCAACTCCTGGGAAAAATTCATAGCAAACACAAACTTTTTATTGAAAGTTAGATTCTTACCAAATGTTTAGTTCATTGCCATATATATGGTCACCAGGTAGATGGCAGTATCAAATCTTGTAAATGCTTAATTTAAATTCTCGTGCTTCCTTTCCATGAAACCACAGACTATCAAAGCTCAGGTACTACAGCTGTTTCAGATACATGGAAGAAATTAGGTTACACCATTCTAAGCTTAACATTGTGGGATAGTTTATCTTGTCATCCCTGCTTCTGTGTGTTGCCACTTTTCACCAAATATTACTGTGTTTGTTGATGAAGAAAGGTGGTCTGTTTCAGGGCTTCTAGAGGCATTTTATTTTTTCGTGCTGTCATAATTAAATTCTGCTCAGTATATACTGCAGTAATCAATAAAGGACAGCAGAAATGATAGGGTGCAAGTTTTCAAACTATTCCTATACTCTAATTTTAGCAAAAACATCACTCAATTTCAAATTTTTATCACAAACTTTCAAAAGATGAATAACCATTATGTTCACTGAAACAACAAATCATCCTCAACCTCAATAAAATTTGTCAAGGTCAATGGTAATTACTCATATTTACCAGGCTTCCCTCCTGCCTTGTTTTGATGACGTGAGTTAGATTTCCAAAATTGCATGCACGGTGTGTACTGTGCTTTCATTGTTGGTGTCATGAATTATTCATAGAGATGGAAATTGACATCCTGTTGTGTGTATGAGCGGGAAATGGTGACATGATGTTGCACTGGTTGGGTCACAGATGAGATAGATCACTTGTAACAGACAAAACAGATATCGTGATGTGTTTGCACATGACTTAGTGCTATATTTTATCCAGTGTTGAGTGCTTGCAATTCCCTGCTGTCAAGTTAACCACGGTACCCACGGTTTTTCTATCAACGACCATGACTATCATGGTTAAACACCAACCATGGTTAAACATACTTGTAGACAATATGACAATGGTAATTAAACAGTATTCCCATCTTTTTGTTCCCTCTTTGTTTATTTGTATTATTTATATAAGTACAGGACTCATTCATGATGCCATCAGAACACCGTTAAATGTGCAAAAATAAATACTTGTCCAAGAATTGTACACAAAACTTTCAGAAATAACACTCGCAAGAAAATTTTTTTTTTCCATTTCGGAGTTTACCTGTATGATACATGTATCATACAGGTAAACTTCAAAATGGATAAAAGATGAAAATGTCACCCCAGCAAATCTTTACTGATAGACAACAAAAAGAATTATGAACAGAGTGGCTGTCCCCAGACTTTGCTAGACTTAAGGTAGAATAACTGCACCTTGTGGACAGATATTTGGACTCCCAAACTTGTACAATTCTAGTCTGATCTACCGCTTGTGGGGATCATTTTGAAGCTGAGTAGAAATATTTTCACTATCTTAGTTTTTTTTTAAATCAAAATTTTTATTTTTCCCCATAGAGTTAACACAATGGCAGCCATTTTGAATTTCAAATATTGGTATCTTAGGTAATTTGTCGCTGTCGTACCAAAATTTTCATGGCAACGAATGATTTTTATTCTTAAATTGGTAAGAGTCTCACAGGCTTAAAGTTTCATTGAGGAAAGTTTGAGTAAAAGTTAATGTCTTTCACTTTCGAGGCACATACTACCTTAATAATAAAACAGGCAATGCCATTATCTTTGACTTTCATATCGTGGAAACCAGAGTGTAATGTATCCCCACTTAGCAATGCTGTAATCCAAAAGGCTGGGGGTTTTTTTTTCAAGCAAGAGATGTTGAAAATATATTCTTACCATGAATATTGAGTTAACTTTGTTGAGTTTGAAGGAATTTCATTGCAAAATGCTTTCAATGTATAGCTGCACAGTACTTTTAAAACACAGCTTTTCAAAATTCAGGTTCTCTGCTTTGAAATCTGCTAGGACTATACTGTATCATATTCATAACATTTAATGCCCAAACTCATAAACTCATTGACTTTCTATTCAGGTTAAGATTCATGTATCCATTATGAATTATTATCATTTCATGTGACAGTGTTTCCTTAAAGGTCTCATGGGAAAGTGAATTTATATCGGTGTAGATGGGTCGGAGAAATTTGTACAAGATTTTTTATCTGAATGAGTGTGAAGTAATGACCCTTAAATCAGAAGTCCTGATATTTGTAAAGCGTAATAGTTTTCTGTTATGAAAGGACCCTGACACCTTAAGTGCTGGTAACACAAATATCTGCCAAAATGTCGCAAGTCAGGCACCGGTTGTATTTATAACGTGAAAGTAGACGCCATTCAGCCTGTGTGTACACTTAATAAACATCAGACAGTGATACATTTCACACTTTTGAAGGCTCTTTGCTTTCAAATGAACATGTTCATGTGTTTGCTTTTTGATATTGAACAGTTTGAAGTGAATTAGCAGACAGTAGTCATGGCGACAGCATTTAGGAGTGGAACTTTCATGAGTTGTGGGTTAGTAAAAATGAAGGTCACGCGAGGGTCATGTTGAGGTCTGAAGTGGAAAGGAAGAGTGCTTTTTGAGGAAAAATAAAACAAAGGATGTCTGTGATGTTCATATTTCATTTTAAATTTCAACCTATCATGAAATATGTGGTCAAAAGAGCCGACATTAGATCATGGCTTAATTGCTACAAGCAGAATTTTGAAAACTGATAGAGCGAGCATTTTCTAAGCATAAAACAAAAATCAGTGTTTTCGTTATCTCAAATACCTGCAGAGAGTACACTTTGTTTCTGTAAAAGATGTGGTACTCCCTGTATACAACTACCATTTTACTTTTGGATTTTTTATCTCTCTGGTTTGATCATCATAGCCATGCTAATTGTAGTTAAAGACAATTTCATCTGTCTGCTGATAAAAATCTGAAAATTCTGTCCAATATTTTTAAGACGATTTGTCAAGTCATAAAGGTGACAAAAGGGAATTTATGATCATCCTTCAAAAATTGTCCAAACTTCTCTGGACAAGTTAATTCTGAATGTAAAATAATGTAGAATAATGCTATTTGTAGTAGTAAGTATATTATATGAAATCATGGACTTGCACAACTCATATATATAGCAGCTGCTTACGAGCTACTACCGGTAGATGACTTGAATTTATTTGTGAAAGCGGTGCAGTTGGCAAACTCAAGTCTGTGCGAGTATGGAGTAAACTATTTGATGATGTGGAATTTTCAAGTAAGCATGCAAGTGAACTACACACGAGTTCAAGTGCTTAGGTTTTAAAGCCTGATTTTTGAACTCACAGTGTGAATTTTTAGATATGTCCTCATATACCCACTGCTTCTTTTCCTGGAACAACGTACCTTGCTGAGGAGCACAGCACCATTTTAACCAACGGATATGTACCGTTCTCTCAACATTCATTACCTTTTGAAGGAGTTTTAACAATATTTACACTCCCCAGAGATGTGTGTCCAAGTATCAGTACTTGTGGTGAGCTATATTCAAATAGAGTCAAATTAGAGAATTCCATCGTTGTTAGTCTGTGATTTTTGGTTCAGAGTCGAGCTGTTTCTCTGGTTACAAACAAATGCCGCAGACATATATACTTACTTTGCGTTGCATCTCTAGGAAAGCCAAAAAGTATGACGCAGTACTTAATGATAAAAAAGATGGAACTATATATAAGTCCAAAGGGCTTATAGAAAATGGCTTTCTAAGCCCCCTGAAGGAGATGGGCATTGTAATATGTGTAAGTCTAGCTACTTATTTGGGATTAACACTATCTCAAGTTAGACAATCTGGCCGCGTAATTCGGTTACTGAATCTACATCATGGACATCAAAGTCAGCTCAGTTTTGTCAATAAAGCCTAGCTGATCTTGATCAGTTTTAATTATTGCAAGGAAGAGAATGATGACTCGCCGACCCAGCTCTTAATGGAAGATCTTCGTAATTATTACATTTTGTGGGAAAGAAATACTGGCTGTGATGACATTATATATTTGAAGTGCAAACTGAACACACTGTACTTTCCGTCATTTTAATTAGTTGAGAGATAAGTAGGCAATAACTTGGATGAAATTTAGATTGCATCTCTTCCCATCATCTTTGAGCAAATAAAGTGACAAAGAATATCACGATTTGGTCGATGCACTTTTTAATCTTTTGGATTAGCTTGTACACTCAATCATACTTATGTGCGATCACATTTCCTGAGATGATGCACTGATGGTACTGTTTTTCGGGGGACATGACAAATTGAACAAGATAAAATTACATAGTATGATGAGTAATATAATAAATGGGACTTGCATGAAAATTTTTCATCACATTTCAGGTTGTAGTGTGAACTCAGGTACAGTCATCTCATGTTCGGTGTTCCAATCTTCAAAATTGGACTCTGATTTATCGGAGAGTGTCCAGGTGATGCGTACCATGACAGCCATTCAATTGATTTCTGCCCTCCATCAAGTTTTTGCAGTTCATCATTTCGGCTCCGCTGATAATTGGAAATCACAGACAGTCTGGGAATAAATTTTATTGGGAAGTCATATTTTTGACACCCCGGATGCTTTAACCTATTCTGCCTATTTGCTGTACTGCCAGTGTCTGTATATATGTGTACTTGTTGATCTGTGTGTGTGTGTGTGTGTGTGTGTGTGTGTGTGTGTGTGTATGTGTGTGTACATGTGTGTCTGTGTCTGTGTTTGAAGGAAACAGTATGTTTGAATACAAGTATTGTTACCCTTTGAGTGCAAAAGTCAATTTTTGTCACCTTCACAAAATATACCCCAGTCAATTTTTTTTCAGATTTTTGCTTAGAATTTTGATGAAACATTGCAACCAATGAAATATGGTGTCCATTTGATCCAACATTACCAAACAAATTACAGAAAAATTTCATAGAAACTTGTAAAATGTTCAGTGCACTATTATTTTGGTGGAAAAAATTACAACACTCAAAGGGTAAAGTTAAATGATCATTGCAGAATTTCAGATTTGTTTGATTCTCCTATAGATCCCAAAACTTTTTAAGTAGTTTCTCTGGAACGCAATGGACTGATTGATGATTTTGTTAAAATCAGCGAAGCTTTCTGGGTAAGGAGTGTCAAGCGCGTGGCATTTATCCATGGCTGACCTTGTTTTTATTCGTCAAAGACGGCTGTAAGTGAATGAAATTGCATGAGCTCAGTTTGACAAGAAAATATTATTAGTTGATTTGACTTCCAATATGTTACGACTACTGATATCTTTTATACTTCAAGGTTAACTTTAGTTTTCACCAGACTTGAAAACGTGCTCCAATTTGGCAAGTATGTGTTACAATGTATAGTTACATAAAATTGTGTTTTTATCTGAGAAAATAAGTAATGCAGGTGAGATGTAGGTTATTAGTTTGATTTCTGTAGCAAGGGTCATAGGTGAAATGTCAAGCTCATTAATTAAAAATATTGGAACTACTCAAGCAAATCATCATGTGTGATTCATTGCAATTTACATGTAGTCTCCCAAGAGTTATCAAAAACCAAGAATAAGTTGGCAATTTATCAAGCTGGACAATTTTCCTATAAGATTTTCCACCAAGACGTGAGTTTGTAATTTTCTCACGATGTCATATTTCTGTAAAACATCTCCTTCACTGGTGACACATTGGGTAGTTCATCATTTCTGCTCTGTGGTAATTCGAAACCACAAAAATTTAGTCTCCCAGTTACAACTCATGAAATATTGGACTTCAGTGGGATGAAAGTCTCAGGGGTTGTACAAAGGTCAAATTCTGCATCAACACCTTGCCTGGAGGAGGTAATATGCCTGTAGGGTCATTTTTATTGCCGTTCTCAATTCCTTGCAATTAAACTGAGTCATCTCAGCTGCAAACTCAGGTGAGCTTTTTAGCACGGCTTGTGGAAATAGCGTGGACAAAGGGAGACGAAGCTGAAAAGGGAGAAATTTCCAGTTTTCAAATGGCTGATAGAATTCTACTGATGCTTTGAGTCTCCCTCTTATCACTGCCTTTGAAGTTTTATTAGCTTTTTGCAAAGTATGGTTGATTCAATTCGCTTCACTGTGAATGCTACCGACGACTTATTCTATTTCTGAGTGTGACAGAATGAGTATGGTGAGGTACAATGCAGACATGTGAGATATCACTTTCAATGGATTCCCCTGGCAGCGCTATCTATCATTCGTGTTGAATCTTAAACCTATTTGCAGGTACCGATTTAGGAATATGTGTTGGGAAAAGAATTGGATGTATAGTTTTACACTTGAAACATGTACTCAGTCTAGTTTTATTTGTTGGAAATAATTGTCAATCGTGTTGTTGTTGGTTTTCAGTGAATTCTAGAAGACTGCGCGATACCCCGGTAGGTCTTGAAAGTGATGAGAAAACTTAATCGGCAGACCAACTGTGTGCTATATTATTATCATAGTCTACCCTGGCAGTATAGTCTAGGACCTTTCTTCGGTCATGATATACCCTATGCTTCTACCAAAATCTACGGTTGAAGTGTCAGCGTATACTGAAACCCAGTAGAGGTCCTACATAACCCTTGCAGTGGACCAGTCTCCACAACTACAGTGGTTATGGATTTTGATCTAGCTTTAAGTGAGTCAGGACTCTTGCCGTACATTTTAATTAAATTTTTATGTGAAATGGAAGTTGTAAGTAAGTTAGTCTTCATGTTCAGTTTGTCAAAAGGACTATGCAACTGTAACGGTTAGAAGTTAATTTTCATTTTTTTTCAAGAAAAGTATTTTTCGTATTATTCTGTACCTAAATTTATGTTGAAATACTCGGTAGTAGCCTAACATTTTATTAAGGCTGCAGTGTGTATAATATGCAGAATTGTTCACAAGTGAATTCTAGGTCTGACTAAAATTATCTCGTTGGAAACAGTAACTTTTGACAGACACACATCAATCTGTGTTGACAAGTGGTACGGCACACCAGACATTTTGGCCTAATTTTTTATTTGGGGCATGGGAGGTGGGTGTTAGAGGGGGGAGCAAGAAACTGAATTTCCGCAAACGTCACAAAAGTACAAGAAGAATAAACATCAAAACTCACAGCTAAAGTGAACTCTAATTCTAGGCTACACCTGTCATGATCAACTTTTAGAATGTCCCTATTGATTTTATAGTAAAAATGTGACCTTTGCATAGAGCAATAGGGGTGACAGGTAAACTTGAATTTACTCACACGCTGTCAGTAATCAAGTACAATTTAGGCTTTCTCTATCATTTCTACTTTCACCCGATAAATAATGCTCTAGTTTAATTTGCTGTATCCATTACATAGGACTTGCCTTACCTTACATATGATTGATACTCACGATATTTGAGTAATTTATCAGGTTGGAATAAAATGATAAATGCAACATTGGATAAGTTATGCCTTGAGATTTTTGTATCAAACACAAAATACAACCACTTTCATGCATACATACATACATACATACATACATTCATATATACATTCATACATACATACATACATATACATACATACATACATATACATTCATACATTATACATACATTAACATAACACATACATACATACATTCATCACATATACATACATACATACATTCATATATACATTCATACATACATACATACATATACATACATACATACATATACATTCATACATTATACATACATTATACACATACATACATACAGGAAGACAGTGTACTGTTACTCGCATGGTTAATACAAATTGATTGTAGTACCGGTAATCATTAATTCTCCCATTTCTTCAAGACATTGCGGTGAATTCCAATGAGTGTTGACGGTTTGCCGTACACATTCTTTGCGGCACGAAGAGAAATCCATCAACGGTATAGACTCCTGCTGATCGAGTGGCAATATTGATGCTTAATTCATTGCCAGACAAAACTGGAATTGTGAAGTTAGTGTGCTCATATACAGTCACCTTCAATAAAGAACCACATTTCAGATTGATTTTAGTATACTTGCTCATAATTATGACGACTTCAACCTTTCATCATGATCCTGAGGTCAGATCTCGTACTTTTCAATAATTCAAAACGTGCACGTGGACAAGGAAAAAATGAAATGCCATACCGGGTATTATACAAGTGGAACGCCTCCTGTTCACTTTCACAAAATGTAAATGTAAAGTCAAATTCAAAACTAATTGAATCAGAAGTGTGGATAATCGTATTTCATAGGTGTATAATTCAGACTGTTTGTGATATCACATTGAACTTCAAGGTCATATGTGTCACATTGTCCAGCATTTAAATGCCTTTTTACGTCAAAATTTTACCAAAAGGATGTGAATTCTAACATATTCCATGGTGCAATATTTGAAAATCTTTTGTATAGATTTGTTTTTGTGTTTCTTATTACTTAGGTATGGTCAGCTCTGTGTGTGTGGTCATTAACCCTATCAGGGAAGTGTTTTTGTATGAAAGTTGAGCAAAGTTATCCGGCTGAACAGCTTAAGAATGTCTCAGTTTGTCTTGATTCTGTGTGTATAATTAAACGTAGTGTTCTATGAAGATTTGAATTCAACTGTCAGACAGATTAATCCTGTAGCGGAGACACTGTGATAGTGGCTTGTAGTCTCGTAGTACGTGTAGTTTGTACAGTACATGCCACTCAGGTGTGTCAAATTAGAGAATATTTGTGAAACTCAAACAGGACGTACTTGTCTCGAACGTCAGAAGTCATGATACGTGATTAAAACGGCGATTGTATGGCAAAGGCAAGCATTGTAAGAAAAATCAACAACATCGGAATTATAAAGATGGAATTTAAAATTTGTGCAAATATTTAATTACTGGTACATGTTCTGACATCAAATGCCTGACTTCCTCAATAAATGCATCCATCTTAGCTACAAGTAAGTGTGTTGTCTGAGTATGCAAATCAACTGATGATGAACCGCAAAACCAATTTGGAATATTCATTGGCTGAAATCAGCAATCCTTAAAACCTGGCTCTCATTATGTCAATGACTGTTAAGGTAGAACGCGCCTTGTGGAAAGATATTCGGACTCTCAAACTTTTACAATTCTTTTCTGATATACCACTTGTGGGGGCTCATTTTAAAGCTGTTGGTGTAGAAAAGTTTTTCACTGGCTTAGCTTTCTGAAATTTGAAAATTTAATTGTTCTCCATAGAGTCTACACAGGGATGGTGGCCATTTTGAATTTTAAATATCGGTAAATCTTGGGTTATTTGTTTCTCTAGGACTAAAATTTGCATGGTGACCCCAAAATTTTATTCTTGAGTGCGAAAGAGAAGGGTTGAAAGATTTCGTAAGGAAAGTTTGAGCTAAAGTTTAAGACTTTCACTTTTGAGGTGTATGCTACCTTAATGTGGTGTTTGTCGTTTTTCTCTTTTCAAAGCTTTGTCTAGTTAACCAGTTTAGAGATAAAGCTGACAAAAATCCCACTCTGTAAAAATTGTGATCTTATATCTGGGTTCTGAAAGAGACAAAGAAATTTCGCAAATGTATGCACTGTGCCACCAGGCAGAAAGAGTGTGTTACTGTATTTGCGCTTAATTAATATCTTCATTTAGCACAAGCTTTGAACCCATCTAAGTGTCATAAACTGATGAAGACAGATGACTACATTGTCTCGCCGCGTGTCACGACTGCAAAATGCTGCTTGTAGACCCAGCATCTGTCGATGTTACAGCCCATGAATTAGGAATAGTTACACATTCATCCAAAAGTCAGGTTACCATCCAGTCAGTGAATTGCCCACATTAATCAGTGACATGAAACTTCAATATTGACTTTGCATATGACACGGATCGGCATGACGATAGTCAGTTGGCTCCTTGTCCCACATTACCCTCTTGTCCGTGTTAGGAATTCACATTCGGTTGAATAATCAGGGGACAGGTTGTGCTTTGAATGTCAGACATGCTTTTGTCCCCATTCGGTCTATGTGGGAAATATTATGTAAATCTGATTACTTCCTTTGTGTGTGGATCGTCCTGCATATTACTCTGAAATGTGATTGAAAAAATTTTCAATTACTCTTTCAAAAGAAATGCAATGAAATCAAGGAAAAAGATCACAAGTTCACCGTACCTACTTAGTAATTTGAAAATTTCATTATTGTATACTAGTATACTGAAGTCAATGTAATTCTTCGTGTACCAAACTATACTTGATCAGACTGGACAAATCAGGGCCTTTTTATAATTCTGTCAGTTTTCATCTAAAACGCCCATAATCTTTGTAAAATTGCAATGATTTTGTCAATTGGAATCATCCCTAAAATTATGACATCACAATTCCATTGAATATGCAAAAATCAGCATTTTTCTCAGATTTTTTAAGAGAATTTAGGAATTTTACTTCTACAAGAATTGGGAAATTGGTACTTTTGAAACTTTTTAAAATTCATCCAACCACTAGCTGCATAACAAAAGTATGTTCAAATGTACAAAATTCGTCAGAATTTCAGCAGCTATATGTTGTTTAGCAATGTTATATTTTGTAACAAACCAGTTCAAGCAATGTGATCACGTGATATGGTTTGTAAGGTGAACTTTTATGTATATTTTGAAGAAGTATGTTATAACAGTGAAATTGATTGACCTTTTGTACCAATTTTTCTATGAAGTGTCTTCGCAGCTGTTTCAGTAGAATGCAGACAGAAAAACACAATTGGCAGCTTCAGTGACTTACATGTAAAATTACGTTGCGAAAGCTATTAAAGAATGTAATGGTTTGCCTTTGATGTTTTTTATAGTTAACTGATCCCTAGATCTAGGCTGATATAACCTTCATTCTTCATTTGGAATTGAGATATAATCCAGAGCAGAATTCAGTTCACCAAGGAATTATCCGTCTGCTCCCAGAGGTGTTGATGTGTAAATTACGGCTGCGTCGAATGCTTGTGGCAAAATTGGATGCCAATGCATCAGATGCTCCGTAATGGAGATAGTGACTGCTTCCCTCGAATGAATCTTGGCTAGTGATGCTGTAAGTTCATCTCGTGTTCATGCGGAGGTACAGATAAGGTCTGTTAGACCATTCGTTATCAAAATCAACCAGATCAGGACAGCCTTCTGTTGCAGATTGATGTTTTACACTGAAAGTTGCTGTTGAGTGGAATTAACTTGTTTGTTAAAGGTCAAAGCAGGTGTTTTATTTTCAATATATTTTAAAATAATAGTTCTTTTTCTACCATTTCAATCATGTTGCATTTATGTTTGGTGACTCAGCTTCTGTGTGTGTGTGTGTGTGTGTGTGTGTGTGTGTCTGTCTGTCAAAGTGTTTCGTTGTGTGGGGGACTTACAGGTTGGGTTCCGTGCGTGCACGGATATCTTGGACATATCAGAGTCAATTAGAGACAATTTTTCTTGTCATTTCAAAGGGTGTTCGTAATAGGCAGGTTTCAGTTTATCATGTACTTGCCATGATTTCTGAAAATTGTTGTATTTTTGTTGTCAGTAAATATTGTTAGAAAGAAGAGACAGCTATCTTCAATCCTATATTATCTTAAATATTGAAATCAAATCAGGCTTTGTCTGAAGATTGTTAATCCTTGATGGTACTGGTCTTTTTCCATCACTTTGCCAGGTTGCGTCACGGTGTAATGGTGCAACCGTCATGGGACAATACGAAATGTTACTCAGGCCCCTGACAATTCACCTATTTTGCTCAAATGTACAGAAACATTGTCAAATGTTTCTTACAATTTATGAGTAGCACATGCATACGCTTGTCGTCCGCTCAGACTTTTATCAAACACTCTTGAGCTAAGTGTTACGAGAGTCAGATTACACCGTACTACGGACTAGGTTACCGATGAGTATATAATGCTATATTGTCATCAATCACATATTGGCCTAGCAGAGTATATGACATACACTACAAACTAAAATAGAACCAAAATTTATTTCAACTCACATGATTTATCATTCATCGATCAACTGTTGTCCCAGTGTGTGACACTTCAAGTTCTAGACTATTTCAGCAGAGATGAAAATTTTGTTGAGGTAGAACGCGCCTCGGGGACAGATAGTCACACTCAAATATTTCTACAATTCTCTTCTGATCTACCACTTGTGGGGGTTCATTTTAAATCTCTTGGAGAAACAAAAACTTTCACCACCTTTGTTTTTCAAAAATCCAAAATTTGATTTTTCCCCATAGAGTAAACACAGGAATGGCAGCCATTTTGAATTTCAAATATCGCAAAATGTTGGGTAATTTGTTTCGCAAGTTCCAAAAATTTTTGCACTGTGACCTCTAATTTTTATTGTTGATTTGGTAATAGGATGGTTAAAGTTTCATTCAAGAAAGTTTGAGCAAATAAGTCTTTCATTTTCAAGGTACATACTACCTTAAGGTAGAATGCACTTCGGGCACCGTAATATGTGAAGTCTCAATTTTTGACACTACTTTTCTGATCTGTATCATTTTGGGGCTCATTTTGAAGCTCTTTAAGTTGCAAGTTTGTTTTGTCATGTTTTTTGAAAATTAAAAACTTTAAGTTATTTTCCAAACAACGTTCATATGGATGGCGGCCATTTTGAATTTCAAATATTGTTAAATTTATGGTCCCCCATAGTACCAAAATTTACACGGTTACCCCAATTTTTGTTCTTGATATTTAAATAGAATGGTTGACAGTCTCCTCAAGAAAAGTCCAAGCACAAGTTTAAGTCTTTCAGTTTTGATGAATGTACTATAAGTTACAGATATAACTGATCTGATTTCCATAATAAAAAAATTACCCTTTTGAAGGCTTAAAGGGAAAGATAAGTATTTTTAGTGTTTAATAATATCAGATCCTGTACAAGAATATTTTGTATCGATATTTACAGTAACAATGGTTTATGCTAATTGAAATTTTCCATGTTGTAACAAAGTCACATATTGATCATCAAATCGTTTGGACATGATCGCTTCTTATATCAATTTTCGTGATAACCAAGGAATACAATCTACCCTCATATGTATTAGCCTATTTTTGCTTTGAAAGTTTCAAACCTGGATCATATTTCTCGTCTGACGTCGATGCCACACAGAAGATAAGACTCTTTGTAATCTAGACAAAATCCTCTAATTCTTTTAAATTACTATCATTGCATTTTTTTCTATGTTGTATGCCTGAAACCATATTATTTAGCTATAGTATGCAATTTCTGTCGTATGCCTGGATAGAAAATTCTTAATCAAAGTATTGTAATTTTTCCACGAATTTATGGAGTTTTTGATATTTTTATGAGCTGGACGGAATAATTCATTGCAATTACTGTAGTTACTTTCAAAGACACCGCCATAAAATTTTCCATTTATCGTTAAAATTTTGCTCCCCATAAAAGCTGAATTGTTGGTCAGCCTGTCATCTTGAACCATTAAATTTTAGATCTTTTTTCCAATAATAGGCTCATGGCCATACAACAGAGAGGGGTCCATGGAGTCAATAAAAGATAATTAGATTTTTCCACTGCTTCCTGTTGGTAACAATCCAAGGTTATTTCACTTAGCTTAATGTAATACTGCAAATATTATTCTTCCAAGTTGGATTTGCTGTTGCAACAGTGTAATGTTAATATTTGAGCAACATTGGTATTTGATGGTGTCGAAATTGAAAAAACGCATACTTGCCACAAGCCCATAGCTGTATCCATTAAAGCCCCACTAGCTGTATAACTCTTGAAATTTGTTGACCTCAAAATATCTTCTTATTCTCTCCCAATTTTTCTCAGAATTCTACCCTCTGAAGGAATATTGGCTTTTTACTGCATTAGGAAACCATCAAACATTTGACAAGTAAATTCAAATTTTATCTGTCATTTTGATTTCCGGCCGTTTTCAAAAATTGGTAATATTACAAAGGAAACAGAACATACAATGTCACAGCTAGTTGAAAACATTCAGCCCTATGCATTACATTGGACTACTCTGTGCAGTTTATGTGAAGATTTCAGTGCGGATATGCTCAGTATCCAAGGTTTTTGCTTTTCTGCATGGGGCTGCGATTTAATGTTTGGCAAACATTTAATCCCAGTTTAATCTTTATCTCATTCAAAATTGCATATACAGTCCCAGAGGATAGTTCATAATAAGTCAATAGAGAGGTTCGGCTACACGTTTTATGTGAACGTGAACGCGTAGAATCCACGTTCTCGTTGGCGTACACGTTCGCGTGCAAAGTCCTTTTGGGTACGCGTTCGCCAGCCGTTCTTGTGGCACGCAAGAATGATTCGGCCCGGCTTGGGTCCGCGTAGTCTGTTTCCGCATCACAGGGATAGCTCAATGGTTTGCCCGTATCCCGCAAATCGACGAAGAAATTGCACAAAAAAATAACGAAAATACATGAATATCTTTGAGGATGTCACTATCATATATCCAACTAACAACTGCATGAAGGATTCACAGTTTTTAACCGTGTTTTTATACCTAATGATGAGAATAAATTTACACGTTTACAAATACGTGAAAACAGCTGTCTCAACGTAAATACGCGACGCCGGCTCCGTGTACGTGAAGAACGTACGCACAAGTCGATGACATCATCGCAGAAATTCGTGACGTTACGCGTTCATGTTCACGTAAAACGTGTAGCCGAACCTCTCTATAATAAGTGTATACACACACCTAATAAGTACAAACTTATTTTAGCTTGAAAGTAAAATCATGAAAATAATGCTAAAAGATACAGCCAGTGGGGCTTTAATTATGGAACAAAACTGGGACTGAAAGGTGGAAGGTTAAATCTACTTTGCATCTCATTTGCATTATTTATCAGCAGTTCATTTGCATACTGAGGGCACACTGACTAACCTTACTTGAAGCACAGACCCTGGCTCTATGTTCCTGGTTCGTTTTTATGAATGCGTCTAATTCTCAATGAAGATAAAAGGACATATTTTATTAGAAACAAAGTACTGGTATCTCCATTTCCTAAAACTGAGTCTATTGTAAAATTTATGTTTGATTTTACAGTTCTGCAAATTTCCTGCCAGACTGCAAACTACCGGTGAAGTAACCCAACTAAATGTCTATGTGGGTTTAACCTTGTTAACCCTCTTGACAGCTTTGTACTCATTCATCTAATCTCAGAAATTGCATTTTCCACAGTCGCAAAATTGCGTAAACGTCATAATGGGTGAACTGCAAGGTACATTCATTCAGGTCAGGGATTATAATTATATAAGTCTGCACAGAAAATGCCAAGCATAATTGTGTCAATTTGATTTTATTGAAGACTCTATACAAATGCAACATCCAATGACATGTTCTTTACGGCAGACTGGCCTGCTTCTTTGATCTTACATCTATTCAGGAAATGTTGTCTAGTCAATACTAAGTTAAGGTAATTTGTACCTCAAAATTGAAAGATTTCAACTTTTGCTCAAACTCTCCTCAAGGAAACTTTCATTCATTCTCTTTCAAAATAGAGAATAAAAATTTGGGGTCACTATGCAAATTGGGTTTATCGGAAGCAAAGTCCCAAAAACTTCTGATACTGGCAATTCAAAATGGCCGCCATCCCTGTGTTAACTCTGCTGTGAAAAATTGGATTTTTGATTTTTACAAAAATAAGTTGATTGAAAACTTTATTGCATGAGCTTCAAACTTAGCCCCCACAAGTGGAAGACCAAAAAGAATTGCAAAAGATTGAGAGTCTAAATATCTGTTCCCAAGGCGCATTCTACCCCTTAATGACCTCAGTCTTTGCATAGTACGTACCGGTAGCATGAGACATTTTGAGGTAAAGGGAAAAGAAACAAGTGACACTTTATAATCATTAAACTAGGGGAACTCAAGAAGTCACTTCATGTGTAAAGCCCCTCTGAAATGTGCAATTTCTGTAGTTCTATGAAATGTGATGGTCTATTAGAATTTGCTACACTGTGACATCATAGTGTACTAGTACACTGTGACATCACAGTGTACTAATTAACATATTCATTAGAACCTTGTCTTGAACCACTAAGAGTAAGGCATTCTAGTATGCAGAGTGCTTTGGTACAATAGTTATGAATGTGTTATGACTTGCTGTGATCAGAAATAACTTTAGTAAGCTTTAGAAAGGTGAAAATTTATTAAGGCTGCCTTCAACTCTATGGGCACACCATACTGGCCTACAACTCTTGCTAGCTAACTGTTCATGATAACAGAAAGGAAAAAATTTGGTTTTCAAGCTGTGAAGGATGATTCTAAGATGCAGCTTTAATGGCGAGGTTTAGGCACTTTCAATATTACCGGTACTTTGGGCACAATTTATCATTTCTGTATTCAATTTTATTTTTGATATTTGCAGTAGACATCATGGCTGAATAATGTATGCAAATTTCTGAAATGTCAAATGTAGACTTTGTAACTGCCTAGATGATTTTGATTCAGGAATTTTTATTTTGAAGGATATTTTAGATGCATTCAATATGGCAAAGGTACTCGCATCTTGAAAAAATGAATAATTTATGAATTTGAGGAAAATCCTTCCAGTGTCGGTTTCTTTGAAGTTTTTATCTTATCGCCAGTGCTTTGTGACTGTGCAAATAATCAAATATTAAAATGGAGCTCAAATTTTATACTTTGCAGACTTTATGGTTCTCATATTTCATAATGGAGGTTTTCATTTTCTGAAGTGTGTGGGCTTGCTGAGTTGATTTTTAAATTTTTATGAAGTCATCTTATATGCATGCTTTCAGGGTAGAGAAAACTTTCAACTTGGGAACAACCGGTCCATCCTCGTCCAAACCCCCCCCCCCCCCATTCCTGGTAAACAGGTCCACATTTACCACTGATAACAATGGGTTATGGCCAAACCATTGTTTTGAAAGTGTTTTACTCTAGCACATCTACATTTGTATTTTTCTTCCCAAAAATGGGAAATTTTGTACTGTCCTGTAATGCGTCACCTTCTTGACGAATTTATGAAGAAGATGCATAGGCTATGGTGTGTCATATCATGAAATATATGTGAACTTCAATATCAACATGCTTGAGTTTCAGCGGATGATATTTATTTTGATATACTAAGTGTATGCTGCTAGAAAATCATCACACAAAAAGGAAAGAAAAGATCAATATATTGACAAACTGATTTTTACGTGCTTCTGGAGTCAATCCTTCTGAACGAAATTATAATATATCACTAAACAAATAATCTAGAATATTACACTTGATATTATTGGTAATGTTCATATTGTTATAAGTGACTCCATAAAAGATGAAGATTATATGAACAACATCAGTTTACATATGCCCAGTTGCAAACTGTCAATATTAATTAAACCTTAAAAATTTTGTCTTTGGTACAGTTAGTTACCAAGCAAATTTAAAAAAAAAATCAATGGGAAGACAAGTTGTTACAGCACTGTCTCTGTATCTCTCACTATTAAACTTTTCTCGATAAAATTTCATATTCTGCATTGATATGTATCCAAAATGGTATATATCTGAAGTCAGTTCCCATTACAATAATTTAATGTCAAACATATTATAATAACAAATGACAGCAGTTAGTTAGTTTGTGTATATTGTAGAGCCTAGAATTGCATAATTGCAGTCCTTGCATTCTATAAACGTTTTTTCTCCTTTTATAAAAATCTCAATATCCCTTGCAATCTACATAAAATTTGGATCCACACCTGTAGTGAATATTTTTTTTCTGGAGTTGGTGTGTACATCTAATGTAAACAGGGTCAAGACTTGGATCTCTAAAGTCTACTCTGTCAATAGGGAGTCTCCGCTATCACCTTTCAAGGATATGCGGCAAATTCAACCCAGTTCAAAAACCAGAGATCATTATTAGAAGCTGTGTATTTTCACACATACACAGACTTTATGGTACCTTTGCTTTTAAAATCAAGCCAGCTATGACACGTTTATGAATTAATATTTAAAGAGATAATATACAGCCGTAGCGTTTGGTGTATTTTTTCAGTATCTTTCTGACATGCAATAAAATTTTATGGAAAAGGCATATTAATACTAAAGCATGGATCGATCCCAGGTGTGTGGAAATTTGTGAGTTCATTTTTTGTTTCCTCTTAATCTAACATTGATTTCAATTCATTTCTCAAACATGCTCCAATAGTAAACACAAACTTATGCCTTTAGGATTAAAAGTATAAATATATTTAAAAGAGACATAGTTGATATGCAATACGAAAATATTTTGTAAAATTTAAAAGCACTATACCTCTAAAAATTTCCACAAATTTAGAAGCATAAGGTGTGAACTTATACTCTATTATACTAAATGACAGTGTTTGAAAATGTAAGTGTGTCAAAATTGAAGTCATTCCATAAATTTAGAGACAAATGGTATACTGCGTTACTATTACTGGTGGAAACTCTGCAATTACAATGGTTCTACTCCGGAATAAAAAGGACGCGATGCGTTCTACAGACTCAGTACGCCCAAATAATCACGTGATGCCGGTACAAACCAGCCCACATGTGTACTAACGCGTATGGAGATACACGTACGTCTATGCACGTTTGAGCACATGGCTTTGTTTGTACTGTGGTCGATTCCAATTCCGGGTTTGGCCTATTGTCAGAAACACCAAATACTGATTGGCTCTTACTATATAGCTTGTACCAACCACAGACTGTGTACCAACACACCTGTCGTCTTTCTTTCAGAGGTTTGGAGATTGTGAATTGAGTATAGATTAAAGGACGAGTAATTCTAACTTCTGTTAGTCATAATTATTATTTTTCTACTCCCACAAGCATGCTGAGATACACAGTATTTAAAGCTTGTCAACCCAGCCTGTGCATGTGTAAACTGCATTGTTATTGTTGACAAGTGAATTCTTGTCGCGACCAGAGTTCAAATGTAAACAATAACAGTGCATTTTGTATATATAGACATCATGTTGACAAGGTTATAGTAAATGTTTCAACTTGCAATCGGCATACAAAATAAATATAATCGTCATGGGTTATTGGCACTTTAATCACCCAGTGCACTGAATTTTCCAAATCTTTGTATGACAACCTGTTAAAAGGGACAATGATTTTAACTTTCGATAATATTTTCACTATTTCTGTTCTGTAAAACAAGCTCACTGTCTACCTCTTCGCCCCAAAATGTATGATACTGAAATACGCTTGAGCACATAGTGCAATGTCTACAATAGTACTTGTGTTGCCAAATGAATTCCAGCCCAGACCTAAGAATTCAGCTATCAACAATATATTAAAGCACTGGAGTTGTCTTACAGAAACAACAGAAAGTCATAATACCAGACGATGTTTTCTGACATAATTTTGGGAACTCAAGAAGCTGCATTTGACAAAGAAGACAAAAAAAAATGAAAAATACATGAAAAGTTACAGGCAGTGGAGCTGGTGAATATTGGAAAGTATAAGTAGAATATAAATGACAACCCTGAACTTATAAAGATTACAGAAAACCTTGCCTGTGTTGATCAAGTAGTACATTCTACACTCAATATTGATGCAATATTTTCAGACACAGGAGTTATTTGAGTAAAATGCACCATGGTCTCAGTGTTTGTAAGCTTTAGAATGTAAGTTCCTCACAAAATGAAAAAAAATCGGAAATGGGAGGAAACTTGCCTGCTGAGCCACCAGGGACACAGAGATTAACCTGTGTTACAAGACTTCTACATTAAGAATCTAAACACCCTTGACCTATAATCATGTTGTTCCATTTTGTATTTCACCAGTCAAGTTGTGGCTCTATGTTACACTAAACCTACAGTGACCGTTTCAACTCAGATATCTACTGCATTTGATCTTTTCCTACCGGTAATACTTCATTTTCAAGGTAATGTTCTTCAACATGTAAATTCCTTTTTCGATGCAAAATCGAGAATGGAATGATGCAGACAACAAAAACGTGTTATTATCGACATTGTCCGTACTGGATGCTGATTGCATGGATGTACTATCATGGGCATTCATGTTCCTACAGTTTGGTTTGGACATTTTGAGTTACAAACAGAAAAATAATGTTGATTCGAGAAAAAGTGTCGAAGAGGTCACTTTTGAAAAACTTCGATAACTTGACCTCTGAACTTTTGACCCATCTTAGTACATGATTTTTTTTTCCCATGATTCTTGGCATCATTACTATCATTCAAAGATGCGACTAACAAGTAAACTAAGCAAACATACAAATGAGTGTAACTTTGAACAAACAAACAAGTAAACAAACATACTTTACAAGCATCTGCAGCCAGTTGTAAAATTCAAATTGTCCATACCGTGTAATTCAAGTATCGAAGCTTGCCGTCTTTGTGCCAAGATTGTATGAATTTTCATTTCATGATCTTCATTACTATCATAAATTTAACTCAGTCTGCTAAAAATATCTTTTTGTGAAAATTAGAACAATGTTAAATTTTTCCAAGACTAGCTCATAGAAAGATGATTAAGCAAACAATTTTTGCCTCTTCTAGCGTTAATTATCAGAATGTTTTTGTGTTTTTGGAAGGTGGCTCAACAAGAGAGCTGTTTTTATGAGTTGTTCTTTACACAAATAGATTTTTTGGCTGAAATGGAGTGTCACCTGTACCTAGGTCAACATTACCCCCATCGTAAAACAAAATGTGGAAGCAAATGTACCATACCTACTTACTTCAGGAAATTGCTAGGGGCTGTGGCAAATTGTTTTTTAATTCAACTCAGCTGCAGCTATGAATAAACCAATTATGCTAATGTAGAATTGTTGAAAATGAAAGGAGGAATGAAATTATAGTGGAAAAGTACTTAGCGTCAGGCTGGAGAGAAATATTGATATTTAGTTTCTGCCTAGTAAATATAAAACTTTCAAGTACAAAAGTTGAGTTGCTATCAGTATCATTGTTGTTGATTGGCGCGACAGCCAGGTAAATGCTACCTGAGGTTCCCATGACATATCAATCATTTATAGGGACATTAAACCAGGGTTCCCAACTCTTTGCCGAACCATGTAACTAATTTTCCTAACCCTAACCTTTGCAAAAACACTGTACCAGTGTATTCTTCAGTGTGGTTTGTAATTGATGACTATAGCATTTGCCAGACGGGAGATTTTTTTTTGTTTCAATGAAGTGTTTTTACACAACTGTAATATACACGTAAAATATGATAAGTGGGAATTGAAATTATTTCTTCACTGAATGTGCAAGGATTGTTAAATTGTAGATCCTGGAATGATATTTGATTTTGTTTCTTTATATAACCAAAGTTTAATCTTCTCACTATATCTTTTCCCTAAAACATATCAATTTGTATTTAGATCTGACTGATATTACTGATGAACAGCTGGGAGTGAAACTTTGTGCAGTTTGAATAGTCATATCTACTAAATAAAAAAAAATATTAATTCTGTAAATTTAAGGTCTGTTTTTGTTAACAGAATCATCACAGGAAAATCTGATTAGAAAAATGGAGATAAATAGGTGACCGTTTTTTTGATGTGGAACTTAAAAAATCTGTTTCAATAAGAGAGGTGAAAGTGGCTTCTTTATATATAAACCCAGCCTCAAAATTAAATAAAGGCACTACAAAATTCATTGCAGGTTATTGACTTTTAGATTGCATAGCTGTCTACAGATTTTACACAATCTGTATTTGCGAACTCAATAAATAAAATTGACCTCAGAATCGAACCTGTTTCAAGTCTTACACAAACTTTGCCCGTCATAACCATGATGTAGAAATTAATACTTTCACTACAGAAAATTAGGTTCCCCTCAAGTGCTCCTAAGAGCAGAAATTGCTCGTGCATTCTAATTTGAACTCACAATACATTTATTATCGCTCAGCTGCTCAAGCCGTCATTGAGAACAAAGCGAGGTTATGGGGCAATGAAGTTACAGGCACTGTAATATTGTCCCATTATTGAAAACCTTATTTCGTGGCTCATTGGTTTTATTTGTGGTGTATTTTCCTGAAATTTAACCGTCTTTACTAGCTAGCTAAGCCTGGTCCACAGTGTTATAAATAACTTGTAATCTTTAAAGTTGGCATACACTCTTTTGGTTTGTAATAACTGTTTCTTTTTGTTGATAATGTAGTGGTGTACTAACAGTACCCAGAAACCATGTCTTTCTGGTCTCATTTCATTGCAAAACGATCCTCAGAGCACCGTGTTAGTTTCTCAGATACCAGTTTCAAAAACTTTCCATTTGAGAAAGTTTCAATCCAAAGAAATAAGAAAATTTCAGTCTGAGGAGATAAAATGAATGTTTTTCATTCCATATAAGAAACAGTTGTCTTTTTTGTGGTCATAGAGAGAGATTTTGTAGGTTAGCTGTTTGATAGTGGAGCCGCAACATGTTTTCAGGATTTATTTCAATATTGGTACCGTAAGTTGTGTATATATTATATTAAAGGAAGAGCTATATTTGCAGTTCAATCTGCCCCCACTGAGTAAAGAAGTAGCCATGCAAATACGAGGACGTCATCACGCAAGTCATCAAATATGAAGTTTGATTGTCAAGTCAAATTTCCAGAAATATACTACGAGAAAAAATGATATTGTTGCACCTTTCCAGCTGTTCAGTCAACCGTACTGGCATTCATCTCAATAATTGTAATGCTGAGAGAGACTCAGTGACGCACGTCAACTGCCCAGGTGACAGAGACCGACTCTACTATCTGCGCTTGTTTGATGCTGTCCAGCTTTCAGTTTCCTGTATCAGCGATTTCTAATCTTCTTCTTTATTTTTTTACATTTCTGTTCCAGGAATCCGAGTACATTTTGTCGGGAAAGCCCGTGTTGAGTGGGATGAAGGCAACGGTGATGACAAGAAGTACAGAGCGGAAACTATGCACTTTGAGGAGAAGAATACCCTGTGGGGCAAAGGTCAGATATTACAGAAATGCTTTCATGTTGTACTGAATTCTCAAACTCCATTACTGGAGCATGTGATGCACTTCCTGGTAGTTTTGTTTCTGTTGTTACAAAATTGTTTCCTTTTTTACTCCCAAAATGGGATCAAAATGCCGACTTTTCAACTTTTTTAGATACAGCCAGTATGCATGTAATGTTATTATTGCGGGAAAACTGTTAGGTTTAGACTAGAATTCATTTGCCAACAGTAATGCTTCAGCGCACAGCACACAGTGGGATACATTTATATTTCACACACTTTTGGGGAAAAAAACAAGATAATATACTTGTTTATTGGACAAAAATAATGAAAATATTATCAACAATTAGAATAGTTTAAGTCATAACTGCAAAGTATTTCTGTATATATACAGGTGTCAGTAGTGAATTTCAGAATAATAGCATATATGAACAGTCATATATCAATAAAAAAATTACAGATGATACGGCTGTAAAGTTTTACAGTTCCCTAAAGGTAATTTTACTCATTTTGAAAATAAAGTGATTATTCTTCTGACTCGAGTCCCGTAAGAATTTTATCCCTCTCTTTGCTATCCCATGAGATCACATCAGCAAATAAACAGCTATCAGCTTTAATCAAAATGTTTAATTTCTCTCTGGTTCCATGGAGATATAAATTATGCGCAATATCTGTTTAATTTCTCATCTGACTTTTCCCTGTATGTTAGTTTTATCGCAAACTAATCATTGTTGTCATGGCATAGTGTATTTGCATAAATTGCATGTATGTTTGCACATATCCATAGATAAACCCTTTGAATCCTTCTTGAGGGATAACCTCTGCCTGATGTCAAAGGTTATGTCAAAGTTTATGGGGGGGTGTCAGGGTTCAAAGGTTTAACCTGTACACTCCCGATTCCCTGTAAACTAAGGACCACATTTAGCGTTGATAACAAGGGGTTTAGGCCAAACCATGGTGGTGAAAGGGTTTCTTTTCTCTATCTAGTTTGAACACTCCACGTGGGACATAGCTGTATTGTCAATTTAATCATTAATCAATCAATCAATCAATTCAACTTATTCATCCCTTAAGGGCAATTCAGATTGGCGGACAACACACAAAATATCACAATAAACAACAAAATAAGACTAAACTAAAAAATAGTGACAACACACAACGACCGTTAAGATACATCATTAAAAACCGCACAGCGTAGGAATAAAGGAATTCTTGAGCCGGTTTGTCTTGCAAACTGGACACTTAAAACGTCTACCCAAAGGAAGCAGCTGGAATTCTGAATTTAAAATATGCTCTGATGAATTTAAAATGGAACGTGCTTGCCTCAAACACTGTTGCTTGTAAATGACAAAATGCTCCTCTGTGGTGCGCCAATAATCTTTGAACTTAAAGTGACAATATTTTCTATGGAATTCTTGTGTTTTAAACTTAAATTCTGGAACCAGCAGATAAATGAGAAAGTTATGATGCTTTCGATAAAAGACTTATAAAAAGAGATAAAATTGTCTTGTTCACTGAAAAGGATTCCATTTCCGTAAAAAATACATTCGTTGTTTCCCCTTCTTTAAAATCGCTTCAGAATTCGCATCCCACCTCAATTTATCGTCAAAATCGAGCCAAGATATGTGTAAAATGAACAATTTCAACTTCCTGATCATGAATAATGTTCTCCACAGGTTTTTGTTTTTGTCTCCTGAAGTCAAAAACGATTTCCTTGGTTTTGACTACGTTCAGATTAAGGTATGAATTGTCACACCAATTAACAAATTCGTCTAGGACGGGACCATGTTTTTCATCAGGCCCTACAAGTAAGCGAGAGAACCGAGTCATCTGCAAATTTTACAATGTGGCGACCTATATAGTTACTTCTACAGTCATCTGTATAGAGGATATAGAGCAGAGGAGACAAAACACAACCCTGTGGAGAACCGGTAGATGTTTGTAAAGAATCAGACAGCCGGCCATTAACAAGCACACGCTGAGATCTGTTAGTTAGAAATTCAATAACCCATATATCAACTGACTGTCGAGTCTAAACTTCGAGATAAGTTTGTTGGCAAGAATATGGGGCTGTATCGTATTAAAGGCAGATGAAAAATCTGCAATAAGAATTCTAGCATGGGCACCAGGTTTCTCAAGATGTTTATACAACTCAGTTTGGCATCTTCAACACCCTTTCCAGTTCTCCGTACTCGTCAGAGTATAAGCCCCTGCTCGTGTATAAGCCCCCTTAGGGAGCGTTCAGTTATTATGGCCGGGGGTGGGCGGGCAAATTCTTCCTGCGCATCAAGCAAAATAAGTGAACCCCCCCCTACCCATTGTACCAAAAAATTGATGACCCCCCCCTTTTAAGATGACAAAAATTTCGTGACCCCCCCCCCCCCCCCCATTGCTTGAGTAAAGCTGCACAACCATACACCTCGGAGGGATAGAATCAAAAAAAAAGATTCTCAGATATTTTCAAATGACCCTCCTCACAAACTCACAAAGTGTTAATGTTCAAATTTCCCCTTCTGACTTGCTATAATTTTGAAATTACCCTTAAAGGGATTAGACAGAAATTACACGTAGATCGCAATATTTTTGCGAAGCATGTGCTTAAAAAATTTTGATATTTGGATCTAATTGATGATCAGCTGTTGATAATGTTGATTCACTATACATGATAGTGTATGAGAAAACTATTAAATACTATTTTAATACAAAACTATATCTATGCATTTATAGATGTTTGATAATTGACATAAATGTACTTACAACTGGTATGTGGACAAAAAAATTGACTTTAGAATTTCACCAAAAATGTTCATCCACTATACATACGAGTATATTGTGAACAATTTTTTTTGGAATGAAAAACTTGCTATACATGAGCATATACAGACGTTGAATAATTAACATAATTGTACTTGATTAGAATATGATGGTTAAAGGTGTATATTATGTGTACAAGAAATCTGATTTTGAAATTTCACTGAACGTGTTCATCCACTATACATGGGAGTCTATGAGGAAACTATAAATAATTTTTTTCCAATACAAAAATAGGTAAATCTGTGTATTTATGTACTCCTGATTATTAACATCAATCAACTTGATTAGACTAGGGTGGTAACAAATGGATGTGTTCGCCAGAAATTGGATTTTGGAATTTCACCAAATGTAGATTCACTGTACATGGGAGTCTATGAGGAAACTATGAATAATTTTTTCCAATACAAAAATAGGTAAATCTGTGTATTTATGTACTCCAGATTATTAATATGAATGTATTTGATTAGACTAGGGTGGTAGCAAATGGATGTGTTTGCCAAAAATTGGATTTTGGAATTTCACAAAATGTAGATTCACTGTACATGGGAGTCTATGAGGAAACTATAAACAATTTTTTTCCAATACAAAAATAGGTAAATCTGTGTATTTATGTACTCCTGATTATAATATGAATGTATTTGATTAGACTAGGGTGTAACAAATGGATGTGTTTGCCAAAAATTGGATTTTGGAATTTCACCGAAATGTAGATTCACTGTACATTGGGAGTCTATGAGGAAACTATGAATAATTTTTTTCCAGTACAAAATTAGGTAAATCTGTGTATTTATGTACTCTTGATTATTAATATTAATGTACTTGATTAGACTAGGGTGGTTACAAATGGATATGTGTGCAGGAAATTGGATTTTAGAATTTCACCTAAAAGAATTATTTAACTTTTCATGGTACTAGTAGTCTACAGGTAACTGTTTAAAACTTGCCATATCTCTAATATGTAAGTAATAGGAATTGTTCATTGCCCTCAGTGAGCTCCATTGACAATAAGACATGCCTCAGAGTTGCCAAGTCAAGATGTCGAATGTGATAGATAATTATACTTTTGTTCAGATTTACAATTAAATGACTTCAGAGAATGAAATCATGCAGCGAATCATTTTTATCTCCCAGAATATTTCTGAACACTGAAACTGCTTTTTGACGGGACGGATGCTTATGAAAATTAAGTGAACCCCCCTCTGAGCTGTTTGAAAAATACATGACCCCCCCTTTGCAGTTTTCAAATTTGAGGTGACCCCCCTGGATTTTGCCGGCCCACCCCCGGCCGTAATAATTGAACGCTCCCTTACTGATTTTAGAGGATTTTAGAAAATGCATTACATCCGTGTATAAGCCCCTACCCTAGTGTAACTCAATACAGAAAGGTTAGGAGAGTATATTTGGTCATTTAACGTGGTAAAATTAATTTTAGATAATAAAGAAACTATTAAAAGATGTTAAAACAATGGGAAACTGGAGTTCCCTTGACAATATCGTAAGGAAAATGACACGTTTTTCCAGTACTATCTTGATTCTTTGACCCTACTCACCCCCGTCGCCTAAATAGAATAGTCTCACTCACGTCCGCCATTGTTTATTTTCATTCACGGCCACGATGTTTTCAAGCTTGAAACATGCAGTTTCTTTTGTTTGAAGCAATTATCCTTTCATTTGTGAAAACTTTTCCTGGTGACTATTACAATTTTCACTGCTATGTTGTTGTTTTCACAAGATGTAGACAGTTTGATATTGGAATATTGAGTTGCCTTTCGATGTGGGCAATGCATGACTGCAGACTGTTCACATTACTACACACTGTTGATCAGCAGCATACATGACGTCTTTGTTTCAAGTTTTGGGTTTCTTTCGACGCTGAAATTTCACCAAAATGTCACTTCTGTATTCAGAGATTGTACAATCACTTTCTTTGGATGTGTAAGTCGATTTTGAAAGCGATAGAAAGATCGAGTGGTGTTGAAAAAAATCGTGCATAAAATTAGCATAAATTAAGCGTCCATGCCAGATAACATGGGGTTGCTCGAGTATAAGCCCCTCCCCTAGTTTTAACCGCTGTTTAGTGTTGCCGAACCGGGACTTATACTCGGACGAGTACGGTATATGCAAATTGAAGAGGAACCAACATATTTTCAGTCTTGGATAGAATAAAATGTTTGAATATTTTCTCAAATGTTTTCATCACAAGAGAAGTGAGGGCAACAGGACGAAAATCGTTTTGCTGCTTTGGATTGTTGCGTTTGGGAATTGGAATAATCATGTATTTGGCTGTTGCTGATCTATAATAATAATAATAATGATAATAATAATATTTTTATTGCTTGCTTGTAAATATAGGATTTACATCACATTTGTGGCAATAAAAGTGTGATACAAAAATAAGTTCAAATTTTCTTGAAGTAGAGATTAAGACTAGGTCATCAGCGTAAAATAATGAGTTAACTGGGGTATTATTCAACACTGGTGGTTGAGTATTTACTTAGTCTAGATTTGTTTTCAAGTCATTGACATATAAATGGAACAGACTAGGACTTAGAACACAGCCTGCTTACTCCTTTTTGGACACCGTGGTGCGAAGCACCAAAGGTGTCCTATGTCGCCACATGTCTGTGTGTGTGTCCGTCTGTCCGTCCGTCCGTCCGTCGTCTGTCCGTCCCCGTAGACAGATTGTTCCACTCATAACTTAAGAACCCTTAGGTCCAATGTCATGCAATTTGGTATTTGGTATTATCATGATGAGACTTAGATCTGATTAGATTTTGGTGGGTGTGGCTTATTAATTAATTGCTCATTTGCATATTTTATGACTTTTTTCGTTCACGCAGATATCTCAGAGACGCCTGGAGCGATTTCGTTCAAACTTGGTAAAAGGATAGTACTCTACCTCATACAGATGCACGTTGATTTGTTTCACAATGCAATCAAATTTGGCCGTGTTAGAGGACTTTTTAGTTTTCGCCTCCATAGACTCCCCTGTATAAGGCAATCCATAGACTCCCATGTATAAGGCAATCCATAGACTCCCATGTATAAGGCAATCCATAGACTCCCATGTATAAGGCAATCCATAGACTCCCATGTTTAGGCAGTCCATAGACTCCCATGTATAAGGCAGTCCATAGACTCCCATGTATAAGGAAGTCCATAGACTCCCATGTATAAGGCAATCCATAGACTCCCATGTATAAGGTATTCCAAAGCACATTCTGAAAGGACTCTTCTGGAATATACAGAATATTATCTCACATAGTGAGTGTCTGAATGTTATTCTGAATTGTATTCCTAAGCACATTCTGAAAGTAACTCTTCTGAAAATTTCACATTCTTTGCCACTGCACCATCTCCCTAATACATACTGGTGACCCACGGTGTCCACTCAAGTCTCACTTTGATTCAATAAAGATAAAGTATTACAGTATAATAATAGTAGCTAATAATAAATATAACTAGGTGTTTCTTTGTTTATATGAAGTAAATATATAATCTGCAAGTTGTTCATTAAAAGATAACTCTTGTTTTGTGGTAGAGAAATAAGCTGATTTTCAGTATTGTCGTTTGGGAAATTGATTTTACTGAAAAAGTTCTTTCTTTGGACTTTGTAGTTCTGACAGACTAATAAAAAGTGTGTTTCATCTTCAATACTGTTGGTGTTACACTGATTGCACCATCTTTCAGTAATTTGGGTTTTTGGGACAGTGTGTCAGATGTCAACCTATTCTCTGAGCAGAATCCATACCTGATATATGAAAATTGCAATAACATAGGACTGTGTGAAGGCATATATAACTGTAGGGAGTAAAAATTGACAAACAAGCAAATTTGCAATTTTAATAAATTAATGAGTATGACAAAATCCATAAACTCTCATACTTTCTTCAGCAAGACTGAAGATTTGTGGACACAAAAATTTTGTTTTAATTGTTAGTAACCTAGGGAGTACACTTATACCATCACTCCTGATTATAGCCCCCTGAGAAATTCCCTTTTATTTCCCAACCAAAGATGGATCCACTAACCCTCAGTCATCCCCCTTTCTTCGAATGTCTTTGGAAAACATACGTGATAATATTACTGGACCTGACCAAGGTACATCATTGCAGGTGGTGAGAATGCTTCTTTCATGAATGCATAACTCAGGACTGCGAAGTATAGGAGATGCAGTTGAAATGTAAGTCTGTTTTCCCTGTGCACCAATTGTTCAAATAATACCCTGCATGCCTAGGCATACAGTAACTGCCCTAATCAACAAACATACATGGAAGTGGTTGACTGAAATGATATCCCAACCACTCTCTGTATTCTCTTTACAGAGCGTGGAAACACGGAAGGGGAGGACCCGGAATTAGAAGCCGGGCAGCACTCCTTTCCGTTCAAATTCCAACTGCCGGCCGAGGGTCTGCCGTGCTCATTCGAGGGGCATCCCTACGGATATATCCGATACTACATGAAAGCCTACATTGAGATTCCGTGGAAGTTTGATCCGGCAACAAAGAGGGCTTTCACAATTTCCGGGATCCCCCATGACTTGAATGATCTGCCTGATATACATGTATGTAACTGCCTACTTATGTCTTGCTACATTAGCTCTGGTTCACATTGTGATCAGAATCTTAAATAGAGTGTAACTGACTTCGAGGGTTAGCTGATTGTTATCGCTATAGGAAAAAGAGTCTTTTTCACTCAGGAGTTAATACCGCATATAAAAAAGTCATTGTGACAGAAGTACACTATTTTCCCTAGCCATTCAATTTTCTAAATTTCAACGGGTCTTTTTCAAAAATTGTAAAAAAAATGCTTCTTTTTTGGAATTATATAAAGAGTTGTTAAATAGAGCTGTATATCGTTCAAGTTTTACGAGAATCCATGCAGCCGCAGATTTGTTCCCGGAAGATAATTTTCCCTGACAGTAAAACCATGATGGGCTTTTTGAATGTTTAACAATTCTACGGGAGTATACATAGTTGGCCAGTGGCGCCTCTGATTATAGCTCTCTCCAACAGTGTAAAATTTATCAACAACATTATTCTATCTATCAAAGTATTTCAGAAACTTTGTGATGGCTTTGATATATCACAGCTGAGAAAGAAAACTATCAGAAGAAATGCAATTCCTAAAGTTTTACAAATTGAGCGTTTCAAATCTCAAAACTCCCAGGTACCTTAAATGAATAAATAATTAATAAACAACAAAAATACACCGGGTAAATCATAGCAAAATAAAAAAAACAACAAAAAATACATGAACATAAATAAGAAGATAGATATCTGTATAAATAAACGAACCATTTGCACTTCAAAAGAACATTTGGCATATTTAGCATAATTTTAATATGAAATGATACATCTGCAAAATGATTCTCTGCCAATAACTGAAATTAAAAATAAATGAATAGATGAATAAATTATAATTATTAATTAATCATTTGATTTATGTGTATTCAATTTCATTAAATAAATAAACAAATAAATTTGTTGTCGACAATCCCTGTAGCAATATATTGGGGAATCCCTTGCATGAAATAAGAATTCTAACATACATCCACAGTCTGATTGTACTGGTCAGGGCACAATTTAGTCTGTTCCATCTGTAGTATTTGATCTTTAACCGCTTTGTCACCTGATTTTGGTATAACCCAAGGCAACAGTGAGGATTTGTAGATACAGACAGACTTGCATCGATCACCAGTAACCTAGGGATTCATTAGTGTTGGTGATAGAGGACATTAATGGCTTAAGGCCCCCCAGGAGAACCTTTTTATTGCACGTCCAATGTTGTTTCTGTCCTCTTATCTTCATCAGTACCACACTTCATGGTGAAAATATAACCAATACCAGTACAGGGAACTTATAACTTATAAACCAAATCCTTGAGGGGGGGGGGGGGGGGTCAGGGGAGTCACCTCTAGATGAATTACTTTTTTAATGAAATTTGCTAGTATGTTTAATTTTTCACAATTTTTTATTTGTGAACTTGTAGAATCCTGTCCACGGCCATGATGATAAGACAGTGTGCTGTTTCTGTTGTACAACAGGACCAATCTCACTGGACGCCTGCACCGACAAGAAAGGCTACATTCCAGGAGAGAGCATTGCTGTGACACTGAGTATTGAAAATGTCACAGAGAGAGAAATAAAGACGAAGTCTGCCCTCATGCAGGTAAATCATATATTCCAATCTTGTGATGCTAACTGTATAGTTTTCTGTTTCATTGTTAAATTTCTGCATTCTTATTTTTCTTTCGTCAAATTAAATTATTGCTGTTGATTTTCTCCAGAGCAAAGTAATAAGTTTTCAGTTCCTTACATAAGTCATCCCTTCTGTGCCCAGCAATATTCTGACTTTGACAGTTACTTGAAGCTGCAATTTCTGATATTTTTTTGAAAACTTCATGAGGACAACAAAGAATGTAAGATCAAAATTTGGCCCTGTTACACAAGGGTTAATTTAACATTACATCCATAACTATAGGATGTCAATTTAGACTGATTCTTGTAAGCAAAACTTTTTTACGATTTCATTTTAGGAAAAATTATATTGCTATTCACGTTTTATATATTTTAAAGTAGGGGTATTATAGTCCTTTTGGACCAAGTGTTTTTGGTAATCTTTTTCAAAAACTCATTTCAGCTCGTGGCACCTATGATGTATGCAGTTGGAAATAAGTTCAGAAAGAGCATTTAAAGATTAAGAGAAACTAAAAAATTTCAAATGAAACTCTTAATGCTCAGAGAACTGATGTGCATTCAATATATAACACACCAAATCAAATAGAATTTGTGAAAGAAATTTTTATAGTTTTAAATTCTTTGATAGTAATTTATGTGATTTTTGTGAAATATAATTCCTGTAGAGGAAGAAGTAATGAACAGATTTGTGTCATTTAAACTTTCATCACCACATTAATGGAGTATTTACACTTTGAATTACGTCTCATTCACTTGTTGAATTTCATTCATTCTTATTGAAATCCTATAGGAAGTGACCTTTACCGGCTACACTGTAGACGGAGGTGATGCCAAGACGATCACCAAATTGATCACAGTGACTGAGATCAGACACGGCTGCTGTGAGCCACACGACACCATGAACTGGAGCAAACAGCTTCTTCTAATCCCTCCAGTTCCATCAACAGGCTTGGCAGGGTGTCCCTTTATCAATATCAAGTACTACATTGAAGTAAGTCTTATCGATTGTCAGTCTTTGTTTGTAAAACAAGTGTGAACCGCAAAGTACATGAGATGTGACGGTATCAATTTTGGCAAGTAAAAAATCATCACTATGTTGGATATCATGAATATATCGTAAAATTTTGAGTATCTTATATTTCCGTAGTCTCAGTGTTTTGCTCTGTTCTCTTTAACTTTACAGCACTCTGTCCAATTTTGCATGATTCTGCTACGATAACTTCTTTATGGCCATGAGAACTAAATTGCAACCAGGCGACAGTGCATTCTGGTCATAAATAAGTTGGTAAATGTCAGTTTTGACAAATATATTGTTGTAATATAAAAGAATAATTTTTCCCATGGAGAGTTTGAGATCTAGAGAAGGAAGATGTTGTTATATATATACTTTCTTCTGGTATTAAAGTTCAAAATGTCAAACTTTGTAAAGGGCCACTAGGTGTAACTCTGTATTTTTTTCATAATTTTTTTTTAATGTCAACTATTGTTTCTGCTTTTACTCCCAAAGCATGTTGAGATACACAGTTTTAAATATGTCAACTGCAGATGTTAAAATCTGCGTCGCTGTTGTTGATGAGTGAATTCTTGCCTGGACTTGAATTCAAATTTTAACAATTACAGCTCATGTTATATACAGACAATGTCTTGACAAGCAAAATGTGCTTTATGTTGTTTTGGCTGTAGAACAAGAACTTGCATTTGACAAACAAAACAAAAATTGTGAAAAAAAATCATGAAATGATACAGCTACTGGACCTTTCAGTCAATTTATCAAGAAAGGATAAAACTTTATCTGACCATAAATGTTTTAAAGTCCTAAGATTCAGTTCCTAAAGGCAGAGAAGAAGATGACATTATTCTACATCAAAAATTTCATTCTTTTGCATAAATCCATTGATTGTGTCCATGTGAGTTTTGACCCTTTAAGAGCTGTAATTTGTCCCACCAAAACTTTGGTGCAACATTTTGCTTATTTTTGTGAATTTTTCTTTAACTTATGATTTTAGATCAAATAGATATCATATTTTGTTTGCTGCATTTTTTAGCAAACTTTTCCCAAAAATTAGAAAAAAAATTGAAAAGGATAAATTTTATAAAGGTGACAAGAATCGACTTTGGCGCCCAAAGAATTTCAAACATCTTTCACTGGTTGAAATTCACTGAAAATTAATTTTTATAAAACTGACAAATGAAACTCTCTCGCATGTTATCAGAAATGTAGAAATGACTTTGATATTTGATCCCAGAGTCACCCCAACCAAAGTATCTTTTGCATTAAAGCTAAAATAGATTGAAAAGATATTTGGAAAACCACACCTGTGCACTTTCAAAATTTTATACAAATACACTTTTTTTAGTCACAATATCAATTACAGCCAAGTTGTCTAGAGTACATAAAGCCAAATTACTCAGCTTGTGTATTGACTAATAAGATAACGTTTCCATGTCAACTTTAAATGTTGAACTAAAGTCGTGTAAAAATGCTCTCCCTTAGTTTGATGATGAAATAATAACATTTTCTTTAATTAACACATTCCAAGGCAAAAATCACCACCATCACTTTGTTCAAAAACTAGTTTGCTGCAGCAGCTTCAAGCTTTTTCTGAATTTCAAGAAACTCTTTGAAGAAAATACCATACTCGAATTTTCAAGAAAAAGTGAAATTTTTTTCAACTTTCTGATGTGACAATTTATTTTATTGATAAACAGTAGAGAGGATCATATTAATTAATCTTTTTTGCTATCCCAAAGTGAGCTAAACATAAAATTTCAACCGAAGCAAGCCCTTTTGAAGTATATCACCCTTGTAAATTATCTCTAGACATCCGTAGCATATATGAATGATATTACAGACCAATAGGTTTTTATGACACCCGAGTGAAACAGTTCTTAATATCAGTCTATCAGAGAGTAAACATATATTTTTTGTTAGTTTGATATCATATACGGGTACATATTGTAAAAGTTGCAGTAGCTTTGAGTGTTTTATTAGCTTTAGTTTCAGTTTTCTTTGTTTCTTATTAACTTTTTACAGCACTCTGAGTAATTTCTCATAATTTTTTATGCCAATGTCTTATAATAGCTGTAAGAAAAAATGGCAACAACAGACGATGCAAGTCCCAACCAATCAGAGAGAGGCTTATTTAATAATCGTCAGGATTATTAATGATTTTTTGCAATCCAGTAAAATTTTGATCAGAGTTGAAATCTAAAGAACAATGATTGTTTTAACAGTCTTTTACTGGGCAACTATGATATGAAAGGACCTCGATGAGTTCTTTCCGGAAAATTCCAAAACTTTTATGATCATCCATGCACAAAAGTCCATAGTTAATTCAGATAGTATCTCCTTTCAGAGAGCTGAATTTCGGAGGAATGTCGTAATGGTTTATTCATACATGCGTTTACCTGTCCAAGCAATATGCACATCACATGACACATGCACGGTATGTTTTCGATAAAACCCCAGTAGGGGATTTTGAAGAAAATGGCTATGTGTAGGTCAGCTTCATGACACAACCGCTTGACATATCAGAAAAATGTCCCACTGATCTCAAATGACCATGCTTTTACCTCCATTATTTTAGGTTGAGTGCAGATAATATTGTTAGTGACAAATTTTCACATCATACTTTTGTTTTATAAAAGAATAAGGCCATTGACAAAAGCTAGTGGTTATGCAATTATTATTTTCTTTATCATCAAAAACTCCAGATTTTCGATTTTGCATCTACACATCAGATCGTCATAAAACACAGAAATGTCTCTGAATTGTTGCAATTATAAGCATTATGACCAGTGTTACAATATACAACTTTGTTTTCATTTATGGATATTTGCTCATTGAAATTTATTCAGGAAATTTGTCACTACGTGTACGTTTATTCCATGGTCAAATAATTCAGTGTTTTTCTTTCTTATTCAAAATCATGAAAATCTTCAGGATGATTTAGCAATGAATAATTGAATATTTCAATAATCTTTATTATGAATTATTGAACAAAAAATAATGCGTGACTTCAAATCTGACTTACATTTTGCTCTTAGTTGAACTCAGCTTGGTATTCAGTGTTTGTGCAGTAACATTGTGACCATTTTGTGGCAGAAACTGTACAGAAATCTAAATCAAATGACTATTTACACTGCGGTGAAATTCCTGATCAGAAGTAGAAAGCTGGTCTTTAGTCTCACTATTTTAAGAGTTGAGTGGGCGTTTCCGTTTTTGTCTCCAGAATTGAATCCATAAATACTTAATTTAATTTTCAGTATTTTTTTCACTTTGAAGAGGCAGCTCTCATCTGTTTAATTGATAGTGTCAACTTCAATTAAAGCCATCAAGGCAGCTTTGTTATTCTTTACAGGCAAATAAAATCAATAATCCATGGTTGACCATAATGAGAATCACCATCTACCAGTCTGAGTAGGAAATATCATAGTCAGTCAATTTATACGTAACTCTGTGCCAAACATTGTGCTTTCAAAGGTGGTTTAACCCACTATTGATGAAAGAGGCTGACTGTGACACCCTCCCCCCAAAAAAAATCTAACCCCTGAAACGATTTGCATACCGGTAGTTCATGTTTTGTTATAGCAGATGCAGACATTATATAACTCCTCCAAAAACCCACTGAAATCTGTGCAGTGAGGGCGTACTTTAAATACTAAAGCGAACTCGCTTTAAAGTTGCATCCAAATTCAAAAGCTGTATTTTAATTTGAAACACTGTTTTCACAAAATTTTGAAACACTGTTTTCACAAAAAGGAACACAAATGTCACATTGTATTCATTGAGCAATCTTGACCTTGTCATATTGAAATATTTTGTCCATCGCCATGGTTTCAAACTACGCTGTGCCTTGCAGCAGTGAGTGTGATGGGAAAAGACACAAACTGTAGGCTGGTTGTAAAAACTGAAAGCTTCACGCAACAAATATTGATGAGAATTGACAGCCTGTTTTAATTGGTCATCAAGCTGGCTCTGTTGTGTGTCAGATAGTGTCACACACAATTTTGTGTTCATCAGTACGATGAAACCATATCTTCATGTTTGGTGAGCAATACATCTAACATGCTAGATGATTTACTCTTTGTAGGCACTTATTATATAGTGTGTAATTTTCACTCTTTTGAAAGTTACAAGCTGCAAGTACAGATGCATCACATGGGAAAAATGACTGTATATAATGACAATTTATGGCTGTCAGTTTACATCAATTCATTAATTTCTTTAAATTTTTATGCGTCAGCTTTTGTATCAAAACATGCTAGGAGACAAATTTGTTGCAGAAAAATTTTTGCGTCAGTGGTGTGTATTGGTTAGGTCATTTTGATCAAAGGATATACTGAGATCGTTGTCAATATAACAGGTGTAAGAATGCTAATATTGTTTTTAATGTGGGCTGTTAATGATTCTTACTGACCAGAAAGTGCTGTTAACGACTGCTGTAGTTGGAAATATCTAAACTGCCAAAGCCTTTTATTTGCCTTCCTACCAGAGGAAATGCTATCAACTGTATGCAGGTGACTTATAATGTTTGCTGTAAATTTCAAACAAGCAGGTTGAAATGAACAAGACATGTTCAAGTATAATTTAATTTATTGAGCTTAAAATAAATTTCGATATTTGGACAGTGGGTTGTGTTCCGCAATCTATGTCACTTGAAGCATATTTCCTAACTGCCGTTGCCCTCATAATTTTTCAGGTGGAGGCTGTCGTCGTGGGAACCGTGTTCCATCTGGCGCTGCGACTGCCGATCATTATCGGGAACATTCCCGTCAGGTCACCGGCTCCATCCACTGTGGATACGCCGAGTGTCAACCGTGAGTAAAAACGCTTCGTTAAAGTTCGTACCATATTCTTAATCCCAGGTGGCCCTGTGTCAGTAGCAAGAGTAAAATTTGACTGATTTGTGACATATGCTGCGTCAGGGGACCATAGCCATCTCTTATGATATGTGATATATTCATTCTGTCTCTTGTATCAGCTGTAAACCCATGAGAATTGCATTATACTGAATAAACAATGGGATTTTTTGTGCAAATGTTAGATGTCAATACTTCTAGCAGTATAAAGCCCATTCTTTCTAATATAATAGACACCCGTGTGAGGTGTGTAACACCAAGAAAATTACAAGAAAATATGAAGTACTTTATAATCCATTGGAGGAAGCAAATTATTATTCTGTAACTCTCAAAGCAATTCATAAGACGTACAAGAAACTATTTATCCAAAAGACATACTTTTTAGTGACTTTTGCAGTAAAAATGGCTACAACAATGTATAGTGAAAAAGTAGTCAGAGCAGATTCCTTCTTCAGCGAATAATAGGTCTGATATCAGAGTCCTATCATTAATATGCAAAAGTATATACTCGTCAAGAAATTTAAGAGACTTTCAGAAATATGTGCTTAATAATATACAGGAATGATGAATTTGGCACGTTGTTACCTCTGGTGTCATTCTTGAAACTTTGAAAATCACTTTTCAAATGATCTCTTACTTCGGTTCATTCTTATCTCCTCAGTGCCACCACCATCTTATGAAGTACTGTTTTCCGGGAAAACAAACATCCGGGATAAAGACGACGATGAGTACACCCATGGACAGATGGAATTTGCTCCCAGATATGCCTACTACAGCATGAGTACGCTGGACAAGAGAAAGTCACGACCCGTTTCCATAGCGTCACAGGTCACCTACTATGGGAGCCTATAGTTTTGTATGGAGACATACATACAATGTTCTAACATTGTCTGTTATGGGTCAGACAACTTTGTGTCTGTTCGCACACATTAGTATATTGTAACAGTATCAAGTATTTTTCAAAGTATCCAATACAGTATTAATCCTCTAGAAATTAAAGGTCATTGCCACATAGGGGCAAAAGTGAAAGGAAAGTACAAGTTCAGTGTTATTTCAGTAATCAGATGACTTGTGGAAATTGCAGGTGGCAAGTTGCGTTGACTTTGTGGAAGGGCGTAAACCAGCAAAATTTAAATGGCATTGATATTAAAGGTATACAGTCATCTGTAATCTAAATATGCCCATATAGGGTATGGTCAAAGGGGCGTTCCTTAGTATTCAAAATGCCCATGTGAGGGCGCTGTTTTTAAAAAGTTACCACCCGCTTAAAATCTATGATTGGTTAGATTTTCTCTTTCCATGGTAACTGTAGCAAAATTGGAACAGGTGACAGTATACCCTTAACTTTAAAGACTGCCTCTACAATGTACAATGCTTCTCATCATGCTCATGAAATGAATTTGCAGAAATGTACGTTAGGAACTGATATCACAAACGTAAATATATCGTATCTAACTCTTAAGTAATATATAACACAGTACCATATATTATAACTGCATGATGTAGCTGCAGTTGAGTTGCCTGCTCAAAGTATCCCAGTAGTGAGCAAGTGTATCTGCCAATGATACTATACAGCCATCACTGTCAGAGCTAGGACCAATGTACCCAAGTTGCTGAAGCAAACTTAATAGCGTCTAATTGTTGTAAAGGAGAAATATGATTCATCTCTAGCCTGTGCATTTAATGGAGCACCATTTTGTATCAATGTCTTTTTTTGTACAGTAGTGAAACTTGGAATTTTTCCAGAGTGTTGATGTAGTAACACTTGTTTTAGGATCAAACAAAGTCAGCCAAAATATAACCAAACATTTGCATTGAGCATCCAGTGATCTAGAAAAACAACCAGTGAAACATATAAGTGAGTTTCTGTTTTAATACTATAGGAGTGTTTAGATATTGCTATATAATCCCATCACATGCATGTTCAGTCAAAAAGAGTGCATTGCCATATTGACTTTCTCACAATCAGAAATATGTAATGTTGGATTGTTCATAAATTCAGCAAGCTGGGTAATCTTTTAGTATCCATGGAGATTTTGTTACAGATGACGTGGGATTTTAATCGTCAAGGGACCACAATACCTCATGCTGCATATAATATATCCAATGTTCATGTATGAATTTCTGATGTGCAGCATTAAGTCTGCAATGAAGTACACTCTTTAGGATTTCTGCTGAGTGTGAACTGTCAGAGAGTATGTTATAGTGTCTATAGACAACCTCTGCCCCTAATCTACTCTCCTGTGGTATAAAATGCCTTTCAGGGGTAATACATTTGGCATGCTGTGGTACCAGCTAGCTTACAGAAGTACACATGAATGTAAAAATTGTGCGACTTTCATGCACCATCTTGTGAATTTACCTCATTCGCTCTCCTGGGAGCTAAGGACTTGCATGGGTGCTGTGATGTCATATCATACATGTATATTAATATCGCATAACTTTGACTTGTCTCCGACTTGACACAAAAGTGAGCCAAGCCTAGGTATATGGCACAAGGAACAAGTTGCAATGAAGTTGCGAATCATATTATTTCCTGTTTGGATGTACAACTTTAGCTGTACTTTAAAACAAATCAAAAGAAGAGAAATGCCTGTTTATCGACCACTTGCCACTTTGTACTCAGCAATTATCAAACAATGATTTGATACTAAATTGAAAACAAAAATTTGAGGATGTGAAATCTTCAAGCTGTGTAGATTGATGTCAGAGTTTTTCAACAGTGAGTCTGCACAGATACCTTATAGTGAGTACATTCCATTCAAAACAGATATTTTTGTCTTTTCCCAACCAATGTGAACACTATTATGCTGATAGTCGTACCATGTGATGTAATATGAAATCTGTACGCATTCAAGGAAATATGCTGTTTTCAAATTTCTGATAAAATTCTAATCTGCTTGGAATGAAACGGCATGGATTGTAGAGTTTGAGTAATTATAGTTTTGGTAGTAAAACAAAGACAAACTTTGAGAATTGGAGTCTATATCCAACAACAGATACTTTAGCAAGAGAATTTGATACTTGTAGGTTGTTCTATTCCAAAACTTCCTTGTGGAGACAGTTAAGAGTACATTTTCTAGATATTCTATATCACAATCGATGTGAACCTTTTTTGAAATGAGTGCCAGAAATTGTTGATATTAATGTGGAGTTATTTCTGACAAAATGAGAACAAAAGTTTGAAAATGGATGGTTTATTTGTTTTGTGTGTGTTATACATTTATACTCACTACCAAAATGAAGGCAGCAACTTCTGTAAGATGATGTTCATCCTTCATAGGGTGTGTTGGTTTGTATTTATCGTCGGGTTCGGCCACAAGTTTTACGCAAGATTAATGCAGAACCCGTGTTTGTGTAGAACTAAAAATTCTCACACACAAACAGTTCGACAATGTAGGACACATAATTTAACCTTTTGAGCGCCAAAGTCAATTTTTTCACCCTTATAAAATACACCTAAGTCAATTTTTGTCAGATTTTTGCCAAAATTTTGATAAAAAACTGTGGCCAATGAAATGTTGTGTTCATTTGGTCCAAAATTATCAGAAAAATTCAGAAAAGTTAATAAAAATTGGTAAAATGTTGCACTTAAATTTTGTGGGAAAAAATACAGCACTCAAAGGGTTATGATGTCACTATAGAAACTCATTACATGCTGTGTTTACATTCACGTAAAATTTGTAGCTGAACCTGTTTAATATCAATGATAGAAAGTACTGTATGGTCCCATCTTATCATGTTTCTAAATTCTGAAAAGTTCCATGTTTTTGTAATGTACTTGCCAGTAACAAATATTTGTAAATTGATGTTGAATTCAAAGAGCGTATCCTTAATTGTTGCACCCTCTTATCAGAAAATTGTTGGTATGACCCTTATATTTTTAAGTGGGCATTGGTGTGACCGCTTTGTTAAGTGGCCAAACTTGACCATTTTATAGGAAAAAGGGATCCCAAAGGACTACATCACAGATGTCTAGTGATGTGTTGCGGTGTGTGTAAGAATTGCTCATTTCATGGCTCTGTGAAAAAATATCACTCAGAGCGTTTATCTGAAAAATGATTACCCCTTTCTTATGTTAGTACTGTGGATCAATCCACTTTTCTGTGTAGGTAGGGCAAGACAGGTAATCATTTGAAGGGGCTGGAATATATCATATATGTAGACCTAATAAATGTCATTCAGCACAAAAGGATGTCAACATTTGAGAAAGTTGGATTACTAATGAAATTTTGAAATGAGTTGCTCTACAAGCTTCTCCATTATACTTAATTATTTCTCTGTCAGAATTATTTATGTGAGCACCTTATTAAGGTGGTATGCACCACAAAAGTGAAGGATTTCGAAATTTTGCTCAAACTTTCCTCAATGAAACGTTCAACTCTCAGTGTTTCACCAAATCAATAATAGAAATCAGGGGTCATCATGCAAAATTTGGAGCTTGAGAAACAAGTAACCTAACATTTACCGATATTTGAAATTCAAAATGCAACTCCTCTGTATTAACTCTTATGGGGAAAAATACAATTTTTTAAAGAGTGACAAAAAATTTTCCTACTTCAAGAGTTTCAAAATGAGTTGAGTCCCCACAAGTGTTAGACCAGAAAAATATCGTAAAAGTTTGAGAGTCTGAACATCTGTCCCCAAAGCACCTCAATGTGTAACTATGAATCAATTAATTCACAATCATTAATTGGCATAATTACTCTACACTGAGTCTGCACTGATGTTGGTAATTTGTCAAACCTGACCAACTGATAAATATTCTAAAAAAAATTTTAAAAAAAGCATCTATTGAAAATGGGATAGCATATTACCGATGATCATACTACAACAGTATGATCAGATGTGTGGCATTATAAAATGGTTACAACATGGAAGACCCTTGAACAAACCAGCTTTGTTATTTTTTTCTAAGTCAGTTTTGAACAATTGGCAGTGATTCACCACAATATTTGCTACCTGTCTTTACCCTTTGAGCACCAAAGTCTATTTTTGTCCCCTTTATAAAATAAACCCCAGTCAATTTTTCCCAGATTTTTGCCAAAATTTTTTGAAAAAAATGGTAGCAAATGAAACGAAATGTCCATTTGGTCCAAAATTATCAAAAAATTACAGAAAAATTCATAAAAATTGGTAAAATGTTGCACTAAAATTTTGGCGGGAAAAAATTACAGCGCTCAAAGGGTTAATCCCCTCCGCAATTCTTGTAAGGACTGTTCTACCCATAGTCGCTTTTACCACCAGATTTTGGTATATCTCTATTGCTTTCAATTATAGATTTGGTGGACCCATATACAGGGAAACGGGGGTGGTTGGGGTTGATGTGGAAGAATTGTGATAGAACATGTCAATGAGGAAAAAGTTTTTCAGATGGGCTGATATCTTCCACTAATCTACATATGCTTGGTAAAATCCAAAAACTTGTGTGAATTAAGTTCCCCTTCAGCCTTTTACCCCTTCACGACCATGGTTTGACCCGAATCAATGGTGGTTGTGGATCTTTTCACTAGAAATCGGGGTGAACAGGTTTAAAAAAATTAGACTTCTGAAGGGTGTTTACCATCCAAAGTATTTTTCATAGCATAATTAAACCCTTGACAGTATTGGATTACAAAATGTTTGCCGTTGAAATCCTAAAACTGTCTTCTCTCAGTACCCTTGTTAATCACCATGTACATGTCTTCTTGAAACCAAACGCAAGTTTTTGAAAAAAATGTGATTGTAAATTGTGATGTAATTATTACTAAGTGCAATATATGTATATTTGAAATGTCAATGAACTTGGAATTGTAAACATGAATTTTTTTGTACCGTATATGATTGTAATTTTAAATCATCAAAAACAAGAATGTTTGTAAACTATATATCTCATTTGTAATGTTTATCAGAGTAATTTTTATGTCTTGTAATTTATCATTGAGTGAGTGGAGGTTATTGCTTGAATAGTTTTTCTCAATAAAAGTTTACAATTTGTCCAGTTTATGCTTTTTGTGCACTAATTTTTAAGTGTTTTACCACATCTGTTCAGTTTTTAGCTCCCATAGCCATATGTATATATGGCAATGGAAGCTATTCTTATAGGCTAGGAAAATGTCTGTATGTCTGTATGTCTGTATGTCTGTATGTCTGTATGTCTGTCCGTCAACATCAAAAACTCCAAAACCGCTGCACATTTCATCTTGATATTTGGTGTGTACATGGATGATGGGCTGTAGATGAGATTTTGTTCAAATGAAGTTGTCATTGCCAAAAATATGCAAATTAGTGCCAAAAAAGGCGTTTTTGGTAAAAAATCTCCTTCTTCATAACTGCTGGTCAGACAGCTTTGATATTTGGTATACAGGTCCCTAGGGATAACCCAACTTGGATTTGTTCAAATTGTGATGAAATATGCAAATCTGTATTTTTAAGGAATTTTTTTCTCATTTTTGGTCAAAAATTTATTTCATCAAAACCGCTTGTCTGACAGCTTTGATATTTGGTATACAGGTCCCTAGGGATAGCCCAACTTGGATTTGTTCAAATTGTGATGAAATAAGCAAATCTGTATTTTTAAGGAATTTTTTGTCATTTTTGGTCAAAAATTTATTTCATCAAAACCGCTCGTCTGACAGCTTTGATATTTGGTATACAGGTTCCTACAGATAAACTAAATATGATATACAGAATATATGATGAAATCTGCAATTTTGTATTTTTGGTGCAATTTTTGCCATTTTTGGTCAAAAAATGTGTTTCTCAAAAAATACTTGTCTGATGCCTTTGATATTTGGTATACAGGTTCCTGGGGGTTCTCTTAGTGTGATATAGTGAAATTTGATGAAATCTTCAATTTTTGTATTTTTGGGTCAGTTTTTGCCGTTTTTGGTCAAAATATTTGTTTCTCAAAAGTTACTCATGTGATATCTTTGATATTTGGTATACATTTTTGTACATAATTATGATGAAATCATCAATTTTGTATTTTTGCAGCTAATTTTGCCATTTAGGTCAGGCCATCCTGAAATGAGCTATCAAAGATCTCAACCTTCTTCATCAATACATATGTCACAAAACGTTGCTCTCTTCATAACACAGCAGAGCTCTGTCGACCATTGGGTCGTTTGTTAGCTCCCATAGCCATATGTATATATGTTTACAAGTTTACATTTTATTGAAAATCTCAATAGCCACTGAGCAGATTAGATGAAAAATTAGCATGTAAGTACTTTGGGCTGACCTGAAATGATTGTGCACATCTTGGGTCAGTATCTTGGACTTGCTATTTTTCATGAATTTTTTTGTAATTTTCTCCCATTTTTGGTCAAAAAATCTTCTTCTATGAAACCACAAGTCTGATTGATTTGAAACTTGGTATGGAAGTGCATAGGAGTGACCTTTCTCAAATCTGGGCAAATCGTGGTGAAATTTGCATATTTGCATTTTTTGGCTGTTTTTTTCATTTTTGATCAAAAATTTTTTTTAACTCTGAAACCACACGTCCGATTGAGTTGAAACTTAGTGTAGAGGTTTTTACGGGTGACGTCAGTAAGATTTGATCAATTCTGGTGAAATTTGTATAATTTATTTTGTTGGGGGAATTGTTTCTATTTGTGATAAAAAAATCTTTTAGCTTGATTTTAGCTTGTTTTGATAACTATATGGGAGCGACCAGTGACATTGTTCAGTTTTTTAAGCATTTTAGTCTTTTTTTAAATATATTGTTTACATCAATCCATACATGTTTAATTTCATTATCATTTTGTGTTGTATGTTTGTTTATTAACTTATTTTTATAGTTATTCATTTTTTTACGTAATGCCTAATTTATGTTCTCTTTGACCAAACACATCTCTGCAGTCTATTTTTAATAATTGGTGAAGTAGGGAAAAACAAAAGATTAGGATGAGAGTATAGGAGGGCTCTGTAACATTCTCGATGAATGAGGATGATGGGAGTACTGTGCACTGTGGAGTTGTGAAATGTAGTATGCCCTTCGAAAGTGAAAACTTAAACTTTTGCTCAAACTTTCCTCAATGAAAATTTCAACCATTGTCTTACCAAATCAAGAATAAAATCAGAGTGCAAAGTTTGGAACTAGAGAAACAAATTACCTGATATTTCCCGATACTTGAAACTTGCAATGGCTGCCATCCCTGTATTAACTCTAAGGAGAAAAATAAACATTTTTTATTTTCAAAAAAACTAAGATGGTGAAAATTTTTCTTACTCAAAGTGCTTTAAAATGAGCCTCTCAAATGGTAGATCAGAAAAGCATTGAAACAATTTTTGACTCTGTCCCCAAGGCGTGGTTGTTGTAACACATTGGAGCAATCATGTACCTGGAGCAAAATCCTGTGTTAATAACAGTGGTAGTGTATATTTTTTTATTGCTTTATTCTTTGTTTGTCACGCAGATATTTCCAATACTGAGTTTATTCTGGGCAAAGCAGAAAAGGTCATCCCAGGTTTGACCCCAACTCTGCAACATGAAGATGATGTGGTGGCTGTTGTCAATCCAGCTAGAGCTGGACTCCGTAAGTCAGATATTTATGCAAAAACATCAATAATCAAAATAAGAAGTAATCAGTTCTATTATTTATTAATATACAATGCTAGAATACAGAGCTACATTGGATTGTACTTGATGCATGCATGACACAATGACTTGTTTTAATTCATGTGTGTTTACAGTATTGACAAACTATTGGAAAGCATTTAGATTTATGCATAAAGGAGCCAGATTTTTATTTGTAATACTTTCATTTCAGGAAGTATGCACCTTGGAAGTGGAAAACTTAAACTTTTGCTCAAACTTTCTTTAATGAAACTTTAAACTGCTCTCGTACCAAGTAAGAAAAAAAATCTGAGGTCACCGTGCAAATTTTAGCACTAGAGAAACAAATTACCTGACATTTACCAATGTAACAGTTTGAAATTCAAAATGGCCACCATCCTTGTGTTAACTCTAGGGGGAAAAATGAAATTTATGATTTTCGAAAAACAAGATGAAAATTTTTCTTATTCCAACAAGAGCTTTAAGATGAGCCCCACAAGTGATAAGATCAGAAAAAAATTGTAAAGTTTGAGAGTCCGAATATCTGTCCCTGAGGGGCATTCTACCTTAACAAAGCATATTTTGCATGACATAAAGACTTTGTCTTGTAAACTTGCAGACAGGAAGGTCATCCGAACACTGAGGAATTGTGATTTCATCAAAAGACTAGTCTATGTGTCCTGCAAACCACAGGGTGAAGCCATGAGAAATTTCATTGAGTAAGTATTTAAGCAATAAAGCACACTCAGTGACGGTATACGAGTGGTATACCGTCGCTTGGTGTGATTTATTGCTATTATATCATAACAGTATATTGAAATTCTGGCGAGGAACGTCATAAACAGAGTTTTGCTCAAGCTGAGAGCTCGCGCTTATGCCAGCCGTGGTATATCGCCAATATACCACGGTTCTTTTCACGTCTCGTACAATCAGATTGCTGTATTTGCGCCATCAATATACTGGTATGATATAATTGCTAATATCTGATAGCATGTCTTCAATAGAGAAGAATAATAGAACCGTATGCCGATGAGAATTTGAAACATCCTCACCCATGAAAGAAATCTGGAAATGAAAGGCAAAAAAGATAGGAATTCTGAATTCGCCCTGTCACCCCCATTTCCCAATGTAGAGGTCCAACTTTGCTATCGAACAAATGGTAATAGGCTAAACCATTGATGTGAAAGGTTTAGACAGACTGCAGGTAATAGAGTAACTCTGTAGTTCTTCACTTTAAGAGAATGATTGGGAAAATCATAGTATAAATTCAGATATCCGTAAAATACATTAGATATTTCAAAAAATAAGTGGGACGACGAATTCTTCTTTATCGACTTTCTGTCAATTGCTTTGAAATTTTGTAGTGTATGTTCATCCCTTTCACAAATCAAAATAAGCATTCAGAATGTGTATACCAAATCAGAGTAATATTAATCTAATCTCTCATACTTCATACCACACAGTCTATGCTGTCCTCCAGTCAAGAAGCTGTATGGAAAACCATTCACACCAATCAGAGCTGTACCTGTTGATATGTTTCCACACACTAACCATTGTGAGCTTGTCATTTTGTTTGAGAGGTAGCTTTTGAAGATGGTGTCAACCCAGATATTTTAAGTCGTTATTTAGGAGATATTTTTTGTGATTCAGTTGTTTTGTTTTGCTGTATTGGAATTTTCTGATTTCAGCTATTTTTATATTAGCCAAGGTGGTTGAATGGTGCTGTATACTGTATGATGATGTATATGATATAAAGATGAATCTGAGTCATACCATCTTGAGTGTCTTTTCATTTGGTTTGTGTATTATTTATGCTTTGTCCGCCTCTTGCAAAATAAATTTGAGCAAAGTGTCCGCCTCTTTTAATGTACAGATCCTCCTTCTATAGTACCGGTAGTCTCTGTTACCCAGACTGCTCTGTGGGGCTCTCATTGGTCACCCGGTACCCTACACAGTCTGGGGAAAAACCATTCAAAATCTCTGAGCAAGATGGCGCGACATGGACAAGAAGAGAGCATCCTTGGAACAACTGATTTATGATGCAATTATAATGTTTTGAGGTTAAGTCACAGAAAATATAGTTTTATGGTCACGTAGTTGCTATCAAAGTCCCTCCTTAGTAATGAGTGTGAACTTGGACTGTTATAGATCAGTTGTATCGTACCTGCCTGTAAACTGAGACATTCAAAGTCATAGGTCACACTCATTACTGAGAATTGACTTCAAAAGCCAGTTCTACATACCCTTGAAACTATACTATCCATGACTTTGCTTCTAAACATAATCAGTTGCTCCCGGGATGCATCGCTTGTATCTGTGTTGCACTATCTTTCTGGTCTATATTTTAAGTGGGATTTTCACAGACTGTGTAGAGGCAGCCAGATGAGAGCCCCACACAGCATTATGGGTAGCCAAGACTAATTTTATAGCGGAGTATGTATTATCACTGTTAAGGTAGTTCATGCCTTGAAAGTGAAAGACTTAAACTTTTGCTCAAAGACATTCTCTTGCTATGTAAAAGAATAAAATTCTTGGATCATCGTCCAAATTTTGATTCCAGAGAAAGAAACGCCCAACATTGACTGAGATTTGAAATTCAAAATGAATGCCATCTCTGTGTTAACTCAATCAGGAAAATAAAATGTTCAATTTAAAATAAAAAGACGGCGTAAACTTTTCTTGCTTCGAGAGTTTCATGATAAAAAGCCCCCACACGAGGCAGACCAGAAAAGGATTGTGAAAAACATTAGTCCGAATATCTGTCATCAAGGTGCATTTTGAAGTTATCAGTGTGATCGTACTCAGGTGGTTCTGATATGTTGTGGCTGGATATTTGAGTTTAGGTTCATGCAACAACAACTGAGTATTTACAGTTTTCAAAAAAAAAAATATTTTATTTCCAATAAACACATGATAGCATTATTGCAATGCTAGGGATATGGTACACTGTACACATCCTCTAAGGGTGTCAGTGGCTGCCATGTGTGACACAGTATGTACAGTAGGACACCCTCTCTTGATATCCGTAATCTATAATGCAGGTCTAAATACTACAGACAACATTCAAATTATTCAGTGTTGAAAAATTTTATCTGAATAAGGGAAACAACATTCATGAATTCTTTATAGTATTATTGCGTGTAATTTTCATATTTATTTATCTCTGTTCACTTCATGCAAAGTGACATTACTAAAAATGCTGGGTTTGATCACTTCTTTTGAGAAAATCCAAAAGGTATATAGTCACCTGTAATCAAAATATGCCCATATATGGTCAAAGGGGCGTTCCTTGGTATTCAAAATGCCCATGTGAGGGCGCTGTTTTTAAAAAGCGGCCATCTGCTTAAAATCTGATTGATTAGATTTTTTTTTCCATTGTAACTATGGCGAAATTGGAACAGGTGACAGTATACCTTTAAATGGGAGCAAATTGGCTTATCCCATTTTGAAACGGGGGTGGAGCAACTAAAGAGTGGAAGATCATTTGCAAATTCTACATAAAACAAAGAAGTTACCATTGGCAGAAAAGGCAAACTCAAACATTCATATTTACTGTACGTTAAAAAGTAATGGTGTAAATGTTCATTGCTACTTGAGACATTTTGTTTATGCTGTAAATGTTACTGTTATTCTTGGCCATGTCCGCCACAGTTTAACGTAATATCTTGTGGGTTTCATATCAGATATGCCACTCTTTGACAATATGGCTGCAAACTGGTATATTAATTTCCTCGTGCGAACAGTTGAACTTCTGTCTTGTTTGGCAGATGTTTGCCTTCCATAGTAGATATTTTATAGAAAAGAACTCATGATTGCTGACATCGTTTGATGTTGTTGGCTCATGTGATTTGGCTGAAACAAGTGCCATATCTCTGACACACTGATGTTGTTAAAATCATAGACAAAAAATGTGCCTTTGATGAAAAAAACTCATGACAAGAAGCCCAAGTCACCCAACGGAATTGGGAGATATATGGTTTAGTGTTTTAAATAAATACGCTGTCAATGGCACTTCAAATAGAAATCTCATCCATTCGCAGAAAAATCAGATTCTTGGAAAATTACGTCAAGACCAAGGTTGGGGAAAACCAACCAAACTATTGCTGAAGATTTTTACCAGTTTCACTTCAAGTTTGTACATACTTTTCATAGACAAAGGAAATGCAGCCTTAGACACATTGGAATGTAAAATTCGTGTTTGAAATTTTAATAAGCTTATCAATATTGTTCCTTATATGTACACTTTTAAAACAGTTCAAACTTTCAAAAGAGAACATTTTCCAACACACTTTCCACATTTGGACGGAAGAGTTGAAGTTTGTAAATCTCACCATTTGCACAAACAAGCAGTAATTTCTAGGGTGGAAGTTCATGGTGGATGTGCTATGGATGCCAACACGAAATACATCAGCAATTCAGCATAGCAGTACTGGTTGAGAGAGATATGTTCGCTTTACCATGGTACATGGTCTCACCTCACTGCTGTTGTCAATATACAATCTGAAACCTTTCGAAGTAAAACGTCTCAAAATACAGTAATCCTGGCAAAGGCACTCAATTCATTACAGAGTACATTATTTTGCAGCAAGAAAACTACCCTTTTTCCTTTTGTTTCCAGGCCGAGGCGTTTCCATCATGAAAATGAACCCATGACATAAAGAGGTCAAAGTTCACACATCACATCATTGTGGTGGCATTACATCCATTACTTCTTCTGATAACACTCATACTTATGTGCATCACCAGTGGTGAGATAAAGAGTGCAGGGAAAGAAATTCATTTCAAATTTTCACAATATGTACATTCAACAGAGAATTTGCTATACTGGTTCAAAAAGTCACAAAGATCATAGATACCTTTGTACAAATATTAAACGTGGCACCAGTCCCTAGAAATTGTGTTTTTGGCTAGCTCCTGCATATCTGAGCGGTCCATATAGTATTTTTTCACTTCCTATACCTTTTTCTATCTCCTTCCAAAAACAAATCAAGCCCCTGACACCAAGCTGTACCCATTCTCAAAGTTGTATATATCCAATGCTATTGTATATAGTTCTCTTGCATGGCATTTGATATACATGCACTGTACATCACATCAAAGTGGCTTTTATAACCCCCTTCGTGACAGCCCCTACAACCCCCTCCCCTTTCATCCCCTCCTATGTCCTGTCCCTACGTTTCGGCCCTCACGGCTTGTTGGAGCATATCTCTTGACACCGGCCACTCATCAGGCGCTGACGCCTTTGCGTCCGCCTCTTCGGACGTCATCTTCTTTTGCTTATGTAACGGCTTGGCTGTCCCTGTCACACTTAACAGCTTCAACTCTAGAGGGCCTAGTTTCAAGAAATCCTGCGAGAAGAAAATAGAGAGACCAGTGTGTATCAATATGATGAAATAAAACTGTGATTGTCTAAATCTGTCATTGTGGTATATATATATATATATATATATATATATATATATATATATATATATATATATATATATATATATATATATATATATATATATATATATATATATATATATATATATGGTTGTAGTCAGGGCCTTTTAATGTGAGACAGAAAACCGAATCATGTTGATAGCACAATGACTTCTGTTGATTATGAAAATTGGTTTCTTTGCCAACAAATATTCCTGCGCACAACCAGGTGTAGAAACTTCAATCTGTTGCTGAGGCTTTGATACAGTATAAAGCATTGGGAATCTGTTGCCTGGCAACTCACATCATAATCTTCATCTTCAAGTTGGAAATAGTTATCCAAGAAAGCATCAGCTGCTAGTTTCTCCTCCTCAGTCAGATCATCGTCCCCGTCGTAATCTTCATCATAATGTTCGCGGTCTTCATCGCTTTCCTCCTCTGATTCCTCTGCCACGGTAGAAATTGAAAACACTTTGTGCTCCACCGCTCGCTGGGTGGCGCTTTTTGGTCTTGCTCCTTTACTTGAGGCAGTTGAGGCAACATCATCTGAAATTAGAAATGGACTTCATTTGTCACTTTGATCTCTGCACGAAAATTTCCTTCCACTCTGTGAATGAAAGCTGGTACGGTTTTCGTATGGAAACTTTCCAAAGCCAGGTTTGTACAGAGTGGTCATAGCCAAATCAATTCACTGACACAGCTTAGATTCTGCACTCCAGTAGTCTTGATGATTAAAGTGCATTACGCGAGACATGTACGTACAATCCACGTACACCTGGCTGCAAAATTGAGGTTTAATGAGCAAAACCTGAATCTACATCTCCTGATACTGGTCTGTTCCTTTCAATGAAAAGGCTGCCTTTAAAGCAGGCAATTTCTCAAAATACTGAGTTGAAAGCGAATATGGTTTAGTACACTAATTTATTAATGAAAAAGACAGCTCAATTTCTTATGAACAAGAAATGATATTTTACATGATAGATATAATCCTTCATTGTCAATCATTTTGAAACTACACATTCATCAATTTGGTACTAGTAGGTCAGCTTCATTGATGATCATCAGCAACAATGATCAAGGTCAAGTTTATCAACAACACAAAAATTTGCCACTGAATAAAATTTCTCATAAATTGGTATGATATCTACACCACATTGTCTATTATTTGACCAAAATAAACAAATAGATCAATCAATAACGGTGCACTGATGGAAAAGTACATCAGGGTACTTGGATGCAGACTAAAAGAATTTACCTGATCTGACACTAGGTGGCGCTTGTATAGCAAGCATTTTTTCACCAGGGTCGTCTTTGAAATTTATTGTAGACAAGTCCATTTCAAGGATGCCTTCATCTAGGTTATCACTGTCTTCAAATTGAGTGAGGTAGAAATTTCTGAAATAAAAAAGTTGAAAATAAAATGAAACTTTTTACACAGGATATTTTAAGTTTAGGTACTTCTCTTAGAATGTTTTCAAAAAAGCTTTCTCAAACTTCAGACTGAACTAAATTTTGACCAGCTTCCAGAAAAATAAATCCATTTCCACAAATACATGAAATTCGCCTCTCAAGGAAGGTCAACACACACTTTATACATTTGTGACTGAGGTATATTGGAAAATCTATGGATATTTCACCAAGGATATATACAATATAATGACTATATTGACCAATACAGAGGGTTTCAATTCGGTGCCACAACTCTGTGTGTGAGACAGACACATTGTATGTGCAATATGTATGATTAGCTTCGGCATCACCATACATTTCAGAGTCACTGACTCCATTGATTAGTTACAGCAGAGCCCCTCCATGGAGGGACTGTGGTTACAGTAAACAAGCATGAGGCAACTCCGTCTGGACCAATAGCTGAACAGTTGATTGCACTTGATCTACAATGTAGCTGTTTTTAGTAACAATTACAGCTGTAAGTTAGAAAGCGTTTTCCCAGCTAAAACTGTCTCCCACACAGAGTTGTGGCACTGAATTGAAACCCACTGTAAAAAAGTCCATAAACAAATGGATGAATAAATTAACTAAATTTATACCTCGATATCTTCAGATCATCAACCCGACACTCAAACAATTCACTCATGATTTCTAAGTTTTCCTTTTCCAGCTGCTCTACATATTCCTTGAGTTTGACAGTTTCCTCCCTGTGGATAACAGCCTGTGAAAAAAAAAGTTGTCATTCGTTCATGCTGGTAAATTTCATCCAGGCTGATACAAAAGTAGTTTGTAGTGACCGTTCATTAGCACGTCATGATCAGGGTCTTCTCAAACCAGCTGTCTTTGCCCCCTGAGATTTTCCCCACACAACAAATACCTGGCACTCACATAGTCATTTATTACCGCCTGTGTACACTGATCATAATCTACTGGCAGCATTTCTCTTTAACTCATGATGTGAGAGCGCCCTGCAATCTACACTCATTGCAGAGGTGACGTGACCATTTGAGGGCGCCCTGCAATCTACACTTTCTTTTAAAGGGGACATACCAGCATGAAGGAAAGTTTCTTACCTCCTTTTTCAACCAGTCGTTATCCATAACTTCCTGTGCACTCCACTTGTCAAGTGTTTTCATGGCTTTCTGTAATGTAAAGGAGGAAAAAAATAGAAAATCAGCAATGAGGAAGTCATCTGCACTTTGTGAATCAACAACTTCATTAATGGGAAGCACACACACATAACTTGCCATGGAAATGGATCTTAGACCTACACAAGAATATTTACCTGGTTATTGTTCAGCACAGCAGTCAATTTCTGTTACCCCCAATACAGTTATCCAGCATGGTTGAAACATACCAGTGTACAGAATCAATGACACATGAAGCGATTTGCTTGTCTTGGAATACCAGATACCATAGCCCTAACAAGGGACTATGTGCCATAGGGCAGGTGACCATTTGCCCAACACCAGGAGGGGAAATGATCTCCTGCCGTGAGGGTACATAGTCCCATTTCTGGGCTATAATATTTTTATTACATGCCTCTCTTATTTCAATGATAGATGAAAATCTGTTAAAAAGTAGTCATCGAAGGGTACACTGATATATTCAAATCTGATTCACTGTTATGCGGTCTATCAAATCTTTCCACGCATAATTTTCTCAAGAGCTAGTTTCCTACATAAAACAATTAATTCGATCATTTTTAAATCCCAAAGTTGTCAAGTTGAAAATAGTTCTGGGTCACCTCTCTGTCAAATGATGACTATGCGGCCTGCAAAGTCATCAGCGAGTTACCATTGAATCCTATGGGGCGCACGATGTGCAATATGTAGGGCATGTCATAAATAGGTTTTGGTTGTCTTTGCCCAAGTATGTGCACACACAGGCTGTAAGTGTTCTTTCACAAAATTCTGCTGGTACTCTTTAGGTATTTATGATTTGATGTTTATATATCTCACAATATACTGGTAGCTATAAAAAGACTCATGATTCAACTTTTGATATGTTTGAGTATCTGTGCAACGTGATGGTGTACATGTATCCTCTTTGTATGTTTGGTTACTAGTAAAATGTGATGTTTGCATGGCAAACATGAAATTGCTTACAACTACATGCTCTGCAAAACTATTTGCATCGGGTTGTGACTGACACACATCCTAAGTATCTGCCATTTCCTGCTGATGTTTCGGTACATCCCGATTTGTTTTTCAGCTTGGTGGACTTGACAAAAACGGGGAGGGAATGGACACGCATTGCACTCTATTGATAACCATCAGAAATGATCTGTCATCTCTGGCCCATCAGTGAAATGTACAGAACATGTGAGAACTGGTATTCTTTACTGTGTGTACAGAATTTGTGAAACAAGCCTTTTTCAGTATACAGTGAATGTTTCATGGAATCGAACAAAACAAATAAAAACATTACCAGTTATAGATTTTTCTCTATTGTAAAATCAATCATTTATACTTTGTCGGATTATATAAAGTGAAAATGGCTGAAAATGCTGAACAGCAGAGACTTACATCTGATGCTATCTCCTTCTGGGAATTCAGTTTGCCTTCCGTCGTTTTACCAATCTCCGTCTTGGCTTTTTCCAAGGTTTTCTCTAGATGAGCTGAGACAAAGAAAAATGTATATCAGTGTCAATTCTTGGTAATTTCCAATTGAACTGCGATAAATTCACAGGCATAATCCGTACTATCGGGTCCCCTGACCAGAATAAACGTTAATCCATTGGCCTTTCTGTTGACCAAAGTTTGCTGGGCCTGTGCACTTTTCTAGCATGCAGGCATGTAAGTATAAACAGAGCAGGGGAATAGAAACTAAACTGGTCTGAGAAAACGCTTTGGTATGATTTGCTAACTGCTGGCATAGTGCATGTGCAGGTCACCATCTTCATTTAGAGCATCTGACCAGCTGTAGATATTCTCAACAAACAAAAATTTCATTGATGTAAATTTTGACCTACTTTTTCTCTTACATCATAATATGCACATAATAACGGCATCTTTCCATAATTTACATCTATTACAACTTATTCATATTCTTTCTGCAAGAAAGTCTCGCTCTGAAATTTTTGGCCATAGTTGAACCCTTGAGTGAAAACTACAGTCTTCTGGTTGAAATGAACAGTCATAATGGCTACCTATATACAAAAGAATCTGAAGAAACGGAATGCTACCAATATTTATATAGGCTATACCAGTAGATTATACAGGTTACAAGCGCCAACATTTTTGTGAAGTTCAAATTCATTCACAAATAAAATTTGATATTCACACAAGCAGAAAACAGCGCCCTCAACTTACCTTTCATTTCATCAAAGCTACTTTGCATATCTACTAGTTCCTGTTCAAGAATTTTAATTTGTGTGGCGTGTTTGTGCTGACCACTGTTCCTATACTCTTCCCATTTGGTCACTTCCTTGGCTGTGTCCTCAAGCTTCTTGTCCATTGCTTGGATAGCATCCCTCAACTCTGAATATAAAAGAAATCAACGTTTTTCAAAGCACTCATAATCATAATAAAAAAAATAATGCTTAAAGATACAGCTAGTGGGGCTTTAAATGGATAATGCGTGGTTACGATTATTTAAAAGCAAATCATTTTCACCGATTAATTTCTTTTCTTCTTCCTTGGCAATTTTCCAATTTTCTTTCATAGCAGCTTCGACTTGTTCCTTGCCGATGACTGTGGCGTCTTCAAGTTCTTTTTCTCTTTCTTTTGCTTGTTTCAGTAGTGTTTTGATGTGGTACATTTGTTCTTCTTTAAGCCTTTCATTCTATGTGGCGTAATAGTAAAGAAACATTAATAAATAAATAAATAAAATAAACAAATTGACCGATAATTAAAACAATCAATCAAGCAATCATTCAATTGATTAATTAACCCCCTGGTGAAGAGGTTATGTGGGACATTAGCTCTTGTTGATTACATGGCATTAGTGCTTTGATTTCCTTAGAAAGTTAAGCAATTTTTCACCATAAAATGACTCCTGAGGACAGATATTCCAAATCCAAAACTTTTACAATATTCTTTTGGTCTACCACTTGTGGGGGCTCATTTTGAAGCTTATGGAGTAAATAAAATTTTCATGAGTTTAGTTTTGTGAAACTCAGGAATTTTATTTTTCCCCATAGACATAACACTGGGATGGCTGCCATTTTGAATTTAAAATATCGGTACATGTTGGCTGATTTGTTTCTCTACTATCAAAATTTGTGCGGTGACCCAAGATTTTTATTCTTAATTTTGAAAGAAGGATTGAAATTTTGCTAGAGGGAATTTTGAGTGACAGTTTCAGTCTTTCATTTTCAGGTGCGAACCACCTTATTAAGACGAAGCCAACAATTAACCAAAATCAAATAACATACCGTTAGGGACTCAAAAAAGTTTATTTAATGTATACGACAGTCCTGGTCAATCAAAAATTCATGGAAAAGACCCTGTACAGTAAATACTACAGTCAAACTCTATCAGCCTGTACGTGTATTCATTCATGGAGCTGAAACAGTCTTCACAGATATTTTCACTGTGACTATAACTTAAGGTAAAGTGTTGACATCCTTGTATCATTAAGAACGTCCAGAATTTTTCATTTGTATTCCTTTAGAATGCAGTAACTTACTCTTTCTTTGTGCCTCTGGTTCTTTTCTTCGAGTTGCTTGATCTCAAACATGAACTCTTCGATAGATTTCTCTTTGATGCTTATCCTGACAAACAAAAAAGAATTGGACAATTGACATAAAGAAGACAATAATACCCACATAAAATGACACCATATTGAACAGGCGTTCGCTGGGATGTGATACACTTTTGACATGAGTGTATTTTTAGATCAGGAAACGATTCGTCCACTGAACACGGTTAACAGAAACTTGTCATGGTGGAAACTTTGAAACAAATTATTCACATCATTTAACGATAAGCAGATAATGTAACAAACAGGATAATGTATGAAGTATGTGCAAATAGGAAGTTTATACTTATCAGAAATGAGATCATGTATATATCCATTGGTATTGACAAAATAAAATGTAGACTTTTATAAACAAAGTCGAATGCTCTTCAACAGAAAGTAGATTGTTTTGAAGAATTTAAAATTCTATGAAAAAAAACTTGCAAATTATAACTTAAATACCTGTAGATTGTTTTGATGAATTTGAAATTCTATGAAAAAACTTGCAAATTGTAACTTAAATACATAAAATTTAACACAAAAATTGTGAAAATAAAATGTCTGTGGTGTCATCAATCCATATTTTTACTTTCTAAGTCTTACTGTCAAAGCATTGGTTATTTAATGGGATTTCATTTTGCTATTTTTGTTGACAGTGAAATCCACTGAATTATTAAAATCCCTGTGAAAATGTTAAACTACAACAGATTCAGTTGTTTTACTGGTAAAATCTAGTGACTTCAAATCAGATCAAGACTGTGAAAATATCCCAAACATCCCAATAGTGAGAAAAATGAATGAAAATTAATGCTTTGCAGTATAGCTGATCATCACAGCATATCTGATTTGAGAAAAAATAGTTTGTCCTTTTGAAGTACGATACGATTTTATGAAAGAAACATCCTCAAAAGATCTTGAAATTTTCTCATCAAACTTGACCGGAATGGAAGACACACCAGACTGGTGTCAAGGGCATATGACTCACTGGTAGCCGAGCATTGCTTCTTTGAATGTCATTTGATCCGATGCAGATCCACTCTTTTTCTTGCCGCTTTTCCTTTTACCACTCTTACCCCCACTCTTCTTCTTGCCTTTCTTGCCCATTTCGTAAACTAGATAAATGCAAAACTATGGTGGTCTGGAATTTAAAGAAACTGTGAAAAAAAAAAACACAGGGAAAACATGTATATTATATTGCTTATAATGGAGAGTGAATTATAAGAAGAGTGATGCGCCTATCTCAAAATGGAGCTGTAGGCACAGGACAAAAACTAGCTATAGACTTCCCACTACACGAATGTGTTCTGAGAGCATGGCAGACTGAAATGTGAATTCAGATGGCGTTGGTTCACATAGAGATTGTTCCAAGTTTTCTGTTCGGAGTGAGAACAAGACCTTTCACAAAAAAAATTTTGTGGCAACACGTGGTATTCTAAAGAGAAGTGTGTCAGATGAATTACACAAGTGTCTTGAGGGAGCATACCAGTACATTTGCAAAATGTCAGAGGTATATGGTCCAGCTCCTGAAACTAAGTTGAAACAAATTGCCAAATGACACATAAAAACCACAATCACTCTTGTGTATATGTGATACCATATTCAAAAGACAGCTTCAGACGGTTTATCTTTGTGAATAACTGGAGTTTGCAAGACCTAGTCTCTGACCTGCCTGAAATAGGAGATCCATATACTTTACATGATACCATAATGCAGTCAATCGCCCCACGCGTGATACTTTTGGTCTTATATAGACTAAACTAGGGATTAATGGCTCTAAGATGTGTTGTCACAGATTATCAAATACAATAATAGTTAGCCAGATGACAATATGGTGGAACCATGGTCTCTCCGGCCCGTGGCGGAACATGAAATACTTCACCTTGCTAAAAGCTTGATTATTGTAGGCTGTTAGTGACCTCTGTCTTCTGTAGTACTTACTATTTATCAAGAAATATTTTCATAATGACAGACATAGCTCGAGAATGACACAGTGGAATGGTAAATTTCATAATTATAGTACAAAATGCCAAAATCTACGGACGGACAGAGTGACCTTATTCAACAGGGTAGGTTTTGCATCTCACAATTTTACATTTACCTCTGTGCAGTATGAGCAAAATGAAAGGACTGTAACAGTGGTATTCGATACATTAGAAATTTCTGTGTTGGTACCTATCAAAACACTGGTGAGCTAGGCTGAAATGGATTTTGCTGAGTGACGTTATTGGTGGGGACCAATGTCTTTTTTTTCCCTTCTCGTTGCACCACTCTGCTGATGATATAGCCAAGCGATCAGAAGTTTTTGCTTCTAAGTAGATACCTGAATCGTAGATATGCTAAACACAATGAACAGTTCAGTGTTTGAACACTGCGTATAAAGCAACCATACGAGAACGACATTCTCACTTTTGCGTGTTTCCGCAACTTCACTCCCTCTGTGTATCCATGATGTGTCTTTATCTCACCCGAGGATCGGTGACGAGCCAATAAATAATACGGGGAAGTACAAATGGGAAACATGCTGATACGCACTATGGTCACAACATGGGAACTACAGATGCATTGCTAAAAATAATAAAAAGCAAACACCACCATCACGATGTGGAACTTAGTACATTATTACCGGCCGCGCATTGTAAATGTAAAACACTGCGCACTATCAACAGAGAGAATGTTCTGTAACATAGTTTTACGTGAACTATCCGAAAGTAAACATGACTGCTAATATCCCACCGACAAAAACCATACGAGTTCAAACATACCGTCAATAAAACTAAGCGCAGGTTATCATTTCGTTTCTAGGCCGCCATCTTCGTTGTTGTCATGGCCCACAATGCACCTCGTTTCTAGACACCCCACGTTTTCCTCTAGAGGGCGCTGTAGGTAACCTTCCGACATTGTTGCATCTTCAGTGAAACAAAAGCCAGAACTTTGTTACCGTCTATAAATCAAAATTAGGTTATTATGTTGTCTGCAATAATTATTCATCAGTGTGCGCACAATTATCGTCGATAGAAATATCTAAACGGAGCGCACATGCCAAATAATCTCGTGCATTTAAAGATCCATTTGCTGTAACTTTGGTAATTTTTTAAATTTTGTTTGTAAAGTGTAAGCTTATCAGCTGTAGTTTCTGGTTTGAATCCCTGAACGATGGTGAAATTCCTAAATATTTAGCTCATAAATATACCCTATATGAGTATAATGTGCATTGTTATTGTTCAAATTTTGTATTCAGGTCCGGACTAGAACACATTTATCAACAATAACAATGGTCATTTCACGTATACAGGCCGCATTGGCAAGCAGGACACCGGGCATTGGTCATGGTGATCGGATTATAGTAAAATTCTGTAGTTGATACATTGAAATAGAGTAGTGAAAAATTAGTCAAAAGTTACAGCTAATGTCCCTTTAACAAAACACTACACTTACTTTGGGAGGTGGAAGAAGCGTGTCGATTTCATTACAAATATCATATTTGCCATTAATTCATTTGTCAAGGTGTTGTAATTTCGATCCATGTTTTTATTTAAAACAACAACAACGTCATGTCCTCGAAAGCAGTGGAATAGGATTTAAGAAAAACACACTCTACTCCATTGAAGACAATCTCGATGGTTTATGACCTTATGCTGTGATTATTGGTTTGAATATGAGAAATATTTGACTTTCGTTTAACTTTATTCTGTTCATTAAGTTTGTGTTAAATCGCCATTTTTGGAGGCAGAAAATGCACTACTATATAGAGTACAATTATCTCTGTTCTATCACATCGTCACAACATTTGCCACCTATCTGCAATGATTGTAGCCTGGGTGGGCTGGGCCATGCGGCTTGGGTTTCTGTCGTGCAACTTGCGTGATGCAGCTATTTGCCATTCGAAGCTGCAGCATGGTGCGATCTAGTTTGATCGCCCTCTAGAGTTCTTGAAACAGAGCAAAGCAAAACTTTATCTGCAATAGCCTTATTTTACGCTCGCTTGGGTGGAGGCTGTGGATACATGTACAGTTGGTGCGATGAAACGAGCGCCCTCTGCAAAACGCGTTATAACTGCACGTCAATAGGGTGAAAGAGCCGTCAAAAGTTGGGTCTTAGTTCCAATCGTGTTTTAGGTAATTTCTTTCTATTGTGCCAAACTTTGCAAGGTGACCCCTGACTTTTATCCTTGATTTGATAAGAGTTGGATTCGATGAGGAAAGTTTGAGCAAAAGCTTAAGTCTTACACTCTCGAGGCACGTACTATACCTTAAATAGAATACCCGCCATCTACGGTGTTGCAGTCTTGGCCTGCAGGTTTATCCTTTGAATGTGAACCAAGGCTGTGCCGACGCTGAGTTCAAGAACAATTTTGCAAGAGATAGGAACGGTATCGTAAGAAACAGCACTGTAATCTGTGACATTCTGTAAAAGATATAGAACTTGTGTTTACTTTTTTCAGTGAAAAATATAAGGCAAGTGATTGGAGATGAGACCATAACAAGATGACCGTGCATGTGAAAACGTATTTACACTATGATAGTATTATTCGATATGCATTAGGCCAACTGCCAGCTGCCCGCAACAGTACAGTATTTCATCCTGTTTTGCATGCTGTTGCAAGAGAAAACATTTCAAAACGTGAACAAGACAAGCATGCCACAAACAAGCGTTATCAATCAGAAAAATCTGAAATATCGTAGTTGATATAAAAAATAAAACGAATAGACCAGCAGATGTACATGTGAAAAAACCCCCACCGAATTGCGTTACGAGGTAAAAGCTGATACCCAGTGTAATACAATTGTCCAGCTGCTCTGATTGATATGCTGTTGCCGATCGAATACCGATAGCCCAATCTCCGTGCAGTCTTTTTTTTTTCTGCTTTCGAAGCTGTTGCTATATTGATTTATAATATGATCTCGGAAAATGTTGGTGAGGTTGCTTTCTGGTAACCTGCAATGTTTCCTAGCGTTATGGTTGTAAATCAAGGTGCGTGTTCTTTGTCTGCCGTGTCTGCCAATCCTGAATGAACTCAAGACTTATCAGACGCACTCTTAAAATTTCCACCCTGACTGTTCATGTTTTGGGGGGGGAGACGGATAGAAATCTATATTTGACGCTGTTTTGCTCATTCTGCGATTTTTTCCCTCCTTGCCCAGTTTGTTAAAGTTTGATCCGAGTCTCAACTGCAAGAATGTAGCCTGTTTGATTCGTGTTGAATATAAAATTATGCGCAAATTGGTCAATTTCAATCTGGCTCATCATGTGATCTGTCATCGTTCGGAAACCGCTACTCGCAACATTTTCGATACGGTCAAGTTCTTCCTCTTCTAGCGAACTCGAATTTGTCATGGCGGCTTTGAACAGCCAAATTTGTAACAGCCGCGTAAGTAAACGGCAAAGCCTGCTATGCAAATTAACTTTTTAAGCAACGTGATAGCCCCTTTGCGCTAAAGCATCATCTGTATTTGCCTGCCAATTCAACTCGCGCGGTGTCCTCACAGCTTATCCGACCCGTGAAGGGGGTTTCCTTTGACTTCACGGCGTTTTTACAAACGGTACCTGTAACCCAATCGCGTTGAGTCAACACCAAACACATGGCACTCATTTTGGGTAAACTGGAATCGACACACGCGCCCCTTTTGTTCGTTTCATACTCCTTGAAATTTATTTGAAGACAGAGAGAGGGACGGCTCGAGTTACTAGTACGTGAGAGGGCGTGTGAGCGTTTTCGTCGAGTAGTGTGCCGACGACAGTGCGTAGCAAAGACTTCGCAAAGTGGTATGTCAACACGGAGAGTTTTAAAGGCCGTTTCTTTGAAACCTTAACACCGAGAAATATCTATCCGTGTGTTATGACAATTTGACAAGCAACTTATTGGGAAACATGGGTTAAAGTCACAGTAGAAGGAACGTTCGTGTTTGTCCATTAAAATAAATGAATTGTAACATTCTTATATCACTAATTATGTTAAAATACAAAATATTTATCTTTCCAGCCCGGTGAATATCAGACTGAGTAGAAATGCAACTTCGAATCTTTGCCAGAGTCAATCATTTTCAAATGAATCTTTCAATGTGGTAAAATTTTCCATGGGATTGATTCAATCTGAAGTGTCTTGTCATCAGCCACGTCGAGACCGACAGCAATTTTCGTAGACTGCTGGATACTGAGTGCAAAAGAATTTTGGACACTGTTACCAAACATATAGACCTAATTATCGTTAGACAATGTACGCCTACAGCATTCTTATCTCGATGCAACTAACGTTTCATTCAAAGTTGTGAAAGAGGTCAGATTAGGAATATACGCCTTCACGGTGTCTTTTCAATTGACAACTTGCTGATATATACTGTGCACAAAACAACCTGATGGACCGTTGTACTACAGATACGTGGACCGTGTCCTGTATACAGTACGCAGCGGGACAGACACCATTGTGACCGAGGCATTTTCTGGCATTGTCGGTCTTTTGTACATTCTGATGAAATATAATCTAATACACTATCATCGATCCTATTCTCAAAACCATGTCGTCTTCAAAAGATACCCTCAGTAGAAACCTTTTATTTGATCAACACTTTGCCGAATTGCGAATTAATGCCTACTAACTAAAGCACGGCCTCTCTTTCAAGCCAGAATCCCACATTTTCCTTGTTAGAGTATTGAAGCTCATTCTGGAGAAACGATGCAAGGTGGCAGAGCTTTCAAAAGGGCGAGGAAGGATAAATGTAATGTTAAAATTAAAATTTGTGGTATTAGTCTTATAACTGAAAGTTATGAAAATGATGACACCATGACGACAAGGGTGTTAAACTGCGTCTAGTACTAATCCTGATTGAATTAATTAAACAAGTTAAGAAATATGTATGAGTTTGAAGCGCGGCCCTCCTTTGAACTCATATTCTCCGGTGTCCAGGCACTGCAAGCTGTTGTACACGTTACATGTCGCCACAGATGACGGCCACACGTCTCGATTTAGCATATACTCTCTCAGACTTCATCAGCAAATGATCGAACCATGTTACAATTTTCTGTTTTTCAGTCTATGTTTTACACAAGTCCTTGACTTGCTTTTAATGTGTCCATGACGTGTGCGCTGTGGAAATATTTATATATCGATGTATTGCAGAATGTTAAGACGAACATATTGTAAATTCTATCTCCTACACCTGTTACAGAAATTATGAGTTCACGTGGATCTTTAATTTTTAATTTTTTGTCGATTTATAGCTAACAAGATTTAACTACCAATGCGGAGACAACAAATTGGGGATATTTGAACATGATGGAATTTTTGACATGGAGCCAGACAACGACAGTGCATTAGCTGTTCAGAAACACACGGAAATTGTAATTTCCCTCAAAAATTGTCATTTTCTGCCTCGCGCAAACTCATTTTTATATTTTTTATGTCATTTTCCTCCAAAAATTGCCATTTTTTGCCTCGCACAAAATCATTTATACATTTTTTTCCCCAAGCAACCGCGGGAAAAATGGTGACGAGGCTATGATAGTCTGCGCCGACGCGCGCGAGGATTAGAAACTAATTTTCCTCAAAAATTGTCATTTTTTGCCTAGCGCAAACTCATTTTATATTTTTTATGTCATTTTCCTCCAAAAATTGCCATTTTTTGCCTCCACAAAATCATTTATACATTTTTTTCCCAAGCAACCGCAGGAAAAATTGTGACGAGGCTATAGTCTGCGCCGACGCGCGCGAGGATTAGAAACTACCCCTCTTGCACTTACACCCGCATAGACATACACATTCCACTAAGTAGAGGAAAATTGCATTCAAATGTAACGGTATTTTCCGTGAGAATTTTAACGCTACTAGTATATACTGGATAGAGCTATAGACACTAAGGCTGCGTTCAAGAAAAAAGTTAGGGGGACTAGAAAATTTTGGGGGTAGTAGAGAGGGGGGACTTGAAAATTTTGCTCTTCCTGTAGGGGACTTGAAATTTTTGGTCCTTCCAAGTTTTTGTAGGTAATTCATTGAAAATGAATACCAATTTCATGTCATCCCATTATTGTAATGTTAGTAATCATGACTTTTATCTCGAAAAAATCTAAACGTGTGATTTGTCATAAAAAACCAAACGAGCCTAGTAACAGGGCAGAAGCTGCAACTGTTGATAATTTTTGCAATATTTCTATGTAATGTATCAACTACAATTTATTGCTTTCTCCCTACAGCATAATCAAACACACAACATTAGTTTGTCGACAAAACGTGTATATATAAATATGTATTAGGTGTGATAATTAAATCAGTGACAGTCAGTTGTCAGTGATACAAATGCATGGTACACATACACAGGCTGTGATATCAAGCTGAATACGGGACAGTTCAACATGCTGTAGGGATTAGAACAAGAACGTAGTTGTATAAACTGAACAAAAATATTGTCAAAATTGTCAAAGTTAATACAGCTACTGCCTACGGGCAACTATCACTATCAAATACTACCCTGCTACTGTAGTGTCACTGTCACTGCATACCTGAGCAGTGATAGAGAGATAGCTCTGACTCTGATGTACATGGTAGTTGAAGAACAGTTTGTGTCAAATGACACTCATGACAGTGAAACATACTTGTACACAAGATTAGGCCAGAAAGCAACACATGGAAGACCATGAGACTAGCATATGAGAATAATATTAAAGAGAAAAGATAGGGTCACCATGTTTAATTTTCTAAATTTTCATATTCACGTCATAAAATAATACAAAAGTAAAACTTTGAACAGTAAAGACTAAATGAAAAAATATATGACTAGATGGAATTATTTATTTTTTAACCAAATTTGCCATTATTACACGCAAAATTACAGAGATTATAAAAACGCTTGTTTTATGGAATATTTTAACCTTCCAATATTGTCAATTTTGAGTAGCATCTAATTCATGTATGTCTTGTACTTTTGAAACAAATTTTTGGTAGGTCACTGTACTCAGTTTTTAACAATATGGCAATTAGCCAGAATTCAGTATCGCATACTCTCTGAAGGTCATCATTTTGTGTGTTCTTCGGTAGGAGCAATTGACCTGGCCAGGTTTAGATTAACTCAATTCAGTTGGCTTAGACTGATACCGTAAATCCAAAAAGTTCACTGATGCATTCAAAAATGAATCAATTTAAGAACTTGCCTTAGAAATATGACTTTACAAAGTACTAATAACAGGTAATGTTGAATATCTTCGAGCGGAATGGCGCAATACGTGTTTATTTTGTCTGCGTGCACACCCTTTCTGAATATGCGTGCTTGTGATAGTTGGGGGGGACTTGAAAAATTTTGATCATATAGAGGGGGGCATTTGAAATATTTAAGGGTATTGGGGGGGGTCTGAAAAAAATAAGATTTCAATCGCGCTTCCTCCAGCACCCCCTAATCGTTATTTGTGAACGCAGCCTAAAGTTGAACAATTTCCATGTACTGTTATTATTTGTTGATATGCTGCCCTCCGCACATCTCACTCATTCTGTCTGTTTGTCGTTTGGTCATTCATGTATTCTTCAACTGTTATAGTCGCCGTTTCTCTATCTATTCTACCGTTTTGTCTTGCTTCTCTGGAAACTTCTCCGTCAGATTATATTTTTGCATTACAATTGCTCCCTATATATCCGTCTATTCTTCAGTCAGCCCATCAATTCATCGCCTGTCCGTTGGCCTGTCTGCCTGTTACATCGATCGACCAGTTCCAACACTGGTATTTGGGAAAGGGGGGTGCTCTGACCCGAATCTTTCACTTCCAAGTGTGAAAAATGATTGCTGACAAGAAAAATCCCTTTTCGATCTTACTTTGTTTAACAAATTAACCGCTATAACGTGATAAGGCTCATCAATAATTGCGAAAAGCCAGGCGCGGTGAAGTTTTCTTTTTTTTCTCTCGTTCCATTGAACCTTTCTGCCTTTGTTCGGCGGTCCTATTCTATCATCATTATAAACAACTGCGTCCTGAATGCAGGGGTACAGATCTCATTGTCTGATGGTTTCATTATTTACATCACTGTTGAATGCCAGTGACAGCTTCTACTCTGTGTGCCACAAGGGAATAAGATCTAAACCCTGCAGCGATTTTGAATTTACCCATGTCAGCCTTTCATAGCTTACGTCCTTGGTATTGCACGGTGTACTGGCTATGTCGAAATGAAACGTTTGACGATGCTTGTTCGTTTATTCACTTATTTATTTATTTATTTATTTATTTATTTATTAAATTTTCGCTTAAAGATATAATATGCCTGCACAAATGTGCAAGATTTGTTGCGGATAATAATGTTGCAACCGAAAGTTCATTGCTTGCGCTTTTAATAAATCCACGAGATTTGACTTCAACGCCCGAAGCTGTCGCGCTAATGTGTTTTCCGATAGTTTCATCAGTTTTTGTAAAATACAGTTTCTTGTTCTACTAACCCAAACCACTGCAAAATACTTTGTATTCAACCTGTAAAAACAGCATGAATGTCAGTTATTATGCACTCCATTACTTCTCATTATTGTTGAATGTAAATTTTTAGTCCGGTTCTTTTTCACTTGTATCAACAGTGTACCAGGCGCCAAATGTAAAATAATTATTTTACACATTAGAAGAACATATTCATACGAAAAGGGTGTATTTGCATGCATTTATCAATAAAAAACTACTATAGCATAAGTATAAATAAATCAATACAGACATAAGTAAATACATATATGAGTGAAAAAACATACATATATGTGAACCAATTCACACAAGACCTATGAAGACAGACATATACATACATACGTGCATACGTACGTGCATACATACATACATACATACATACATACATACATACATACATACATACATACATACATACATACATACATACATACATACATACATACATACATACATACATACATACATACATACATACATACATACATACATACATACATACATACATACATACATGCACTCACGCACGCACGCACATACATACATACATACATACATACATACATACACAAGCCCATATGCACTCATGCACGCACGCACGCACATACATACATACATACATACATACATACATAGCCCATATGCACTCATGCACGCACGCACGCACATACACACAAACCCACACACTCATATATATACATACATACATATATACATACATACATACATACATACATACATACATACATACATACATATATACATACATATATACATACATACATATACACACATACAGGATCGAAAAGTTTATATGAGGGGAACGAAGTACGCTTGCGTATCCACTCGCACACACACACACTGTATCGAAAAGTTTACATGAGGGGAACGAAATACGCATGCGTATATCTACGAACTAACACACACTGCTACTCGGAAAAGTTTACATGAGGAGGAACGAAATACGCATGCGTACTGCTCTGAAAAGTTTACATGAGGGGGAACGAAATACGCATGCGTATATCTACTCGCACACAACACACACTGATCCACGCCGCCCTGGAAGATATCCTATAATGCATTGCTGTAAGCCCAACGCCTAAACCGGAAATAGGCTCATTTGGCGTCAAGACACCAAGGCGAGCGGACTGGCCTCGCTCATCCAATCTTGCCGCATATGGCAAGCAATTGCGATAATGACGAATGCTTTATTTCCAAAAATCAGTAAATGACATGCTTTATCCATCCGTACTTCAGTGAGACACGTTCCCCAGTCAGTAAATGACAATGGGGCCGGGGTACCCCAGGCCTCACAAGTATCAGAGTGTTCACAGCCCCGTGGATAGCTGTGATATCGCAGCGGTACTCGTGGCGAACGCGATCGAGTCATTGGGGTCATCGCCACAGGGATGACCCCAACCAATGACCCGAGCGCGTTCGACACGCCACAAGTACCGCTGCGATATCACAGCTACCCCGTGGATTGTTGTAGCGAAGCCAGCAGTTTTTCTCACAGAAACAAGTTGCATAATGTACTCAGTAAAACGTTGTCAGGTACATGTAACATGAAAACTGACTGAGGTCGAAGTGACTAAGGCACCGGGATTGATTTGACCACAATCAACGACAAGAGGGTGTGAATTACTTGGGTCGAAACGGACAGGGGTCGAGGTGACCTGCTGCCCCGGTCCTCAAGTCCTCAACTGCAGGCCTGACGGCCTGGCTATGTTTACATAAGGCGTCCACATTTTAGAAAATCACTAAAAGTAGGCAGAAAGAAAGCCCCCATTACGTGAAAACGCTAGGGGTCGATAGGGGTCGGATGACAGTTTGACACATTTCGTACCATTAAGAGTCGAATGATACTACATTGACCGGGTTGACCATATGACTTTCATCAAAAAACGTCCGGGGAAAAGTGAATACATTTGATGTTTGACCAAACTTTACAAAGCATCAATTTTTCGATCAAAAAATTCACGCGTAGAACTAATGAAAATTCGTAAAAAAATACCACTGCCTTGTACATCAGGCACTAAAATGTCGTAGGCGTGAAAATGAGTTTATTAGAAAATACACAGTGGCTCTTAATATTAGTTTGAAAATTCCAGTTCTCCGTACTCCGTTGCTGTCTAGTTCCAGTGGGCATACTTGGCATTCCAGACATTCATTCCCTGCTGAGTGGACCTACGTACGATCCTGAGTAAAGTATAGCAGAGAGTTTAGAGAGCAGAGAGTTTAGCAGTAAAGCTGTCGCTTTAGTTCCAGTAAGCTGTTGCTGTAGTTCCTGTTGAATGCTGTATTTAACCATTAAAGAATATAAGCCGAATGGCAGAGAGCTGTAATACACGACTCCCAGTGTTTTATTGGCCTGGGTTGGGCCGTTAACCCCAGCAGAACTTCGCCGGCATGGCAGGTACCATTAAGTCAGAAACCCTTACGGGGCCTCTAAGCAGTGTAGTATTACTCAGGCCGGCTACCACTTTATCACTGTGTAAAGCCCTGTACGAACCCGACTCACGACACAAAGGCAAGAAAGAGAAAAAGTGTCGCACATCTTTGTCATCGTCACTAGCCTTCGACGCCGCGAGGTACGTAGAGTCCGAGTAAGAAGTGTGAGCTCCCCGGTGTGGCACTTCCGGGCCTGCAGATCGTCGCGTCAGTGTGTGTATCTCAGAGAGAGTAGCAATGTGTGTGTTGTGTTTGTTGTGTGTGTGTGTGTGTGTGTGTGTAAGTGTGTGTGTGCGAGTGGATATACGCATGCGTACTTCGTTCCCCCTCATGTAAACTTTTCAGAGCAGTGTGTGTGTGCGAGTAGATATACGCATGCGTATTTCGTTCCCCCTCATGTAAACTTTTCCGAGTAGCAGTGTGTGTGTGTGTGAGTGTGTGTGTGTGCGACTGGATATACGCATGCGTACTTCGTTCCCCTCATGTAAACTTTTCGATCCTGTATGTGTGTATATGTATGTATGTATGTATGTATGCATGTATGTATGTATGTATGTATGTATGTATGTATGTATGTATGTATGTATGTATGTATGTATGTATGTGCGTGCGTGCGTGCGTGAGTGCATGCATGCATGTATGTATGTATGTATGTATGTATGTATGTATGTATGTATGTATGTATGTATGTATGTACGTATGTATGCACGTACGTATGCACGTATGTATGTGCGTGCGTGAGTGCATGTATGTATGTATGTATGTATGCATGTATGAATGTATGTATGTATGTATGTATGTATGTATGTATGTATGTATGTATGTATGTATGTATGTATGTATGTATGTATGCACGTACGTATGTATGTATGTATGCACGTACGTATGCACGTATGTATGTATGTGTCTGTCTTCATGTCTTGTGTGAATTGGTTCACATATATGTATGTTTTTTCACTCATATATGTATTTACTTATGTCTGTATTGATTTATTTATACTTATGCTATAGTAGTTTATTTTTATTGATAAATGCATGCAAATACACCCTTTTCGTATGAATATGTTCTTCTAATGTGTAAAATAATTATTTTACATTTGGCGCCTGGTAAACATTGGACGATTTACATGACGAGCTGTGTCTGCATGACTAATAATATGAATGTCAACACAAGTCAAGGAAAAGCTTGAGAAAAACGAGCGTTTTTAGAACAAAAAATATGAAAATATTGTAAAAAGTTACAGCTGTTGCCCTTACAACGGTAATCTATAATACTATTCGATATTTTTCCCATGGATGTGAACAGTGTCTTGGTCCATGGTCGCCTCAAAAAAAGCGTGTTGAGATACCCGAACACGAGTTCATCTATCAATATCAACAATACATGTCAAACGTACACACAAGTTGCAATGACAAGTCTATTACTGACATGCTTTTGGGTGTTTTTTAACCAAAAGTTGACAAAGAGATAGAGAAAAATGTTGTCGAAAGTTTTCAAAGTCAAGTGAGATTTTTAAGACCTTGCCGACCTAAATAAGCTTCGGTATCTTTAGGTGTGCTGAGAAATATTAAGATATTTAAGAATGAAAAGGAAAACTGAGTGTATGTAGCCTCAGGCGATTTTGTCCCGTAGCTATAATTAATGGGGGCACATAAGCATTGATGTTGTTTTTGCACAGTCCCTCCACTGAACGGACTTTTGTTTATACTTTGCATAATATTCTCGTTAATAAAAGGCGCTAGAAAACTTGCAGGCAGAATTACCAAGGGTGACAGTGAAAGCCCATATTGTCCTGATTCGAGGGATCTCTTTAATTTGAATTTTGATCCGGTCTACAATGTGCCGACACATAGCAACTTTTACCCTCGCATCCGATGCCACGTGACGGTACGTCGTCTTTGGACAGAGCCGCCTGAAGCTCGTGGACTGAACACACCGAGGAAACGAAACTTCAGTTCAGCAAATATGCCGCCGAAAAAGTCTTTGAACCAACTATATGAGAGTGAAAATTGAGTCACCTTTAATTTTTTTTTTTTTTTTTTTTTTTTTTTTTTTTTTGCACACGAGAACAAAGTTTCCCCGAAGTGATCACACGTTCCCCGCCCGGTTGGTTCTTGCGCACTATCACCAACAGAGAGCATCGAGCCGGGACTTTGGATCCGTGTAAAACAGACTGGCGCGAAAACGTTTAAGAGCGCAGTTTCCTAGTTGTCAGTATACGGGCGTCCTTTAAAGTTTGGCTCTTTTCGATGCAGAAGCTCAGAACCGAGATCTAAACCTCGAACATATGAAAAACGTTGTGTCTTTGTTCGAACGAAACGCGAATAAACGAATCTCTACGACAGCGTGTTACACCAGTATACGACAGGCCCCCGTGCTGTGATCTTCTACGTGTTCAAAAATGATGACAACAAATTATCCCGCGCAAACATTTGCGCAAATCTGTCCGGTAATAAGTCAATCGTTGCGTTTAAAACGTCATCTAAAAACATAGAAAAGTCTAAATCGTATTTCCAGGAATTACACTGATGTTGAAAGAAATGCGTGCCTGGAGAGCAAAAGGCTAGATTTAGATGAGAATACCCCGGATAATATCCGCCCCGGGGAAAAATATTCGGAATATTTTTACCAGAGTCTTGTTGTCTACCACTTGTGGCGGTTCATTTTTTAGCTGCTTGTTTGGTAAATATAGTTTTATAACAGTGCTTTCATTCTATAGAAATTGAAAATTTATTTTTCCCCATAGAATTAACGCAGGGACACAGGGGATGGCGGCCATTTTGAAATTCGAGTGGCAGGAATATTTATTTCTCTACTATCAGATTTTGTGACTCTTAGCCCAGATTTTTTTCCGAAAGGAACGGGTTAGAATTCTTTTCGAAAAGTTTAATCAAACGTTTCAGTCTTTCAGTTTCGAGGCGAGAACCACCCTTAATTGTCAATTTCTAGAGAAGAATGTTAAGTAAAATAATCAGAACTGCTCATTTTTTCATTACCCGTCTGCCTTACTTTTGATTATGAAGGACGTATCATTGACACTGTCCATTCAATTTCATTTTTGTTTTACTTGATTTTGGACCGATTTTGTTATTTGAATGACATCTCGCAACACCGTTTGACGCACACACATATCCTAGCGACTGATATACCATTCGACTGTAAATTTGCATAACATGTGTAATCAACATTAATCTCCAGATTGAGCACAGCTTCTTGTTTTTCATTCCAAATGTCGTTTTCGGTTAACAACTTTGCTTCTCTCTTGCTTGACCAAATAATCCGATTAGCAAATAACCATAAAATTTCATGAAGGCCAATGACAAGGCAATAGTCAAATAAATAAATATTAACTTTTACAATATGCAAAATTTTCCAACGTAGTTTTAAAATCCAATTAACATAGGTTTATCGAAATTAAGTTTTGATTTATTGAGTTAAACAGAACTTCTCAAGAATGCCTTTTTGTAGCGAAAAATAATGTGTTTGCGGCCTGAGTTCCATATTATTCTATTTTATTGTATTTTATTAGGCTTTGACCGAAGTCCAGATAGGATGTGCACTGGCAGGTGACCGGCGCTCATGTAAAATCGTCCCTCCATAAACATACATAAACAGCATATATAACGCAATGAACAAAAAAATAAACAAAAAACACATTATTGAAATCAACAAATTTTGCAAACAAATGAGATAAAGACCAACTGTATTGAAATAACGTTTAAGTGCCTTAAACACAATGAAAAGTTCACTAAACATTAACATATATTTGGAGTCTCAAAGTTTTACGATTCTCTTCTGATCTAACACTTGTTGGGGCTCATTTTAAAGCTCTTGGAGAAAGAAAATGTTTCACCACAGGTATGGCGGCAATTTGGCAGTTCAAAAATCGGTAAATGTTAGGTAATTTCTTTCTCTGATACAACGCTTTGCATGGTGACCCTCCGATTTTCTTTCATGGTTTGGCGAGAGAACAGTTTAAAGTCTCGTTAAGGAACTATTTTGAGCAAAAGCTTAAGTCTTTCACTTTCGAGGTGCATACTACCTTTTGGAAGTCAACGCCTTGTTCAGTCAGGAAGACTCTTCCCAACCAAGGTACACGTGCTTGCCGCAGAAAAATAATCATTTACAATATCCATGCAGTATTTGAAAAGTCGGGACTGGTAGAATGTAACAAAAGTATGTGTTTCGCCTGGATGGAAATGGCATAACGTTAACGGAGTAAAATAGTCTCTTGTAAAAATAAATAACTGTTACAACTTTCTGGCCATTACTCTAACCCCTCTTTCTGTTACCAACAAAACGAATTCAAACGTAAAAAACTTTCATTTTCGTATTGAGGCATCTTTATCGAAAAAATCGTCAAGTTATTTGAACTCAACAGGTTGGTTAGCATTCCAATCATAAACAGCGTCGGAGCATGTGTTCTCGCAAAGGACAAACGGTGCTCGTCTCTGAGTGATGCGATTTTCGACATAAAACTCAGGCGGACCGTATATCTTGTGTGTCGGCATCGGAGGCAAGCATGTTCCGGGGGAATACAGCCATGAATCAAAATAACCCACCATTCAACTTATCGAATTATTCTGCAAAAATGTCGTAATTTGCGACATCGACGTAACCCCGGGTTGATCCCGCGTCTTTATTTTTCATGACGCCGTCTGGCGTTTGCACTATAAATCACTCATCGAAGACCAAACATATCAAAAGCGTAAACTTCTACAAATTGATCGATTAGTGACCCGTTTATGTGACATTTTATAATCATTCATTTGTCATCTTCCTATTGTTCTTACACTAACAATTCAAGACTTAACCCCAGGCGACAGATCGTCCACTTTATCAATTTCTACACGTGGAGGATTGGTGGAGTGACGTCAAGGTAGTTTAGCTCATGTAATGAAAAATTATAATGCCGTTTTGACCTTAGAACTCGAATAATCGAATGATTTATTTTATTTATCCTGAAAAATTTGAGGGTGTTTGGATGATAGTGCAAAGGAGCACAGGGAATGAGGACGTCTGTCGTAGTGTCAGTAGATTGGCTAGGTGGGCGGTGAACGATTTGTAATTGTAACGTGGACAGACAGATATGCAGCGACCGACAAATAGATACATGGATAGATGGATTGATTCAGGGACGGAGGGATAGATGACAGGTAGACAGAGAGACAGATTGACAGACAGCCAGCTATACGGCTAGACAGACAGAGAGACAGAGAGACAGCCAGACAGCTAGACAGCCAGATAGACAGATAGACAGACAGATAGACAGACTGATAGATAGATAGATAGATAGATAGATAGAGAGATAGATAGATAGATAGATAGACAGAGAGGCAGACAAACAGACAGACAGACAGACAGACAGACAGATAGATAGATAGATAGATAGATAGATAGATAGATAGATAGATAGATAGATAGATAGATAGATAGATAGATAGATAGATAGGCAGGCAGGCAGATAGACAGACAGACAGACAGACAGACAGGTAGACAGATAGATAGATAGATAGATAGATAGATAGATAGATAGATAGATAGATAGATAGATAGATAGATAGATAGATAGATAGATAGATAGGCAGGCAGGCAGGCAGGCAGACAGACAGACAGACAGACAGACAGATAGATAGATAGATAGATAGATAGATAGATAGATAGATAGATAGATAGATAGATAGATAGATAGATAGATAGATAGATAGATAGATAGATAGATAGATGGCTCCAACTGGCTGCCAGTATGTAAACGTATTTACTTTGTAACAGTTGCGTTTCACGCGGCTGTTCCATCATATACGTATGCAACCTTATATCGCTACGAACCATCCGAGTCATTCTGAAATTGACCCTTCAGTTATGCTGTTTCTACGGTATGGATTAACTTTATACCTTGACATTAAAAACTGCGCGTGCCTTCACACATTTAAAAATAAGTCCAAAGATCATCAATTTAGACTTGCACATAGCCTTTTTTTCTTAAATTTTTCCCAAGTTTTTCATGTCACTGTTCGTTCGTTGATATCCACAGTTTTATCCAGTTTCCTGATTCTCAATTTTGTTCTATTTTAGCGGATTTCCGTCGATGCTGAATAGTTATTTTTGTTCAGCGCCTCCAGTGTGCTTGTTGAATGGCACTATTTAGGCTCTTTCAATGATAAAATTGTGATTGTATGAATAGATAGATGAATAGATATATCGATCGAGTAATTAATTTATAGATAGATAGATAGATAGATAGATCGATCGATAGACAGATAGATATATACATGTATGTAGGTATGCATGTTTGCATATACATACATACATACATACATACATACATACATACATACATACATACATACATACATACATACATACATACATACATACATACATACATACATACATACATACATACATACATACATACATACATACATACATACATACATACGGATGAGAGAGAAACAGCGACAAACAGACACACAGACAGACAGACAGTCAGACAATCGCAGACACATTGGTGAAACAGATGAGTGCACTTAGAGATTAATAGGCAATGCCAGGCGTTGGGAGTAAATTTCCTATCTCGTTATATGTTCTGCAATAATTCGAATTGTACATTTTGTGTACAGGCGAGAGAGAGAGAGAGAGAGAGAGAGAGAGAGAGAGAGAGAGAGAGAGAGAGAGAGAGAGAGAGAGAGAGAGAGAGGGGGGGAGAGAAGGGGAGAGAGAGAGAAAGAAGCAGACACTCAGACAGACATACAGACGGAGACAGATTCTAAGTCTAATATTGTACTAATTTCATTCGTCAAACACTGGAATTTTCAGAATAAATGGGAGAAACTATCACGCAATCGTGCATCAGACATATGTATATATATATATATATATATATATATATATATATATATATATATATATATATATATATATATATATATAATGTGAGTGTGTGTATATATATACACACACATATATATATATGTATATATATATATATATATATATATATATATATATATATATATATATATATATATATACATACATACCCACCAACCAACACACCCACGCACGCACACACACACACACACACACACACACACACACACACACACACACACATATCGTTACGAAACCATAGCACATCACTCATCAAATCAAATCTGACGAGTTCGAGTAGAAAGTGATTAAACCCAATGTGAATTGCAATAGGACGGAGATATGCCACAAGCATAGTCGTCCAAAGGGTGGCGACACCTGACGTTGTCTGGATTCTTTCGGGGGGAAAAAACGATTACAATTACAATTTTAAAATTACATGTAGTATCAGTCATAAGTTTTAATCTGATTCAATGCAATCAATGAACACCGGTGATGCCACGAAAACAACAGATTTGCTCCGTGACACCAATCTCCATGAAATTAAAAACGAGTAAAATTGGGCGAGATGCCCGCTTTATTCTCCGCCGCGCCCGACTGCCTGGTCACGACAGCTGTTGTACCTTTTCATGCAGCGCCACATGCTTGTGGTGAAATATTCCAACACTACACTTGCATGCATGTGCTTTCCGTATTCAATTCCAAATCAAACAAATAATGAATAAAAGTTTTGGACGTATGTGTATATTTCAGATTGATTGACCTTTGAAATGTCTGTGTATGCATTGTATGAAAGTATTTATCAACACATGTATTTATTTAGTTCATCTGGCGCTTATCTGTCTACAGTGCCCCATGCCTTTCTGTTCGGAAGTCTGTCTATACTGCCGGTCTGTCGTCTTTCTGTCTCTCTTTATCAGGAAGTTTGTTTATCAATTTATATACCCGTTCATCTATATATCCATGGCATTAAATTCCATGAATACACCTGTCAAGTTGTCTATCTGTCAGACACTTCGACAGTGTATTTATCCATCCATCCATCCATCCGTCCGTCCATCCATGTATCCACCGTTCATCAAGCCATCCATCCGTCCATTCAACAGTCTCCCAGACTGCATGTTTGTCAGTTGGTCGTCAGTTGGTCTGTATCCATCGATCGGTCGGTCCAAGTGTTTTTGGAAAGGAGAGTTGAAGAGTAGGTGCTTCATTTTCAAAGTTGACAAATAAATACGAAAGAGAAACTGTTGCTGGCCGTTCTATAATTGAGTTTTAAGCATCACCTGTTACACACTGAAAGGCCGTTTTTGGTAGATTTACTTGAATTACTGTTTATGTTACAACTTTGCGACAGGAAATGAGAGAGAGAGAGAGAGAGAGAGAGAGAGAGAGAGAGAGAGAGAGAGAGAGAGAGAGAGAGAGAGAGACAGACAGACAGAGAGTGTGTGTTGTGTGTGAGAGAGAGAGAGAGAGAGAGAGAGAGAGAGAGAGAGAGGCGCTATATGCTGAAAGAAACAATGTGCTATTAGCGAAACATATAGTGAGTGGCATTGCTGTCGAAACTGAAACGCGTAGCGGCCATGCATTGAATCGTCGTGTCAAGGCGAAGTAGCACGCGATCGAGTGTTATACAAATACAAAAATTAATGGCCAATAACGATGAAAATAAACTGTAGATTTTTTTGCAGATTAATCATCTTCTTAATGGTGTCTCCGTTTCTACTACGCACAATTTAACAGTGATCGTTTCGATGAAGTATCTCAGGGTCTAATAAATACTGATAGAGTGATTCGAACAGAATTCACTGTATCGATCATCGTGACTCCCCCCTCCCCCATTGTTAATGTATCTTTCATATGAAACGAACACACTAGTCGACGGAACGACGAGAGAGATGATATCTCGCCTGGGTTTGATAAATACACATTTTTCCCGGGCTCTGCGGTGTTACCCGGGTTAACGGGTCTTCTCTCAGACCAGATGGAGTCATTCGTTTGAAATTAATGAAATTTCACAATGACTCGTTGGCTTTGTATGCGTGTCTATTTCCAGCGGTGATCAAATGGGGAAGGCATAAACAAATCGGAAATCGACATGATACGATATTTATTCCGAAACATACGCTCACATACAATTAGGTATACCGCAAACCCCTTTTTCCAGGCAGTTAATTACGCTAGTCAGATTATCCGCATCCTCATATTGCTCCAAGGCAATGAGAAAGCGATCCCTCATGTGAAAATGCCCGATTCGTTTGTGTTTCAATTGTGTTTCTTTATAATTCTTTATAAGCTCGTTTGGTGAAATGTGCGGTTTTTTTGATTCGCTGGATTACTTCATGGTATGATTGGCAAACGGCTATGAGCAGACACAAACGAGCGAAATTGACCACACGTGTACATTTCAATGTTACAATTACCGTGTTTGTCCGTTTCACGGTTGCCCATATTTAACAGATTTAGCCGAAGTGCGGTTTTTCGCTTAACATCAATCTAATCCCCCCGTTTGCAATTCCGGGATAAGCTCTTCACGCAATACTGACGAGGAAATATTCTTAAATACCATTCATGTCAATATTATGGTCGGCAGAGATTGGGCGGTCGTTATCTACAAAGCGTTTAAAGTTTTCCTTGCGGAAGTTTCTTCTGCACCTACCCTTGCTGTCAAAAGATTACCAAGCGATGAATGAGTATCTATATACAAATTGCTGTCGTCCTATGTTGCACGGAAGGATATTAGTTTTTTCGCTCGGATTGTCCATCAGCTAGGCATACACGTTTCTTCTCAATAGAACATTAACTACATCCCATGCTAATATTTCAACGCATTTTCCCGGCTATTCTGGCACGCATCGCATCAATAAAACACGGGGAGAGTGCTTGATTAATTCGCTTTTGATTCTCGTTGACGTTTAAGATCTCATCCGGAAGCTGTAATTACACATTTTAAGTTGGATAAATGTATCTCGGATCACATTGGGTAATTCATCATAGCCAGTGGAACACGCAACACACTGAGGGAGACTAAAGAACATAGCGTGGCAATCGGGAAAGGTATCCAAAATTTTCTAATTATTTACCCATCATAGAATTTAAGTTGTGCAGGACAACGGCGATCGATCATTTTAACCGCTAAAGAGAACGCCACAACTAAATAAAATTCGATGTCCAACGTCCTTCGATAGAATGTGAAGCTGTACATATATTTTTTGGTCATGTCTCATCCTCGTCTCATTTAATTTTACAGTTTGGTATCTCCAGTTGATGTTTGCATCCTCAAAGTTTTGGATCGATGTGTCTCTTGGAAGTAGACCGAACACAGCACTTTGTAAAACCTACATTTATCATACTAGCCTTTGCAAGGAGGCGAATAGTTGATATTTCTTCCAAAAATCTTTAAAACATGAACAATTCCCCCACGGATAAAATACAACCCACAGAGAGAGAGAGAGAGAGAGAGAGAGAGAGAGAGAGAGAGAGAGAGAGAGAGAGAGAGAGAGAGAACGACGGATACAGGCTATATATTCATGATACCGAAAACTTTGAACAATTTTATACAGGCATTCAGAAAATTGGAATGTACATCGATTCATACCTAGCATGGGGAGGTCCTTCTATACTTCCATATGACCTTTGCTATTTCAGATAAACTTACCCAATAAAGTTGAGGAACGTCCCTTCAAAATACATTTTCAATTTGTCATTTTCAACTAAAGTAACCTGTTCCACGACAAAATAACATCAATTATCGACGAATGTATCCGACATTGAATTTCCCACCCTATGAGTACGTATATTATTGTTATAAATATATTTACAATGCAATTCAAACCACACTGGTATGTATGTATCAGTAAATTCCAAAAGCGCGCCAACGTTTTCTAAGCGTCAAATTACTAGGGCACTGACTGAGTCGAATATACCCTTGGCCGTGTACAGGATGCTGCAGGGTTCATTTGACAAATTTTTAGATAATGGCATACTTAAGTAGGCTTCAGAAATATTATTTCACGTTTTCAGACGCTAATGTTTGCCGTTCACAGGGTCGTTTGTTTATACACCATTTCTCGTGGGTTCGCATGGAATTACTACCGATAAAGATGTACATTGCCTGGGTGAATGTATGAGACTCAGTCCGATACGTAAGATGAGAATCCCCTCCACACTAGATTTAATCAGTCTCCAGATCTTGCGTTTATAAAGGACGAGGATATGTAACGTGTGTAAGAATTAGTAGATTGGAAAAAATCATCGAAAACCCCTTAATGTTATAAAGAGAGTTTTGAAGACCGCCACTTTTACAGCTAGTCATATAGTCTTCATATATCCCATTATCAGTCTGTGGTTCTTCGTCAATTATCCCCAATGAATATTTATATAAACCATAGACAGTTGAGAAATTATTCCAAACTAGATAGCTCGTCGCTTCTTCACAGTTCTTTTGTTCTTTGCGGAAGATTCGTATCGTCTTTCTCAACTGTCTGTGTATAAACGCAGCTTTTATCAAGAACACTAAAGGCATGTATATGGTCAATCACACTTCAAGTTGACCGGCCCATAGAAACTGCGTCAACCAACTGACCCATGAAAATTTGAAAGTTTTGTGTGCCTGTGTAAGGATCTGTAAGGTGAATTACATCAGATGGCCAGTGGAGATAATATCAGTTTTGTACCTTCGGCTGAATTTCCTTGATATTTTGGATAATATTGACCTATCGAGAAACTTTGAAAGTTTGATACATTGTCTCTCTCAACGGACACAGTACTAGGAAGAAAATGTTGTATGTTAAAATTATTAAATGTTTGTAACTCATTCTACGTGTAGAATCGTTTTTGAAAACGGGGAATATTTGTTGATTAGCTTTCTTTTTGGAAAACAAAGAGCACAATTTTACCTCATTGGATTAATTCGGAGAATGGCGACTGTATTTGGTTCGTTAATCGACAAAAAAATTACTATGTTAACAGTGACTTTCATTCTTTATCATCAAAAGTATGGGTTCTATTTTGATTTTTAGGTGCCTGCGCCGTCAACTTCAATCCCTTGTTTCGTTCATATGTAAAGAGATGGCTTCGACGCCAGGACTCATCAATTGATCACATTAATATGACAACACATGTTCTCCAAACTTTACCGAGATATCTATACCTCGGTGCATCCATGATACTCTCATTGTCGAACACTGTATGTAGGTTGGTATTGCATTACGAGGGGCCGAATGTAAAATAATTAATTTACACGTTTACGCTAATATTCTAGAGATATAACAGATGGAAAATGCATACACAGACAAACCAATATATATATATATATATTATATATATATATATATATATATATATATAATATATAATATATATATAATATATATAATATAATATATACATATATATATATATATATATATATATATAATTTTTCTGTGTATACATTTTAGATCTGTTATATCTTTAAATTAAGCTTGAATTTGTAAATTAATCATTTTACATTCGGCCCCTCGTAATTGCATACACACATATTATTTCAGGTCGAGTTCGGATATAGCGGAAATTAATAGACCCTTATGCCTATCACGTTCCTTTGGCACTATAAACGCGATAATCCCAACGTGAAACAGAAAGGGCAAGAAGGAATTTCTACGAACACGTCGTAATTTGCAAAGTTCGATTTATTCCAAAGGTACTTAAGTAGCCTATCACTAGCTAAGCATGGTGTCATATGTCAATTTCGATGACACAGCATCAGTTGTATGTGTTTTACTCATTGAGCGAACGTGTAAATGATTAATTTCTGGTTGCGCACACTGATATGTCGTATGTACCCCTCCCTCTCCCCGAACAATAGTCACGTGATGGGCATGAAAAGACTCTGAGACTCCAAATGGTACAATTTACTTGCATCCCGTATGCCACAATAGTTTTTTTTTAAAGAAAGGGCAAGTCATTTTTCGCATATCCCTAGTTCATAAAGAGAAAAGCATTTCACAGCAAACGGATAAGCAGGATTAAGTATAGAGACGGACAGCGTAAACGTGTGAGATCCACCTTTCTTGAAGTCTCTCATGTTGTAGCATTTTTCACTAGACTCATTCAAAAATCAATCTTGATGACATCTTGTCCATTTTTTGATCAATGTATATTTGATCGAAAATTCATATAGTATCTATACGCTCGAAACAGGTCTTCGTCCGTGTCTTGGTTACCCACTGTCCCATGGCATTTTCTTTTATGGGTATGTGTAGGGTTGGACGAATGTTGTGCGATCGTGTTTCGGAGCGTGTAGTTTGATACCGGGCACTCACATTATTCTCACCATCACAGGTCGCTAGAAATGATAAGATAGCTACTTGCGTACTAAAACACAACACACACTTGGACATAAAATTCCTTTTCATCAATTTTATTCGTAATATTTAAAAAATACTGCCTCTGTCTTACCCTTACAGATTAAAAAAAAATTCCCATTGGCGTAAACATTGGTAGTTGTGAGCATGCTTGGAAATGTTATTATTAATCAACGTGATACCGACTTGGGTATTTCCAGCGCTATATCATGATTGACATATTCAAATTTTGGCAGGCATGTTCGAAGGAGTTCAAATTAATGATGCCTTTTCGCAGTAGAAGAGAACCCGGCTAAAGAAAAGGTGAATACTAAGTTATTTAAAATACGAGTATGATTTTACATTTTCATACTATAAGGTCATCGATGTATATACAATGATGTCGACCGCAATGAAAATAATCCACGGAAAAATAAGTAAATAAAATAAATAAATAAATAAACAAATGACATAAATAAATAAATGAAGAAATAAATAACAGCAATATGGCAGCTGGAGAGTAACATTAGCTGTTTTGGAACATGTCACAAAGAAGTCTTTCGATTTGAATGCTTCCGATCGTGTCTCTGAAAAACAAGAGTTCTAAAGTCCTCGCGCTGATGCCGCGGATGGCCGGCAACATGAGCAGCAGTTTCCCAAAGCGAACCGGTTGTCGCGGGTGCTGGTTGCGTAGATAATCTCCCAGCATAACTTGCGCCTGGTCCTGTAGGGTCTCCACCTGGTGGGGATCACGCAGACCGTGGGTTTCTGAAAGTGTCAGAGAAAAGGGAGGAAAGTTTCGGTCAAAAATGACAACAGCTCTGTATTTTTATACACATATTTTTCCTTGGGCGGTTGCCTATTATAGTATATTACGAGGGCGCCCTCTACAGGACCTATTAGTGCAGGAATCACAGCCATTCGCGTGTGCCAACCGCTCTCCTCAAAATTATTTATTTTCAATGGAAGTGGGCAGACATAACTATGAATAAAAAAGCAAAAGTTCCGACTTTTAATCATTTAGTGTTACTCTGAAGGCTGGCGATGAAGTTGCATAAACGAAAATATGGAGATCTTGCAACATTTGCTTCGTATTTGTGGCGTAACCGAGGGAAGAACACAACTGTGACACAATGAAACCACACCCGCCAAATTTTAAAAATGTTTCAAAATGCTTCCTTGTAGTGGAAGGATTCTGTATGATGGAATTTTAGTCGATCGAAGAGACTCTGAAAATTCAGCATGTCAAAGTTTGTATGTTAGTTCAGCTCGTCGTATCCTTGAGAATCAATATATTTCGTGCATCAGCCCACTTGAACCTGAAACCCCAGATATAAAAGCGTAGAGTGAGGAGGATACGGTGATAAAGATAAACAGAGACAAACAAGGAGGCGGAGAAATGTATGTTGTGTGAGGAATCGCATTCACCAGGACGTACCTGATTTGAACATTGCTATCGCTTTCATACAGGCATATTCTGTTGCATCTAGCCCCATCTTCTGGAGACGACAGACGTTGTCCTGCATGCTCCGCACCTCCGACATAATCTGGGAAATCTTGTCGTGGGAGGCGTTCTCCGAGTCCAGCTTGGCGTTGGAGAGAAGCGTCTTTTCGTCCAGCGGCACCGACCACTGTGAGAGCCCGAGCAGGAAAAGATCCCTCCACCCGTCTTCCAAGAGAATAACCTGACAAGCAATAAAATCGGCGTCATACAACAATTCATGATTGAAGTTCTCTTCTACTCAGACCCGGAAAAGACCAATAAAGTAACCGACACAACATGTAAACAATATGATGTAAACAAATAATCTAAACTATTTGTCGAAACAAGACAATCATGATCTCCTTGAACAATTTCGTTTTTATCTGATTAATTCTCTGAATACATTTTACTGCGAGCATTTCTGTCAGCACATTTGGTGACAAACTGGTCCGGAAATAGGAAAAGCTTGATAATACTGCTTAACATCATACATTCTCCATATGGAGTGCATCAAAATCCGATTACTCCACTACAAGAACCTAATAGGTTTACTTTTTTATGTCTCGTCCGTAAGATAACGATTATATTTTCAACTCGATTTATGGAACCATTCCTACACTTACAAATCAACTTTTGGTGCCGTAATGAACGAATCATGATAACGTCTGTGATGACGAATAGGTCTGCCCGTTTAATTCATGATGCGTTACAATTGTAAATGTCTATGAAGTTTGTGGTGGTCAATACAGATTTGAGAGAGAGAGAGAGAGAGAGAGAGAGAGAGAGAGAGAGAGAGAGAGAGAGAGAGAGAGAGACAGAGAGAGAGAGAGAGAGAGAGAGAGAGAGAGAGAGAGAGAGAGAGAGAGAGAGAGAGATTTTCTTCTTACCTGGTCTCTGTAAGGCAATATTTGGTAAGAAGGCATATGTTTCACCCATTTCACTGTAATGAACAGCAGTCGTGCCGCAATCTCCGACAAGCATTCCGGCGCGATTTTCATGTCAAGGGTGTTTTCCCCGAGCTCCATCTTCAGTCTTGAGGTCATGTCCAAGGCAAGGGGATTCAGGTTGTATTGTTCCGCAGACAGAAGACTGTGATAAAAAGTGCCGTAGTACGAGGCCGCCGACGTGACGTAATCCATCGCAGAAGGCACTCGGGAGAATTCGGGCGTTCGCAGTTGAAGTGCCGAGACGCTGAAGCTGCTCTCGTCCGTTGGTTTATTCTTGTTTTTCCTCGGCCCGCGCTCATGTTGTACGGCTGTAAGAAACCAATAAGTAAAATGTGAATATTTCACTCGAATTTTAAAATGAATAAAACATTACCAAGGACATGTGAATTGCTATGGTAGCCACCTTCGAGTAAAAATGTACCCCAGTCTCAGGCTTACTGACATGTTCGAAAGGAGGTTGGGCGCAGAAGGTTTTTATGTTGTTGGAATGACTGAAAATTGTTTAGATTGCCTCTTGATCTAACAAACATGTGGCCGCAGGAATGTTATTGGCTGAAAGTCGCAGTTTTACCGTAAAAGTTGACTCAACCTCCTCCGAATCATTGTGACGTCACTGGTCAAGTATACACATACTAAAAAGAACATGAAGTTACGATTGCAAATGATTTCAGAAGTACAACACTTCGAGTGAAATTTATAATCTCATGTAATCGTGACAAGGGCACGGGGTATAATTACTGCCAGCGATTTTATACAACTGTAACAACGATTTCTGGGATTAGTACATTTGTCAGTAAATATAGCTATTGTAGGATATGACGCTTTATGGCAAGGCGGAGACCCTGAATTCAACTCCCCGCTTATCGATGATGACTTCACTGGAAGATCCGTCGCTCTACGCAGGGCTGTACCCTTCGTAAGAGCCCTGCGCCTCGAAAATGAAAGACTTCAACTTTTGCTCAAACTTTCCTAAATGAAACTTTCATACATTCTCTTACCAAATCAACAATAAAAATCAGGGGTCACCGTGCAAAGCTTGGAACTAGCGAAACAAATTAACCTTGGGCAACATTTTGCGATATTTGTAATTCAAAATGGCCGCCATCCCTGTGTAAATTCTACGGGGAAAACAAAACTGTGTTAATTCTACGGGGAAAACAAAATTTTGGATTTTCGAAAAACTAAGACGATGAAAGGTTTTCTTTTTCCAAGAGCTTTAAAATGAGCCCCCACATGGTAGATCAGAAAAGAATTGTAAAAATTTGAGAGTCCGAATATGTGTCCCCAAGGCGCGTTCTACCTTAATTGCTATGATGCATAAAGTTAGGCTTCCACTCGCCATACAACAGCAGAAGTACAACTTTGGTTTTGCGGAAGCAAAGAAGAAAGAAAGTATAGACAGAGTTTCTACAAATTTCTTTCCATGACGAGATAAATTGAAAAAGCAAGTGCGCACAGTCGTCTCGGCGTAAACACTAATTTTTGAGTGGCAGTTCGACCTGGCTGTGATTATCAGAACTGTCACTTTACAGACAGACGAACTAATTATCCTGCTGTCGTCGTTGAAAACGCGCCGTTGAAATGCACTAATGCTTGATGTAGCTATTAGAATCAGCGTCAATTCGCTCTGAACATCGCATACATCATTTTCGTTTAGCCGTATGGCGTTTGCGTGCCCTCGCCAACCATGCTATTGTCTTTCAACGATATCCGCCATATTGTTTTTTTTCCTGTGACATCGCACTTGGGCCTCTCGGAAGATATGGTTTGTTGGATTCCCCTTTTCTCGAATAAAAAGAACTGCCAGTGTCCATTCTAGTGATACCGAGGTAATAATGACGTCTCCTTTCTTGCGAATCCTTTTTTGAAATTTTTAAAATATCCTTTCATTCGATAGAAGTTTGCAACTTCGGCTGGCATTCGAACTGCCACAGGACAAAACACCAGAAACTAGAGTTATTTTTCCGTTGGCCACTGCCGTCTTTCATCACAGTACGGCCAGAGAAGTAACAGTTTCTCTGTCTTAAAATCTGTTTTTTAGTAAATGGCTTTGAAGAAAAATGACTATTGGCGCGAATTAATTGGTTTCCCTTTGTTGTCTTGTGAACGACCATACGACCTGTATTGATTACACGTGTAACGCAATATTTGCTGAACATTCGAAGTACAATAGCGACAGCTTTCGCCAGAGAGAATTTTTGACTCGAAATACAAAGTGGAAGAAACGGGTCATGGTACGGAAGTATGGTGCTCTTGAGTTGCTTTTTTAACTTCATTTGTGCGAAAGACTTTCAACCATTCTTAACACGTATTCATTCCATTTCAGGGCCCCACGTAGACTAAAAGAATCGGCGAGGCTGCTCCGCAAGCTTGAGTTGTTTGATTCGGGGATGGCGGAGCACCCTTGACTCTCGAACGCCCAAGTATATGTATGTAGCCCTTTTTTGTAGAAAACACGAGAAGTGAATACACAGACAGACAGGCAGACAGACAGACAAACAGACAGACAGACGAATACTCACGCCCTGTCATGTGTGTCTATTTATATGATGACCCATATACTAATCTTCAGGCAATTTGATAAACTGTATTATTGACACTGCGAAATGAGTTTTTAATTATGTCATCTCGCGGTCGATAAGTAACTAATAATGTTTAAGTAACAACATCGAAACCTAACTGGACCTCGCTGGATGCTCCATGCCATAGAAACAATAGTCCCAAGCAAACGCGAGAGAAATCGTTTATACGGGTTACAAGGCTCGTTTCAATTCATGTATTTTCAATGCAACGGTGTAATCAATCTATCTTTCGAATTGTTCAACACAAAACTGACGTGGACAGTGATGAATTCGTTAGGCGCAACATATGTCACCGCCGATGATTCGTGCCGTTCTCCCCGGACCATTTGGGTAAGAGTGGCGTGCCACGATGATCTAAATGTATTTTGGAAAGTCCCATGCAGATTAGTGAGGCATTGTGACGCAGCGCCGACAAGGTTAAGAGGAAGACGTTGCCGAGGAAAACACGAAGCAACAACTCTTACAAAGATCGGAGGCCATAAACGGAACCCCTAAGCGACCGAATCTCGCAGTCTCCGAGAGGTGCAGTGGAAAACGGTGGAACTATTTGAAAATATATGCTGGATCATCGCACATAAAATGGCGAAACTATAGATATTAAATATGTTAAACGGCGACTTTATTGGCAAATACGATAAAATCAATACACTTTACATGTAATCTTATCTAATCACATTGCATCATATCACATCAGATCACAATCTCAGCTAAATGAGATCAGATTACATGATATTAGACAACATAATATCACATCATATTATATCATATTATATTCAATTTGATACCACGTGTCATGTGGAACTTCCATAATGTATTGTGGTATATTATTGCTTTAGGTGTCTCTCTGTCTCCGTCTATGTGTCTGTCTGTCTGTCTGTCTGTCTGTCTGTCTGTCTGTCTGTCTGTCTGTCTGTCTGTCTCTCTCTTCTGTCTCTCTTTGTCTCTCTCTGTGTCTCTCTCTCTGTCTCTGTCTCTGTCTCTGTCTCTCTGTCTCTGTCTGTCTGTCTGTCTGTCTGTCTGTCTGTCTGTCTGTCTGTCTCTCTCTCTCTCTCTCTCTCTCTCTCTCTCTCTCTCTCTCTCTCTCTCTCTCTCTCTCTCTATCTCCTCTCTTCTCTCTCTCTCTCTCACTCTCAATATGACCCTGCTATTCCACACGGCAAAACAAGTCCATTACAAATTGCGGCACGTTTTCTTTGTGACTAGGAACATGACAAAAAATCAAACTACACAGAACAATCACGATAGACTCATAATGCTTGGAGCCGGCAACAATGAAGTCACACTGTCGCAACAAGGAGAACGTACGGCAAATTTTCTCTAACTAGGCAATTAATTGTTTCACGCTCCACGTTGAATTTTGCATTGCCTACAATTCGTATGGCAGAACCGTATGGTGGCAAAACCCATAGTCAATCAGACCATTGCGTGTATGCTGTATCGCAGCAACTTTCGCACTGTCTCCGTCACCACTGCTCATGCCCGCAACGGACGTCCGTTTTCATTAATTGTCGCAGTCTCCATTCAGGTACCATTGCAAAGATGAGAATTATGACAGAAACTGGTGATTGAAAGTCCCTCCTCGGTGACGAAAGATCAATTGATGAACACCCATCAGCCTACGGAAGTCATCAGTCATCTCGTGAGCATATGTGTCCGAAATAAAAAAACTTAAGGGCTAACGGCTAGTGTGTGCGTCGGCATTAATAATAATACGAATAAGCAACAGTATAGCGCTCTGTCTCTGTCTCTCTCTCTCTCTCTCTCTCTCTCTCTCTCTCTCTCTCTCTCTCTCTCTCTCTCTCTCTCATTCCGACACTTTGTTCCTGAATCGCACCACTGTGGCGTTTTAATGCCCTGACATGCAAAATATGCCAGATGAGTTGTTATACAGAGTATCGCACTTCTATTGACTTATCGTAAGCTGAGAGAGAGAGAGAGAGAGAGAGAGAGAGAGAGAGAGAGAGAGAGAGAGAGAGAGAGAGAGAGAGAGAGAGAGAGAGAGAGAGAGAGAGAGGGGGGGAAGCGCTTAATGTGAATAAGACTGATATTTGTAAAGACAATTTAGAGAAAGCGCTGAAAGACAGAGATAAGCGAAAAATAAGAGCAGGCGGACCGACCAAGCCAACGGAAAGACAGTCATATGTTGGAACAGAGGACAATTATTTGACAGAAGGGATTATTTGGCATAAAGACAAACGCAGAATTCAGATATGCGCAAATTTGGGCGAGCAACAGCAGATAACACAGTGTTAGATACTGTCGATTTTTGCCGATCCGTTGAACTATTAATCACAAATTAATGCTTCGCATTCTACAACTAATGACGAAGGTCCACAACCAATGTTTACCTAAACATTGTTCAATGGTGATTCCTTCTTTACATCGCAAATTCCGCTCTGTCTGTTAGTATTGATAATCCCGACCACAAAAATGAGGTTCACTTTTTTATTCAAAGTGGCCAACACGAAAGGTTGCGTCGAATGACATCAATACAGCGCAGCCAGTATGGTGACGTTTATATTGTTTATTCAGAAATGAGGAGGCGGTTGGTTTAGCTTTTGTTCGAGCCTGAATCCAGCGGATGAAGACCATTGAAGAGAACGGCAAATAATTACAGGGAAGAAAGCACTTTCGATCAAAAGTGGACAAAGGGATAAATCTAACGTAGGAACAAACACGTGTGGTCGATTTAATTTCTTTGTGGCTGTCTTGCTCCAAGTGATCGTATTCTGCAAGTCCCCGCATTCCTTAATCCCACAAATTGAAACCGCTGCGCTATAAACGAAATCAAGTGAAAACTCAATTAGACATTGCGCGGTGTAGCGCCGCTTGTAGGAGAGAAATGCGCTACGTAAGCTGTCTGAAAACCAATCTTAGTTTGTGCGGGGATTATCCGGGGAGTACAATGATCAATTGCCGATGCAGTCTGCAGTACGCTTAATTACGTATGAACGTATGCTTCTAATGGATATGACTCTCTCCTCCATTTCCGATGCAGAGCTCCACTTTGCGAGTATGTTTGATTCTCAGAGAAACATTACCGTCTATACAAAGCCAATGAGTCATTGTTAGATTTCATTAAGCTCAATCGAATAGCTCCATCTGTTCTCCACAAAATATCAAAAGTCTATGGCAACGGGAGGACGAGAGGAAAAATGCATATTTTACGGTAACTGTCGATGGAAAGTTATTATTACATCGACACTTGTTGATTCCAGACGCTGTCTCGTTTCATTTTATTTTGCGCTTATACGTGGCACTCTGTAAAGTGTATGTATGTATGCATGTATGTATGTATGTATGTATGTATGTATGTATGTATGTATGCATGTATGTATGTATGTATGTATGTATGTATGTATGTATGTATGTATGTATGTATGTATGTATGTATGTATGTATGTATGTATGTATGTATGTATGTATGTATGTATGTGTGTGTGTGTGTATGTATGTATGTATGTATGTATGTATGTATGTATGTATGTATGTATGTATGTATGTATGTATGTATGTATGTATGTATGTATGTATGTATGTATGTATGTATGTATGTATGTATGTATGTAACACTTTATATGGTAAATGACAAGCTTGAATATCCCTGAAACTTAGTTAATGGCAACTTTTAGTCGTTTTACACTGTTGCTCGACGAACCCCGATTTGGAGTCTTTTCACCGTTTTGGTAAAATGAAGTCCACCTTTCGTAAATGTACACATCATGAATAGCAGTAAACAGATACTAACGCTTGTACCACAGTGCTGAAATTGGAGCAGTTTTCCGGAAATAGTAAAACTCATACAGACAAGCATAGTGAATAGAGAAAATATTTCGACCAAAAAAAAAAATGGTCCCTTGTTTGTAGAGTACAAGAAATTCTCAACTATCTATCACAGCAAACTACAGAAACGTACAATAATTCGAGGGCCGGTAATTCTAACTTTTGACGATTTTTTTCATTATTTTTATTTTGTATGTCAATCTGAAGTCCTCGTTCTTCTCGCCAAGGCACGTTGAGACATCGACTATTATGTAGTGTGTCCGCACAGTGTCTGTGCGTGTCATGCGCTGTTATTGTTTACATTTGAATTCTAGTCCGGACCAGAATTCACCAGTCACCAATAACTATGCAGTTTACACATGTACAGGCTGAGCTAACGAGCTGAAAACCGCGTATCTCAACACTATTTGAGGAGCAGGACGAGAAATTATCAGTATGGTTGACATTAAAACAATAGTGAAATACTATCATCAAAAGTTAGCGTTGCTATCCCTTTAATTACTAACGCGGAAACGGTTTCTTGTCTTGCCTGTTCAAATATTTTCACAGATTCAATCTGGCCTGCAACGTATACTCTATCGACAGGCTAGGCATCTAGAAAACCAGTTCGCCTTCAAATTGTGCTCCTACAGTCAACTGACGAAATTGATATGTACTCTATTTTAACGATACACCACAGTGCACTTCAATCCCTGTAAAAATGCTCTAGGTCTTGTAACGATAAGGTCTTGAATACCAGAGCGACCATTGAGGACAAGGTAAATCGTTTTGATCGACATTTTTGGCTCAGAAACAGTCACGAATGAAATTTTAACTTTCTCGAACGAAATTTAATAGATTTGACAACGTAGAGGCGGTTTCAATAACAACACTATAAGTTGTATCACAACAAAACAGCCAGCTTTCATGCTAAGGCTCTCAACAGATCATAGCAAGACCCATGAAAAAAAAGCAACCGTCAAAACTCTACGAACAATGACACCGATTCTATTGAACAATCTCTGACGAGCAACAGCCATACGATTTTGGGTTTTGACAAGCGTTTTTCGTGACAGCGTATCTTGCTAAGTGGGTACCGACGGCACATCTGCCTCACACGCGGTCTTTGTTGAGCGTTGAAAAGACTCGAGGAAAAGGGGTCGTCGAGTGCTAGGCAAGGATTTGACCTGCTGACAAAAGAACAAAGGCTCGTCGTTGAAACAAAAGCGCCCAGAAATGTCAAACAGTCCTTTCATGTTGGCTTAACGGGTCACCGGCGCAGCGGAGTCATTTTGCAACAGTGTCGACAGCGAAAAAACACAATAGTATTGCTATGTTCCTAACAAATAGCGCCATAATCCGAAAAGTGCGCGGGGCGTTAACAGGCACATACTCATAGAAACGCCAGCTGCCGTCGATCACACCCCTGAATGATGATAGGAAAAAAATGAACTACAAACACTAATGAAAAAAAAGGGAGTACAAACAACAGAATTTACAAATACAAAAGTGCTAGTGTGCAACTTCCATCAGGACAGCGCATCCATGCAGGCGTCCGCATCGTAACAGCTTCGCAAATTGTACAGTAAATTTGTCCGGGGGCAATAAACCCACGTACGCGACCCAGCGGTAAGATAATGACCACAGATCAAGTGTCACATATGGAACTGACGTCAAGTGGCAAACTCAAGTGCAAGTGCACTCACAAATGTTGTGAAACGAGCAGCATCAATTTCTTAGAATATCAGTGGGCTCCAAATGCGCATGCGGGAATATGTACGGGCGATGACGGGCCTGAAATGTCTCAATCAAGATTCAAACATCTTTCTCGCACAACGGGTTTTAACCCCGTGCTTGCGTATGTACTACAAAACGGTAGGTGTGAGCACGCTCGCGTTTGTCTGTTTTATTACCCTTCATCGTCTCACAAACTCCCATAATTACAACGAATTTGAGCGCTAAGTGATATTGAACGGCAAATATAATCCACATACGGAGTAGCCTTGGACTTCGCGCGTTTTATGGCACCTTCATCGTGTGAACACGTGCTATCGGGCGGTCCCGCGACAACCTGTGCATTGCGTGGACGAGTGTTCGATTTTGAGAACTAAAAAAATTCAACAAAATGTGTCACGCTCTTAATCTCCCAGATTAATTCACCCTGATATTGGGCTAAAGGGCCTCTATTACCCTATCAAAGCCTCCTTGATATTGTTTCTGTCATAAATCGACGGTTAACTAAACAATAATGCAATAAAAATAGCCGTCAACCTGCTGCATTGCAGAGACAAAGCTCAATCGTTACACATTTAATTTTTCACACATCTTTGTAACAATGGCCTCCATCAACAGATATGCGCGATTACTCTCATATGCACATCACCGATTGACGCAAAATCTTCAGTATTTCACCAGTAAAGTAATATACTGAGCTAGTAATGCGATATGTTTTTACTTTCTTTCCATGAATGTAGTAGGGGACGCGAGAAAACGGCAAATCTGCAGACTGCCATCTCTCGGGTGTGCCCAGCTTGATCTCAAGGCGAATTTCGGGATGCATTTCTTTAAACACGATCGAATCACATTTGAATTTAATTTCTTCGACGGCACTCGCTATTTTGTTAGTTTTTTTTTTTTCATTTACCAGTTCGGCAAACGCCTGTTTATGATTTTGACGGGCTGACATTTTTTTTTCTTTTACGTTGTTTGACTTCTGTGCTTGAGTAAATATTTCTTTTATTGTGAAATGGCGTTTTCATTGTAATATGACGCCGCGTTGGACTCAGGTATGCTAGCACTACCCAGCTCGCACGCACGCGCGCAGTGTGCGGTGAGACAGGAAACTTGGTAGACTAAAAACACTGTTGGTGGATGAATTTCCCATTTTTGTAGTTTCTTATATAATTGAATGTTACCCTACAATCATCACCACCATCATCATCATCATATCATCATCATCATCACCACCATCATCATCATCATCATCATCACTACCACAATCATCACCACCACCACCATCACCACCACCACCATCATCATCATCATCATCATCATCATCATCATCATCATCATCATCATCATCATCATCATCATCATCATCACTACCACAATCATCACCACCACCACCACCACCACCACCACCACCATCATCATCATCATCATCATCATCATCATCATCATCACTACCACCACCATCACCACCACCACCATCACCATCCTCATCATCATCATCATCATCATCATCATCATCATCATCATCATCATCATCGGCGAATATTCTCGAATGCAGCCTGCACTTCCAAATACAGCCTGAAGAGCCTGAAAGTCAGATGTTTGACGACTCTCTTTCAGCCTGGACTGCAATTAGTTTGCCAACAAAACTTGCTGAAAGTTACAGCTACTGCCGTCCAAAAAGACAAGCTTTGGAAATAAACATCAACCACGGACGCTTTTTCGCAGGAATGCCAATAGATCGTCTGCAGTGCTGTGCCGCACGTGTCACCCATTCAGTGCATGGGTAACTTCGGTCTCTGATTAAATTATAAACGATTCCATAATAATGTACAATTAATTAACGATAAAGAAAATGTTAACAACCTTTTTTGTATCGAATTGTATCGTTTCAATTATTTTTACGCGACTGTTTAATAATTTCTAATAACATGTAACTCCACTGTTGTCACAGTCCCTGTTGGCTTTCCTACGCTGTGAACCGCCAGACATTAGTACAGCACAATATGGTGCGCACTGTGTGTATTTGAAAGTGGCATCATCGAGCTACAAGACCACAATTCATTAACGGAGGCGATGACAGCACGCCAGAAGTTAAAAAAACCGGACACACAAGATATGCAAATTGTCCTCTATTGTCTTTTTTTTGTTTCATCAGAAGGACAAAGCGACGGTTAAGTCGGAGTTGATTAGGGCCAGCAGGTTTGACTCCGCCAGTGATGGCAAAAAAGCAAGCAATTGTGTAATTAAATGACCAGCTTTTGTAAACGAGTGTTCAGTACTGGCGGGAAAATCCTGCAAAACACTTGACAATTTGCCGATCACGATTACCAAGCGCCGCTCGGTTTATTTACTCGTGAATCTCCATCGAACACGTTTATCGCCCTCACTCTTTTTTTGCCCCGACATCGAGACATTATTATCGTGGGGCCAAAAAAAAAAGTTAACTTCATTTGTCATCTTTTTATGTGAATAAATCACAGAGCATGTAGCTCGTAAGTTACTTTCTTACAAATAATCTGATTGGATCTTAAACTGGGATAAAGCAAAATTGATATGCTCTTCTGTCCTTTATTGGCCATGTATTACCAGGAAGATAATGTAACATGCCGCGCTTTGCGATTTGGTTTTGTTGAGCTCGTCTCTTTAATCCTATTACGCTTGGGTTGTGGAATGTACATATACGTATATTTTTCAGATGGATGTCATGTTTTTCCGACCTCCCATAATCAATTTGGTGATTTTCTACCCCCGGATGAATGTAAACTGTAATCACTTTTTACGACATGGCGTGTATGGCGCACAAACTACCAAATAAATCACAGTTGAAAACCGGCCCTGTTTGAATCCCGTAATCTCTTCCCAGGTGACGCCTGTAGTTTTTGCAACGATTTTTTGTCTTACTGACGACTGGCTGTACACATGGGGTTCGCTTTGGGCAAAAACTAGCTTACGTAACAAAGTCTGCCTCGGATTTTCTATACTCATTAGGCAGTTAGATGCAAAGTCAGTTTAATTGCGGACCCCAATTAGCGGCTACTGTTTAATCGGCTTGTTCCCGCCAATCTGGATAGGCGTCCCGTCTAATAGGTGTCCCGCCCTTGCCGTAGAGGGTGTTCGAATGTCGCGCTTCCGTAGCCGGGCGCGCGTTCAAACCACCTTGAAAAGGAACATCATTGATTTGTTCAAGATTCTTGGTTTGTTTTCAAGCACTGGAGATTTCTACCTGAGTGTTCTTGATCAGAGTGTGAGAAGTCGTGATTGTGGACCATTCGTCGGACGAATATTTTCTGACAAACTGTTGCTGTGCATCGAGAAGGGACTGAGCTTGGAGGGATCCATATACGTCTTACTATTGCAGACATCACATGTTTATAACGAGGGCTGACGTGAACCGTCCCTATTAACCGGCAATCAGCCGCTCGTCACTGACTTCGCCATCCATATCACTTCGTTTACATTCACATAATAAAACCGATGAAAATCATGTGTTACAGCAGCGAGTCAAGTGTTAATGAAATAAAAAATATGGTTTGCTGCCACGTCGAGGCATATTCAAACGGGCCCGGACATTCCCTTATGAACGTCGATACTATAAAGATTGCTAGTCATGCTCCACTATTTTATGGAGCAACTGTCGGTTCCGTTCTATATTACGCGAACGGCCTGGAGTCTATAAAACGGTTTGAACGAGCATAATAAGAGATGAAATAATTGGCATCCTAAAAATAAATAATAATAGTAAATCAACATATCAATAAGGCACACATGGGGAACTTGTAAAATTAATTTAATGCTTTATCGCAAATATTTGTACTGTGCCCGTAAAACGCATACCCCTCTACGATGGTCAAACAACAATCTCTCATTTCGCTATAGCAAGCTTTTTTGAATATTGTCGAGTGTTGGGCAAGCGGCGACGATATTTTACCGGAAATGAGCGTTGCAATTCGTTCGTATATTGGTCTACAGGAGAACGGCCTTACGCTGCGATGAGCTTTTTGGGGCGAGTATCGCGCACTGGTGTTATTAGTATGCTTTGCTAATTGCGTGCATGTGTTGAAATGTACAACAGCTGTTGAAATGAACTATCTGCTTTTTTCCCCGCAGGAGAGGTCCAAAAGTTTGCTAATCTTTTACGCCCCGGGATGAAAATCGCTGTCCGCAACAAAAGGGCATGTCGATTTCAGAAAGTTGCCGTACATGCTACGGCCGACGATTGACGGCGTCGCGATCACTGATAGTGTGTCTCTTCATAGTTTTCTGATTCAGCCCTGATCAAAGTCAGACCAAAATTTTCAGCAGATGTGTTTGTTCAGCTTTCGTCATTCGATATCTGCCCCGACAAAATGGCAAATCTGTCATCGGGGTTTGTAATTGACGAGTAAAAATTGGAAAATGTTTTTCTCTCTTTTTATAACATACACTTTCCACTTGTCACGGAAAGATGCCGCTTGCTGAAACCAGAAAGCTCATAATGTTTGGGAAGCCTTCGAACAGACCGGCAAATAAATTTAGATTTGTCGTCTGAATTTGAGCACATATTTCACTTACCACAAAGCGATTTACACTGTGAGGAGAAAGGAAAGCCTATACACTTGTTTGGAAACGCCTACACATGTACGCAGATGTCAACCATCGGCTTTCTCTGTCTCTCTCTGTCTGCCATCCTAATAATACCGTTGGTCTCATTTGCTATCTGTCTACAGATTTTCTATCTATCTATCTATCTATCTATCTATCTATCTATCTATCTATCTATCTATCTATCTATCTGTCTGTCTGTCTGTCTGTCTGTCTGTCTGTCTGTCTGTTTGCCTGCCTGTCTGCCTGTCCGTCCAATTCTATTATTGCTTCTCTTTGTCTTTCTTTTGTCTGTCTTTTTCTCTGTCTGTCGTGTCTATTTGTTCCCTATTCTCTTTGACTCTATCGCCATGTGTCTGTGTCAATCTTTCTGAATGTCTGTCTATTTGTCTGTCTGTACATGTCTGTCTGTTTGTCTCCGTCCCCCTCTCTCGCTCTCATGTTTCCTCCATCGTCAATGAAGAGAGAGAGCTGTGCTGTTCGGCAGCTCGTCATTTCTTCTCTCAATATTTTTTTGCAACCGGGGAGTTTGATGAACAAGCCTGAGAGGGAGGTCAAAGTTACAGTGAGATATCTCAAAGAATAATTTGAAGAAAGGTCAAAAGTGATATTTCTGTGATGTTTTGCCTGAATACTAACTCCAAAATCGCAGCGTGGTCCTCTGCAATTGCAACTACCCTGATTTTTGGGCTTAGCGTAGCAGGTGTAAGCCCGGCTCAGTGAAATGACACAGCTTTGCTGCGATATACATGTTGCTTATGGACTGGTGTAGCCAGACCGTTGAGGGCACATAGGTGTCGTTAAAGGGCCAGTAGGCCTACAGGAGTGGCGTTTGAGGCTATTAATATGCACCTCGAAAGTGAAGGACTTAAACTTTTGCTCAAACTTTCCTCAGTGAAACTTTCAACCATTCTCTTACCGAAGCAGGAATAAAAATCAGGAGTCACCGTGCAAACTTTGGTACTAGAGAGACAAATAACTTGCGATATCGATTTCTCGATATTTGAAATTCAAAATGGCCGCCATCCCTGTGTTAACTCTATGGGAAAAATAAAACTTTCGATTTTCGAAAAACTAAGACAATGAAAACTTTTCTTTCGCCAAGAGCTTTAAAATGAGCCCCCACAAGTGGTAGGTCAGATGAAAATTGATAAAATTTGAAGGCCCGAATATCTGTCCCCGAGGTGCGTTCTACCTTAAATGTCAAGAACAGTTCCTTGTGCTACTCTCCGAAACACGTTGAGAAAGCTTTGACTGCATTGCTATTGCTGACAAGAGTTCAAATGTAAACAAATACGGTGCATTTTACACGTACGTACACGCTGCGTTGACAATATGAATAGTCCGAGTGTTCAACATGCGTTAGGGAGTAGAACAAGAACTTGCAATTGACATAAAAATTGTGTAAAAATTCATCAAAAGTTAAAGGTCCTGGCCCTTTAATAAATTTATTGCTGTATAGCGATTCCAGGGCCAGGAAATGGGTCTTCCCAAAATGTTAACTAGCTCACGGACCGTACGACGACTCAGAATGTATTGCAACAAATTTAATACTGCTCATTCACAGAATAAAAACTGTTGCTATATGTGTCCAGCTCTGTGCTACCTCAAGACCAGTGACGCCATCAGTTACTTATAAAGGTTGGAAAGAATTGAAATAACCAGCGAAAACTGGCACGGAAAATTTTGTATTTGAGCCGCGCCTCCGAGGGAGACGTTTTCAGCCAAAAATGGCAGCACGGCTCTGTCCATCGGACGCGCTTCTGAACCCTTTGAGCGCCAAAGTCAATTTTAGTCACCTTCATAGAATATACCAGACTCATTTTTTTCTAGATTTTTGCCAAAATTTTGATAAAAATCCGTAGCCAATAAAATATGATGTCCATTTGGTCCAAAATTATCAAGAAAAACACAGAAAAAGTCATAAAAATGAGGAAATTTTGCACGAAAATTTTGGTGGGAAAAATTACAGCATTCAAAGGGTTAATCGAAACGGTACCACGGCTGCGTCCGTCCGACGCGTTCTGCAATCGAAAGTGGCGCTCGCTGCCCGCTAAGTGTTGGACTGACAACAATAATTAAAGCAACATGCTGCACTTTGTCAGTTTAGCTAATGAGCTAGCCATACTTCAACCCTATAATCCCTAGACTTTGTCCCGAGTCCATGAATCGCATATTATAACCATATGATCGTAGCTGGGTCCTTAAAGTTAAGTAACCCAAATATACGTTTGACAATAAAATAAATACAGAAACACAACCGAAGAAATCGACTTTGGATTAATCAAAATGTTCCTTTATAACGAGAGCGCCTGATGAGCTTAACTTCCACAACGCAGCAATCCGATTAAAAACGGCCATTAATAATATGTAAGTATAGAAAGGCTCTCGGCACCAACTGTTAAACGCATATATTAACGACAGGAGTCGGCCATTATGCATCATGCAGCATTAGCATGCAATGTACACTTTACCACGCAGGTGAATGGGAGGCGGTTTCAACTCTTCTTCCAGCAAACTGTACTGTACGCAGTCTGTCGCTGGTGGCTTTATTCCCTATCAGCGACTGTTGGCACCATGGAGAAAGTGTCTACGTCACTGGAGAGCCACCGCTTCGAGCTACAAGGCGGCTATTTTTGTATGCATCCATGCACAGTCCCTCCATGGCTTGATGAAGTGTCGAAGCTGAGCCAACAAACGAATTGACGAAAAGCTTAAGATAAAAAGAGCTAACACAGGGGTGCAACATTCCGAACCCCCTCAGGCGATACTCTTTAAATTTTTCTGTTTCTGCTTGAATAATACTGTGCTACCCATTCTCTCGGTCCGCGACAGGGGAGAGAAGTCAGAACCCTGACAAACAAACAAACAATTGACCGATGGCACAAACAAACAAAGCATTCATCACCCGATTACATTTACAGCCGAAATGTTGCCATGGTTTCAGAGTGGTTTTGCCCTTAGCTTTTCCATATGTAACACTTTGTCGTTCCAGCAGGCCAGCAGCTGTAGCTATTTCACCGAAAAAAAAAGCGATTTATAAAATCACCCCCCAGAATACCTAGGATACGAACGCTTGGCATGACAACGTTCGGTGTATGTGCACTGATGAATCTGATCGTTGACGGAAAGATTGAAAATCGGAAAAAAACCCCTGCTCACATCCGATCAGATGGTGACATCGTAACACAATCAGATCTTGTTTGGCCTTAAATTACTCAATAATCACTTGATAGTTGATGGCGTCTTTGGTTTGATTTAACTAAGTGCCAGTTACTATCGTTTCTTTCCCTATCCAAAATATTTGTTAAATAAAAGAACAGAAAAAAACAAAGCAAAGAACAAAAACACAAAAAAGTTGTTCCGGATTTCCATATGCATCGAAAGCTTTTAAAAAGTTAAGGATATTCTTCAATGTCAATTTTGTGGTGGAGAAATTATATCAAAAGGCCATTTTTTCATAACAGGGGTTGTCATGTGAGCGAAGGGACTAAAAAATGTGTGCTGCTACGCCAGAAACACTTTTTACATGCAGAGGTACATAGTTTGTGAAACACTTGTTTTAAAACTTTGTTGTACTCATGGGGTTAACTTGAATGAATACCAAGTTTGGTTTCGGTTTCTTAGGAAGTTTCGTTTCTCCTTTGCCAAATGTGGAATTGGAGATAGAAAGACGGACTGGCAAACACAACCCATTGTTTTGCGTTATAGGCCTATATGTTCGGATGCGCGCAATTTTTTGTTTCGGTGCAATCAAAATGCGATTTGTAAACAATCAAACGCTGTGACAGGCGTGGGATATTTACATGACAAGACAAGAGCTAAGAGTGTAGCGTGTCCCGAAACATCGGGGTACATGATAAAGCTCTTGTTCCCGTGTGTGTAACCGTGATCAAACCCCCCGTGCTACATTGTGATTGAGGTGTATCAACAGGGGAGACATGTGGCTGCTATTCATTGGCTTGTCTCGGAAATAGCCATAATAGTCGGGCCATGCTGACACTCTCCCTGTTATTATTGAAAAAATTCTACCGTCGGCGTCTTCGGAACACACACGCAGGGCAAATCACTTTATGGCTCACTGGCGGAAGAAAATGGGTTAAAACAACACACAAACAGTCACACGCCAACCAACGCACAACAGATTTCCGCTTTCTGATTGGCTTGGCCGTATACTCAATGTCTATGACTGTCGTGTGTGTAAACACACCTAGTTGTCGTGACCAAAGTTACGGAAAACAGTGAGAGTTTGAAAGGAAGAATTATATTTAAGCCCCGGTATCTTTTTGCATTTTACTTACTACAAAAATACTATCCGTTCCTATTATTAAGCCATATCTCCTTTGAAATGTCACTAATTAAATCCTTGGTGATATATTTGGTCGATTAAATTGAGGCGCTTGCGCGGATAGTTGTGGCGACCATGGGTTGCAACTCGAAAACTATTTAGTTGTTAAGATATAAGTTGTGTGTTCGTCACCGATGTTTGAAAAAACATTCTGTTGGCACACTTTGGTGAGGATTTTATCATTAGCTGCAATTGATATGAAACCACGTGATCAAAAAAAGTGCAAAAAGACACTGTTAATGGGGCTTTAAAAGAGATCATAGCAAAGAGGGACGCACAGCATACAGTATCGTGGACAAAACACTAATAGCCTATGAAACTAACCGTCTTTGTTCATTTGTGCGTCGAAGCATTTCTTCAGCCGACAGGCACGGCACTGGTTGCGGTGCGTTTTGTCCATGGGGCAGTTCCCGCCATCTTTGCCCTGCTGCTTGCACGAGTAGACGCGGTTGCGGTGGATGCTCCGCTTGAAGAACCCGCTGCAGCCGTCGCAGGCGTAGACGCCGTAGTGCTTGCCGGAGCTGCGGTCACCGCACACCTTGCACGGGATGTCTAGAAGTCGTTCACCTTGAGAGGGAAAAAAATTAAGAAATCGTAAAAATGAATAAACAAATGTTTTACTTGTTTATGTGTGCAAATGCAAGTTTCACGCTTCAGTGTTGGGAATTTTAACTTGCTTGACACTAACAACAACAACAACAACAACAACAACAACAACAACAATAACAATAACAGCAGCAGCAGCAACAACAACAACAACAATAAAATAACCATAAAACATTCACTCAGAGATATCGTTCGATATCAACCGCTATAAATCAAAAAATCACTCTTCATCGTCAATAAAATCCATGAAATATGAGAAAAATGTCATTCCTTTGGGTTTAGCGTGCACTATTATAAATTAGGAAGACGCGGGTCACAGTATTTGTATAAATTAGACGGAATAATACCAAAAAAAGCGTGATCGTAGCTGGCCATATATTTCTCCATATATTGGACATGATTCCGTGCATTGTGATATATATCATCATCAATCCAGACATTGTTTCGTGTCTAGGATTTGAAATTATTAAAAAGGAGGGTGGATGCTATCCTTGAATCAGATAATAGTTCAAAGAAAAATCAATCAACTACGTGATTTATTGTACTTCATTTTTGTCACAAAAAATTATGATGAAAGATTTAGGTTTTCATCCATGTTTTCCCTTTACTTAATTTTACTTTCATCAAAGTACAAGAACAAAGAAAGATATTAAATTTTATCATTTCGGCATTTTTCATTATTGCTTTCTTTTTTTGCTTTGCTTTTTCCCAGGCAATGTAATCTGAGTTTCCTAATGCAAAGATGTGCACCGTTCTCATGACACGATTAAACGCATGTTTGGTACTTCAATCGACACTAGCTTTTAGAAATCGATTTCCTTTCCTCGAAAAAAATGGAGAGAAAAAAAATGAAATCTCTAAGGTTCGAAAGCGTTTCGTTGAGTATTTCTCGCTGACTGCATTTCTGGGACTTTTTTCCGTCTCATTCTTTTCCACCTGTTCGATCTATAAACCTCTCACACGCCCTCCTGTGTGCAAAGTAATACAAGCCGACTGCCTTTTTTCAATAAAACGCCATCGATATCCGACACGAACAAAGGCCCTGCCGTGTTCATTTCAATTTACCATGCGGCGTATCATGTGCACGGTGTTGATATTCCGAGCTAGGGTTTCAGATTTTCGCTTTTCAAACGTCGCGAAGTCAAACAAACATGTCAGCCAGGTCAGTTTGCTGGCGATGACACCGCACGGGCTTAAATGAAACTCAAACACAGATGAAACCGACAGGCGAGCATTGCGTAAAGTGGATACCATTTCAATTAAGGGACTCATGGGTAATATAAGAACCTGTCTTTGTAACAGATTATACTCTAATGTAACGAATTAGTTTTCATGTCACGCCTCATTGATTTCCCCCTACTGTCTTACGCTTCGCTTTGTCGAGAGCGCGACGTGGAGAGCCAGTGGACGGCATGTGCACGCCTTCATGTCAGCGGAATTTGTAACATTACCCAGCTTCCCTTTTCAACAGTATTTTGACAAGCAGAAGGTGTTCCATCGGTTTTTGTCGTCTATGCACACACTTACATGGTTCCAAAGCGTTTAATGTGTTTGCAAACGTAAAGGATCCACTTCGTAGACGGCAATCGATTTCATTTTTCATGAAAAGAACTGAATACAATAGTGAAATGTGAAAATAAAAAAAAAGAAATTTGAAATGAAATGTTCTCAAAAATCCCTGTTCGGACATTCATCATATTATATTATTCTTTTCTGCTAACATTTCACCTTTTCCTTTTCGACTGGATCGACACAAAGCCAGCAATGACCTTAACTTAATACCGATTTGTTAATTTCCACTTCAGCGACGGAATCAGACAAACAAAGCAATGCATAGGAGAGACACCGAGTTTGGACTGGACGTGTTATCGAATGTAAAGTAAAGATGGCATGGTATTTAAATTAAAGGTGATGATGATAATGATGATATCATTGTCGATGATGACGAATATGATGATGATATTAATAATGATGATGATGATGAATGATGATGATGATGATGATGATGATGGTGGTGGTGGTGGTGGTGATGATGGTGATGATGATGATAATAATGGTGATTATGATGATGATGATAATGATGTTCACTCACTCTAGTGAGCATTCCAACGTAAAGTTTACAATAATTATGGTGAAAATCTCATTCTTTTCAGTGCTTCTCGTCCAAGATGTCAAAGTATTTGTCTCGTCTTCCCGTGCTAAAAATACAGCCCTCGTTATTCAAAACCGTGTTGCAAGCCCTGGCTACGACATGTAAGGGCAAACGTCATGAATTTAACAGAGACTAAACATTATGTAATAAATACCAGCCTTCTTATGAAGTTCTCCGATGATGCAGCGTCCCTAGTGCAGTCTAAAATGTTCCCCTATGTTTTTTCTGAAGTCGTGTGTAGTTTTTTGATAATATAAAAAAGCTCGTCAAATCGTTGGTGGGAAATCCGAACGTGACAATTTGACCACACGGACCTTTGTCTTCGAATGTTTTCCTTTTGAAAGAGCTTATCAGGCGCCAAGAGATGGTGTATTTTTTCAAACAACAAATCAAATAGGTGGATACCGTGGTCTCGTCCCTTCAAGGTAGTCATGAAATAGAGATTATAAATGCAAAAGTCTTTCACGGCTGGCAATCGAAAAGGGGCGCCCTAGCCAAGCCAGGAGACGCCCCGTCACGTTAAAACGCCCTCGTGTATAAGGGCCGAGCAGCTCTCATAGCGGTGGCTATACAGAGGTGACAACACACACCATTAAAAATTCATCTCCTCCTTTTCAATTACCAGTCTCAAAATTTATACTACCTGCTCTTTATTGCGCCGGTTCTCCCACTCTGGCGAAATCAATTATTGAAGCTTGAAATTTAACTGTGTGGCTGAGAAACCATGAAAAAATCATAACTGGATGACTTCCTACTGGAGTTGCTTGTTTATCTAAGGCTAAGTCGATCATTTCTGTAAGGGCTCGAGTAATTATTGATAATGTTTTACTTCACAGGTGGCGTTTTCCGTCGCAATTCATCACAATTTATAGTTAGTAAAGTAACTTCTTTTCATCATTTATTATCTACCCTCGGCTCGCTCTGTTATTCGGCTCCAGTGGTTTTTACCGATTGAGCATTTACATGTGAAATAGCTTGACGTAGAGATATTGACCACTTTTGCGCGTTCTGTTAACTGCAATTACATAATTTATAGCACCATGTACATTTGTATTATTCAAAATAAAACTTTAGGAACGTTCTTGACTGAACCAAGCATTGTTGTATTTCTGTACTCGATGAAGCCTTTGTGTCAAATATTATAAATGATACTATAAAACTAGCACCAGAGCCAGGCAATGCGTCGCTCTTAATAAACTTTCACCGTTCAATTCTTTGAACTTGAACGAATGGATTTTTTATTTTCTTGTAGCCTCCTGACACCATGATTCCCAACTTCAACGTAAGAAAATTCAACTTATTGAAAACGGTCACTTAGGGAGTCTTTTCCCCCACTCTCACGTGATTTCTCAACGAAGACTAAGATCCTGATTGTAGTTTCACCATTTAGCAGCGTTTTCATGTGCTCGAAAAAACATACGGCTCCACGGTTCAACGATTACGATTTCCATCCTGAATAGCAGAGACACATCCTCAATCCAGCTCTTCGTTTCTGTACCTAAAAGCAGTTTCTTATTTTACTCCCAAAGTCATGTCGAAAAGCCTCGTTTTCAACTTGTCGCTACACCAGGGTGTTACGTCCAATGTAAGAAGTGACAAACGAATTGAAGTCCGGTTTGGTGTTTATTTGTCAACACTAACACTGCATATCTTATGTTCTCCAACACAGTTTTAGAAGAATACAATTCCTTATAAAACACAATTCATGAAATATTTTAAAGAAGATTCTGTGCCAGCTGTCATGCTCTGAACTGTTCAGAATTACCAAATTCATAAAATTGTAATTTTCAATCACCTTGACCTCTGCATGTCTACATGTTATGTTTAGTGTTTGAAAACACTAATTTGCAACCCCTTCTGTGTATATTTAGTCTTGGATACCCGGATGTCACACCGCGAAATTGGGTAGAGAAGTGCGGTATCAACACGTAGCTGGATTTCACACCATCGGTTTCCAGGGAGAAAACTAAACAAAGCAGCCGCCAGCAACTGATCACTTGTGAATCTTTCGTTACATTTGCAAAGCCCCTGGGTAAAATGTTCTCCAATCGGCTTGACCTTTTCGTTATTTACAGTTTGCAAGGTTGATGAAATCAAACTTAATTTTACAATCCAACATGCATTGGGCAGCTTACTAGTGAGTGATGTGTCGTCATTCGACCGGTTTTAAACTTTTATTCGGGAAAACTTGTTACTCGGCACATATCCACCCATCCTGATCGCTGTCGATGCATCACGGAGAGCTAGTGTCATTTATGGATGTTGTGATTCTCTTTTGGAACCATCTGTGGGTGTCAGATCGCTATGAAATCACCGTGCTCAGAGATTGACATGCACTACCACGGGTTACCGGGCGATGCCTCCCGGTCGCGCGCTGGTCGCCCAGGCAACCGCTGAAAAAGGCACGCTATTTCATTTCATGAATCTGACAACATTTTGCAAACTATATTGCTTTGTTGACGTCATGGCGGCCGCGTGTTGCCTTTTCATGATTTTTCCCTGTGATGGTTTGGATTTTTGGCGGTTTTTAATATTTACAGATCACATTTCTATGGAAACCATTGATTCAGGAAATGAATTAATTATTTCCAGTAACTTACACTGAGACAACTGTGACCGAGTTACGAGGATTGAGCGTATTGCGGGCTGGTTAGAAATTCGTTGCCGACAAGTTCAATGTGTGTGTGTGAGAGAGAGAGAGAGAGAGAGAGAGAGAGAGAGAGAGAGAGAGAGAGAGAGAGAGAGAGAGAGAGAGAGAGAGAGAGAGAGAGAGAGAGAGAGAGAGAGACAGACAGACAGACAGACAGACAGACAGACAGACAGACAGACAGAACAGCGAGGGAGGAAGAAGGAGGAACAATGTAAAATACCATTTAGTTAGAGGCACGTAGAAACTATCTAAAGTGCGGATGGGTAGACAGAATTTGAGTAAAAGGGAAGTAGAAACGTGAAACCAACTGTGACGGAAAACCGCAAATGGAAAACTAAGAAAGTCCAGAGGCTTAAACGAGGCGCCGCTGGTTGCTTGAGCATCCAGAGGTCGTATTGTTAATTGGCGAGGACAGCACCAAAATACAAACCGTATATCGACTGGTAGTAACGGCATACGCCGACCTCAACCTATGAGCGCGGGAATATATATGCCTTTCGTGTAAAATCGAAGTGAACTTTAGTTAGCGAAGACTACGTTCACCATATGGAATATTCACTAGCTGTAAGCTCTCGGTACGTGAATTAACATCACAATAATCACGTAGAACCGGTCTCGAAATTACCGCGCATGTAAGCGACTGGCCCGCAATCACATCGATGAAGAAAACACTATACACCAACCTGCAGGGCGGTGACCGCTTTTGTGTCTTATTCCCTGCACCATAATTAGTCCTTTTCTTTAGTTTCTTCTTTTTCCTTCTCACTGCCTCGCGTTGACGGTATAGCTTTTCTACGGTGAAAGCACACTTAAAACACGCAGAGAGTGAGGCCATGGAAAGAGCAAGTACATGGAAACATTCTTTGAAACTACACTGTACATTTCACGGGAAGCATTGGTTGCCAGGGAGAAATCGACGTGCGAATGGTTTTATTAACACCGACTTTATACCCAGTTGAGATTTTTGACCCTAATACCATTTCAGTATAAGTTTAGAAGGTACACAGATGCATTCGTGTTTGGTATTTATTGACCCGATTCCACGTGGTCTCTCTGATTGTACTGTCCCTGTGTTTGTATAACTGTTAATTGGGTTTCACATTTACCCCGTGTTATACCGTGGATGAAGTTTAGCGGCTGACAGAAAGAAATGCACAGGAAAGCCCCCTTTCATACCACAGTAGTGTCATGTATGCACACTGGACGGTAGAGGCACCAAGCTATACCAAATACTGCACTAGCGATGAAACACAGTCCGGTGGACGGGTGTCGTGATGCCCCAACGGGCGTATTCATCGGATGTTTTACATCCGCCGTAGTAGCGTTGGAAATCATTCCAAATTTGCATTCAGCCAACAAGGTTGGCGAAATCCATAAAAATCATGCTGAACAGATCATTGTCAACAACAAGTCACACTTTGATTGGCTACAGTACGTAATTAATTACGTCGATTTAAGATATGTTATCAACAGTACTTTTTTCTCCTGCTATCACGCATGCGTAGACGGTAGTACATCAAACTGCACGGCGAACACCCGTGGCTGTAGTAATTTTTCTTCCGCACTTAAAAATAGCCTTTTTTTGCCCTTGGCAGTAAATGAATTGCGACACTTTTTTTATTCGAATGATTTAAGAATTATGTTTTGACAGGTTTACGATCGGTTCGGGGCAATGCCGCCTATCATCATGTTGCAAATACTGTAGTGTGGCAGAATTGAGATACGCGGCCCAGCCGGATGCGGGGAAACCGCGCTTGGTTCCACACGCACGACATAGCTTCTTTTCCCTCAAATAGGGACCAGGCCCAAATATTGAGGCAAACCCCATATGTGTGAGATCTCGAGTCATGCGCTCGCAATTTGAAAGGAGTCCTGACGTTTTGTAACGGAATTCGAGTGACTTTGAAGTTAGCAAGCACGGGGGAGAAGATCACGGTCGAGTTCAGCGTGGTTTGTGTCCTTCTGACCCGTTTATCCAGCAAACGAACAACAAGTAAGATTATAGAAATTGATTTTCCCATAATTGATGTCGCGTAATGTATATAGCATGAAATTATACATAATTTTGGGTCTTGCCTGACAGTTTGTGCGTACTAGTAAGCGCCAAACGAAAATGTGAAAAATAATGCATACACTGTATAGCGCCACCTTTAACTTTTTGGGATACTCATCCTAGAGATCGAGAAAAAAGTTATTCATGAAATGAATCTGTGCAAAAATGGACGATTTTTTCTGCATACTGATATTATAGTGAAGCGCAGGATTATCGTTTCCTTTTTATGGCGTAAAAACGCTCTTACTTATTTGAGATGTTGTAAAAAGGGGACCTTCTGAGAAACATACCGTGTAATTGTTCAATCAAATCTACATCGAAATGTTAAACTTACATACTTTCAACTCAAGACTGTTCAAGATGCAAATCGGTACCACACTCGCAAGAAGATTATCTTCTGTTCCCGGGGGAGGGGGGAATCACACATCGTATAGCAGACTATGGGGAGGCGACGCGGGTGTTGATATTGGTGGGAGAAATGTTGATTGTGAGCGGTATCGCAATCATATTATGCAAGTACAATTTTTCTTTGGGAATTTCGAGAAAAAGTGAAGCAGTGATACGTACAAAATATACAAAATGTGCACACACAAGCGCAAACAAACCAACTAACATACATACATACACGTATACATACATACATACATACATACATACATACATACATACATACATACACACATACATACATACATACATACATACATACATACATACATACATACATACATACATACATACATACATACATACATACATACATACATACATACATACATACATGTGCATCTGCATCGGTATCTGAGATCGGCAAACCGTCTATGTTCATGCGCAACGTATCCACTGTCAGACATTTCGATCGATCGATTGGAACGTGCAGCGGTATAAGTTTATTGTTTGGCAACCATGGTAACAACATAGTAGAAAGAAACAAGGGCGCACTGGTCCGTGTTTTTGCTATCACCAACGCAAAGCATCGAGAGTCCCGGCACGGACTAGCGGAGCGAGTGAGCGAAAAATGTTTCAATTCTCGACTCATCAGCTTTGTTCACAGATGTCTCACAAAATGCCTGTGGACTGTCTCCCTCTGACCGGCTGTATCTTTGTGTCTGTCTTTGTCTGTCTGTCTGTCTTTGTCTGTCTGTCGCCCTCTCTTCTGATTTACTCAAATCTGCTCTGAAAATCTTTTTGAAAGAAACTGACTACGCAAGTTTGACTGATTGTTTCGGCAGTGGATTTCACGTACAGTTTTCAAATCAAGTTCCCCACTAGACAACTACCGGCGATGCTGCAACTTTTAAAAGCGCTTTGTGTTGCGTTGTAATTTGTGACAAATGCCTTCGCCGAGGAATTAGATTGAGTAACAACGAAAACGACAAATCAGGAAACGTTTGTCGGCGTTGTTAGAGAGACCTTAATGGTGTCGCAAGAGATAAGCGACATTTGTGCACAGCGTGTGCGTGTGTGTATTGGTCACAATATCCGAAAATACGCGACTCGCGAGCACAACGCTGTGTTATTTAGAGCGAGGAAAACACACAGGGAACATATGTTACTGTTGTTATGCGCCATTTTCAACCAGTTTGTGAAAATGGGGTTACAAATCTCCTTCCATTCTGTTGGGAAGATGAGCAGTGTTCTATCGTCGTAATAAAGAGTGTTAGTCGCGAAATGATTTTCGCCGGACTTGTTATTTCTGGTGTCACGCAATTTCCCCCCAAAACCAATCGAAATTTTCAGCACACAAACTGTGCCATCCACTTTGTTATCATAGATATTTAATGATTTGGCATTTTTTTATAAAGCTCGGCTTCTGTTTCCTGCAGCAAAGCTGTTGCTAATGTACCGCTGACAACACACAAAGACTAAACATTCGAAACACCTTTGAAACAACACGCCAATTCGCTAAAAAGGTTCGCGACTTGGCTGCAAACGAAAAATCGCCCAACTGAAACGCAGGATCATATGGCTTTACGTATAACACGGCCTGCGTGATTCGGCCTCCCGGAAATAAGCACTTCGCTGGCTTAGCTGAAAAGCGTTATCGACAGAGAATTTCTGCACGGCACATTCACCACGGACCCTTTCATTTGCTCCATCCATACGTTTCTCGCGTGTCACGTAATATCGTCACCATCTCTATTTTGTCGCATGCGTGGTAATGGAGTCTAGGTCTCGACACAATAAAGCAATGCCTTTTTTCCAGGGATGTATTTTGTACTCCATATTGCGCTGTGCACAAAAAGTGTGGGTCTTCATCCAAAGTGTGATTTCTTTCTCTGTTATCGCTCCGTAAAACGACATCTGGAAGGGGGCTGACTTTTTAGAAGTTATTTACATTTTTACTGAGTAAAATGGCTCGCGAAGCCTAATGTATGTTGCAAGAAACACCCCCTTACTCAGATATTGGTTTAAAGTATTTTATGATATTATCAAGCAATGATACAAATTATCGCACGATTATCAAGCCCCATGAAAGCCGGATCGTTTTGTTGGTAGTTTGCTATCCGTAATTTTTATTGTACCATAACGCTGTATAGCGTATTAAGTTTTCACGGGTGCTGGGGGGATTACTGACCGCAGTGCGGCGTGTAATCGCCGCTTATTTCGCAAAATATGGGAACGCGCTTTGACAAAATCCTGAAAAATCCACTTTCATTTTATTAGAAAGAAAATAAAATCACATGAGAATGAGTGATATGGTGGCAAGCTGTGCTGTCTCGCACTCATAAATGTTCATCTTCTTATCATATCAGCAGATCAGTAACCAGATTGCGAAAAATCAGAAATTCTACCGGAGCGTTTATTCAGTGTGTCGCTTTCTCATCCTTTGTACAATGTACATATATTGCCTTTCACCTGGTCTCCGCTTATACATGACTTTTTTCCCGAAGTAAAGAGCAAAAAATCGAACTTCAATCAGGTGGCAGGCGGGGATCAGTAGAGAAAAGTCCAACATCTCCTCTTCCGTGGGGCTAAATTACTCGAAAATATGTAAGTGTATTTTTTTTCATGATTTTATTTCCATCATCTAATTTCATGTCGATTAGACAACGTACTTTAAACTTTAAGTTAATTTTGATGTTTAAATGTATGGGTGGGGGGGGGGGGCGCTTGTTCGCACTAGTTGTCTAGTCTATTTACCCTCGATTGCAATATACATGATCATGATCAAGATCACGGCTTATCGCCCGGACCGTTATTCGTAAAAGATTCATTTCAAAAGCTTGTCAACGTTGATTTCAGTCCCGAAGTAGGAAAGTGTGGAATGCGTCCACGCCCATACATAAAACACAGATCAAATCTTAAATACCTTTACATGTGATTTGATAGACTCCGGGGCCTGTAATTTCTCTGTTCTAGTACGTATTTTTTTGTTGTTTGTAGTTATTCAAACTTTTGCCTGTATAAGTGCTAATGAAAATTGCAGTATTAGTAACTCGACAGCTCAATAAAAGTGTAAATAATAGATAAATATATATAGACAAAATAAATAGATAAATAAATATCAAAACACGAAGTGTTACGTCATTTTTTGTACTCAAGTACAATTTAGTGACATTTGTACAGCATATTATTTAAATACAACTTTTTATTATGATGACCGGACGACAAACAATGTGCGAATCACTATCCGAAGAGCAAACATAAGCGATGCAAACGTCGGAATTCTAAACAATCAATGAACTTGTATTTACATCCCCACAGCAAAAAAACACATCTGTAAAAATTATCTCTCAGACACATTCGCGCACCCTAGGAGTTCTAGCGATAATTTTACCGTTCAAAAAAATGCCCAAAACGTTCAAAATTGATAACGTGACTTAAATGAACGCATTCACAAAGTCTGAAAGACTCACAGTTGTTTAAACTTGTCCAAATTTTTTTTTTATTTTACCTTTCTGTCATGTTTATACAGTTTTATACTTATTAACGACATTACCATAAAACATCCACATATTGGATTTAATTCCATAGATATTTTACGATCAAGTTTATAGCTTAAATATGTATATACTCACTTCGAGCACATTTCATGACTCCCGTTGAAGTTATCCTTTCAAAACAATAGCTATTGTATTTTCTCTGATTTTGGTCTGTTTAACAACTTAAAAAAAAGCAAGTCTGTGAAGATCTCCGTACAGCATTCCATCGCTAAAGTACCAAACTCAGGTGTGTTCGAATGTCGATTTCTCACGATGATAACATACAGTAGGATACTTCGATATAAATCGTCGCCACACACCAGCATTTTGAAAGTCAAACATAATTTCGATCACGTATCGGAAGGGAGACTCTTTCAATACGAAAGACGTGAAAGGGGGTTTGAAGTCATATTCATATTTTTTCAGTGATAATCACTCCATTTATAAGTGGAGGTTTTTAAGTTGCACTAATCGTGAAATCGTATATATCACGCACACAAAGTTATTAAAAAAATTAAAGTAAATTGTGAAATCATTATTGTGCAAGAAAAGGTGACCATTTATTTATGTACGAATCAAATAAATTGGTAGCTGGTAGGGGTATTTCCTTTCTCATTGTAAATAATTCGTATATTGGAAAGCTTGTTGAAATAAGTGACTTACTTTTATATTCCCCCTGACCAGGCGGCGGCTCGTTCAGTTTTTTGCCGACGGTCAACAGTGGTGGCGGCGGCGGAGTCGGCGAATGAAGTTGCGCTCTGGTGTCCATGTTCTCCGAAACGTTCATGGCGGCACTGGCAATCACTGTATCCCGTTTGCGCTCTACGAGTGACGTCGCGTCGAAGCGCTTGGTGCGTCGCCGGGCCGGAGTCAAAACCCGTGGGTGCGGTGTCAAAATCCCCGTGGACCGTCAAGGACTGCCAGTAGTTGACACGCGTTCGACGACTCCGGAGCTTCTGACTAACTCTCTACACCTTCTGACTAAACAGTACTTTGGGCCTTGGGAATGTAGCAGGTGTGAGCAAGTTAAAAGGCCATGGCAGGACCCCCTAGGCCACCAAATTTTACTCAGCCCTGCTCACTGATTTGTTATTATCATTATCATTAATATCTGAGCACGATGACGTCAGCCCTCTAGCGGGTTAACCATAGTTTGCAGCTTTCGAAGCACACCGTATTGACGCTGTGTTCAACACGAAATTTCAAAAAATGGAAGAAAATCGACAAAAAATAAACATAGTTTCCTGCTTGTTCCTCGAAATAATTTGAAATAGGTGGGGATAAATGATGGAAAGATGAAATGTGGATGTTTCGAGCAGCCATTCTGCGCATGTGACTCTTTATGGAACTGCTGTGTAATAGGCTTACAGCGGTAGCACATGGTCTGCATGGTGGCGCCTGAAACAATACCACCTTCTTACTACGGCAAGGTTAAAAAAAGCGCGCAAAATTGCGCGGTTTCCCCGCCAAATAAGACAAAACATGTATCTAGGATAATTTTTTGTAAGGAGACGAAGTCTTTAACAGTTATGCAATTATCGCGACTTGTACAATCATCACGACATTGGCTTGAACATGACGTCATCGCCAATGATTTAGGAATGTGACGTCGAAAGTGAAAAGTAGGCGACGATATTATAGACCTGACCTCCATAACAAAACTGCAACACATAATAAACAGACAGAAAGTCTGTTCTGTGATGTGAGTTAACGTGCACCGGTTACTTAACGTCACGTCATGTTTGTCAGGATTTTTGCTCGAACCGAAAGCTCGCACGTGTGCCAACCGTGGTATATCGCTAATATATCACGGTTCTTTTAATGTCTCGACCAATCAGATCGCTGCATTTGCGCCATCTATATACTGGTATGAAATAATAAAAATCAATTCATAGACAACCCTTCATCATTGATGACACATTGCTGATATTTGTTTGGTCTGTTCGATTTAAATCCAGGGCTACACTTTCTGTGGATAAGAAAGCTATTTTGCCTTCAGACGGAAGGGAACTTTTTTCTATCGCAAAGCAATAACGATTAATTTGAGCGGGTCATCCATTCCTAAGGTGTATACGGAGTTGACAACAATAATGGAATAGATAGATAGATAGATAGATAGATAGATAGATAGATAGATAGATAGATAGATAGATAGATAGATAGATAGATAGATAGATAGATAGATAGATAGATAGATAGATAGATAGATAGATAGATAGATAGATAGATAGATAGATAGATAGATAGATAGATAATAGACAGATAGATAGATAGATAGATAGATAGATAGATAGATAGATAGATAGATAGATAGATATAGATAGATAGATAGATAGATAGAGATAGATAGATAGATAGATAGATAGATAGATAGATAGATAGATAGATAGATAGATAGATGATAGATAGATAGATAGATAGATAGATAGATAGATAGATAGATAGATAGATAGATAGATAGATAGATAGATAGATAGATAGAAAGATAGATAGATAGATAGATAGATAGATAGATAGATAGATAGATAGATAGATAGATTGATAGACAGATAGACAGATAGACAGATAGATAGATAGATAGATAGATAGATAGATAGATAGATAGATAGATAGATAGACAGATAGACAGATAGACAGATAGACAGATAGATAGATAGATAGATAGATAGATAGATAGATAGATAGATAGATAGATAGATAGATAGATAGATAGATAGATAGATAGATAGATAGATAGATAGATAGATAGATAGATAGATAGATAGATAGATAAAAAGGAAGACAGATAAAACATATACAGACGGAATAACATATAGACTGACCGTTCGATTGACTAATTATTGACTAATTAGTTACGAAAAGCGATTTGCTTGTCAATGCAGGCAAAGTATAGTGCTCATTAGTGCATTTCTAAAAGGACAACTACAAATATATATGTAAAGCTAAGGATATTTTCAGTTCTAACTGTCTGTCTGTCTGAAGATTGCAGGATGCATGAAACTTAAGTAAGATATATTACTATGTACTTGAAGATACGTTCTGCTTTTAGCATCCATATACAAATAAAGCTTACATAGTCAAGTGGTAAAGAATTGGACTTCATATTGCTGGCGTTGCATGTCACTAGCACAATATTTATTATCAAAGGTGTCATGAAGCCTACTAATTGTAAACATTTTCAAAAAGCAGAGATCCTAAAGTTCAGAGCAGTGGCAACTGAAACTTTGCATATAGGATGAAGGAAAATAGACTTAAGGTAGAACGCGCCTCGGGGACAGATATTTGGACTATCAAATTCTACAATTCTATTCTGATCTACCACTTGTTGGGGCTCATGTTGAAGTGCTTGGAGAAAGAAAAACATTGGTGATCTTAGTTTTTTGAAAATCTGAAATTTAATTCCCCCATAGAGTTAACACAGGAATGGCGGCCATTTTGAATGTCAAATATCGCAAAATGTTTGGTAATTTGTTTGTTTAGTTCCACACTTTGCACGGTGACTCCCAATATTTATTGTTGATTTGATAAAAGAATGGTTCAGAGTTTCATTCAGGAAAGTTTTAACAAAAGTTTAAGTCTTTCGCCTTCCAGGCGCATACTACCTTAAGGTGAAACCTCGAAATTGGTATTGTTGATAAAAATTAAATGAAGTCGAAAGCTTGACACTAATTTATGAACTTTGAAAAATCACGTGAAACGAGAGCTAATGTATTAAAATCCGGCAATTTTGTTTGTACATTCTCATACTTGGATGGAAGGAACCGAAAGACTGACATTTAAAAAAGTGATTAAATTCATTATAAACAAAATTGAAATGATTCTTGTCACCACTGTAAGGTCTTTAATTCAAAACAAAATTGCCATTTTGTTGTATAGTATTAATGAAACATTTGAAAATTTCACAAAATTTGACCCAACCAGTCTGAGAGTAGATTTTTTAATGGGCAAGTCAACATAGGTGAAAAATGCCTAGAAATCCAGTAATTTGCATATATTTGCATAAATTTACCCTTCTTTTCTATAACAACTACGGTAAATTTGGTACATTTGCATAAATATTTACTATTTTTTCTCACCCAATCGATAACTGCTTATCATGTATAAAAGTAAGTCCAACCAATACGTCAATTAGGGATTAACAATTTACTAACATTGAATGAATTTTTCGAAAAAAGTGATTTTTGGTATAAGATGTGGTTAAGGCTGCTAACTTATATACCGGGCCATGGCTGTGATTCTCAGAGTACTAATTCAATACACGCTTCATTTCTCAAATGTGTAAACATCATGTTTTCTAACGAAATAAAATTCAACAGGCGAGAAAATCTACCCATCTTTCTTTAATATAGCATAAGCTTGATCATAAAAACGCTTTGAATTTAGACTTTATTAAAAAACAGCAAAAGGGTTCCTGGAAAAGTTCGACGAAAAGCGCAATTAACCTTGATTTAATCACAATTCTGTCTGCGAACCATTCATTTTATTCTTGTTTCATGGAAATCGCCATTCGATACATAAAATTGACAATTGCGCTGGTTTAATCGGAGCCTGTTACTTATTGATTTCCTGTTTTAAAAAACCCACAACACGAAATTTTGAAACCCTAAATTTTTATTTCTTCTCGGGGGAACCTTCGTTTTGCTGTTTGCACAGTCCTCTGCTGACAGATTTCACTGTTTTAGGGAGCTGTAAAGTCGCAATGAATGCCAGTAAAAAGCCTGTAATAGATAATATGACAGCGCAAAACACGCAAAGGGCATGGAGGGGACACCCACAGAAACAAACAAACACACACACGTATACTGTTGGAGGTAGCAGAATTTCTTGACCTTGACTCCAAGGGCAACAAATCCCTGATATCAAAGCACCCGAATGTCGCACCAACACTGACATGCTGGGTTCATGAAAGTCACTCGCTCACATAAATCCATTTTTCCAGAATAAATTACTGTAAACAATGGGTATCGAATTCCAAAGTCATAAAGACAAGCTGTACCAAGGCAATAAAATAAGTCTTGCGGATGGATAATTTTCATGTATTATAAATGCACTTATTAGAAACATATGATTTTCTGGCTTGACGAACCCATGAAGGTAGTATGCACCTCGAAAGTGAAAGACTTAAACTTTTGCTCTAACTTTCCTCAAGGAATCTTTCAATCATTCTCTTTCAAAATCAAGAATAAAAATAGGGGGTCACCGTGCAAATTTTGGTACTAGAGAAACAAATTACCCAAGATTTACCGATATTAGGAATTCAAAATGGCCGCCATCCCTGTGTTAACTCTATGGAGAAAAATAAAAATTTTCGAATTTCGAAAAACTAAGCCGGTGAAAGTTTTCTTTTACCAAGAGCTTTAAAATGAACCCCCACATGTGGTATATCAGAAGAGAATTGTTAAAGTTTGAGAGTCCGAATGTCTGTCCCCGAGGTGCGTTCTACCTTAAGTTGAATTCTACCACTTTGTTCAGTTTCTTGCGTTTAAAAAGAATCTGTCATAGTTTTGTCGTTTGTGTTATTCTCTTTTCTATTTTTACTGATGCTTACATGATAAAACGCTAATTTTGACCAGATAACAGCACGCGCTTTTCTCTTTACATTGCATTGAGAGAATTGCCGATCAGTCAGAAATTATATGACTCCGACAAAAGAAGGTGAAACGGGTCGCCGAGGCTGCAATTATACGGTAGTAAGTTACATATTTACTTGATAAGCAATTTTTTTCACACTGAAATAAACCGTAGAGGGTTTAAGCCGTAGTGTTCACAATGAAGAAAACTCTCTAGGAATTGGTGATATTGCGATTATTTACCACTTAATAGCGTTCTGTTACACGGACCTAAACTGTGCTTCGCTACACCTCGAGGATTTCGCGAGGTAAATAACAGACGGGCGCACTCGAGGGAAGGAACGGAAAACAAACTACTCGCGAGCTTGCTACGCACAATTCTGTGCGTACGGTCGTTGATACAGTTTACGTCCATTTAATTCAACGGTTCCGCAGCATACGGTCTCTGTAACGTGAAGGCGGCTCTAAGTATGGAACGCCAACATTGGCTTTGACGGTTACATATGTGTTGGTGTCATTGAAAAATCCTATGCGAACTTAAAAGAAAACCATTTATCATCTCAAATTGTTATGGAGTGTTGTTTCCTTCTCTCTTCATCTCGAAAGCTAAAAGATGTCATACGAGTAACTCGGGAATCACGGATTCTAGTAGCTATCAACTCGTTATTACAGATTTACCTGCAATTGAATTTGTGCGCATGCTTTGTTTTTGTGACATACTCTTGTTGTTTAGGCCTACACTTCGTAACTTTTTACATTTCGTTATACCTATCCGCAAATGTTAATAAAAAGTTTTTTTTAAACTCACAATGTTTTCTGAAATTAAGTTTCGAGGTAAACCAAGTGATGTACTGTTGAGTCTTGGACTTCAGTAAATAAAACAGGATAGATTTGGATTCGTGATGCATTTTTGGGGGGGAAAGAGATGGAAAATGCGAAAAAAAAACTGTATCAAACACAAAGAATACGTGAGTGTGTCGCTTGCGCTAAAAGTCACGTTGTTGATGTAAACTCTCGGTAAAACGGAACTTTTTGTCGAAAATTCTACAACAAGTAGTAAACCAACGTTAATGAGCAACATCTTGAAAACACAGCCATATTTAACGACAATAAGTCTATTAAGTCGGACATTGTGTAGCGAAGCTGTGGTCGTAATACCTGGGGCTTTACGAGGCCGGGGTCGTTAAACGTTTAAGGGCGCCGTCTACGGGCCATTGTTCAGACAATTTAGCTTCGCTGCAAAGCACTGTACAGAGGAAATTATATCTGTCAACAAGTCTGTTTTTATAGATAATCATTGGCTCTTGTTTCACGGTCGTTTTGTGTAGTCTGATCAATAATATACTCTGTGTTCAACGAGGAACAAAAATTACTGGCTTGCAATCGGAACCACTCCGGAATGTACCTGATTCGTAACTCAACAACCTCGCCTACACTTTTGCTTCCCGCCAGATACAACTCAAAAATTTTTACAAAACTTTGCTAACACCTGTGGGGGCTTATTTTTAAGCTCTTGGAGTAATAAAGTTTTTACCCTCTGAGCTTTTGAAAACGAAAATTTTATTTTCCCCATGGCGTCAAAACTAATGGCGGCCATTTTGAAGTCCAAATATCCGTAAATGACAGGTAATTCGCTTCTCTTGTACCAAACTTTTCAGTGTGAACCCTACTTTTAAGTCTCAATTTTTGTAAGAGAGTGGATGAAAGTTTCATTGAGGAAAATTTGAGCATGGTCTAAGTCTTTTACTTGCAAGGCGTGAACAACCTTAAAGTGAGCGAGCGTCCCGAAATGTTACCGGTAGATCTTTGTAGGCCTATAAGTTTCGTATGAATGACCGTCGGTGCATAAAATTTAATGATGATCCTGTCTAAATAAGGGACTGCCGTATCCAATTCAGGGTAGACAATTTTATGTATTGACAGAGCAATACACCGCCTTCGGATACGTTGTTGCGAAAATATAGCCCCCATATGTGGCCACTTGTTGAGCTAATTTACCAGGGTCGCGCTGTTTTACTTTATGAGATTTTAGTAGTCTATATTTATTTGAATCCAAAGAACGTTCTCTTTCTTAACGTTAACGAGATTATCCGTAAGCTGTGTGCACAGTTTACTTAGGATAAGACATCTTTCACAGTAGAGTGTTTCAAATCCCTATTAGTTCAGTTGCCACACATGTATTTTGCTTTTTTTTAAAAAATAGAGACATGCTCGTTTAGGGCAAACTTTTGGCTTCGCACTACTTTTATTGGTCGCGAAGTTACACTTGTCGCAAGTGGCCTGTATGGCTCCCTAGTTGATGGCGTACAGAGATCACGTGACGTATGATTGAAGGTAGAAAGTAGGTGTATGGTTGAGAACGTGTTGATAAAGTGTACGTGAAAAAAATACTGTACGTGTCGAATACAGCATTTGGAGTCCTTCCGTCGGTTTGACGCGTTATCGAACCTCAAAGAGCAAAGTGACAGATCTTTCGGCTTTCCAGTTCCGCAAACTGTAAAGAATATGGCTGTCTGTGAACGATTTTAATTATAAATTTCGAAATTACGCCGCCTTCAAAAACTTTGTTTTGTGAATTTTGATAAGGGGACATAATTTTCCGTAAAGCGTTAGAAGTCTTCAATGTTACGGCTCTCTCTCTCTCTCTCTCTCTCTCTCTCTCTCTCTCTCTCTCTCTCTCTCTCTCTCTCTCTCTCTCTCTCTCTCTCTCTCTCATTGCATGATATTCTTATTTTATAATAAAGATTAACGTTACGCATTTGCATGCAACAGTGTAGCTTTTTTCTTTTCTGTCTTTCAATATGACGCTTTGGTGAAAGCTGAATAAACAACCCCAATCGCTACAGTGCCTTTATTTGAGGTTTTACGGTAAAGGCTCCTCCAATGGGACATTTACCTCGGCGATGTCATAATTACATGTGCACTATATTCAAAGTGTTTCTTAATCTGTGCAAACTAGCTATCATTTGGTATCAAAAATCAACTTGGTTCCACCCACTGTAATTAAGTACAACACTTCCTTCCATTCGGGACAGAGCTCGTTATTTGAAGTGTACGCTCAGCCTGAGTGGCCTGGAGGCAAAATCCCAGCTGTTTGCGAATTAATGAGCGTTGTAGGAAACTTATTGCCACTTTTTCCTAGTTTGTGACTTGTTGGAAATGTGTGTGTGTGTGTGTGTGTGTGTGTGTGTGAGTGTGTGTGTGTGAGAGAGAGAGAGAGAGAGAGAGAGAGAGAGAGAGAGAGAGAGAGAGAGAGAGAGAGACTGACTAACTACAAAGTGACAACTCTATAAAATGTTAAACTGCGGAATAAAAATACCTTTCTGGCATTTCACTCCAAAGAGCTTAGAAGGCTTGTACTGACCTCGGCTTTACACTTGAGCGCCAACACGTACATTCAAGGTCACGTGTTGAATAGGTACATGCGACGTCTTCGAGTACACGTGACGTCAGAGACACGATTAATTTTTACTACCACTTGCTTGTCAAAGAAGTCGCTGTTTCTTCGTCGAGATGCTTTGCCACTCTTGCCGACAAAGAAGCAAACGAAACACATCTTAAACTTCCTATATGACACTCATTGATGCTTTGTGTGGCAAACTTTTTACAGGATTTCTCTTTGTTGGACAACACCCGTTGACGACAAACCTCGCGATTTTTAATTTATCGATTCGTGAAACGTAACCGGAATAAAGTGGTCGTAAAAAGTCTGTGCACTTTATGGGGTTTGTCTTTCAACTGACGCTTAGCTGTGGCATTATGTGTAAGGCAAGCTGCTTCTCGGGCCAAACAAAATATACTTCGCGTGGTTAGAGAAAAATATCTCTCTGCAGTCACACTTTTTAAAGTTCTGGAAACTTGCCAATGACTCTGCTGGATTCGTGTTACTCACATTGTTATCTCAAGGTCAGTGACAACTATGATCAGACCAGTTGACCAAGATCTTGACCACAGTACCATGACGGCCTGAAGGTCGTTGCTCAATTGCTCAATGACTGAGACGCAGACAAGCCAGAGCGTGTACGAAAGTAGAACTGGAAGTAGGAAACGAAACGAGGGACAGGCACTAAACGTATACGGGAAGTATATCAAAATGCGACGGATTTCTGGTTTTCTCGTGATTTAGGACGTTTCAGTTAGCTCCTAGACCCTAAAACACGTCTTCCTGTAGGACCTATGGTTGGGTGAAATAAATTACTCCATAAAATCCACGTGACTTTCCTACGTGGCATTGTCTCTCCTTGAACAGGCGACGCCGCGGTGCACTTTAATGAACACATTTGCCAGCACCATTTCCACGGTTGTTCAGGGACTGGCGAATACAAGGCTCCCCTCGGGGAACAGCTTACAGCTAAGCTATGCCAGCAATCAGCATGTCGGCAGCCGTCATGTCAGGAATACAAAGAAATATGATTTATATCTGTCCGGATATCCAATGAAATGGACCAGAACCGCCGAGTTGTGGACTAACAACAAAACCTTCGATCATGACTGGAAGTCAGCACGTGGGTTTAAATTACAATTGTGCAAAAATCTAAAACAGAAAATTGTGAATGTTACTCAACTATCTATCTATCCATCTCTATCTATCTGCAATCCACAGACAGACAGAGAGACAGACAGAGAGACAGAGAGAGAGACAGACAGAGAGACAGACGAACCAGTTCTGTCTGTCTGATGATCGCAGGATTCATTTCATGAACCTTAATTAAGTAACAGATGTTATTACATTGTATATACTTGATGTAATTTGTTATTATTTATAACGCTGTCCTTTCCGCATCAAGCACTGTAATTCCCCAAGAATATATCTGTATACTTTGAATATATATATATATATAAATATATATATATATATATATATATATATATATATATATATATATATATATATATATAAACACAAATTAATCTGTTACCAAAGTTTCGTGCATCCTGCAATATTCTTCTGTCTGATGATTGCAGGATGTATGAAACTTAAGTAACACACATCGTACTTGAAGTAATTTGTGTTATTATCTATAACGCTCTGCTTTAGCATCGAGCACTGAAATTTCCCACGAGGACATCTGTATACTTCGATATATATATATATATATATATATATATATATATATATATATATATATACACACACACATGCACACACACACACGCACACACACACACATATATATATAAATATATATATATATATATATATATATATATATATATATATATATATTTGGGTATGCAAATGATTGACTTGAAATATCATTTATTCCAGGAATCCTTGCGGGTGTGTGAGCGTGAAGATGTGTCCATGTATTCTGCTGGCAAGCGTGTCGTTCGTCAATGTTTGTCCGTTTGAGTGTATTAAAACGGGGTATTTCATAGCGTTATTGACTATTCTTGGTTGTGTATAAAACACTGATATACGTTTCCTACAGGCTAAATAGAATTCACTAACACAGATACAGACAAGAAACAGTGAAGAACAAAAATGGATATTGCATTGCCTATCCCATAATTAACCCCTCTAACCATACCATAACATATCCCATCCCAACCTATCCTATCCTAGCCTAGCCTATCCGATTCCTAGGGTAGGATAGGATAGAATAAGGATGGGATAGGATTGGATAATATCCTATCCTATCCTGTCGTTTCCTATCGTAACTGTACTTCGAAACTATTCGCAACCTTAGTGAACGCATCACGTCGTACGTCATGATGGATATCTCATCAAATATGTACATGTATTGTCAAAGTTCAGAGTGCCGACTTCTCAATGCTTGCACTGTGGAAATACTATCAGCCACGTTTGTGTGTGTGTATTTCTGTATGTATGTATGTATGTATGTATGTATGTATGTATGTATGTATGTATGTATGTATGTATGTATGTATGTATGTATGTATGTATGTATGTATGTATGTATGTATGTATGTATGTATGTATGTATGTATGTATGTATGTATGTATGTATGTATGTATGTATGTATGTATGTATGTATGTATGATGTATGTGTGTGTGCGCTTTCACTTATGTATGCCTATGTACACACGGTAAATACTAATCAAACGATGTTGTCAGTGATAAAAATTGGTCTGAGTAATCAATCAAAATATTGCAGCCAAAAAAAAATGAAATAACATCAGATGACAAAAACGAACAGAACGTGAGTTTTACACGCCGTTGTGACAGTCTACTCTGGCTTTGCCTTGAAGGATATTCACAGCCTGACATCAAATTTCGTTAGTAACAGAGGACAACAGTTTGATCATTAAAAGTAAGATTCTATGAAGAGAAGATCCGGAACGACGTTTCATATATAATGTCAAATGAAGTAGCAATACCTCGAGAATTTTTACTCCTTTCAGATTGAGTGATAGAGATTGATTTACATCCAAAGCGCGCGGCCAACATCCGGGAGAATTCGTAAGCGATATCTAAAGGTTGTCGCCTCGTTCCAAACACTGCCTAACGATTTCTTGTACAAGTGGCCGTCGAGTGTGTATTTCCTTTGTCAGTTTATCGGAACGAGTGCAACTCCTTCTTGGTCTTATCTCCCTTCTTCGAAAGCAGGTTGCGATAAGAGAATTCTCCAATAATGGCTGCACCTGTCCGCTATCAATCGATCGCCCGGAGACTCTGCCAAAGCCATAGCGTTCCATTAAAAAGCCAAACCAATTTTCCTCTACTTAAAGATGCATTAAAGAGGCCGGTGTTGTTCATTTCTGTTCGTTATCGCGTCTCTGAAAACGCGCAAAGAAATCCATACTAGGGGACGAGAATGGATGGTTATGAGGCAATGAAAGAGACATATAGATGACTGATATTGGCGGGAAAAGTTGCCATATCGACTTTGTATGGATCGATAAGACCCTAAGATGGATATTGACTGGCAGCTTTTAGATGTCTCTACTGAGTGGATTCTTTTTACGGTTCCGTTTCAAACTTACGAGGACAGTGTATGTGAAAGGCTGAACAGCTTGTTTTTGTCGACTTTGGAAGAGTTGAAGTGGCGTCGGGCTCCCCTACGGGGGGAGAGAGAGAGAGAGAGAGAGAGAGAGAGAGAGAGAGAGAGAGAGAGAGAGAGAGAGAGAGAGAGAGAGAGAGAGAGAGAGAGAGAGAGAGAGAGAGAGAGAGAGAGAGAGAGAGAGACAGACAGACAGACAGACAGACAGACAGACAGACAGAGACAAATGCAGACAGATACAGACAGAGAGGCATACAGAGACAGAGACACAGAGAGACGGGAAAGGGAGGGGAGACATGGGAACAGTGTCAAAACTAAAGTCAGATCAATGGAGACCGAAAATTGCCGGGAAAATATGACGGTGGGAAAACAAACAAACAAATAGACAGAGGGTTTTTTTTTTTACAAAAATACTTGCTTTCCTAACCATGTCAGAGGTGAGTGTTGTCTTTACTTGTCACTGTCATTGCACATTCATGACGGCTTGTCATGTCAAGCTGCCGCACAGTGCCATTTGACCGCGTCTTGCAACACATCGTCGCTTTTGATGCATTGTTATTGTTGCTATCGGCATTTATAATCCACTGCGTGTCTTCGTCATTTCTGTTAATCCGGTAACAACACATACACAGTTTGGAAACGGAAGTTCTGTTTCAATAAACAAAGAGATAATGAAAAAAAAGACAGCAGGTAAAAAAAATACACTTTCAATTCGGCTTTATTTCCTAAGGCTTGTCTCTTTGCCCGAGACAGAACACATTGATCACCCAACATCCATTAAAAATAGACAGTTTGGAGACGAACCGGTTCGATACGATGTTCGAATACATCCGTGGTATTTGAACGGTGAAGCCACAATGTTTGATTCCGGTGTTTTATTAAACCATGGCAAGAATCATCGACAAAAAGCGAACATGAAATCTTTTTTGAGCATTTCCCAAGAAATTGTTGTAATTGGAGATCGTCGATCGGCGTTTGAGTGAAAACAATCGCGTTGGTGAACACCAAATATAGAATTGTAAGCAACACCGTCCGCTTCCAATGCGCTCTAGAGTACTAACCACGGTCCCTCCACAAAGGAGGGACCGTGTACTAACCTACGAGTGACTTGGCGTTTCTCTGGCGTACGCGACAACGTACGGAGTGGTTCACTGCTCGCGACCACCCAATTATTCACCCTCTTTCTGTCAAATACCGCAGTACACAGAATCACACACCAATATGCATATGTATATGTGTGTGACTGTATATCTGTATAATATGTATATCTATCTATATATATATATATATATATATATATATATATATATATATATATATATATATATACACACACACACACACGACACGTTTGCAAGTTTGCAATGAATAGAAAATGGTTTTTAATTTGATGGTGAGAGCGAGATAAGGAAAACGATTTTTCAAAACTATTCTTAAAACATAAATATGGCAAGTTTGATTTTGCCAATTGTATTCCCACATTTCCCGTTAACCAATGCTTTCATGGCGCTGAACTTGAAAGTTTTACCACAAATTGAGGAAATGACTTCTTTCTGTTGCGCCAATGAAATAAGAAACTGGCCGCGCGCCGGTGAAAAAATCTCCGAAAGGAAACCAGCTGTTAACATCGTCATACGATTTTACGGTGTATTTTACAACATTTCAAAATCCTTTTTTTACGAATGGCTAATTTTTATCGTTATTTACAAATTAATAAACGCGTCAGTCTCATCTCTATTACAAACATGGGGGACATAAGGCAACCATATAGGGGCACTGAAAAGAAACTGGACATTATGATGCCAGTTTGTTAAAATGGAGTCGATGTTTATTCTCTAATATCTCCAACACGGTTGTTTCTCGCGATCTTTGAGTTTCGACGAATTTCTGATTTCACGTGGCCTTTCCCTCCAGCTGAGCGTGCGCATTGATTTGTATGAAAGGATTGTGAAGTGCGCATCGATTTCATTTCTTGACTGGATTGAGTGATGTGGCAGGAATTAGCAAATGTGAAGAGGCCTTTTCATAGTACGAGCATTTCCTGGCAAATAACCATAGAGTGCGCATACATCTAGCCGGTGTATCGCATCCGTTTTCAAATTTCCCGGGCCAGCATTGAATTACAGAGGCAGTGAAGACGAACGATGACCATACAAATCTGTTTATGATGAAGCACATTAGAAATATCCATACCAAGCCACCTTCCATGCAATGTTTATACTCTGAGAGTCGTGGTTCAAAACCAAGATATTACATACCACGAGCACTACTTTCGCATCGTGAAAATGGACGGCAGTGCTATGCACACACCGTGGAATATGTAGTTTGAATTACATTCAGTTTGGATGGTAACCTTATTAGGAGCATTTGAGGTCGATAGGTCTACGTAAAATTCCGCAAAAAAATCGATGAAGGAAGTAGTATTTAAGGTTTTAATTCACAGAGAATTTCTTAGACAGATTATCAACTTCACCCCCTCAAAGAAGTGCGAAGAACGTAACATATCGTAATGACAAGTTGTCGCCTGTTTTTTGATATTTTCGCAGTGTAATAGGTCAAATACTTATTGTCAAAACAACGAAGAGATGCTCAAAATATGTTAAAGTGCGATATGTCACATTTTCTACAACTTTATCGTTTTAATATCATTTAAACGCACATTGCCCAGCGAGATAATGACGATAACATTTATGTTTGTTGCAATTTTTTGAGCGTGTCCTTTATACTCTTTGTCCAGATCGATGTATTTGTTTTCCACAAATTTATCTTCTTTTCATAGCTTTAACTACTCTGACTTGAGCAAGCCATGTGTTTGTGTTTGATGATGAAACAAACTTGTTTCCCCTGCCGAACACTTTCGTTTTCTAAAGTGAACACAGCAGCGCCCCCACTCGTCGACTCTCGCATCTCTGACGGTAATCGCCTCTGGCGAAATCTATCGATAGGTGTTCGTTCTCTTGTTACATATTGCTAGCTATGTTGAATAAATGTCAGTTCTCAAGTGCGTCCCTTGAGGTATGTATTATAAGTCAATCAGATAAAGCGAACATCAGAAATTCTATGCAGTTTTCACCAGTTGATGTAAAAAGACTCTCTCCATTAATTTTGATGAAATGAAACGAAATGAACATTAACATGTTGATACATGCAGGGGAGTCAAGTTAATTAATGATAAGGTACACATGGAAAGAACTAGTAAAATCTTTATTAATATTAAAATTCCAAAACGTGTTCAAAAGTTTGTCACTTTTGTGAACGAAAGAATTACTATTCTTGACGCAAGTTGGCGCTACTTTATGAGTGACACTTATTCGCTTCAGGGCGACAACATCGTCTCTGAAAATTCAAATAATTAATATCCTACTGGTACATTAAGTTCATTATACTTGTTGCGACAACAATCGTCTCCAGAATGCCGATGATGCTTTCCCACAAGTCACCACTAGTTGGCGATGTTATCTGCTCATGGAAAATGTGAGCGAGATATTGTGATTCCGTGTCAAGGTTTAACAATTCTTACGATTCACTTTCCTGTTGCTCTTGGATTGTTCGAACGTTCTGGATAGTCCTTGCTTTGGATGAGTCGATGCTAAAACTGAATACATGTGGCAGAATTGTGGTCACAATCTCTACGGCTCTGCACGACGGGCCAATGATTGCGCTCGCTTTTACGCAAGACCAAGAGAATAAAAGTGTGTTCATTTCTGGCAAAGTTTGACAACCCTGGCGGCATGCTGTCCCATATCATCAGCGTGTGACGTGTCTGAAACCTGGGAAACAACGGAACAGGCCATAGCGTGAGACGTGGTTTAGATGAAATAGATATACTGTATTTCTTCTAAGTCCTGTAGAGTTTCCCACAGGCACCCTGAGCATGAGAAAAAAAAAAATTAATAACGTCTCTCCTAAAGTTACTGTCTAGTTATTTTGAAAGCTTAATCTTACAGTGCTATTGTTGTTTCAGTACAGATGGGTACTCTTTCATTCTCATCAGATATTATAAGTGTTTTCATCCGCCTAAGTAAGGGTTGAGTATACGCTTTAAATTTCTCAGAGATCTAGTTTTCTGATACACCAGAAAAAGTTAGCAAGGCACTATGATTGACCAAGACTGATCGAAAGCCTTATGACAGTGTGAGACTAAACTGCTTGTATTAATGCGTTTGTAATGCGCATGTCAAGTTGAAGAACGTCTGAATATATTCCGACAGGATCCGAACATTTTCTAACAAATAAAAGAAATCACCTATATCTATTCGTGATATCCATTGCCAATATCCAGGGAAATAAAGGAAACTTGATGCATTACGTAAATGTTTTGAAAACGGCGATGATACCTCTCGGAAGACAAGATTTGTTTGATAGTTGCCCGATGATATTTCTTTGTGAGCTCATAGTGGCAACAGAGACGCATTACACATTCCAAGCTCATTACACACATTGAAAATCAAAATGTTACTTTTAGATGACAATCCTTTCGAGAATATATTGAACACAATCTGGCTGATAAAACGTTATTTATTATAAAAATGGGAAAACTTCCACTAAAATCTATCGTAAACAATAATTCTGAATGAAAAACAAAATGATAGCTGCGCAACAGAACTCATCTGATTAGCAATTGACGCAAACGCACAACAACAATACGCCTGCGTACAAGAAAGTGATTTCCTTCAATAATTCCCGCCATAATCGGGAAAGGTGTACGTTCTATAGTGAGGTGGTTTTCTACGATTTGATGGACGAGACAACATTGGTGTATGTTTCTTTTGGTTTTTTTTCCCCGAATATACGAAAGACATATGCAGCACTCAAAATCTTACGTGGTTGTTTGAACATTGCAGGTTATTCAACTCTGTGACTTAAAGTGTGCATGTACTTGGTATACACCTTTGAATTAAACTAATGATTGACAACATTAAAATCATTAGAGTGATAATAAAATAAGCAATCAAAAATTTTTGGAAAGAAAATTGTTACCCTTTTTCTGTTGCAATCACCTCATCTCATTTAAATTATTGTCACTTATTGAACAGATATTGCTAGTCATTATTCAAGACTTAAAATAATGAACGAAACAAGTTAAACAAAATAAAACAACACGGCATGTCACATTTCCTATCGTAACCTTTGCCAGCTTTAAGTTAGACAATACATAGGGCGCTTCCTTTTTCCCTTTGTGGTCATCACAGAAATTTGAGAGAGCATAAAATATACACTTGATACACCGATTACCATGGAAACCAAAATGTGATTACGAGTGACCATTTTGAAAACAAAACATGCAGTGACAGCGATGGTATATTGATGAAAACTTGTTATATGCCTGGCTGCAAAGACAAGGTATCAGTTTAAGGTAATACGTGACTCTAACAGAAAGAGTTCAAGACTTTTTGCTCAACCAGGAAACTTGAAACCATTATTTTCATAATCAAGAACAAAAGGGACAATCAGAAGCAAACTCGTGCTTAGAAAAAAAAGATATTTCAAATTCAACAAATTCAAAATGGCTATTTCACCCCTCGTTAAGTTTATTGGTAAAACTAAATTTTCGAAAATCAAAACGGTGAAGGCTTTCTTTACTTCATGGGCGTTCACTCAAGCAGCAATCAAGATTAAATATTATGAACATTTTTGTTCGAATATCTATTCCTGATTTCAAGGAATGTCTTACATGAGAGGGTAAAATATTCAAATTTGTAGTATGTAGTAAATATTTACAAGTTATCGAATCTGTCTGAAATGACAAAATAACTGTTCATAAAGGCACGCATTATCAACGAGGATGTCTGTCTTGCGTATCCCCTTGCATTCTGAGCGGGCCTCTCCTGCGCTGCAAAGAGACCCGATGAGGGCGCTGTTGGGTTACTCTACGTCAAGAGGAACACACGTCTTCCCGTCATCGGCTAAAGCGTGATCGCCATCGCAACTACAGATGTAACTTCCTTCGATATTGATGCAGACTTGATCGCAACCATGGGTTCCTTGTTCGCATTCGTCGATCTCTGCAGTCAAAATGGAGACGAAACATCAAACTTCCTGTCTGAAATCTGAGATTCAGGATGCTTCCACTACAATTTGTAAATTATTGTTTGGATAGTTGATACGATAGCGACATAGAGTATGATGACTTGCTTTTTTCCAAAGGCTGTGAAATGCATATACCCAGAAATAGTGAATACATCGAGTAGGAACACTAATTACAAAATACAAGGACAGCTACAATTGCTAAATGCGGCTCATACTAAACTTCACAGTGATAACTTCAAACTAGGAAGTGTTAGAAGATTGTTCTGAGTCGAAGCAATGACTGAGTAATTTATATCATAGATATTGCCCTTATGTGTAAGCTGTGGGTAGACAAATTACCACTGACTTCGCTATACGTGTTTTTATTGATTGGTCATTTTGTTGTATGCTTTTTGAGTCTGTAAAGGTATGCCTGACCTCAACACTATCATGGCATTAGGAACATTAGATTTGTGAAGCTGTTCAATTGTTGTTTTGATAACATGCAAGGAAAACGTGGCTGAAAAAGGTGTACTTCAAATCTTGTCGAGGGGAGGCTGTGAGTGAAACATTGCATTCCGGTGTGTGTGGTGTTGTGTGTGTGTGTGTGTGTGTGTGTGAGAGAGAGAGAGAGAGAGAGAGAGAGAGAGAGAGAGAGAGAGAGAGAGAGAGAGAGACTTGCTTCTCTGTGTGAATCTATAATGGTGTTTTAATAATTATAAGCGAGTAGGTTTACTTTAAAATTAAAAAAATTACAATTTGAAGTTTAGTTCGTAAGTATTGCATAGACAGTACACTGACCTTGACACGAATGTCGATCTGATAGTAACTCATATCCGGCCATACAGCTGCACTCGTAACTTCCTGGAAGGTTGTTACACTCGTGATCACATTCGCCGTTGCCATAGTAACACTCATCTTTGTCTGTAGGAACAGTTGAGAAGTATAAGCAACGCTATCCCTATGTAATACCGAGTGAATTACAAAGAACTTTGCCACGTGAACACTTGTAGAGGAATCACACTGGCGCCTGTGAAGCGTTTTTTCCATTTTGGCACTATTTGTTTTACTAGGCTTTCTTAAACGGGCCAAAATGGACATTTCAATCTCATTTGTTGATTATCTTTCTCGTTCAATCTTTTACTAACCTTTCCAAAACAATTCATTACTGGTGTGAAACCCTACGGCGTTAGCAATGAACTGTATGCAATTGTTTGTCAGACTGTTTTGAATAATTATAATACAAATTCCTTCAAGTTTAAAATTAGAAAACGCACAGTATCCGAGCTTGGCGCGTCTTTTGGTTGAGATCGGTTTATCAATACCAATGGCTCGACTCTTGTTGAGAGGCAATCACCCTAATTAGGCTTAATTCATAGCATTTACCCTTCAATTAAAACAGGAAAGTATCTCACCGAAGCAGTCATAGCCGTCTTGCATGTAACCCTCACTGCAGGCACAATCAAAGCTGCCCGGCAAATTAACACATGTTTGTTGGCACTGATTGATATTGCCTTCGCACTCGTTGATGTCTGTCGACGGAACCAGTGAGAAATAGTAAACAACGAGAATGAATATTCAAACCAGAACAATTTTACAAAAATATGTACTGTCTCTTGGTCCTCATAGAAATACACATAACATAATGATTATATTTTTGTTTCATAATGCCGACAATCCAATCATTATAATAATGATTGGATTGTCAGCATTATGAAACAAAAATATATTACACATGTATATGTAGGATTGTTGCCGATACATCAAAGATCTGCCGTGATCAGAGCATATGCCTTTCATCATTTGTTCATTTCATTCATGATAATGTTTGACGACTTATGTAGACATGTACATATAATTTCGATAAATTTGGCAATAAAGCAGAAGGTAATTTGCACTTTCCGGCAAATGTTCATTTCTGTTTTTACCTAGGCATGTCGTTCTGTTGTCGCTTATCTGGTAACCGTATCGACAGCTGCACTCGTAGCTTCCTTCTGTGTTCCTACAATTCTGATCACACCCACCGTTATCGACGTCACACTCGTCAATTTCTACAGTGTTTAAGAGAAAACACATTATGAAAGCATGAGCATATTTGAATGTACCGTAGAACAAGCGAGGTGTATGCCATACTGGCCCTGGATAGATAGTGTTAATATCAATATACATGTATGTTTTATACATGCTGATTTGGATAGGAATAATTAACATTCATATATCGAATAGGAAATATACAGTCAGACAAGATAATCGTTACTCAAGCGATATAAATATCTAACTTGCCTTCACAGGACGTTCCATCTTCCTGAAGCTTGTAGCCAGCATTGCATGTGCAGACGTAACTTCCGTTTGTATTAAGACAATTCTGATCACAGTCGGCATCGCCAGACAGACATTCGTTGGTATCTTGCAACGACAGACGGGTAAGAGCAATGTTAATTCTCACATTTCTTTTTACATCACTCGTATTGAAAGACCGCTTGTCTATTGTTAGCGTTGCGAATGATGATTTGGCAAAAATGCATACGAAGGATTTCAAGTTTCCAATTAACACATGGTAGATAGAGGTGATTAATTTAAAATCTTATCAGCTTTCTAAATTATCACAAGTAGTGAAGCGTAACTTTCCTTCATGTGATACTTATTACTAGCGTCATGTTATTGTTTGCGACAACGACAATAATGACGACGACGACGACGACGACGACGATGATGATGATGATGAGCAGGAGGAGCAGGAGGAGCAGGAGGAAGACAATGCCGATGATGACGACAATGGCAACGATGGTGATGATGATGATGATGTTGTCGTTGTTACATGAACTCACGTCCAACGATGAATGTCGGCATCCATTGGCGAAGGATGAGCAAATTTCGGAAATATCTCAAATCACGAAATCGACTGTGTATAAAGCAGGAAATAAGTTGATGACCTACCATTACACGTTGATCCATCTTCGTTAAGTTCGTAACCAAGATCACAGAAACACAAATAGCTCCCATAACTGTTGCTGCACAACTGTTGACACTTTGGTTCTCCGTCTTGCTCACATTCATCCACATCTGTAAAATGTGATATTCCGGCAACTGGTGTTAAAACGAGTTCACATCTCCCGAGATTTAGTTTTGCGTGCGCACACATATCCGAAACACTTACTCGACTTCATTCCATTTGCGGAGACTGGCATGACATAATGCTCTGCACATGCAGGCCTTAGTTCTATGGTAAAGAATTTCTATTCGGTGTGACCTATGATGCTCAACGAAGGTCCATTTAAATTATTTCATTTGTCGATTCAAAAACGACCAAAAAAAAGCAATGCCTCACCTGCGCATGCCCCATCGTCGGAAAGTTCAAATCCCTCTGTGCAAACACATTGGAAACTTCCTACTGTGTTGAGACATTCTTGGTCACAGCCTCCGTTTTCATCCTCACATTCATTCACATCTGTAGGTGTAGAAAGAGGAATATTATGAATTACAAATGTAAAGAGGAGAGAGAGAGAGAGAGAGAGAGAGAGAGAGAGAGAGAGAGAGAGAGAGAGAGAGAGAGATAAGTGCTAAGAACAAACCATCTTACCAATGCAAGAATTTGCGTTCTGGCCTGTCTCGTAACCTTGACGACAGGCACACTCGTAGGTTCCAAACCTGTTGACGCACTCTTGTTCACAATCATGTCTGTCTTCGGTACATTCGTTGACATCTGAAAAGATATAAAATCGTGTCAATCGGCGTATCAGCTTTGCATAATTATCGAGCATGCGCACAGAAGACGGGTGATAAATGTTAAAAAGGATTCGCGGTTCCATTGCTATTCGTAAAAAAGGTATTGAAGGAAAGTAGTGAATGCGGGACCTTAAATTAAACTCACGTCGTTTATGTGTTTACACGACCGTCAAAACTATGTATACATACGTCGTCTAAAACATCAGTTATCCAATGCAGTAGTGATACGGGAGACTTTTAAAATGTAGCTGGGATTTGCTTATTTTATAGCAATTAATTTATACAAATTTGCTGTAAAATGGAGTGAAGTACATCAAATCCAGATCTTGCCATAGTCACAGTTGCAAGTTTTCGACAAAATGCAGCGTCGTCTAGATAATAATCTGAGGATGACCGGTTAGTTTTCGAAGCTTAAAATGGACCCTCAGAATAGTGAGAAACTGGTAAGACTCCAAACATCGCGGGAAAATACTGTGACTGGGTCAACTCTTTCCATCATTGAAAATTGTCGAGATGTTTCTACAGCGGCATTATGTAAACCTACCGATACAAGTGAGGCCATCTACGTCTAATTTGAAACCATCATTGCAGGAACACTGAAAGCTGCCGACGGTGTTTGTACATCGCTGATTGCAGCCTCCGTTGTTAGCGCTACACTCGTTGACGTCTTTCGGTGGAGAAGAGAGACACAGTGAATTAATATTAAAGTGTTGCACTCTCAGAGATCCTTATATAGTCAGTATCTTTGCTTGTATTTACAAGAAATATGAAGTAGTCGTGCTGTTCATTGTATTCGGTGATAATAAGCAGTCATCACTATGTCAGTTCTAACATTTGAATTTACGCCAACAATATTTTCAGGTTTTCATTTGATAATACTATAAATACTTAATTTTCGATTGTCACAAATGCAAGGCCGTAAAAACCTTCTTTACTCTACAATTCGTAGACCAAAAAAGTATTGTGAAATTTTGAGAGTCTGCATATTTTTACCCAAGGAACGTTCTACCATAGGGCAGATTTGATAAAAGTTACTTACCCAGACAAGTGCGTTCGTTGTCATCTAATCTGTAACCATCGTTACAAGCACAGTGAAAACTGCCGACTGAATTGACACAGCGATGTTCACAGTCCCCGTCGTTGGAGTCGCATTCGTTCACATCTGTATAACATATATGCATTTGAAGTCACTGGTATTGCTTTATGAAGGGGGTTTATTTCTGTTATTTTCTCCATATGTACCAAATCAACACATGATTGCACACTTGTCCTGGTGCTGTGATCATACGCCGAACTGAGTGTATGGGCTTGCATGAAATATGGGCTTACAGGAAAATCACTACATAGTAATTCTGCCGCTCAGCAAAAAAAGACATAAAGTAGTATTGACTTTGCCAACCCGCTCTGGTCTCTACTTTCGTGTGCGTCATTTCCGGTAAGCTGAGGTACTCTGTACAAGCCTACGCCCCCTCCTGATTTTTCGTACGGGGATGTGCGGCCCAAGTTGAAAACATCTACCCATGTAAACTCCAAAAATTGACCAACTGTCAGGGATTTCTTGTCAAAAACCAGCCCAATTGTCACGGTCATTCAGCGGGTCATCTCGGGTCATCAACCTTATAAATTCGACAGAGTTAAATGGCCTCATGCACCTGTTGGGCTACATATCTCGGCATGTTACTGAAATACGATAGTTTACAGCCTACCTTCACAGCTGCGTTCGTCATCGGCCAGTTCATATCCCGAATTACAGGAACAGTCAAAACTGCCAACGTTATTTGTGCAGACGTGGTCACACCCGCCATTTTCGTCTCCGCACTCATTGACGTCTGTGAAAGAAAGATTGTGCGTCTATGTTACTTACTGAACGCTGAAAACTCACTCGTTATAATATCAAAAGTGCGGTTGTTTCATCACCGGAATATCAGTGTCTGGAAACTAATGTTTTTGGACAGGCCATGAAATAAGTAGTTGAGTTTACCGAGGCAGGATTTTCCATCTTGATCTAATCGATATCCGTCCCGACATGTACACTGGGAACTTCCCACCGTGTTGGTACACGCGTGATCACACCCACCGTTGTCCGTCGCACACTCGTTGATATCTGCGTGAAGGGGGAATACCAGGTGAAAATATCATACATTGTTACATGTGTAAGAAAATTCGACTGAAACTAACTGGGTGAAAACATAAGCTATTACTAAAAGATCGAAGAAGACAGTTTGACGTAATTTAGGAAACACATTAACCACGCATGAATGAGATACATATACCGGTGCGCATCAACAAAGACGTTAATGGACTCACCTATGCATTCAAGACCGTTTTGGTCTAAGCTGTAACCATTATTGCAAGAACACTGAAAACTGCCTGGTGAATTCTCACATTGATGATCACAACCTCCGTTGTCAGTGCTACATTCGTCGATATCTTTATGAGAACAGAAAGACATAAATATGCATTGCCATGGCAATCTACTTTTTGTGCACTTTCAAGATTGTTCGTTAGAGACGTATAATTCTTTTCACCAAGTTGTTCGTAAAAAAGCACAGCTTGGATCACATATTCAAGCTAAAGAGTCTAGTTCCTAACTGTCATAGCAGATTTGTAATCATTATGTCTCCTATAGTAGACTCGGACACAGGCATCATTTTGCAAAAAGTTGTCTTCCGCCAATGGCATTGCGCAAGCGCGATTTTAGACATCTAACCACTTGGCATTACACTATTATTAAGATTAACATTTTCGTTCCATCAACATCTGCCACTACAGTTCTGCACCTTTATTCTTATCAAATTTAAAAAAACTAGTGAGGAGAGTGCGGTCAACTTGACCTTGTTTATTTGTTTATTATTTCATGCTGCATTTTATACGAGTTTATCGGCTCCTGTTCTGCCCGGAGATTTGTCACGGATTTGGAAATTTAAACTATAGATAGGTTGACGTTACCTTCACAAGTGCGTTGATCATTGCCTAGCTGATAGCCAGCACGACAGGAACATTCATAGCCACCGTTCGTGTTTCGGCAGATCTGACTGCATCCGCCATTGTTGTCGTTGCATTCGTCGGTGTCTATAAAAAGAAGAGCCATGCGTATAGATACTGTGGATATGATTTTTTGGATAAAGCATCGATCGTTGTGCATAAACAGTGTCCTAGAAACTGCGATGGTCCGTTATTGAAAAGTCAGTACAACAAAGTGCTTCCATATTGACGAACATGCATTAATACAACACTTATGCATCTATAAAGTTTTCTCCAGAATGCATCCAAAATGTGACGAATTAGTTTCGAGTTATCTCCGTAAATCAGATGAGATTAATCCTGACTGTCCATGTGTCCATTTCATTCGGTTGTTCATCACTTCTCGATTGGTGTACTGACATGATGACCATGGCCAGCTTGGCATTACGTTTATACAATACACAAACGAAGTTCGGTCGTCGATTTACGTCACAACGACGTAACACAGTATGGCAAATTAATAGAAGAGATTTGCCATTCGCTACAAAGACAATACTTTGAACTTATTAGAATTCCACAACACTCTTCAGTAAAATGATACCATACTTTTTATGCATTTTTCGTCAGATTGTACTATCCGTGTTGCCAACTTACTTTAGTTTTGTGCCAAGCGCCCACTATCAGGCCAAATAAATAATATGTGCTTACGGTACTTTAGAAAAACCAGGCCCGCTGACTCCAGGATAAAATTTACCGTATTTTATGGGTTTCAGCTGACAAAAATAAAAATATATCGAAATTTCCAACAGTATGTTACCGGAAGCACACATTGTTTGGCCCTATGTGTGAACGTTAATCCTCACAAATAGCTTGAACAGCAGCTCGTTTTGCAATTGAAGAAAAAACACCATTGAAACTAATTTGGGATAATTGGATGGTGAAGTAATGTCGGTTTAATCTGCAAATGTAAGTTCATCTGCTTTTCTTTTTAAGTTACACATTTGTTTTTATGAGTAATTTGTAATATTGCAACATTCAGCTATAGGGCACCTAACACCTTTGAGAAATGTGAAAAATATGAAGATCCAATTATCCAAAATTAGTTCCAATCGTGTTCAAAACAAACGACAATATTGCAAACTAAAACATGACGAAGCGCTTACCAACGCATGTACGATCATTTCCGCTGAGATGGAAACCGTCGTTACAAGAACATAGATAGCTTCCGACTGTGTTGCTGCAGCGCTGGTTACATCCACCGTTGTTGCTGCTGCACTCGTCGATATCTGCAAGAAACGGCGTATATTTCAATGTGATGCGGAGAACCCCCTCCCTCGGATGTTAACAAAATGCGTGACCTTCTCCAGGTCGCCCAAGGCAGGAGCGATGTTCACAATCGAAAACAATCTTACAGCATTTTTTTTGTAATCAAATAACTGGTATCAGAATACTCACCCACACAACTTCGTCCATCTTGACCTAATCTGAAACCACTGTTACAGGAACATTTAAAGCTGCCAACTATATTCGCGCATCGATGGGCACATCCACCGTTATTTGAGGCGCATTCGTTGATTTCTGGAATGCAATAGAAAAGGTGAGACAAAGAAATAAGTAACTGATAACTTATGATTGCGATATGTCCCGCCTTATCAGTAGCTATGTCTGTCTGTCTGTCTGTCTGTCTGTCTGTCTGTCTGTCTGTCTGTCTGTCTGTCTGTCTGTCTGTCTTACAATACTTTTTTTTTCTGGTGTTGATAATGTTGTCCATGATTCAGCCAGAGTTATTACTTCAGCGTACTTCATTATATTGAAATTGGAATGAAAGGTGTTGACAGCGCAAACTATTAGAAGACTCTTGGTTACTCACCACGACAGGTTCGGGCATTGGCGTCTAACGTGTAGCCGTTATTGCAGGAACACTGAAAACTGCCGATTACGTTAGTGCAACGCTGATCGCACCCTCCGTTGTTTGTAGAACATTCGTTTTCATCTATAGGAGAGAGTGTGTACACACAACTAAATATCGCCCTTCTAGTCACTAAATCATATTGATTATTACGCAACTTCGATCATCATCACAGACTGAACTTTCCTTCGAAACACACAGTTAAAGGCATACAGTCACCCGTAATCTAAATATGCCCATATATGGTCAAAGGGGCGTTCCTTGGTATTAAAAATGTCCATGTGAGGGCGCTGTTTTTAAGAAGCGACCACCCGCTTAAAATCTGTGATTGGTTAGATTTTCTCCTTCCATGGTAACTGTGGCAAAATTGGAACAGGTGACAGTATACCTTCAATACCATGGACACACCCACAGGCATGCTACACACTTTTTGCCTTGCAGCGGGGTGTGCTATCTGAACTTTTGTATTTTAAAGTCGTGTCTGCAAGAAAATACTGCTTGACCAAAAGAGATCGATTACAGATACATGCAGAAATGTCGCACCTACCGACACAAGTTAGTTGGTCGTCGTCTAACCTATACCCATCGTTGCATGAACACTGAAAACCTCCGACCACATTTGTACACCGGTGATTGCAACCTCCATTATTTGCCGCGCATTCGTCGATATCTGAAAGATAATCCGAGACCATCTCATTGTCGTGGAACCACTGACATGCATGGATGTTACATCCATGTGACATGTAAGTATAGTCAGGGGTTCATTTATCGTCATTCATTTGCTGTTTCGAAGAAATGTTTTGCTTCAGCAACTTAAAGTAAAAGGGTTGAAACGGCCAGTGCATAACCAATTTAAGGTAGAACGCGCCTCGGGGACAGAAATTTGGGCCTTCAAATTTTATCAATTTTCTTCTGACCTACCACTTGTGGGGGCTCATTTTGAAGCTCTTGGCGAAAGAAAAGTTTTCACCGTCTTAGTTTTTCGAAAATCGAAAATTTTATTTTTCCCAAAGAGTTAACACAGGGATGGCAGCCATTTTGAATTTCAAATATCGAGAAATCGCAAGTTATTTGTCTCTCTAGTACCAAAGTTTGCACGGTGACCCCTGATTTTTATTCTTGCTTTGGTAAGAGAATGGTTGAGAGTTTCACTGAGGAAAGTTTGAGCAAAAGTTTAAGTCTTTCACTTTCGAGGTGCATATTACCTTAAGTAAGAATGTACCTCGGTGGCAGATACTCAGACTCTCAACCTTTTTTAAATATTATTTTGGCCTACTAGTGTTAGGGGCTCATTTCGAAGTTTATGAAGTAAATAAAGTTTTCACAGGCTTAGTGTTGTGAAAATAGGAAAGTTCATTTTCCAACATACAGAGAACACAGGGGTGGCAGCCATTTTGAATTTCAAATCTCTGGAAATATTGGGTGATTTGTTTCTCTAGTCCCACACTTTACACGGCGACTTTGCACGGCCCCCTGATTTTTATTCTTCATTTTGAAAGACAGTGGTTGAAAGTTTGCTTGTGGACAGTTTGAGCAAAAGTTGATTCGGAAGCGTTTCGTTTTCGAGGCGTGAACTTACTGTAAAATCGAGTCAAAAGCCTTGACTTCTTGCCTGCATAAAATTTGATATGACTCTCATATGGACGTGATTTGGAACTAAAATTTAACGAGCCAACTGAAGTTATCGTTCAAAATACTCAAATTGCATGTCTCGATTTCATGGGCCTCAAACCGGATGACTCAGGGTCAATTGTAAGATCATTATTGAAAAATATGACTATAACTTCAAAATAGAGCAGAAGTTTGTATACCTACCAACACAGGAGCGCCCATCTTCAGCCAGTGTGTATCCATTGTTACACGAGCAATAGGCGGTTCCATACGAATTCGTGCAGCGATGGTCACAGCCGCCGTTGCCAGTCGCACACTCGTCGATGTCTGAATAGGAAAAAGGGTAGTGAGAATACATTCCTAATCAGGCAAGAGATTGAAAAGTAACGAGACTAATGTACTTTAATCCAACCGAACCGATGACAATAACCAAGATATAAAAATATCGAGCGAAGTGAGGGAGAAACTGGATCCCGGCTGGATGATCACAGCATAAGGAGAGGAACATTTCAGAGACAAGCGACCCACACAAATATGAAAGCTATCTGACTGATTGCTGAATATTGACGATTTGATCGAAAATCGGGTAAAACACCCGACAAAATTGCTATATGCAATGTCATGATGACCATTTGACCACAGCTTAATGACATCATCTTCCGATACCTGCACACCAAAATGTAAAGCTATCGGTCAACTGTAAACTGTTTTTAAAACGAACAATTTTGACAAAAAAGTCGGAAAAAGTTCCCTTAAATTTTGAAATACAAATCTCACTCTAATTTTTGGAAATATAAACTCGGACATGGCTGCAAATATCTGTTCAATAAGGTCACAGGCGCAAGACCAGGACGGTGCACGATCAATCCTTTGCGTCCTTGACTTTGGCGTTAGTTATTCACATAAATGATTACAGATACATGCAGAAGTAAATACGTCAGCACATGATCACTCAAGGTCGATATTTATATTAATGAACTTACTTGGTGTGCTGCAGTAATTTGAAAGATACTCACCGATACAGTCATGTCCATTTTGGTCTAATCTGTAACCATTATTGCAAGAACACTGAAAACTGCCGACTGAATTCGCACACAGATGGTCGCAACCTCCGTTTTCGGTATTACATTCGTTAATATCTATATCAGCAAAATTGAAATATGAAAGAAAAATTGGACTTATAATAGTGAATCCATCAATCAAATAATCTGTCAATTAATTGATTGAAATAAAATAAAATTAATACATGACTTATTAAATAAACAAACAAACAAACAAACAACCAACCAACAAACAAACAAACAAACAAATAAATAAATAAATAAATAAATAAATAAATAATAAATAAATAAATAAATAAATAAATAAATAAAGATTGATTTGTCCCATATAATGACTTAGTAATTAAATGAGGTCATTTAAAGAAAATTCTTTGTTTGACGTCCTTGGATCTTTGAAAAAACTAACAGCCAGCCAGGGGAAAAAAACAAAACACAGACAAAAAACACGAGTGTATTAACGTGTGCTCAATTTTCATTTGGCTCCCTTTGGAAAAATAATATTTTTATTTGTAATAGTTTTAACATTGTGTTTGTTTTCTTAATTTTCTCTGAAAACTTACAAGCACGCGGACGGTAAACTAAGAATTTTATTTACAGCGCCTAAGTCTAAGAACAAAGCTCAAATACATAACCATCGACACTCCTATTGGTGTCTAAACTAATTTGAGCTATTCTACACGCGTTTATGGTTGCTGACTTATTCTCGGAGATTTGTCACGGATTTGGAAATTTAAACTATAGATAGGTTGACAAATTACCTTGACAAGTACGTTGATCATTGCCTAACTGATAGCCGGCACGACAGGAACATTCATAGCCACCGTTCGTGTTTGTGCAGATCTGACTGCATCCGCCATTGTTGTCGTTGCATTCGTTGGTGTCTAAGAAAAAGAGGAACATTGCGAATTATTTCACCAGACATGCATGTGTATACGTCGGTGAAGTCATTCATCTCAAAGCCTGGGAGATTGTAATTGAAGCTACAGAATAGTTTATAAGTGATTCTATTCAAGAGTAATTTTCACTGAAAATGGATTATTGCTGACATTCTTTCTTACAATACCTTTACTCATTGTTTTTTCAAATGAAATTACTATCTTAAGTTAAAGTGTTTTCAAACTCATTTTGGATGTATATAAAACGCAAAGTCTCAGAGTATTGTAGGAACATTTTATAAGCGGGTACATTGCTTTGGTATAATGTTTAAATTTGCTATTAACTGTTTCAAACAGTTACAAAGGAGGCGTTGTTTTTTGCGGGGGTGGGGGGTTGTAGCATCGTGAGTGAAAAAAATAACATGAAGCATTGTGCTTACCGACGCAAGTACGACCATTCCCGCCAAGGTGGTAACCGTTATTACAAGAACATCGATAGCTTCCGACTGTATTGGTACAGCGCTGGTTACATCCGCCGTTGTTGCTGCTGCATTCGTTGATGTCTATGAGGAGCAACAAATTGATGAATTTCAAGCTCATGTTAAAATGCCTTCATAAATCTAGATTTCCGAATAAAACAATTGTCAATCCTTTTTCAAGATTCGCCGAGACGGGAACGTGTTAAATTGACAATATTAAAGCCCCATTAGTTGTGTCATTTTACTTTACCAAAATAAAACCAACCAATCTTTGGAGAGATGTTTAGCTTCCATTATTATGCCACCTTTTAAACTGTCACTATTTCAATCCTCGATGATGGATTTGGTCGAGTAAGTTCAAGCGATTGCATGTATATTTGCAGCGGCCATATTTCAGTTGCAACTCAACAATTATCTAGGCTAAGAAAATCTAAGTTGTACGTTGGTGGCCAATATTTGAAAATGGGCTTTGTTGTCACACTAACGTAAGCAATTTTACATAAGTTGCATTTGATTTCAAACCTGCTTATCGAAAAAAATGAATAAAGATACAATGGGGCTTTAATATATTTTTAATATATTACTGCGTTTTTTATACAATGAGTCTCACTTAGATGATTAAAATGCTCACCGACACAACTTCGTCCATCTCGACCTAAACTGAAACCACCATTACAATAACATTGGAAGCCGCCAACAGTATTCGTGCATCGATGAGCACATCCTCCGTTATGTGAGGCACACTCGTTGATGTCTGGAATTTCCAGAAAAGTGTGAGACGAAGAAATGGGTAAGTATTCAATAACGACATTGACTGTAAGGTACCTTTGTCTGTCTGTCTCCTTGTCAGCTCACCTTAGAATACTTCTTTTTTGATGATTTTTACGTATTCACAAAATGTTTTCATGCTGTCCCGTTGACCGCCAAGCATCCATGGAGTCGACCAGAAGGATACTATTGAGAAGTTCTGATTTACGATATGGCATAGTTGAAAAGAGAGTTTGGTGATGTGCACAGAGGAGGCACCGAGTTACTTACCGATGCAGGTCCGGGCATTGCCGTCCAACCTGTAACCGCCATTGCAAGAACACCGAAAACTGCCGAGCGAATTTGTACAACTGTGATCGCAACCTCCATTACTTCGAAGACATTCGTTAATATCTGTAGGGGGTGGGGGAGGATGTAATTTAAACTACAGTCGTACGACCCATTGTACGCCCACACTTAGTACAAAACTATGAGAAGTTTGCCATTGTACATGTAGTTTGTTTTGTGAAAAAAAGGTTCACCTGTTTCCTGGGACATCTGTACTTGAAGGTGAATAAATACGTCATAATAATCTATTAACCGGTTAAATTTTAATGAATGTCCATTCAAACTCGATACCTGCTGACTTAGTACAAGTCCGTGAATAGAACTGTTTTTGTGTGTGAACGAGGTGTAGCAGTAGAATTATCGCAGCTACCGCGTTCGCCTTACACATATATGCAGTGCTTTGAAGTCCATGTACTTACCAACACAGGTTCGTCCGTTGTCGCCCAATCTGTACCCGCTGTTGCATGTACACTGGAAACGTCCAGCCAAGTTCGTGCAACGATGATTGCAACCTCCGTTGTTCACCGCACATTCATCGATATCTTCGAGGCAAAATCAAATCAAATCAAATCAAATCAAATCAAATCAAATCAAATCAAATCAAATCAAAAGCGTCAATCAACTGACTAACGCGTTAAGTAATTTTCAACTGTTGAGAGTGTCGACAGTGTAATTTCCCTGGGTGCAAAGTTTCATAGATGTACAATTATGAATATTTATAGTATAGCATGAAACATTAAAGATGTCTCGTTTCTGATTTTTTGATGTTTTGCAGTGTGCATAAAGTGTTTTCTACCCTATAAAAGTTTGAAATAACCAATATAGAGCTGATCAAATCATTACAATTGTGAAAATTGGATTATTTTATAGTTCACGAATGGATTTGGGCCTTATTAACATTTTTGTTGACAACTCGTAGATGTGTGTAATGCTGTACACGTCGGGAAAGTAATCTAATGCATAGAAAATCGGAAATATCAGAAATACCAATGTCAAGGTAATGTTATTAACCAGCTTTTTTGTGTTTCCACTCTACCTTACATGAAGGGTTCATATTACTTTGGCGTGCTTGTCGAAATGACCAGAATTATTTGAGAACTTTGCGTTCAGTTGGCCCTGCGAAGGATTGTGTACCTACCGACGCAAGAGCGGCCATCTGCAGCCAGTGAGTAACCATTGTTGCAGGAGCAGTGAGCGCTGCCGTATGAATTCGTGCAGTGGTGGGCACAGCCGCCATTGTTTGTTGCGCACTCGTTGATATCTGAATAGAAAAGAAAAGGGAAGATTTCCCATTGGCGTTATATGTGGAAATTACGAGAGGAGGTGTCTACATCGTTCCCATCGGTGTGTGATAGTTATGGCATACAGAAAGGACGATACCTTGCACGTGCGATAATATCTCCATTACTATTGTGTATATAAAGCAATGGTTGTGAGCGTAGAGCCATATAAAAGCTTATGGGTCAACTGTATCTTTTGATGTGTTCTCAACCATATTAACTGTTTTGCAGAATCTTCTGTGAGCTCATTTTAAAACTTATTTAAGAAATTAAGTTTTCACTTTTGCGAAAATTGACACCAATATTGGCCACTATGATATACTAAAAAGCGTGTATGGATTGCATTTCTATTATGAAATTGTTTACATACTTGAATAAGATCACGAGGAAAGTTAAGGTAGTGTGCACCTCGAAATTCCATTACCAACTTTCACTCAAGCTTTCCAAAAACAAACTTTCAACCATTCTCATACCACATCATGAATAACAATCAGTGTTCACCGTATACAAATTTGGTACAACAGAAACAAATCACCCAGGATTTCCAGATATTTGAAATTCAAAATGGCCGCCATTCCTGTGATAACTTTGGGTGGAAAATAGCATTTTCAATTTTCGAAAAACTAAGACGATGAAAATTTTTCTAGCTCCCAGACATTTAAAATGAGCACCAACAGGTGGTAGATCAGAAAAGAATTGTAACAGAGAGTTCGAATATCTGTCCCCGAGGCGCGTTCAACCTTGAGAAAAAAATCAAGTTGAAAACGCGTATTCCCTTCATGCAGCCGGATGGCATGAGTTCTGCCACAGAGTAACATAACAGAGTGGCAACACTTGCATGCCTTTTGTTCCATGGTCGTCTCGGTAGACTATTGGCTTTTCATATTAAAATGAGCTTCAAAGGTGTTAAACTTTTTGGAGGCTTTGTTTGTGGTTGATAATTACACGAGATTATGCGAAACATACGACGAGATGGCATCGTACTGCCAGTCGCGTAGCAACCATAGTTACTTTGTGAGCTCTCAGGCCAGAAACACTGCTTCACGCCAATCAAAACATAACACGCCAGCAGTTTCATAAACATGTCCTTTCTTGACGCACGTGTAAAAGACGGTATGACTGACCGTAAACCATTAAGTAAAACCAGACAGTATCGATAAAAGACTTTCAAATTTTGTTCAAACACACTCATTATATATTCATAAAAATATGAGAGGAATTTTTAAAACGGTAAAACCACTTTCCTGAAGCTCAAAACACTCCCGTTTTTGCCAGCACATCAATTCCGATCAGCACCACACGACAACAACAAACACAAACTTTGTCGAACATACTTTCGCTTAACAATTGGTGAAAATCCGAAAATTACCGAAGGTGCATGGTCGGTACTCTTCGGAAAAGAGAGCCAAGAGCTTCGTGAGGCGAGGCAAACATGGATTGCTTACGTAACCGCTTCACGCCTTAGACAATAGGTGTTGCCACTCTGTGTATGTTACTCTGAGTTCTGCTGATAAGCACAGTCCCTGCGGACATTGTTGGATAACGTAGGATGTCATCATGAAGACCTGTCTCCCAGGTGCCATCCTCTTTTTGCCGGTCAAGGCAAAACAAAAAAACAAAAAACAAAAACAAAAACAAATAAAACAAACAAAACCCCAAACACTGCATGTCGACATACATGTTCGTCTACTTACCGACACAAGTTCGTCCGTTCCCGCCCAAAGTGAATCCCCCTCGGCAGGAACACCGGAAGCTGCCGGCCGTGTTGGTGCAGACGTGGCTGCAACCCCCGTTGTTCGAGGCACATTCGTTGATGTCTGTAGGAGTCAGTAACATTACACGAATCAGTCATTAGCAAGTCACTAGTTCTTGATATGATGAGAAAATTTGCATGTACATAAATTTACACATCATTTAGTACTGTTTCGGTCAATAATGAAGTTAATTATTTTATCATACTGTTTAAAATGTTTAATTTCAGCACGAAGTCGCAAGATCAGGCAGGGCGCCATTAGACAGAAATCAGCAGCGTCCGTATTGGAAAAAGAACTGTGCAACAACACAAAATCAAACTGACGAGAAGAACGGAACCTACCGACGCAGGTTCGCTGGTTTCCACTCAACCTGAAGCCACTGTGGCACGAACATCGGAAACTGCCGTCAGTATTGGAACACCGATGGTTGCACCCTCCGTTATTTGAAGCACACTCGTTGATATCTAAATGCAGAGAACACATTTTTGTCAGTTCCTGCGAGCGCCCGTATATATATATATATATATATATATATATATATATATATATATATATATATATATATATATATATATATATATATATATATATATATATATATATATATATATATATATATATATATATATACATGTATGTATGTATGTATGTATGTATGTATGTATGTATGTAGTATGTATGTACGTACGTACGTACGTACGTACGTACGTACGTACGTATGTATGTATGTATGTATGTATGTATGTATGTATGTATGTATGTATGTATGTATGTATGTATGTATGTATGTATGTATGTATGTCACTGCTGATAAATGTATGTACTTAAAATTGGATGCGCCTTTTTGTATATCAGTCCCAGATGAAATAAACAACATTCAGCACCTACCGTCGCAACTTCGACCATTCCCATTCAACGTGTAACCATTATTGCATAGACACTGGAAACCACCGGGTTTGTTTACGCAGCGATGACTGCAGCCTCCGTTGATTAGGACACATTCATTAAAATCTACAAAGACACGAAAACTCTGTTACTGTAACGTTGCTTCCTGGTGATTCGCCATTTCTCTGTTTTGAGGAGGTGATCATAACTTTGATGAAAGTATGTGAATTTATAATAGTAATACAGATACCGTTATATCTTTGATACAGCACGATTAGCGAGACTGTTCCAAGTTAGGAATGGCGGCCATTTCGAATTTCAGTGCATTCTCAGGCAATCAATCAATTGACGATGCCCGTGAACGTTGATGTTCTTGTTTTCGAAAGGGAAGAGTTTGAAGTTTTCTTGAGGAAAGTTGGGGCAAAAGTTCAAGTCTTTCGATTTCCAAGTGCGAACAACCTTAATAAGTAAGCAGTGACGTTGATTTTTAGGTCCACCTACCGACACACGTTCGACGATTCGAAGTCATTATGTACCCGGAGTGACATGAACACTGAAAACTGCCCATGGTGTTTGTGCATTTATGGTTACACCCTCCGTTGTTCCTTGCACATTCGTTGTCATCTGAAAGTAGAAGGCAAGATAGCAGGATACAATGGAATGTCAATTTAACTCAATTTTTGTTCACTCAAAATGGACACTGTGCGGCACATCATGTCTTTGGTTCGCATAGAGAAATGCAGCCGTTTCGTTATTGCGAAGTTACCCTGCCACAACCATACTGTGTACTACTCTATGTCTGTCTGCCTCTCTCTCTCTCTCTCTCTCTCTCTCTCTCTCTGTCTCTCTGTCTCTCTCTCTCTCTCTCTCTCTCTCTCTCTCTCTCTCTCTCTCTCTCTCTCTCTCTCTCTCTCTCTGTTGATCCTCTACTTTCTATTTGACTTTCTTGTGACAGTCATAACTATGTGCTACGTTTTCCCTGGTTTCGCAAAGCGTTTCGCAATATTACGAAGATATCCCGAAAGTAAGCCCAGCATCGCACCAGTCAGCAAAGTCCGCCGTTCCGAGTCGTGTCAAAATGTTTTGAGATCTGCAATATTTGCATGAAACTGGCTGCTCCTCTCCTCGTGTAACAGGAAAAAAGTTATAATGTGAAATTTGACCTGCTCTGGCCGAAAAAGTATATGTTTGTTAGTTTAACATGCCTTAAGAAGACAGGGTAGGTCGGATGGATATATTGTTCTAATGGTTTTCTTTTAATGTTGTGCGACAAGTTAAAAAATGACAAAACTTGGCAAAACCGTGCGTGGGTTTAATTATGCGAAAATTGTTCTTGGTAGGAGGGCTGAAAGAAGTATCTCCGGTTACCGAAAAAACGCATAACTTTTTTATTTGTCCTTAATTGTGCGCAAATTGTCCCGCTTAGCCCTTTTTTTTATATATTATCCAAATCAATGATGTTTTATCGGGCAAAGGAAAACGATCTACGAATGACGACCCTATATTGTCTTCTTGCAGACGATATTATTTAGGCAAGAGCATGTAGACCAAAGATTAATAAAGATAACAAGGTGGGTTTTGAAAGATCTTCGGATGATAGTCATCACGCTATTTTATCTGACTTGTAAACTTCTCGTGAATTATCGACTCGATGTTGCGATGTTATGTTTTTGACCGTGAATTTTAGCAGATGCTAACTTGAAGTTCTCATGTCAGTTCAGTCGCGGTGGTTTACTGAACACATATTATCTATGTCCCTGGTCTGTCCATTTATGCAAAATGTACTGGATCTTGTATGCATTTTTGTATTTTTGTTTGATTTTAAAACACACTTTTCGATTGGTTTGTTTAGTCTTCGGTTCCATGAAAAGATGAACGACTGTTAGCGGTCAAGTCGTTCCATGAAGTGTATGATTGCCCTCCCTAGTGGTGTCGAACTCCGGGGTCGAACTGTCCCATATTCCAAACAGAAATCCAATCTTCCATAATATCCTTATACGACTTCCTTGTTGACACCATTTTCCTGTGCGTATCAAAGTGACGGCAGTGGAAGTTTGTACTTCCTTGACCTTGAACTCGTAACCCGTATGTCGTAGTGCGATGCCTCGCTTCGAGGAAACTGTACGTCCATGGTACTGTTATTCCTGGAATCGCATCCGTACCCGGATATGTCTGCTTTCTCATGGAAAACTGATACACGTTACGACGCGGGCTCATTCCAGTTATCCCGGACACTGACCCAGGACCCGGGAATCAAACATACATCAAAACAACGCCGACTTACATAGTATACATTGGGTAATCGTTGTCATGGATAAGCAAAAGGGGAAAACCCGGCGTTGAGTAGTATAACAAATTGACATCCAAGACACACAGACAGGAGGTCCTGGGGTTGCGTCTAGTGAGCGTTTTTCCTTCAAGAAGTAAATCAAACGTCGCCTGAACTACAGTTTCAATCGTCCAGAATGGCTGAACCTATCAGGAGTTTTGGTATGATAAACTCAAAACGTACATGTACGGAAGTGACGAGTCTAATCATCCAAAACTACGGAGAGTTTTCGAGCGCGCCCAGGGCTAACTTGAAGATGATTCGATTTGACTCATCAACAATATGTCGCCAAACGAAAGCCACATTTCTATTTAAGGAAAGCGACGGATCAGTTAGATATACAGTGGGGGCTATACTTCAATGTGTCGTCTATCTCTACCATCAAAATACCATCAAAATACGCTTTTCAGCGGTTTCTGTTAGTCTTGCCAAACGGAATTAACTCATTCATTTTCATTTGTCTTTGATGACGTGTTTCCCCAAATCAAGCTTACTATATTTCCTAGAAGAACCCCGTGACACTTTGTGTATAAATGCCAAAATTTCAACAACAACTTGTTTTTCATGAGCTGAGGATGTTTGGTCGGAAAACAGACTTATTACGTAATTCCACTGCACATTACATCAACTGTGTTCACGGTACTGCGTTAGGTTGGCGATTGTAGCCCCCCCCCCCTCCCAAGACAGTAACCCGAAGAATCACAGATACATTATATGTGCAAAAATATAACATTAAGATTGAAAAGACGCTGGAATGTATTAGAGTTCCCTCAGTCTTGTACTGAAACTTTTCAATGTTATGTCAAAGACCGATGAGATCAGGCACACAGATTATTAGCCCTACGTACAGGTCTGAGTGTTCCAGGCGTTTATACGGCCTCCACCACAGCCCTGCAACGGTCTATGCAGATAACTGGGTTCTCTGCGGTCCGGATCCGGACCGCAACGAAAAAAAACTGTGTTTTTGGCCGAAATTCTGCTCTATCGGGGTAAAATCCTTTCCCTGCCTACCTTTACCTCCTAACCAAACACCAGAAAAGATGCGATTAACTTCTCCTACGGTCCAAAACCGCTCGTTTTCTGAAACATAACGTACTCGACCGTTTTTTTCGTTGCGGTCCGGATCCGGACCGCAGAGACCCCAGTTATCTCCATAGACCGTTGCAGGGCTGTGGTGGGAGGCCGGTATAACGCCGGGAACACACAGCCCTGCCATGCAGAGCTAACACACAGAACGTTATTATAAAAGCGAACGTTTCCAAATGCAATGCCAGGCGTAGAATGTCAAAGCTAACGCGTCTCGATGCGGGCTGGTGCTCAGTTAGAATCATAGACAGTATAAGCGAGACTCGTTTCTCCTGCCTATGCTAGAATGAAAGATTTAATCGTTTACGGGTCTCCACAAACTCCAACTCAGACGACGTTGTTCGAATTAGAGTTGGTGATGACCCATAAACCACCACGTTCAGCATAGAGCCTAGCGAGCCAAGGGTGGACCATTTGATAACCTCGTGGTCTGGAAGATTGAATGAGGTAGCATTATTATTTTACCTGATCCATTGTACATTATTTTTTCCACTCTCACCATTTGTCAAGCCTTCTCTGGCTGATATTTCATGACATTTGCTGGGAATCTTTTTTTCCCCGATTATTCCAGACCCCCAGGATATCAAATGGTCCATTTCTAATCTCCCCGTTAAAACTGATTGTACATGTGTATATTTGATTGGTGATCTTTAAAACCCAGATTGGTGCTTAGTGGAAAAAAGTGAAGATTTTGACATGATGCAACAAGGGCACAGAATATTACTAAAACCACGATAATTGCAAACTCACCGTTCTCGCAACACGTGCCGGACCATCCGGCGTTGCAAGCACACGACCTGGCCAAAGGTCTGCCTCGGTTATGACACCCGGGGTTGTTGCACTGTCGGATTTCGAACAGAGCGTAAGGGCACGATCCCCCGCAAGAAGCCGGTCGCGTCACGGTGCGGCTGCGGGACTGAGTTCCCGACGTCCCGCAGGGCGCCGAGCACGGAGTCCAATTCGGCGGCGACCAGCCACTCACGGCACAGTTGGTCACGGGACAGCGCCGCCGTCGACGTCTTCGTCTCCAGCCTTGCACTGGGCTGGAGTCTATGATGATGACGATGAGGAGAAGATACGGGAGCAGGGACGCGGGCTTCATCCTCTGTCGAAGAACAGACACGGAAATAATTAGATCATACCTTTATATTATCATTGAACCGCAAGCCATCTTTTAAACGTTGAATCGTCATTGGTGATACAATACGTCTTTCAGAAATCATGAGTTCAAGGAATTACCACGGCATACAGTGATAGCTGCAGATTAAGGCGAGACTTTCAACTTGAAATCTGGTAAACTTACATTCTCCAGGTGTCAGACCACTTTCATTTAATCTGACTAAGAAAAAAGTAAACATCTGTACGCTTGAGAATATTACTCACATGTTCTATTGGAGGCGAACTGCCGGGGACATCAATTCTCAAGGGATATTGAGAAAATATCAAAGTCATAAATTTGACGGATCATTTTCCTTCGAAATCGACATTTACCTTAATCGGGGTCTCCGTGTTTCTTTGTATTATGACTTTAGTTTGTTATGATTATACCATTATGTGAACGCGAATTAGAAGTAAGATAATGTTTAATACTCACCGGGTCTTCGATGTAAGTCTTCAAGTAACCGCCCTGGAGCAGACTGAAACTTTTCTGGATGAGTTTAGCTGTTTAATAATTTAGAGAGGACCGTTTCCGCTTACGTTATTGGATATAAGCCGTCCAATCTGTCCTGCGCATGTTTTTGCGGGGGGTACTAAGTTTACCAAGGGGCACAGAATCTATACAGCTACCCTGCGTGTCAACCGTCAAGGTCATATTTCACAACGCGGAAGTTAATTTGATACGCTCTCTCTAATTACCTTCCGCCTATCTTCCAGGAAACCCACAAAACTCCTTGAATCCCGCCTCGAAGAAAATAAGGAAACTGCAGTGACTATTTGACTGTTTAACGGCATGTCTGCAGGCATCGTCAAACTCCTCCAATGCTCTGGCCGATTCTGGAACAAACTTTATCTGTCGTTCATTAGTAAAATCAGGTAGCTCAGAATACAGTCATTTTAATACTCCAACAAACAAACAAAGACAGTAATATACATGAAAGGCATATCCTCGCTCAATCCCATCCTATGGTCTCGTACATCTGAGGTAGTGTGCGTCTCCAAAGTGCTGAAACTTTCCTCAAGGAAACTTTCAACTGTTCTCCTCGTTCAGGGGGTACCATGCAAGCTTTGGTACCAGAGAAAAAAATACCCGATTACCGATATTAAAACTTTATAAAATGACCGTCATCGCTTTGTTAACTCTATGGAAATAAATAGATTGTACAAACTGTATTTAGTCAAAGAACTTTAAAAATGAACCCCACAAGTGGTAGATCAGAACGATATTGTAAAAATTTGAGAGTCTGAATATCTGTCACCAGTACGCATTCCACCATCATCTTAGCGACAGTTGATACCTTTCCTGTCAGTACGTGTACTAGAGTTCCCAATGAATTCTACTGCCGACTACATTCAAAATTTGCTTTGGCGATCGTGATAACACGCATATCACCATATTGACATCGTGGCCAGCAGGGGTCACAATATTACGGTATGGAGGCCCATAGATATGTCTTGCCTGACCTATTGAACTGTGGTCTAGAATTTATAAATGTTCCAATTGTTCATCACTATCCCTCAAATTAAGAAAATGACAAATTTAAAGCAAAAGAAAAACCCGAAAAACCTTATGAGTTGATGACCCGTTGTTGAACGAGATAATCCCCTACGTTTTGATCGTTAGCAATAACTGATGGATCGGATTAGGGCGGGCAACCAACATATATGGACGCTTTTCTTTGAAAAACTATACTTCGATCGAGACTGGGGTAGCTATAGGCATACAGCTGAAGTATGTGCCATAAAAATTGTATATATAATATGATGCTCGCTTGACTATGTGGTTCTAGCTAAGTTAAAGTCCAGGTCTTCTCTCCGTAAAAGAAATATCCCAACTGATGTGCAAAAACAGAACAATTATACCATGGGGCAAATACCTTTCTAGTATTTATATGTTTCTCCTTTGAAGTTTAGAAAGGGGTCAGGTTCCAAAGGTTGACGAATTCATAAAAGGATTACTCTATTGTACAAGCACTGTCTAAAGTTTCAGTAAGTGGGCCCCTCCCATTGCAGTTACTGAAGGCAGTGAAACATAACATTTTGTTGGATGGCCATGTAATGGTAAATACATTGCCATTTCTTTTATTAATGCACACGTTGTAGTAACAGTGAGCACATAGGAGCTATGATTAGAAAATTTGTTGTTTTGCCTGGTCTTTCAATACATCGTAGAGAAACTTACATGCGACGTAACCTTTGACCTTTAAAAGCTCACACTGCGTTATGACAAATTTCAGCCTTCAATGAAGTAAGGAACGGGTGACGACTGAAGCGGTGACATTTCCTTGCAGCGTATAAAAAGCTTCTAAAAAGCTCCTCAAGTTGGCAGCGACTCAAACAATGAAAACGTTCAATGATGCATGACACGCACTCAGAAAATACACTGAGCCTGTATTTTTCGCAGATGTCATGTAGAGACAGAAATAACCTTGCCATATTTATATCGAAGTCTAGCAAGATGACACAAGCTCCTTTTTAAAAAGTGGATGCCCGTTCTGGGTCTTTTTTGAAAGTTTCAGAAAACGGCAGTACTACAATATTATTTTCTGACATTTCTACATGCAAATAAACAAAAGTGACTGACACCGCACGACCCACAGGTAGTTTTTTACTGTATATTGATGCCATCATCCCATTAGCGGTGTTCCTGCAACTGCCTTCAATTATTTTCAAGTCCATTGCGGATCAACAAACTGGAATTAAAAGTCAACACTGAGGGCGCTTTGTCTGTCATCACACAGACATTATCATCAAAGCTAGCAATGGAAAATTGAGAGTAACTTCTGAAAGTGATGGTATTGAACCACTACACGATGACGACAGAGGATGAAATCATAAAAAAGAAACTATGTATTTATGGAAAATTGAAAATAGACCTTTCAATAGAAAAATATTTCAAAATGATATAAAAACTACATCAAAGTCCAACCATTGTAAGGCCAGGAAGAAAAAATAAATTGTTCATCGGAATCGCCGCTTCTACTTTGGCATATTTGGAATTTTTTTTTTGATCGCGGCAAATTCTTACTTCCGCATTACAAATATTTTCAGTACTGCCGCTGGTGGCGCCCTACACTGTGTAGGGTTTTCGCGGGCACGGGATTTTGAATGAGACTTCATACGTGTTCGGACTTTAAGTTGACCGCCAACACGTTGTTGTGACGTCTGAATTTGGCGAATCATGACGCAAAGTGGGTCGATTTGGCCAGAAATTTGCTCGTTTTGTAAAGGTTAGTACATGTCACATCATGAGTATTAATTTGATCGCCAACATTCGACGTGATGGCCAACAGTTAGTTCCAGAGACGCTATTCAGTGTTTGTCCTGATATTACGTTCGGCGATTTGTTCAACAAGATCGTGGCAGCAGATGGACGGTGCATCCGATTGAATGAAAATTGCATCGAAAGTATAAAAATGTACGGCAATGACAAAACACATGGTTGCGTCGATGTTAAAGTACGATCTGAATGATGACTATCACAGTACAGTGTTGTTAGACCATTGTGTAAAATGTGTATATATAGACAGTGGTAAAGAGGCCAAAACATGGGGCCAAAGTAAAATGAAAAAACTCAGATGCTAGGTCCCACCAGGACAATATTAAAGGACAATACTGAATTGTTGAATTTCAGTGATTTGCTGTACATTTCAGTTTTATTCTGAGAGAATGTTGAAATGCTCAGAATATGTTGTGCAAACACTAACTGTGAATGTAATGGCCTATGTTATTGTTGGGAAATATAGTATTGAATTCAGTTACCAGTATCAGTGTTTCTTGTCTGAGATATTTCTGGTAAAAAGGGAAACAATTATCTTGCCTTGTCTGCATCTGTGCAAAAATGCCAGAGAACCGAGTTTACCTTCGGCCTAAAAAAAAAAAAAAAAAAAAAAAAAAAAAAAAAATTTCGCTCGCCGCTCCTGGGACTTGGTCCAAAAAATCCGATGAACAAGATTTTTTTTCCTCTGGCCTAAACTGAGAATTCTCAGTACACCTAAAAAACGATTTTGCCACTTAAGTGGGTCATAAAAGTCTAATGCGGTGTAATAAAGGGAAAGTGGATTCACACATCACCTATCCTTTCATGTTGTGTTTTAGTGTGTATTCTGTTTAAATCGTGTTTTGGCTGTAAAATCAACAACTGCGTTTAATCAAAGCCATGGCGAGACGTGGGCGTAATCTAGTGTGTATAAAACAGCAGTGATTCTTTGACCCCACGTTTTGAAACCAGTTACTGGTTCCTTCATCAGTTGCTTACAGAAATGAGTAGATCTCAATATTTTTAGTTGTTTTTTTCCGTATTTTCTGTGACGATCTCTTGTTCTTCTAACAGGAACGCTAGAATGTTATGTTAGGATCGTTTGGTGTTTGTTTGTTCGTTGTTTTTTCCTCATGTCGTGAACTTTGGCATTTATCAGTGTATCGCTGATGTTTGAGTTTCTCTTGTATGCGATGATCGATTTTTTGGGGAATAAATTCCTTAATGTTTCGTCTTTTTCTATGTGTTCTCAATTTTCACATAGTGCTTGTTTCACAGTCTGTGATTTAATATATGGACTATATTTTGCTGTGAATACTAGTGTGTTTCTCGTTTTAGTTGTTTGCTTTTGTTCTAGTTGTGTTTTTCGTGTTGTAAACTTTGTTTCTGGAGTGATTTTAGAGATTTCCTGTAGTTTGTAGCCACGATCAATTAGTCTTGCATTGAATGTATTGACTTTATCAATAAAGTCATTTTCATTGTTGCAAGTTCTGATATATCTTTATGTTTCGCCTTTGATAAGGCCTTTGAGTGTAGATTTTGGGTGGCATGATGTTCTGTGTAGGAATTGAAATGTGTCGGTTGTTTTGGTGTGGGTTCTGATGTCTAGTATTGTTTCGCTGTTGTACCTTTGACCTTTGTATATAACAAGGTCGAGGTATATGATTTGGTGTGTGATGTGAATGTAGGATGTGTAAGGTTAATTGTTGATATGAATTCGTTCAGTTCACGTTGTGTTCCAGTATAAATCACGAAAATATCGTCCCTGATCAAGCCAGAGTAATATTTTTGAAGTATATATGTTCATGTATTATTTTCCCCTATGAAAATTTTCTGTAGAAATTCTATTGAAATTGATGACAAAATTAAATTAAAGTGATACAGAATTTCTACAGAAATTCTACTGAACCTTTATGGAATTAACGGAGTTTAATGGAGTTTTGGCCCCCTTTTTCTGTAGAAATTCAACGGAATTTCTGTATCATTTCTGTAGAATATACAGAATTTCTATGTAAATTCTATACACGTTCTACAGAATATCTGTAGCACTATATTGAATTTATACCACATTCTACAGAATTTTTATGTAGAATTTCTGTAGAACTATATTTAATTTCTGCACTCTTTTACAGAAGTTTGTTTGTCTTATACGAGTTCAATCTCTTAGAAAGTATGACAACAATATGTGTTAAACTTTATTAAGTAAGTATAGGAAAACCACCTTATGATATTGCCATAGATACCAATGCAATGAATTACTGCAAAACTCACAAAAAATCAGGCAGCAAGTAAATTATAAACATGTAGTTTATTTCTAAAAGAATTATGATTAACAATCGTTCGAAACTTGATGAAACATACAGGGACTACAAAATATAAAGCAACCTACACATATGAATGCAAGGCCTACCTCTCCAGTCTAGCAGTTTTGAGTTGTCAACTCAGCCAAGTGCATAATTAAAGTGTTGTGTATCTTAACTCACGTAATTTTCAGTGATGCTGCAATGTGGATCCTTACAGTTGTGACATATTAGTGAGCTCCCTTCTCCATAACACTGTTAGAATCTTGCTAATGGACCTTGGATCCTAATTTTCCATGGAATTTGGAGTTGAACTTTAGTACTTTTCATAAGAGCCATGTGCACTGTGGACTGCCTCAAGTTCAAATGAATAATGCGTGGCTACACTATTATGTAATCAGCCCATTGTAAAGGCAGGAAACTATTTGCATAACAAAGCAAAGGCACAGGTCAGCTCACTTGACCTAGGATCTAACAAAGAGAGTCAGGTTGGTCTGTGTACAGTCATGAAATGTACAAAAGGAATGGTACAATTGAGACTGTATACATTTTCCTGGCACGTGTGTGTAAATGAAAATAACTTTTCAGAATTAAGGGTACACGAGAATGTGCTTAGAACTCTCCATAGGTATATGTCACTACCTTTTCCATATTGAAACCAGCTATATATATGTCACTGAGTTCTTATCAAAGCTCATGCCAACATGCAAAAACATGAACTTAAGTCTGAAACAGTGTAACTGTGGGGGAAAAAAACAGAAAAAAAATTTCCACAAAAGCTATGGAACTGAAAAATTCCATATAAAATATGTTTAATTTCTGCAGATTTTCTACAGAAAATTATCAGCAAACTTCAATAGAATTTAAAGTTTCTATACACATTAAAATTCTATAAAATTTAAATTTTTCTACAGAATTGTATTGAACATTTTCAATGAATTTCAATGGAAGCATATTTCCATCAGATTTCCATAAAATATACAGAATTCTATAGAATATCAGAGTCAATAGAATATCTACAGACTATTTTCGTAAGGGTCATTTCCGTTTCATGGAATGTAATGTCTGCAATCTCTGGAGAGGCCTGAGATCCCATACTACAACCACATATTTGTCTGTAGAATTCGTTGTCGAATTCAAATGTGTTGTTTTTAGACTGAGAGTTAGCATGGCTAACAGGTATTCCGTTGGTGGCATTTGAATTTGGTGTGTGTGGTTGTTGGAACTCGATCGTGCGGCGTCCAAAGCTTTGCCTGTTAGGTGTATAGCTTCATAGTGTTGTGTGTTAGTATACATGGATACTACGTCTGGTGTCTTTCATGTACGTTGGTTGTTTTTTCACGATTGGTTTTAGGAAATGGTGTACGAATTCTGATATGTGGAATGTTGGAATAGAGCATCCACTGATAATAGGGCGACCTACAAATTTTGTGTCCGTTGGTGGCTCTTTGTGTATCTTCGTAGTAAATACCATCGTGATGTGCGTATTTTCGTGTTGGTTAGGTCTATGTATTTGTATGTATGATAATCTAAGTAATTTTTATCATACATTTTTGTTGTTAGACTGGGTACTTGTTGGATAGTACATTGTGTGTCGTCTACAGTCAGTTTTGTGTAGTATATTGTTGGTTGCTGAGTTGTCGTTCACACTCGTTGATGTAATCTCTTGTGTTTATTATCGCTGTGCCCCTTCCTTTGTCAAACTGCTTTATTGTGATGCTTTTATTCTTGGATAGTGTTTTAATTGATATCTTTTCTGCACGTGTCATGTTTTGTCCAGTTTCGTGAAAGGGGATATTAACCAAAGCTAACTTAGTAGCCTCTAGGTAGTTCTCCAGATTTCTGTTTTCAGTTACGCGTGGCGTCCATAAGGACTTGTGTTTGAATTGTTGGTATTGGGTTGTTTTGTGTCGCATTATGTACTGGAGTCTCATTCTCCGTATAAATTTGTTTGCGTCTTGTAAGAGATTAATTCTTGAGGGATGTTTTGGTGTTGGAATAAATTTAAGTCCTTTTCAAAGTGCATTGATTTCTGCCTTTGATAACTTGTGTGATGATAGATTCTTGATGAATCTATGATTCATGTTGTTTTTAAGTTGTTGTCGGGCATTTGTTTAGTGTTTAGTGTTATTTGAGATCTTATGGTTTCTCTTTTTGTTCCGTGTTTTATTGGCTCTATTATATTTGTTGTATTTTCTGTTTCTGTGCTTGGTGGCACAGTTTTGAGTGTGTGTATGTGTTGCCATTAGTTTTACGGTAGATTCTCTTTTTGGAGAGTGTGGTGGCCTTGAAAAGGCCGTTTGTGGTTTGGGTTTGGAGGTGACGTGTACCCTACTTCGTGTTCGCTCCTAACGGGCGTTTGTGTTTAGGGTTTAGTTTGGCCTTCCTTTAAGCCGATTCTATATATCGGTTAAGAAGGCGTAATGCCGTTTTCTTGGTCGAAGGATCAGGATGGCTGTTGATCTCTTGTAGTACTTCCGTTTGGAATGCTTCGATGGTCCTGTTGTGCTAAGCTTGGTGTTGTGGGATATAGTTAGAGTACAGCGTGACAAACGAGTTGCCACAGTAGCGCTCTAGCTTCTGCCACTTTTGGATGAAATCCGCACTTGGTTTAGGGCCTGGTAAGTACGCCTTGAGCACAGGCGGCCCATACACTATTAATCAGCTTTCTCAGTCACTGTCAGTCCCTCTCCTTTTCTTCATGCTCTGACTAATCGTAGTAAATAAAATAAATGACTATAGCCTAACCTATAGCCTCTTGACTCTTTATTTATTTTACACCCCATTACAAGGACGTTTATCTCACATATACACATCTTGTAATTAATTATCAAGGGTTGGTCAACATTGCAAGATAGAGATGTAAATGAAAAAGGAGCCAATTTTAGTAACCCTTCCTTTCAATTTTTCGCGATGTTGACCAACCCGTAAAATCCCTGATAAGTCCACGGATTAGCATAATTAGTTGTGTTGACTAATTAATTACAGCATGTGTGTATGAGAGATATACGTCCTTGTAATGGGGTGTAAAATAAATAAAGAGTCACAGAGGCCAGGTTAGGTTATATAACCATTTATTTTATTTACTCCGATCAGTCAGACCACGAAGAAAAGAAGAGAAAATGATAGAGAAAACTGTGAGAAAAACTCAGTAATAGTTTGTGGGCCGCCTGTGCCTTAAGGCGTACTTGTAGGCTTCTTGGTGACGTTTTCGTGTCTAGGAAGCGTTTGAACGTCTCTTGTTGCTTTGCGATAGCCAGCTGCGTAGAAAAGAGTGATTCGAACCTGCGACGAGATTTCTTGATCTTCACTATAGTGTCGGGTTGTGGAGTGCTGCTAGCAGCAGGAGGACTGGGTTGGTTTGACGGAAACGTCAAGTCGAGGTTGCCCTGGTTTGGTTGTGGTATAGACTCTAGGTCGTCGATGAAGGAAGAATCGTGCAGGAATTCGAAGTCACTCACGTCACTCATGAGTTCGGCAAGTTTCACAAACAAACAGAACCGTTTGCCATCAGTATTTATTAGATCACTGTCTGAAACTCTTGCTGCGGTGAGAAGTCGACTTTATGACCCACAATGCATTTCAATATAATGCATTTTGACCCTTTAGCACAACATAAAAGCTATCTAAAGTTGCTAGAATTAGATGACATATACTAGAGATTAATGTGAATACGACAAATACAGAAAATCATATTCGTCAAGACTAACAAGTCGAGGATGGAGCATATTTTCTGCTTAGATGCAAACACAACTCGATCATCAGAAATCAGTTCTTCAGCACGTTATTGAATATTTCCAATCGGACTCGTACACAGACAATTAGACCTTTTGTGGACATTTTCACGACGACAGACAGTCAGAGGAAATACACATGCGCGTAAGCCGGCCTCAGAGCTTACATCTGTGTCCTGTACCAAAAATTAAAACTTTGCTACAATTTTACATATAAACACATAAACTTTTACATATAATCACACATATATATCAAATATTCATGTATTTGTATACATCTACATATTCACTTTTGTTTATGTTATATTTTCAGGTTTTGGAGTGTCTTTTTTCAGACAGTTATTATGCTACATACCGAGTCCTACATTGTAATATACATCCAGAAGGGAGGGGATTTCAATCAGTTATTACATTACATCAGATATTGAAGACAAGACGACTGTCTTTCACAATGTGAGACAATGCATGCGAAAATGACACCTTTATTATCTGTTCAGAATAGGAATGATTGATGACTAATGGATGAAAAACGAAATCTATTAATACCATCTGTGCAATTTTTTTGCAAGGTCTTTTACCGAATCGGATCCATTTCAATGAACAAAGCTGCAGTTTCTGTAAATTTTACGATTCATGTTGGCGCATTTTTTTTCCTGCACATTTTTTGATGTATGAGCTGGCTCTCGAAATAAATAAATAAATACCTAGAATCCACAATATTATGAGTGATATAGATAACACGCATTTAGACGGGGCGATTGGTAAAATCAATGAACTTTTTTATAGTTTATTGCCAAGAAATCGATCAACAAGATTTAACAAAAAATGCACTAAGTTCACTGGAAATGTTTGGTTTGATGAAGATTGTAGACGCACACGGGACAAATTGCACATTTTACTTAGACGTTTTCGCCATAATAGGTCGTTAGATCTTCTTGAGCGCTACAAGACCCAGAAGCATGATTATAAAGAGATGATTACAGTGAAAAAGAATATACATCGTAATGCAAGAATCACAGAGTTCATTAAAGCAGCTTATGACAAAGACAGTAAAAAATTCTGGGGCTATGTCAGGGAGTCTAGGCCTCCTATTCCTTCTTTAATCGGCTCACATGATTGGTATGAATTTTTCAAGTCATTGTTCAATCCAAGTAGAAATGCCACTTGTGAAAATTCAGACTATTCAGACACGTGGGAGTATTTCGATACAACTGTTACAGAATTTGCTCAGGGTCAGTTTCCATCGTCTGCTCATGACCAATATGACGACATGTTGAATTCACCAATTACTGTGGAGGAGGTGGAAAATAGTATTAGAAAACTTAAAGCAGGAAAGTCCCCTGGTCAAGACGGTATTCCGCCTGATTTTTACAAATATTGCTGCAATGAATTAAGCAACTTACTCTGTGTTTTATTTAATGCTATTTTTAGTTCGGGTAAATTTCCGACGGCCTGGCGGGAGAGTATTATCTTTCCAATTCATAAAAAGGGATCGAGACAGTTGGCAAGTAACTATCGTGGTATATCTTTGCTCCCGATAGCAAGTAAAATTTTTTCCAGAATTTTATATATCAGGTTATGTAAATGGGACAATATTTGTGAATATAGAAGGGAGGAGCAAGCTGGCTTTAGAGCCGGTTACTGTACTACTGATAATATTTTTATTATTCACACGCTCATCCAAAAATATTTAACTACTAAAAGGGGTCGCTTTTACTGCGCATTCGTAGATTTCGAAAAAGCCTTTGATAGGGTCAATAGAACAGCTATGTTCTTTAAACTTGGTAATGCGGGTATAAAGGGTAACATGTATCGTATTTTGTATTCCATGTATCAAGAAGTCAAATATTGTGTTTTAACACCATCTGGTCTGACTGACTTTTTCAATTGCCCTGTAGGTGTCAGACAGGGATGTATTTTGTCTCCTTTTCTTTTTTCCTTTTTCATAAATGACTTGCACGAAGAGCTAAGGGTTGATCATATTTTAGGTGTCGATGTCGGATGTTCAGTCGGAATGATTAAACTTTTTTACCTTCTATTTGCTGACGACCTCGTACTAATGTCATACAATGCAATAGGATTACAACGTCTGCTTACCAAATTAAAAACTTACTGTGACAAGAACAAATTGAAGGTTAATTTAAGTAAAACTAAAGTTGTTGTCTTTAGAAATGGTGGAGTGCTGAGGAGCTATGAAAAATGGTTCTATGGTCAGCAGACGGTTGAGATCGTGTCTTATTATGTTTATTTAGGATTGACATTGTCTTCAAGAGGCCTATGGTCAAGGGCTATTGAACAATTAGCAGACCAAGCATCAAAGGCCCTCCATGCTTTGATGATTAATTTGAGAAAATTGGGCCAAGTGCCAATTCCTCTGTGCTTTGAAATATTTGATACAAAGATTGTACCGATTTTACATTACGGATGTGAAATATGGGGCTATCATGAAGCCAAAGTTGTTGAAAATGTCCATATCAAGTTCTGTAAATTCTTACTTTCTTCACATTCATCGTATATTCACGTAGCTGTGAGAGGGGAGCTAGGTCGCCCTACTCTATGGTCTATACGTCTAGTGAGGATGATAAAATATTGGCTGAGAATTTTGAAAATGAATGCTGATCGGTATGTTTTGCAGTGTTATCACCTCCAGTGTACTATGGCGGAGGCAAACAAGGAATGCTGGGTAAAAAATCTTAAAAGAGTTTTATTTACATATGGATTTGCTGATACGTGGTATAATCAGGGGGTTGGAGATGAAATTAGATTTATTTGTATTTTTCGCCAACGATGCTTGGACATTGATTTTCAAAATTGGTGTGAAAAGGTAGTTTCACTGGACAGATTGTCTAGCTACCAATTGTTTAAAACCGATTTGGTCTTAGAAACATACCTCACCATTGACATGAAACCTGTATTTCGTTCAGCATGACTTAAATTTAGAATTTCTGCTCATTCTCTTATGATTGAAAAGGGAAGACACTTGGGAATTCAAAGAATGGACAGAAAATGTCCGCTGTGTATGGATAGTATTGAAGATGAGTTTCATTTCCTTTTCGTTTGTCCTCTTTATGTAGAACTCAGAAGTCAATATATTCCAAGTTTTTTTGCAGGTCAGCCAATATCACAATATAAATTCATAAGACTTATGAATGCTATAGACCCAGTAGTTATAAGGAATTGTGCGAGATACTTGTTCTATGCTTTTGAAAAAAGAGCATTGTTTTTACAAGATTTATGATTGTAATGGTTTTGCCTTTTTTATGACTGAAAATCTGTTTGGCAGTATCAGTTCATGGATATACCTTTGACTCTCTAAGTGTTTGCTATGTATTGATTTGTAAGCTTGTACATTGGGCCGGTGGCCTGTTGTACTTATTGAATAAATACTACTACAAATAAATAAATAAATAAATAAATAAATAAATAAATAAATAAATAAATAAATAAATAAATGAAATGAGCAGTTTTTCTGCCGCCAAGTAAAAAATAACCACACCAAAAGATCACATTCAAGCCATTTCAAAGTCAAACCATATTTATATTTAAAATTACATAATAAACATATTTTATTACGAGCACTCCTAATTTATTTAGATCGCAATATTTATTTTATAAATTCGATATTTTCTTTCCAAATATCCCTCTGTTTCTTCAGCTACTTCTCCAGACGAGTTACACTGTTTCAGCTTGAAGTATGCAATAAATTTTGTTTCAAAACAGACGGACAAAATGAAAATGGCTGTTCGGCCCCTATCCTGCGCGAAGCAGGGCTTTGGATTATCAGGTATATGGGAGAATTGACCTGGCGATAACTGCTCTCAGTAACAATTTTCAGGATTTAACAGTTCCTGATGTATAAAGTGACTAGTCTTAAATTTACAGTTGCCGTATTCGTCTGGCGCTAACGTTGGGGATGATACTTAAAGAGAAATATGATATCATAGTATTATATATATATATATATTATATATATATATATATATATATATATATTATATATATATATATATATATATATATATATATATATATATATATTTGGAAAAGGAAGTAAAGAAACAGGTCATATTCACATACTATCTGTAACATTAGGGGAAGGCTCCATTAACTTTGATGGTACCTGAAACCCGAGTTGCTGCCTGCCAACTCGGGTGACAAACAGAAGATTTTAATCCCCAAGGTGTTAATTTTCCATTGTTGCGATTATCTTATCGAGCTGGTGCTATAATAGGAACGTCAGGGCTGTGACGACTCACTCAGTACCACGGGCACACACATATGCTTGCACATGGAACTATGTTGACAGGAAAAAGTGAACTGCCCTTTTTCATTGCAAGTAATCTAGTTTATTCTTTAATTTAGGCTCTAAACTAAGTTTTAGAAATATGGTGAAACAAAATATCGTTCTTCGTTCACTTTCATTCAAGTTTCCTATTTTCGGACGCTTCCATTCAGTAACGCGCATTGATCCTTATGGAAATGTAATCAGAACAGCATGGAATGTTCTTTCCACGAGATTTTTCTTGCACTTGTAAACAACGTAACGAGTGAGTAAGGACTCCAAGAGCTTCGCGTATCCTGTGACGTTACATTTCCTATAGAGCGAATTTAAGTCAATGAATTGCTAGCCGGATCCGTCTGTAAAACAGTATGGCCACTCGTACATATTATATTATAAGAAAGGAGATATAGTAGAGGCAGTTAACGAGGCCGGTCGGCGGACGGCACAATTTTCAGTGATTTAATTCACGGTATGAATTTCACAATAAAACGAATTCGCGAGCTTACCATTGATTTTTGGTGATGTTGAATATAATTGAAAAAGAGAGCTAAATTCCAGTGTTCATGTTTGATAAAATTCCAAATTGACGACACCCAACGTCAACCTGTACGACACCGTATGTGTACAACACAACCTGCAGTCGACTAGTCGATTGTGACACAGTAAGCTTACACATAATGCAATATCGGTCGACCCACAGTCCCTCTATCCATGCATTTCTGCAGTTGTCTTTCCTATTCTGCTCAGTTAACAGACATGATTTCACAGAATATTACACAGAAAACATAATTAGATCATATTTGGAGGCACTGAATATTAGCATTGCAAGAGAAAGCGACGACAAATTTTCCGGTGTGATTCCAGCCGTTGCTTGTGCTACGTCAACCATGAATGTAAAAAATAGACATCCATGCGTCAACACACTCGCAGCGATCAACCCCAGAAATTATCGCACACTATCATCATTTACGATGGGAGAAGGATCACGAAAAACAAACACCGGTTTCAGGATATGATGATTTCTGTCTTCGTGTCGTAGATAGACGCAGAGAACACTTAACAGAGCCAAAAACAGCGAAAATTCGAGAAAAGCGTACACACAATCGGGGACTGTGGCATGCAGGACAAACCCAAGCTACGCATTATCACGTGACTGTCCCTCGTATCGCGGTTTGGCTGTGCGATCCAGGTGATTGACACCTTTTACAATAGGCGTTTCCAGACCGGTGGATAGAGGGACTGTGGTCGACCTGAAAGTTGACACTGTGATCGACGTAGCGTTTCAAAAGTACGAAAAATGAGACCAAGTAATTGTTTGTTATTTAGATTTGATCTAAAACCTCCGGCAACCAACAGACAAAGTCCTACTCTTACGCAGAAAATCAAAGTTTTCAAGCATAGACTCCCTCCACAAAACGCGATGTAGATCTATGATCGACTATGGATGGATTGACGTGGCCACAGCGTTTCAAAAGTATGACAAATGAGACTCAGTAACTTTTGGTCGCTTTACATTTGATCAAAAACCTACCCATCAGACAAGGCCCTACTCTTACGCAGAAAACAAAAGCTCTGAAGCGTCGACTTTCTCTTCCGCGTTTGAGACTTTCTTCTCTTTCGCGTTTGAGAGAAACAAACGTCGGCTATATTCGGAAATGGCCGGCTATTGGTGGGCGTAACGTCAGTCCAATGGCAAGCTGCACCCGATGTGAGTTCACGTCGGAATAATTCGGACTGTAGTCGGGAAAGCAAGGATGACCTCGAGAGCGATTCCGAGTACAGTACACGTTCGCAGATCGCGGTACTACAGGCTGATACTAGATAGCAACAAGTTCACCGCGTAAATTGCTAGATTACATATAGCCACATAGGCACTTCTGAAATGTTATCTCCGGCTTGCAAGACAACAAATATCAAAATATTATCATCAAAACCAGAATTTCGGGGCTAGAGAGCGAAACATCGCTGAAAAGTAGCCGGCCAAAATACGGAAGTAGCCGGTCAATTTGGCTGGCATCCGGCTAAAAATGAACACGCTGCAAACAGAGAGGCTTGTTGCGATGGACGAGTAGCCTTTGGCTTTTGACCAGAAAAATAAGTGAGTGTTCATTGATAATTCAAAGACTGGATCCGTGACACCAAAGTTTGCTCGTGATTTTCATTACATTGCATGCACCTTTCCGCAATGTGAGTATGAACTGAAATTGAAAGAGTACATTTAGTAAAAGTCCTGTTTGTTGTGCTGAAGTCCTGTTTTGTTGTTCTGATTTTCGCTACCGTACTTTCTCATACAAAAATAGCTTTTCGTATGCAAAATCAGCGTACGTTAATTAACTGCTAGTATTGTTTAAACAGCATTTATTTGAAAGGGATTCTATAGTACCATCGTTTTTGTAAACTCTTCATGCAATTTTATGAACTAAATGATGACTTCAAAATAACAGCAAGTGCTGGACGGCACTTTTAACGCTGGTCGGAAATCATGAGTGCCGGACAAGAGCCGTCACGGCATGGGCCATGTTAAAAGTAGTTCCGGCAGTGCTAATGTTTTGTTTACACTAAAAGATAATCTGTTCGCATATGTTGACATAGCGATTAATCTCTGATAACCAACTCGGGTTACTCGGGTACGTCCAAGTTAATGGAGCGTTCCCCTCATGAATAAGACATAGAAATTTAGAAATACTGATGTACATAAATTGTACAAAAGTAAAAAGCCAAAATGAAAAAAAGTACACTTTTGCTTTTTCAAATGCTTTTCAAAAATGTTGAGGTCAGTGGTTATATTCTTAACTTGTACATACACGCTACTATGTTGTTATACTTAGTGTATGCGTCATCGCGGAAGTTATATTCAGATTACAATACAAGACAAAGCAATACTGTTCTAGAGAAATACAATACCAGAGCACCCAGTTTATTCATCAAATGTTTAATTGAACAAACAAGGTATTTCAGGAAATGAGCTAAGTACAAATGTCCAAAAGAATAAAGAAACAACAATACCTTACATTTTCACCGGCAACATTTTTAAAATTCCTTTTAAAGATATTTAGTAGAGACACATCGTTGGTGGGTTCAAGTTCCACATGCATCACTTCTTAATTCATAGAAGATGCAGAGTGACGTATTTATGAGAGGAAATGTGAAAACTGCTCAGCAATCATTTTGAAAATATTTATCAAAATGGCTACTTGCCCAACGAATTTACAATTTGCAGAGAGCAGCTCAAATCGGACAAAGGGAATTACAATTTGCGGAGCGTATATAATCCGTGGCATTGTCAGGCCAACCGAATTTTAATGTCGAAATCGAAGAAGCAATTCTGAAATACCGTCACATTTCTTTCCGTGATTGTCGTTTTAGAGTTGGCATGTCCAACATCGGATTTTACATGTAACGCAGTGCATTATAATACGCGGCCAGCTTATATTTGATGATGATATTAGAGAACTAAACGCATATTGGTTTGAAATCCAGCACCTATGCATTGTTCGCATGAAATAAGTGAAAAGATGCAAAGAACACCGCTTTACAATATGCTTGGAAAAAATGAATATTGAAATTTGGTGTAGAACAGGAAGTTTCATATGTCAGTCTTTCATATTTAATGTTGACCTTGACAGGTGCAGCCAACGAACAATGCACTTTTAAAAAGGTCTTTACTATGATAAGATATATTGTGCATGACAAGTAATGTGAACTGACTAATTTTAAGTCAAGAGGGTAATAAATTAGCTGTTCATAATTTGCCCTCCCACAGAAAATTTTTCGACTTACCCTCCCACACTCAAACTTCATTTTTACCCACTCCCCACTTATTTTTGCCTGTTTCCCCTCCCCACTGTGAATTTTTGAAGCTCCCTCGCCCTATGGCGAAAAAAACTTGCCAATTTCCCCTGCCCTGGAAACAATGCCCCTCAAAAAGTTTTTCGCCAAGCCCTGTCCCCAGGACAACAAGTCATCGTTGATGACACAGTCCCCACTTGTTAATGGGTACTTTGATTACAAGTCCTCAGAGAGGATAGAGTCCTCTTCATTAATTAGGTCTGTGATAAAAACACTTTGATACAGATGGCACTCAATGGCCAAGAATGAGTTCCATGGTGATGACAACATAAAACCAATGTAGGCCACCATCCTAAAGTTCATAAAATGAGTCAACTAGGAATTAATCAACAGGGTGTTGCAAAAAATTTTTGCATACAATCCTAATACTTAATAGATTATCACTGGTACCATATTTCATGAAGTTTGATGCAGTATTTACAACAAACTATGAGATCAACATCTGTATCAAGTTTCATCAAATTTGACGTTGTATTAATTTGTGGCTATATCACTCTAATTAGGAAAGTTCATTACATATGCAATTACAAATTAATTAAAATGACACTGATAAATGTCTTTTTCAATGTTAAAGCAATGTGAGCTTAACATCTGTGCAAAGTTTCATGAAATTTGGTGCAGTATTTCTCGACATATCAGCCTACTTACAAACTTCAATAATTGACATGTTACTGCTACATGACGTGAAACAAATTGACGAGCATATGTATGAAATAGGTCAATGTCCTTGTACCAACTTTGAATGATACTGGTGGAAATATGTCTGAGTTATGGCTCTGTACATTAGAAAATTGTAACAAAATCACCGCCATGCAGCGATATTTGATCTTACTGTTTAAAAAATCAACACGTACCGTATATGTATTACATAAGTCAATGTCCATGTACCAACTTTGAATAGGATCAGTTGAGACTTGCCAGAGTTATGGCTCTCGACATGAAAACAACCATAACAAAATTGCCATCATGTGGCCATATTTGACCACCTTGTGAAACCAATCGACATACATATGTATAAATAAGTCAATGTCCTTGTACCAACTTTGAATAAATTCGCTGGATACATGTCTGAGTTATGGTTCCGGACATGAAAAAATCGGGGAAAAAATGGCCACACGGCAGCCATATTGGATTGTATCACAAAACAAATCAATGTGCATATGTATGACATAGGTCAATGTCCTTGCACAAAGTTTGAATAAAATTGGTGAATAAAATCGTACGTGTCCAAAGGACGTGAACAAATTGTAACAAAATGGCTGCCATGCAGCCATGTTGGATCATATCATGAAACAAATTGACGTACATATGTATGACATAGGTTAATGTCATTGTACAAACTTGAATAAAATCGGTTGAGATATGCCTGAGTATTGTGGCTCTGTACATGAAAAAATCGTAACAAAATGGCCACACGGCAGCCATATTGGATCATATCACAAAACAAATTGACATGCATATCTATGACATTGGTCAATATCCTTGTACCAACTTTGAAAAAAATCGGTTCAAACATGTCTGAGCTATGGCTCTGTACATGACAAAATCATAATAAAATGGCTGCCTAGCGGCCATATTGGATCGTATCACAAAACAAATTGACGTGCATATGTATCACATAGGTCAATGTCCTTGTACCAACTTTGAATAAATTCAGTTGAAACATGTCTGAGTTACGGCTTTGTACATGAAAAAATCGTAATAAAACGGCCGCCCGGCAGCCATATTGGATCGTATCACAAAACAAATGGACATGCATATCTATGACATTGGTCAATGTCCTTGTACCAACTTTGAATAAAATCGGTTGAAACATGTCTGAGTTATGGCTTTGTACATGAAAAAATCGTAATAAAATGGCCGCCTGGCGGCCATATTGGATCGTATCACAAAACAAATCGACGTGCATCTGTATGACATATGAAGTAATCCTTGTACCAAGTTTGAATGAAATCGCTCCTTGCATCTCTGAGATATCTGCGTGAACGGACGGACGCACGCACACACGCACGCACGCACGCACGGACGCACGGACGCACGCACGGACATGACCAAACCTATAAGTCCCCCAGGACGGTGGGGACTAATAAACCGATATCCGCCCTGCCCTACAAAAAAACTAAAATTTGCTCCCCTACCACCTAAAAACATGTTCCCTGCCCTAGCAAAATTAAAATTTCCCCTGCCCTCAAAAATTGCTCCTGGAATAGCTTTTTCGATGAATAGCTCCGTTGGCTGCACCTGCCTTGACCTGTCGTCACAAATCGGACGGCTAAGCCAAAGGTAATAAGCTGTGCATTAAATGAACGTTTCAGTCAGGCATATATTTGTGTTCGAAACACAGACGGTACATGGTCACCATGCCCCCTCCCCTCCCATCCCAATAGAGTAGTTATGGAGTTGAGTGTGAGAGAGTGGGCAGTTTCGAGTTAACTACTTTTCGGCTAGATGAGTTCCTTATTCAAAATAAAATAATTCATTGGTGGGGGTTGATAAAGACGTAATTGATTTGCAGTTCTCTACAGCTCGATGTCTTTCCTTACTTTCTTTTTTTCACTTTTTCCGGGATCAAGAAGTGCCTTTGTGTAACTGCGACAACTTTCTCTCTTTCTGGCCTTTGTGTCGTGAGTCGGGTTCGTACAGGGCTTAACACAGTGAGTATATCTTAACAGGAAAGTGGTAGCCGGCCTGAGTAATACTACACTGCTTAGAGGCCCCGTAAGGGTTTCTGACTTAATGGTACCTGCCGGCGAAGTTCTGCTGGGGTTAACGGCCCAACCCAGGCCAATAAAACACTGGGAGTCGTGTATTACAGCTCTCTGCCATTCGGCTTATATTCTTTAATGGTTAAATACAGCATTCAACAGGAACTACACAGCAACAGCTTACTGGAACTAAAGCAACAGCTTTACTGCTAAACTCTCTGCTCTCTAAACTCTCTGCTTACTTTACTCAGGATCGTACGTAGCTCCACTCAGCAGGGAATGAATGTCTGGAATGCCAAGTATGCCCACTGGAACTATTGACAGCTACGGAGTACTGGAACGAACAGTCTGGCAAGGCTACAGCAGCAACACCAGAGTTTAAGGTGATACTCTGGGAACAGGAACGAGCAGCATACAGCCATTAACCAAGTCCTTAACTGGACTTACCCCTCTGCTTTGCTTAACAGGAACCTGGTCTCAGTGGGGTTGGCTGTCGGCACACTGGCCGCCGGATCAATGCTGAAGCCCGTCGAGGCTAAGTCAGCAGCTGCTCAGGATATCTGCAAGCCTTGCCGCCGAGACGTCTGAGATGTCTCGTACTCATACAGCAACTCCGTTCTATCAGCAACTCCGTCTATCTGCTTACAAAACTCTAAGTCCAGAGCTTAGAGATCTCTGCTACTACTGCTGGGCATAACAGCATTCTTCCCCTTTGCGTGGAGTAGCGCCCGATGCTAACTCAACAAAATCACACAAAACACTGCTTTAAGTATGACTTCTCCGCCAATCAGAAGCTACCTTTGCACACGAACAAAGCCTTAAGCCAATGACATACAACATTTTGCTCATTATGATTGTCTAATCTGTATATTAACATCCCTACTTAATATCATCTTAATACTAATACTGCCACGTTGGCAAAAACAACTGTCAGAAGAAGTGATAAATGACTACACACTCTAAGACAAAGAGACGCATTGGAATGCAGTCCAGTCATGTCATCGGATATGTCTACTGACCTCTTCAGTGCATGTACCAAGGACAGTGCGCTACTCGCTACTATAATTAAACTGTAAACACAACAATTAAAAGACACTTAACTAATTAAGAAACCATTACAAAGACGTTTACACATCCAGAAACGTCACATAACTATAATCGACTGACAACTGTTCTAGATCCATAACTGTCCTTGTGCCAGACTTTCAGATCAGCCTCAGGACGAGTGAACAGCGATAGTGCCTATGTTGAGACACTGTTTACTCGGTCAGCGGCTGATCTGAAAGTTTGGCACAAGGACAGTTATAAATGGATCTAGAACGGCTGTCAGTCAATGGTAGTTACATAAAGGCTCTTTTTGATTCTGGAAAAGTTACAGATATATCAACAGCTATTTCCAAAGTCTTTATCCCGCCGCAAGAGACTTGTCATAGCGCTGCGTGAGAAGACACAGCGCTAGTATAGTATTTGCCGTGTGTTTGGCCCTGAACTCAACTTTCATGGGATTGTTGCCAATGCAGTAGATGAACATGCTCGGGTATAGAGTGAAAACAATGTCTGGGTAGTCAGATTGTAGGGAGTGAAAGTTGGACGTATTCGGCTGAGAAATAGTTTAAAAAGAGCAAGCCCCGTTTACTATGAGCGACGGAGAAATGACACGGAGAAAGTAAAGTAAAGCTTATTAGTATGTTTGGCCTAACCGTCCGACTTGTGACGCCAGCTAGGTCAAGGTCAACAACAAGAATAAAAAATAGACAAATGAAACTTCCCGTTCTACAACAAATTTTGATATTCGATTTATTCCAAGCATACTTTAAAGCGATCATCTTTCCATATTCTCACTTGTTTCATGCAAACAATGCAAAGGTGCTGGATTTCGAGTCAATACGCGTTCAGGTCTCTGATATCATCATCATCAATACAGCTGGCCGCGTAATGCGCATTGTTTCATGTAATATCCAATCTTGAATATGCCAACCCTAAAACGACACTCACAGGATGAAATTTGATATTGTTTCAGTATTTCTTCTTCGATTTTGACATTAAAATTCGCTTGGCCTGAAAATGCCACGGTTTATATAGGTCTAACATTCAGTCACTCTGTGATTTAATGAAATTGTTGACATGGCTGTTGTATAAGATAGGAATTTCAATGTGTCGATTTTAAAGTTTGAATACAGTATTTTGAATGAGCTGTGAATATATTTCACACTTTCTATGTATACAAATGGATGTCAATCATTAATATCAAAGAGAGAACAGCAGTAAATCGAAAACTTTGATGGGTGTTTAGACTTGCCAGCCATCCAACGACATCTCTGAGAAGCCATAGAGAACTCTTTTATTAGTTGTAGCCAAATCTAATGTGCATAGTGTCTAAGAGGACCTTTTCTTTTAACGTTGAAACCATGAAAGCACAGGTAAAAATGACAAAAACTGCCTTTTGTTTGTAGTCATGAAAAAAGACACCTTTTCACTGAAAAAACTATGACACAGGAAAAACAAATATATCTGATAAAGGTGCGCACCCGAACTGCGCGCCGAAAATATATGTCTGATATATTAAAATGCAACTGAATGATGAAATTTGTGGCCGATGCACTGTATTTAAGGCAAATATGACCGTGTGTTGTAATTCAAAAACACACTGACCCCTATGGAGTATTTCAAACGCATGGTGAACCTCTCCGACCCCAATCGCCAAAGTCAAAAATAGGGTGACACCCCATGAATCCAGCGCCCCCCCCCCCTTCCCAGGCCGAAGAAACTGACCAGTCATAGTATGATGTTTACAGTTTCGGTTATTTGGAACTCGAAATATGTCGCTCAACATTTCTTGCATTCACAACAATCTAATTACATATGATTGGGCTTGAGCCAAGTGACCTGGCAGTTTGAAAGAACATGTATTTTACATTTGTAGAGGGATTGCTGCGTATGCTGTCGTGTTTACTGAATTGGTTGAAAGTATACACCCAGTATTTGTAACTTTTAACCTTTTTTATGTTCGAAATTACATGTTATTCTCTTACATCCATCGTGAAATGTTGTTCAGTAAAGAAATAAGCCAAATTTGTGCTCCTGTAGTGACATACAAACGCTAAATATTGCCCGATCGAGTTGGATTGCCCCGCGGGTTTGTTGACAACTTGTAGGCTGTGCACGTGATCGAGAACGCCGATACTGATGACATCATTGAGCCTGCAACATTCCAGGGGCCATGCCATGCACGCCACACCGTCTGGGTAATCGCCGATGGTCGCCGGCTGAATGACCTGCGAATGGTTTATTTTGTTCTTCTCTGTTCAAATACGTACTGCTACTGTGTTTCAGAGGATACAGAACTTTGGCAGAGGAGGCTGACATTCTATTCTGGTACCGTGTGCGTTATATACGGATTATTCAAACTGCAGTTGGTCACTCCCGATACCGATGTAAAATCAAGACGACACTATATACACTTGGCTCACTTCTGTAGGCAAATAGCTATCAAAATTGAATAACTTGAAGTAATAAATTTCAGCTGATTGTTGCTTTAGCGGCAAGGTGATTGCGAAATCGAAGCAACATAGTTTGGCAATGTATGGTAGGCTATCGAATGCAGTGAACGCGATGGCCTTTGGCAGCAAGTAAGGGAACCGTCAGTATTTACGACCTGGGGGTCATCTAAAAATTTAAAGCTAATAAGGGGGTGCTCAAAATGTTTTTTCTTTGTCTTACTCTGTGCTCAATGACATAATAATTAGTCGATAATATATATTTTACTCTGATACATGTTAAATAAAAAGAAAATAAATAACAGAACAATAAATATCAACTAGATGAAGCAAGGCAAAAAAACTACAAGTAGCTGCTACTACTAGCAATACTTATTATGAAAGTCTTAGAGAAGATAGTGACGATGAGAATGATATCGTTGTTCATGTACTCAATGGCACCAGCGACAGTAAAGAGACGATCCACAGTGGTAATGATGATGTCACACAGTATAATTTTCTATTGTCATTACCAGAGGTGGAAGGAGAGGCTGGGTCATGGAGAAATGTTCTCGACAGATATCACTATAAGTGCACAGGATCTAGGACAAAACTGAACTGTTGTGAATTCATCCTTTATATTATCATAGAAATGTAAATATTAATTGACTTGAGTCAATAACCATTTGGACATTTAACCATACCATAATGACATGCTACCCATCCAAATTTAACAATACTATATGGTCGGAGACTGCTTATTAGGTGAGCTTTTATATCTACATATTGTTACATGGGCTCAGGTAAGCCAAAATTTCTGTTAGAGAGGGGGTTACTCAAAGTCATCATGGTTGGCTGGGGTGTGACTCAAAATTTCGGAGTATCTAATGTAATTCTCCGACCCCCAAGTGGTAAATAATGACGTCTCCCTAAACAGCTGTGAACGCCTTAGTCAGAACGATCGGGTCCAGTATACGCACAGCTGAATCTCAGTGAAAATTTAGAAAAAACAATGGAGCTACTGCTAAGAAATTTACAGACTCTTGGCTTTTGATGCATCAGTTTTTGAGCTTTTATACTGGTAAAAAGGCATTCTGAATACAGCGGTAAATTTCCTCCCAAACGCGAAAGGCGAACACGCGGGCATTCTGCAATGGACGCTGTCAACTTTACCTTGCTGCTGGCCCCACGCCAATCTCGGCCCGGCCCCGCTGCACTTGTACAGTCTACTACCTCCATGTAGTACAGTCTTACAGGACTAGTAGCCGGCCAAACGCAAAAAAAAAAAACAAAAAAAAAACAACAACACCGCAGTGTAAAATCCGTAGGTCAGAACCATTGATCATAAATTTTCAGAACCAGTGATGTTTAAAAGTTTTGTATTGATCATATGTGAATGACTTTCTCATCGAGCTGCGTGTATAATTGTCCGGGCATTGTCCATGCAAATTTGGGGCCTGCCTTCGCTCCCTCCGATCGTCTGTAGACTACAGCCAAAATCACAGTCCTAAGCAAATTATACAGTTGTGAAAGTCAGATATATGTATCATGAATTTTATACCAAAAATATGTAAACAACAGAATCAAACCAAGAGGTTAGTTTGCTGTCGGGCCGGTGCGCAGGGGACGACTTTGCAGTGAGGCCGGGATCTTGTGTTCAAACCACAGTCGTTTGGAGAGCTATTCAGCGCTGGGACTATTCGCCCCATAGACGAGTGTACAGAAGCGAGAAATACCTCAAGTCTGGAAACAGAATGGCTATTTCGTATAGGGATTTTGCCACCATGTCAACTTCGATGTTCGATTTTACCGTGAAAAGTAGCAAGTTCATCTATCATGTAACCGTCGACCGTTCCCTATCATTCTAAAAATTCATACCTGGTACTTGATTTGCTTCACAAACGCTCGTTTCGTGTGATTTTTGGCCGAATTCGACGGACACGTCGCTAAAACATAAGCGTGAGCAACATTCCGGGCACCTCACAGTGGACGTTGGCACCTCCACTTTACTGACGTTAGCGCCGCGTACCCATGAGGGGTGACTGGAAGGTTGTTCATCCTTATGTTTTGGCGACGTGTCTTCTGAACTCGGCCGAAAATCACACGAAAATTCATACCTGATACTTCATCTGCTTACAAAATGCTCATTTCCTGTGATTTTCGGCCGAGTTCAAGAGACACCTGGCCAAAACATAAGCGTGAGCAACATTCCAGTCATCCCTCATGGGTAGGCTGCGCCAACGTCAGTAAAGTGGAGGTACCCAAGAGGGACCGGAATGTTGCTCACCCCCAAGGTTTTGGCGAGTTGTCCGTCGAATTCGGCCGAAAATCACACGAAACGAGCGTTTTTGAATCAGATAAAGTATCAGGTATGAATTTTTAGAATGGTAGGGAACGATCGACGGTTGCATGATAGTTGAACTTGCTAATTTTCACAGTGAAATCGGACACGGAATGTGACATGGCGTGGTTTTTATAGCCGTTCTGTTTCCAGACTTGAGGTATTTCTCGCTTCTGTACACTCGTCTATGGGGCGAATAGTCCCAGCGCTGAATAGCTCTCCAAACGACTGTGGTGCAAACCTCTACCATGCCTGGAGCTCCATCGCATCGCAGCTAGCCGATAATTGTACCACTGTAGTCCTTGTGAGGATTAGATGCCCGTTACGTTCGATATTATTTGGAAATACTTTTAAATTTAATAAGTAAGACTTTTGTACTGCATTCAAGATATAATTTTTCCTTTCTGAGCGTTTTCAATTACGGCAAAGATATGCGAAGTTGATAGGCTGTGTTGCCTGCAGCGCGCAGCGTAGCCTGGCCGTACACAAACCTTCGTTTGAGTAGACGGAGCAGAATCAGTCCCGTCATTTATTTTCAACGAAAATTTTCATTATACTCCATATGGAAGAAATGACTAGTTCAATGATTACAATGTGAAGTGTTGAATTTTTTTTTCAAATATGTTTTTCTCCTGATTCTCTCTCAATTCATTCAGCAAACTTGATCTCCGTACCGTCGGTCACAACGTGCAATGCCTTGCATGAAGCTTGCAATCGACTGCCTCGTTTCGTGTGTCAACAAAGCCTGACTTCTGGTCCGGACAAGAAGTCATTTTTCAATCCTTTTACTATTAATGTGAGGCGGGCTGGCATGCAAACCATGCAATTCAGTATTAATTATGTTCTACTTTCACATACTGAGGACGTCATTTTAATCAAAAATATGAAAAAATTGTTTAAAGTTACAAATACTGGGGCTTTAAGGATTTTACTTCGAGAATCAACTGTTGCTACGCATCACACCTGAAATTTTAGCAATCACGCAACGGACGTTGGTTATGGTGTCTATGTGACACGATTATGACAAAACTGAAACGTATGACGCTCGCGAAAATGAGCCGATCCAACCCCCAGATACAGTGCTTCACAGATTCTAAAGGCAACACACGCCATACACTGACAGATGGCTTTCTTTTGACTGTTCTGTACTGTGTTACGTGATCGTACTAACTCTCAAATTCCACATTACGTCAACGCTCTGATCAGCAGATCGTCTCAAAACTTCTTTAAAATTGCCGAATATGAGCAATCTGCCACCCTGGGTACGGCAATGGAGCGAGACAATGGACCGCGTCAATGACGAAGGTTAACCTTAAGCGCCGTATGTTATGAGTGTGTCGTATTATGCGATGGGTATTTTTAGACGAGTTTAGTCCCTAGCTTACTGCACATTATAACGCGGGGTCTTCTTTCGGGTCAGGGACAGACGTCAGTGTACAATCATGGGATTGTTAGAGTCGTATTAATTAAATCACAGGGGACACAGGCGCTCCTTGGCTGGGTAGTCTGCTAAATAGATCGATTTTCGGCTCGATCTATTGATCCCGTAGTCGATATGATCGACACTGTGAGTATTGAGGTTACAGTGGCGGGCATATCGACTACCAGGATCGATAGAGCGAGCCGAAAGTCGATCTATTTAGCAGACTATCCAGCTAAGGAGCGCCTGTGACAGGGGACCAAGAAATCTGGTTGTTGTTGTCGTTTGTATTGTTGTTAATGTTTATATTCGTCGAGTTGTTGTTGTTGTTGTTGTTGACCTATAAAATCAAAGAAATATAACTAGTGTGTAGTTGTTGTTGTTGTTGTTGTTGTTGTTGTTGTTGTTGTTGTTGCTGCTGCTATTGTTGTTGTTAATGCCATAAGAAACACTACAAGGACAACATCAGTATTTGACCAAATAATGACTTTACAGTTATCAGGGATTTTTGAATTCTGGTATATTAGAATAATCAAATATTAAAGAAACAAGATATGGTCACCATTCTTGATTTTCCACAAAGTACGATGAAAAGTCAGTTTTTCATGAAGACCACTTACAATAAATGTAAAACCATTCAAGTTCATGCAGTGATTGAAATATTTACATCCGCATCGTATAATAACAAAAGGTAAAACTTTGAACAGTAAGACTCTAATTTAAATGAATTTAGTTTTTTACAAAATTTGCCATTATTTCACCCAAAATTTCAGGGATTAAAATGTTTATTTGTTGGGATAGTTTAATTTTCGGTATTGTCAATTTTGTAAAACTTTTCAATTAGCATCTAAGTCTTATATGTCTTGTACTTTTGAAAAAAAATCGGTACGTCATTACGCTGAGTTTTTCACAATTTGGCAATATGTAGCCAGGAATTCACAATTTGCGTACTCTCTCATGATCATGATCCTCATTTTGTGTGCTCTTCAGCTGGTGCCATTGTGGCCAGAGTTGGATTAACTCAAGTCGATTTAGACTGATAAACCAAAAACATGAGCAACAAGGGGCGTTTATACATTGCTCAGTTTGATAAAGGATTAGTTTTTTTATGGAACGCTGCGCGAGAGTGGAAATTAGGTTGTTTTTATTGCTAACTTAAGGGGTTCGGTTAGGCTGGGCTAGGCACGACTAGGCCTTTGTTTTAGAGTTTGACATTAATGTCAGGAATATACATGTATATGTCTGAGGTCTTATCAAATTTGAACGTTCTACACCAGTCTGACGGTCTACACGATGATGTTTTCCCGTAGTCATGCGTTGATATTGACGATTCCGTTGCGACTGAAGCTGCAAGCGGGCCGTGTGGTTTGCAGGACAGTAACGAGCACAGCCAAACCACGAGAGTTGAATGACGGTTTTGCTGTGCGGTCAAGATTGGATGTACCTGAAAAAGGTACACCGGCACCCCGCATTGCGGGTCGAAAATGGTTACCTGGTTCTACGTTCCAGGGTCATGAGTTACCAGAGTTCCTCGCAGGACCAAAAGATAACATGCCAGCCGTTTATGAAGCTGTAGGGACAGGATTGACGTTGAGAGAGTGGTCAGACAGATGTCGGCGGATCATGGATGATAAGCTCCATGTCTACGGAACGATTCTTTTCAGGGGCTTGCCGCTGGAAAGCGGCGACGATTTCTCCAGGTTTTTCAGAGAAGTTGGATACAGGGTTGCGAATCCCGCCGGGAGAATCGGGCGAAGGCGTGAAGTTGCCAGTGATGTTTTCACCGCCAGCGATAACAACCCACCGGCATACACGCTCGAGCCACACAATGAAATGGCTTACACTAAGAATTATCCAATGAAGGTAAGAATTTACTGACAAATGCCAACCCTAATATTCTTCCTACGTGTATCACTCTAACTCTCGGACTTCACTGTACACAAACAACGCAGTGTTGAGATATTATACTATCATGAGTCGAACCTTCTTATATAATACTATTTTTTCCTCTTGCCTAGACTTGCTCAAGTATGTGGGCATGTAAGTATCAAAACATGTATTATAATAAATTGAAGGACCGACGCGCTAATGGCAGGCTGTTGCGTAGATCGTGGGGTGAACGCCTTTGCCAGCTAGTAACTAAGCTGCTGAGAAAAGCCAGGCGACTTGGGGCCGATCTATCTCCTGCCTATTGTTTGTTCGATATTGGACAGTTTACCAGAACTAATTATGCATTCAAATTATATAAGTGCTCGGGATAGCTATTGATTTGATTTTTATTCACCATTGTTAGATCTTTCAATATTTTAATGTAGTTTTCTGAGTATATATTTTTATTGTATGGGTTATCGACCTGAAATAAAGGATAATAATAATAATAATAATAATAATAATAATAATAATAATAATAATATACCGTTTTGCACAAAGAAACTGTCCTTACAAAAAAACCCATAACAAATGAAGTGTATGCTGCCTGTTGACCAAAACAATGGAAAATATTTAAAATGGAGTTAGCGCCTGGGGTTCACTGGAATGAGAACTGACACATAGAATGTGCCAAGAATACCCGTAAAGTAATTACTGTTATATTTTCCAGCTCAGCAAATTTTCCCTTCAAAGTGACGTTTTGTGTTGTACTTCGTAATCATGGTATTGGTAGAAACTAAGTTCTGTTCTGGTATTTGGCAGCTGTTTTAAGTATTCAAGGCCCATTGTGATATTTAATAAAGCCCATTATTCGAGAGACAGTGGGCTCGCAAACATGTTAGCAGTACTATCAGCTTCAACCGTGACATTCAACCACAGTCCCTCGTGGGTTGAGGGACTGTGATTCAACACAAACACCAGATATGGACTGAAAATGCTCATACTGCAATTGTGTGTAAATTTAAACTTTTGCCACAGGTTTGCAACTTCATTGAAAGTGCTATGATCAACATCATTAATAATATTCACCACAAAATAATTTTAAAGGTCATCAAGTTTAAAAATACGCAATTAGCTGAAATAAAAATACTAAATTTCTTTGACCAATTTCTTTTTATCACCACTTTATAAAACATGTTTAATAGCCTTTGGTCAAGTCCTTCAAGCTATATATGCCCATGGAGCTACCATAGCTCCATGATATGCCAAACTGTGAAAGCTCAATAGATATGCAAATTGTAAATACTTAGCTGACATGAAAATTCGAAATGACTGCCAATATTGTTGTAACCTAGTACCATCAATGTACATAGCATGTTTCGCCAACTTTGATCAAGTAAACCCAGGTATATATCCCTAATTAGTAAAGTTAATTAAATGTGACAATTAGGAATTGGCTGAAGTAAAAATGTGTAAGGACTTTCAATAATGTTGCATTGACGTATGTTCATTGTGCATGGTAAGTTTCGTCAACTTTGGTGGAGTCAATCAGGATATATATCCCTAATAAGAAAGTTCATTAAAATGCAAATAAGGAATTGGCTGAAGTAAAAAATGCTCAATAACTTTCAATAATGTTATATCATAGTATCTTCTTGTACGTAGCACGTTTCATTAAGTATGGTCAAATCATTCAGATACATATTCCTAATTAGAAAAGTTCATTAAATATGCAAATAAGGAATTGGCTGAAGTAAACATATTTTATACTTTATAAAAAATACTTTACAACTTTCAATAATATTACATCATAGTATCTTCAATGCACATAGCACGTTTCATTAAGTTTGGTAATGTCAATCAAGACATATAATACTTATTAGGTAGTTCAATAAATATGCAAATTAGGAATTGGCTTACGTAAAAATTCTTATTGACTTTCCGTAAAATTAAATCATCTTCAACTAAATTTTGCCAATTTTGATCGAGTCAATCAAGATATATATATATATACCAAATTAGGAAAGTTTATCAAATATGCAAATAAGCAATTATCTTCCATGTCACCCCTTTATGTCTTTCATGGCAGATAAATCCTTGTGTGATCAACATTTGTAGCAAATCTCAAACAATTCTGTGCAGCTGTTCTCATTGTATGTCTATTTTTTCTAAAATCAAAAAGAGACGTTGAATGTGAGCCGGTGTCAATACTGAAATCGACATTAAACAACCGTGTAGTTTTTAGGTCACGTGTTCACACACGTGAGCTAATGTTGCAGCGATGTCTGTGTGTCTGTCTGTGTGTCTGTCCGTCTGTGTGCTCGATATCTCAAAACGGCTCATCATTGAAAGGGAACGGTCATATGAGATATTAGCTCCCTGTCATACAGAAATTTTTAAACATTTTAACCACTTAAAAAATGAAAGCACTTACTTCCAACTGGAGGGCATGCAAGAGGGGTGCTTCCCCTGTCATGCGATGAAAAACAAGTTTATCTATGTCTCAGGCCTACTTGTGTAATGTGTAGTCGCTCGAAAAAAGGAAGACGATTATGATGTAAACATTATCTCGACCCTTTCCCTTTGAAAACAGATATTGTTTGCATGTCATTTTTCAACCCAATGAGGGACACTGACAGACCGTCATAGAGTGTGACGGCAGTAAATGTATCTGAAATAATGCAGTCGCCAAAATTCAACTCATCTTTCTACTCACTGTATTGTCCTATCAACAGATATTCTTCTACTGCCAAGTCCCGGCTGAGCCAGGTCAAGGTGGCGAGACTTGTATAGCTGACAACAGGGATATCTTACCAAGGCTGGATCCCAAAGTTGTTCAGAAGTTTGAAAAGCTGGGGATAAAATATCACTATTACGTTGCTTCCAAGGCTGTCGATAAGGATGCTTATTTGAGCTGGCAGAGTGTAAGATATTGTTTATCCTCTATAATCAATAACCAGCGCCACAGACGGATGTATCGAAATCGAGTGTATATATCAGCCCGCAAAGGGGGTTATTATCATATCAACATTTTGTTCATTGCCTTAATAGCTGTTTCCGCGGTAGATTTAGAATCCGTGGCACAATTCGGCCAACCAATAAACCAATTTGCATTTTCAAAAAAGAAAATCGAAATGGAGCTAATTTTCAAATGGTTTTGTCATCTTGATTATTAAGTTTTAGGCCAATCTCTAAATTTAAAATCTTTGGGCTGAGATTGATATATAGGAAACAGGTGTATACTGCTGTGAGGATGGCACTTTACGGCCATTCAAATTTCCCTCTGACAAACTCTATTTCCCACAATTCGTATTTCCGTTTTTTCAATTTCCAATATACCAAATGTCCGATTTTCCCATTTCACTTGGGGCGTGGCAGCTGATAGTATCTATCTTTGGCCTAGGAATGCATCAAATTGTGACATTATTTGCGCGGGTAACTCGTTCAATGGATCGAGTAACGAACATACAAGGAACAATAGTGTTGCGGCCGCCGGAAAGGAAAGTGCGATATAATCAGTTTGACCTGACCTGCTGAAGTTTTGCGCGCTTCCCGTCAACGTCGCAAACTGGAACATTGTGTAAAATTGTTACAGTCATCAGCCCAATCAGAGCGCGGCATCCACATTTAATTTTATCTGATCAATTTATTCAGCTTTCAATCTTTGTACGCAATGATGTTCTCCTTATATCATAGTTTTAATCCGTATGCCGGCTCACTTTATAAATTGCACCCGTTCCAACCCGATCCAAATCTTGACCTTAAAGGCGTTTGATATCATGTTTGAGACATCATCGTCTAACAGTTCGTTCAGAGATACCACTTGCCCTGGGCAAAACATTTGGAGATGAACACCTATTTCGCGGTGACTTCTTCCTTTATCACCCATTTCTTGAATTTCCTGCGGCTGAACGCGCACCCGCACTCTACCAACCAAAGAACAGCTTTTTTTCTTGTCTTCCAGTATGTGAGACGATGTTAGGGATTGGCCAGTTTGTTCAGCCTCGCGCGCTCTGTACGTACGTGTGTAGTACTAGTACACACACTCCAGAGTTTGCAGAAGCCGTCTGAGATAGCGTTCTACATTTGCACTATAAATCGGAAGAAAAAATGTTGACATTGCACTAAAGCGGTCACTACTCTGACAATTTGTAGCTGTGGAAACGCAGCTATTGTTGGCGGGGCGGGGTATAGCGTGCGCCGCTATGCGGGTCATCAAAAGGCGGGATTGACCTTTGATGACCTTTTGATGACCTGCATAGCCACGCACCCAACCCCGCCAATACAGCTAGACAATTTGATGTCCCAGTGAAGAATGTAAGATGTATAATAATAAGATTATCACGAAAATACCGCAAAGGATGCACTATGACATCGGCGCCGTGCATCACCCTCCGCTTCGCGTCGAGCGATACGCTGCGCCAATCAATGTCCTCGTGAATCCTTTGCGGTATTTTCGTAATAACCTCACATTAGTAAAGTTACGCGCCCGAAAGGCGCGCCGAAAAATGAAACTGAATGATGAAATCCATGGCTAGCACGATGCATACTAGGCAAGTATGAGCCCGTGTCGAAATTTAAAAACACACTGACCCCCAATTGGGCATTTCAAAATAGGTGACCCCATCACCAAAGTGAAAAACAGGGTGACCCCCATGAATCCACCGGCCTCCAAGGCCGAGGAAACTGACCAGTCCCTCATTCCCGCTAATTTTTTAAAAGTATCTTGTACCAATCATCGTAACCAAACCCCGCCCTAGTACATTTGGTCACACTGAGTTAAATGTTACACCTTAATTCCAATTCGATACAGTTATTTCCGCCAAAGTATGAAAAGATACTGGGTCACGCCCCAAATGAAATAGGAAAATCGGACATTTGGTATATTGGAAATTGAAAAAACGGAAATACGAATTGTGGGAAATAGAGTTGGTCAGAGGGAAATTTGAATGGCCGTAAAGTGCCATCCTCACAGCAGTATACACCTGTTTCCTATATTTCAATCTCAGCCCAAAGATTTTAAATTTAGAAATAGGCCTAAAAGTTAATAATCAAGATGATAAAACCATTTGAAAATTGAAAATTAGCTCCATTTCGATTTCTTTTTTGAAAATGCAAATTGGTTTATTGGTTGGCCGAATTGTGCCACGGATTCTTTAGCACCCCCCAAAATCTAGAAAAAGCAGAATCTAATGTATTCGGCGATCGTCGTTGAACGGAAATTCGGCGCCCGGGACCAAGCATTGTTGGCGGGAAGGATGCATAGAAAACGTAGTCCGGCTATGGCAGTGAACGCGATGCAGACGACAAAAAGTGACACAACACTAATAATTTAGGGCGAGTCTCAAAACCCGGACCGATACGAGTCGAGACGAGACAAAAAGACCTCCTATCTTACTGATAGAAAAGTTACGGTTTTTTGCACATAGGCAGCATCTGTATCAATGCCACGGGGGAAAAAGGACGTTGTTCCACTTCTGTCTTAGTTAGTCAAAGAAGTGATATCCCACTCCTACCATCGACTTATGCTTGTTCATTTTCGTACATTCTAGTCAGTGGTTACATAGCTCTCCGAATCTGAATCTTAATCTGAGGCTGCCTCAGATTCCACACACATAACATACATGTACTGTAGTATCGGTAATGTAGAAAAATGGTGCAGAGCCACTGTAATAAAATTAGACATATGAGCTCTCAGTTTACTTTCCTGTAATGTGTTTATAAATGGTGAATCTAATTTCTAAAAAATGATTACTTAAATCTCCTGTATGTATGTTTCTAATACGAGGTTACCTATTTTGAATTCACAGTAGATATCATAGTAGAATCTGAATCTGGCGCTTATCGCTTAGGCCAAAATGCCGACGTGGCGTCGCAGTTCGCATGTTTCGAGCTCGCCTTGAACTCAAGTTGAAAAACCTCAACAAATCTTTTTTCAGTTGTTCCAATCGTTGATTGTGCTATCTCTTGCTTTGTGCATCGATCTTTGACACTCTCAACAAACTGCAAGCTTTCTGTAGTATTGTATTATGATGTATTTACAACGCCTGGCCTGAGGGGTCATTATGGTCTCGTCTCGACTCGTCTCGGTCCGGGTTTTGGGACTCGCCAATAATTTAGCGACAGGCAAGCCAACTGCTCTAACACGACAGGTTCTGACAGCAATATTCGCAAAGTTTACACTGCTCACGAAATAAACTCTTCATCATTTATTCGATATGTTTCTTGTTATCTAAGTGCTATCCATCTTCGCATTAAGCTTCTATGCTAGTTGAGGGGCCCGTTTTAGCACTGGTAAAACAGGTTTTTATACATGTGGGACATCTATGGGGAGTGTTGAAGCAGGTTCTTTGATGGCAGGCACGAGTGTCGGACACCAGCAGTAGAAGAAAGGCATATAAAACACTGTAGATTTTATTGCATAGAAAAACGACAAGCAGAACACTGGTACTCTGAACTCCCCAAAGTGAATACTCTAAAGCTAAAAAAGTGCCCGTCAGGCGGGAAAATCGTAGCCAAAACAACATGAAAAAATTGCTACAAAGATTACAGCTTTGCTCTGATTGGTCATCAAGTGACTACGTAACCTGATTGGTACGCTCCAGGATCCGCGTTTTGTATCAAACTCGACATGTATATATTTCTTATGTACATGTTGCATGGAGAATATATAGATTCAATCAGTCACGAAAACATCAATTAATCGTAACTAAGGTATTAGACTCGGTGCAAGTCTGTGAATAAAAACTAATTTGGTGAATGCGTTATAGTAGAGTAATCGCGATTGTTATTTCTGACAGCGATGTAGTCGAGTTATCGCGAGATCTAGCGGGAGAAACATTGCCGATGGCGTTCAATATTCTCCATACACAAGCTCTGGCAAATATTTTACCTTTTTAACTGTTTAATATTCATGTAGTTTCAATTTTTGAACATTTTAAAGTAGTCTCTTATCTCTGGAGGGGGAGGGGTCGTCGGGCTGATAAAGTTTTTATTATTATATTATAATAGTTGTAAAACGTCACGCTCAATACAACTCAGTGAAGATGGCCTAGGATCGTATTGGTCATCTGAGTCAAAGCGTTTCACATAAAGGTAACACTGATACAATGCAACTTGCTTAAATGACGTTATTTTACACAACCACCGACTTGAACCAAGTCCCTTAAGGTCTGGAAAAATAGTTACAAAACACCCTGAAACGCGGCAGAGCAGGTACTATTTTCTGAGGCTAATTTGTGTCCAAGCCCCCATACTTCCTTGATAAAACTTATAAATGAGATTTACAAAGCGTTCTGTGATCCGATTCAGACGTTTGGTTCCGAAGACAAGGCCGTTGTGGAAGAATGCTTGCGGGAGCAAGAGTGTGAATACAAATGGCAGGAGGATGATTCCCTCATTTACTGGCGTTATCGACCTCCCTTTATAACGCACCCCAAAACAGGTGAGAAACCTACATGTACAGTGCACAACATTAGGTTGGCGTTCGATAAAACCTTTGAGACACTTTTACATTTTCCCAGTTTTTTGTGAATTGCCTTAAAAGGAAGGTTTCGTCGGAAGTGCGCCCTTTGCCGCGACTTTGTTTACAGACAGTGGACAATGTGCTCGATTTGTACATGCATTACGTCAAAATAGCTGTAACGTTTAAATTTTACGATGTTGACAAACATGTTTCAACTATCATCTCTCGCCGACGCTTTTCAGATACAGTGTTTACATTGGTAGAATGGATCCTTTACGACCTTTGAGAGCAGTTCATGCGTATGCCGTCATTGATAAAATTGGAACTATTTTGTGGTAAAATATAGTAACTGAGTTTTTAAAGAGTTCTTAAGGCGTAAAAAAGTTACAATTGGCACACGTTGTCAGTTTCTGACACATATAAAATGTAAAGTAATTATGTAGACCTGTTAAGGTTAATATGATATTAAATATGATAGCATGATAGCATGGTGAAACATTCAAACGTAATCCATGAATTTTTCACCTCACAAAAATGGGTTTATTGCAACTTAATAGTTTCATTCATGTTCTTATAGACATGGAAATACTTGCATATTTTCTGCTAAACCTTGCTATATGGATGAAAGTTTGAAATTTGAAATACAAAAGTTTACCATTGCGAGTCTGCTTACTTAGGATGCGTTGAAAAAACAGCGCCTAAAGCAGTAAACCGCATCAAAAACAGCAATATCATAAGGCGGCTGCTGAGGGCGTTAGCAGAAAAATATCGTCAGATCAGTACGCAAGAATACCATGCATGCAATTTACATTTTCATTGTTTATATTTCTAGTATTTACTAGGTGTTACCGTATGACAAGCGTAGTCGGTAGTATTGACTAGCCCAACACAAAAAAAGAACTTGAAGAGAATCAACATGTTATGCAGACCTATTGACATTTTTTCAGGGTCTTCTCTATGCATTTTCTTCTGTGCATCCTGACAGTGTGTGAAGCAAATCCGCGGCCATTGGTTACTCTCGTTGGCTACAAAAACTTCATTACATATATCAAATTTTCTATTCCACAGGAGAAAAAGTGTGGTTTAATCAATTGGTTGTAGGCCACGTTTCATACTACTTCGACCACCCGGCTTGGGTTGACAAGAAGCTACCCTATGAGCGTTATCCGGAGAATGTATATTATGGCGACGGGAGCGAGATTGAACCGGAAGTGATTCAGCACATCCGCGACGTCACGTGGCAAGAAACAGTCGGTTTCCAGCTGCAGAAAGGAGATGTGCTGGCCTTTGACAACATCTACGCCCATCACGGCAGAATCGGTTTCGACTGTGAGCGGGTGCTCTACGTTGGGATGACAAGCGAGTGACAGTTACTTTAGAATTCCACTCATGCCACATGGAAGGCAAAATTGCGGTGTTTAACCCTTTGAGCGCCAAAGTCAATTTTTGTTGCCTATATAAAAAATATACACCTGTCATTTTTTTTCTAATTTTTGCTAAAATTTTGATAAAAATCTGAATCCAATAAAATGTGATGATCATTTGGTCCAAAAATGTCAATAAATTACAGGAAAATTCACAAAATTGGTGAAATGTTGCACACTATAATTTTATTTGGAAAACTTGCAGTACTCAAAGAGTTAAGGGGAATTATATTGAAGTGGAGTAGTAAATTTAGGCTTAACTGATGAAACTACAGACTAGGTCTCCTTGAACCACTTTTAACGCTCAAACATTCATATGACGATGCACATATTGAACTGGTGCTTTCATGAAGAATCGAATCTTCCTATTACTGGTGGAGGATTTGGTATCCCGGGATGGGGTCTGGAAGATTGATGGGGTAGCATTATTTTTTTAGCTGATCCATTGTACATTATTTTTTTCCACTCTCCCGCCTCTTTTCTTTGTCAAGCCTTCTCTGACTGATATTTTTTCATTGTCATTTGCTGAAAATCTTTTTGCCGAGAATCTTCCAGAACCCCCAGGATATCAAATGGTCCACCCCTTATGAGAAACTTCGCTTACACTTACACGCTGTGACACTACTATGAATTAAATTTTCCCGTGCTATGCCACTGTGTCATCACTATGTCGCCACCTGACAAAAGAAAAGTTACTTAACTGACAAGTCTCAAGATACGTATGGCAAATCATACATTATCTTACTTCTGTTGAAAAGTTATTACGTCAAGACTTTCTTAGACTCAGCTGACAAACTATATCGCATGAGAAACTATGCTGGAAACCACTCGTTTATTTATGCAGCCAACACAATTCTCAGTTGTCCTCTCCATACGTGTAAGTTTAAATTCTGTCACGGATGTGAATCCAGTTTTGTCTGTGAACGATCGAACCATTAATCGATAACTGCAATAGGTTTAGACACGTATCTCTTGCTTACAACCAAGGGAGGTCACTTGTACGACTAGTTCAAAAGATGATGTAAGCACACAGCTTTGCATATGGATACAATGAAAAAGTACAATAAAAATGTAGAAATACATGTACTCTCACACATAGAATCAGTCTATTCCTTATCAAAAAGGAAATGAACTATATGTATTCTGTATTTCAAAAACCCTCACGCTGAAAAACATGACAAGAATAAAACTGGTAAATTAAAACTGTTCTCTTAGTCGTCTGTTTTGACTGTTTGCCCTGAGTGAGCGCGGTTTGGGGCAACTGCGTGAACTGGCTCCACAGAAAGCCCCACGCAGGGTTCACGGAAGGGAACCGGCGTTCCCGCACACACAATTATACTGCTCTAGATGACAGACTTATAGCATGTCATAGAATGTATTACCCCGTGCATTATATTTTCCTAGGTGACAAAATTACAGCGCGACATCAAATCAGAATTCAGTCTACGTGCTTTGTTGTACCCAACTTTCAGAGCACACAATGGCCGATCTTGCATAAAGTAGTCCCTGGTTATCATTAAGTAACAATGCCAAATTCAGGATTGTCAAAGAAACTATTTTTATAAAACCGCTTTCCCTGTAGCTACACATGAACATTGTCTAGCCATATTCTATATCTCTCATTGTGGTGGCCTTGAGTACACGATGTGCACACGTTCACAGCAGTTTACGAAGGTCTATCGAACAGATTTTTGAATGCACGTCGGACCTTGCCGTCTCAACGGCTCCTATAAATGAGTCCTTACAGTCGATAGAGCAAAGGTTTACAAAAGAGTTGAACATTCCGATCGTCGGAATTATTGGCCATTTCGAAATCCTCATTCTGCATCAAAAGGGTTTGAAAAATCGACTCGAGATGCATGGCCGTGGGTTTTGTCCAATTAATAATCAAGCCAACATCCTTCCGGCTTCCGGACCCCCTAAATTTTACCTTTGTTGTCAAGCGCAGTGACCTAGCCATCCTGATTGTCGGGTTCAATATATATTAATGCGCAAGCTTAACGCGATCTTCGTGGAGTGGGTTAAGGCTTCGAGACATTGCAGTTGCAGAAAATTATCTGAAAAGTTGAGGACTGCTCGGATAGTCACTATACACGATAAGGCCAAAGTAATTAAATTCTTTGTTTTGCATCCACTCAAAATGGGAAAAGGTACGCGTCTAAGCGGCTGAAAAACACACACAAGAAAATTAACACAATGTAATTTTATTGCAGCAAATAAAAAATTGTAACAAAATTTTTAGTTCAGAAAAGCTAAGCGGTTACGTCCTAAAATTCCCTATTCAAATACACTGTGTGTGTTTTACATGAAAACCTTAAAAACCTAAGCGGGTGGGGACGCAAAACAAAGAATTTACTTACTTTGGCCTAACCAAATAGTTAACAAAACGACAATGCAGTTACTATACACAAATCGCGCCGTTGTCCGACTGCTAGTTTCGGAAATGAGACTTTGTTATCGTGGAGATTTTGGAGTAAATAAGCCAATCACGTCAAATTTTTGATGTTTCCGTTACCCGCCAAAATGGACACTTTTTCTCATGTTCTTTGGTGCTACTCTTCGTTAGTGTAGTTCTTTTCGTAAAAAAACGGTTTAAGGAAGTAGAAAGAGAAAGACTTAAACTTTTACTCAAACTTTCCAAAATGAAACTTTCAACCATTCTCTTGCCAAATCAATAAAAATCAGGGGTCACCTTGCAAGTTTGGAACTTGACTCAACATTTCGTGATATTTGAAACTCAGAATGACCGCCATCCCCGTGTTAACTATATAGGGGAAAATTAAATTTTTGGATTTTCTATAAACTAAGACGGTGAAACTTCTTCTTTCTCCGAGAGCTTTAAAATAAGCCCCCCCCCCCCGCAAGTGGTAGATCTGAAAAGAATTGTAGAAATTTGAGAGTCTGCCCTATCTGTCCCCGAGGCGCGTTAGATACCTTAAAATGCTCAAATCTCCAACCCATACTGCTATAGACTGCTACATCGTAATTTAAAGTCTCGGCAGATCTCGTGATGAACTGAAAAAAGTCTGCTGTACCCTAATATGCTTGTTTGCAAAAGTACAAAATCACTACTTTTTCGGCCAGATGTGGAACTTGTACGTGCAAGCCAACAGTATCGAGAGCGCCACCATTCACCTGCGTGGAATGTGTACGCATACGTAGCCTGGCGGCGCACTCGCCGTTATATATAAACAGCGTACTTCAAGATACTCACAATGCGGTAACTGATGTCAAGCGTGATACCAGAAATCAAGATCTCGAATTCGAAGAAACGGAATTTATATGTCTATACACGGTGACGATAATCATGTTTTTCTCTGTCAGGAACCTGATATTCGCCTTGCTCTGCTGTACAGTGTGTCAAAGTTTGGTGAGGTACGAGAAGAAGGGCGATCTCATGCTTGGCGGGCTTTTCCCTCTTCACGAGTATAACCACACTTTGGCTCAGTGCGGTAGTCTGCTCGGATTAAACGCCTTAAAGATGGTGGAGGCTATGGTATTTGCCGTCGAGGAAGTGAATCGGAATGAAACAATCCTGCCGAACATCACCGTCGGTTTTGAGATCTATGACACGTGTAATTATCCCTCGGTAACGTTGGAATCCACCCTCCATTTTATACCCTCCCAAAGAGAGTTCATCTGTCGCCATAGTTCTGGTTTTCAGGTACAATCGCTTGCCGAAAACAAGAGCTGCCCAGACCCGGGTCAATGTGCTGAGCATATTGTTGGAGTGATCGGCGCTCGTCGAAGCAGCTGCTCCGTTCAAGCGACAACTTTGCTGGGACTGTACTGGATCCCGCAGATTAGTTACATGTCGACGGACGACGAACTCAGCAACACAGCGAAGTATCCCTACTTTCTCCGTACCGTGCCGCCGAGTCGCTATCAAGTAAAAGCCATGATCGACGTCCTGCATCGCTTCAACTGGACGTTCGTCTCTGCCCTGCATTCCGATGACAACTACGGGCAAAACGGCATCGCTGTTTTCGAGCGCCTGGCTTCGCAGAAGGGCATCTGCATCGGTGCTTCGGTGTCGCTCAGCTCCAGGCCCCTCTCCGGCTACTACGAAGATGTCGTGCGGGCACTGGAGAAGTACGCAAATGCGAAAGTGGTGATTGTTTTTGCTCAGCCTGAACATGTTCAGTACCTCATGACGGCGGTGGAAAGATCGGGAGCCTCTGGAAAGTTTATCTGGTTAGCAAGTGATGGCTGGGGTAACTATGGCCTTGACGCAATCACTGGCAACGAGAGGGCAGCAACAGGTAAGAAAAGAACCCAACAGATATCCGTTTAAACACCATATGGAAGGGATCTTGAACGCGTACTGTCAGAAGTTCAATTACTCCCTTTTCGCATGTCGAGCATTTCAAAAAAAAGTCATGCCAAGAAAGTATTTTAGGTTTACTGATATAATAACTTTTGAGTTTTAAGTTAATAAGTTTGTATACTTTTTATGTATGTATGTATGTATGTATGTATGTATGTATGTATGTATGTATGTATGTATGTATGTATGTATGTATGTATGTATGTATGTATGTATGTATGTATGTATGTATGTATGTATGTATGTATGTATGTATGTATGTATGTATGTATGTATGTATGTATGTATGTATGTATGTATGTATGTATGTATGTACGTACGTACGTACGTACGTACGTACGTACACGTACGTATGTATGTATGTATGTATGTATGTATCTTTTTATGTATGTATGTATGTATGTATGTATGTATGTATGTATGTATGTATGTATGTATGTGCGTATATTAGATGGTTAGATTATGAGAGAGAGAGAGAGAGAGAGAGAGAGAGAGAGAGAGAGAGAGAGAGGGGGGAGAGAAAGATGGGTGGCTGTACATTTTATTACACGCATTTTCGAAGCATATATTATATCTCAGTGAGAAAAAATTAAGATCACCATACAAATGCAAAAACTCAAACAGATCAGTGTTGGTTCTCGATGAAAGTTCAAGATAGTAATTATGACACCACGTTCATGAACCAATGTTAATTATTGAAGAATGATAAGATCATCAAAAGCTCCTTCTTGGTTTAGTGGGTGCTCAAAAGGCCAATGTTTAGTTTTTAAAAATAACAGTAACAGTCATATGCCGAGGATCCCAAGCAGAAAACGGATGATCTCACAATATCTATCTCCAAGTCTTTTGAGTCTAGTGTCAGATGTATGATGTCTTTTTCTGTCGTATTGAATTATTCAAATGGTAAAAAATGTGACAGTGCCTAATAGTTCAATATTGTTCTCCGACTCCATCTTGAGACAACATCGTGTTTCAAAGCCCAGCAAATTAGGAATGAAGTCTTCCATATGAAGAGTCGTAAATGATATTTGTCATCTAAAATCGCACACGTCATACGTTCCGATCCCGCGCTGTATCAGTATGAATCTCGGCGTTGATATAATTTTATGTTCGTGTCTATGTAGATGCAAGTTTGCCCAGAATGGAGTCAATACATGAATACATGTGGTTTGTACACACACATTTGCCGCCATTCTGAAATAGTTTCTACAAATGAGATATTGTGTAGCAGATTTAAGTGATGATCATGATGTCATGATAGAGATTTTCTTCCAGTGAATTCTGTTGTTCAATGTTTGTCTACAGTATTCTAGAGTAAAAGGTTGAGATGCATCCAACACATTTTTTTTTCTGGTATCAATGACGTCCAACTTGTTAATCACTGGGACGGAATGTGGTATGGCTGCAAAACTGACTTTGAAATTTATTAAATATCTGTTCAAACATGCTTTCAGATAGTATTCGCTTCTAAAGTGAGAGACTCAAACTTTTGCTCAAACTTTCCGAACAGAAAATTTCAAGCATCTTCTTTCAAAATCACGATTCAAAATCAAAGGTGACCGGGCAATGTTGGTACCAGAAAACAAATTACCTGAAATTTACTGATATTTTAAATTCAAAATGGCAGCCTTTCCTATATTCACTCTAAGGAGAAAAGTGACTTTCCGATTTTCATAAAAATAAAGACCGTTAAAATTGTATACATTCCAAATAAGCTCAGACAAGTAATCAGAAAAGTGTTGTGACAAATGAAGAGTCTGTATATGTGTCCCCGTGGCGCAATCTACCTCAAGGTAATATACGCCTCGAAAATGAAAGACTTAAACTTTTGCTCGAGTTTTCCTCAATTAAACTTTCAACAATCATTTTCGATTTTCAAAAAATGAAATCTACGACGGTAAAAACTTGTCTTACTTCAAGAGTTTTAAAATTAGCCCGAACAAGCGGTAGACCAGAAGAGTATTGGGAAAGTTTGAGAGTCCGAATATCTTTCCCCAGGGCACATTCTGCCTTGTAACGATCAAAACTGCTTCACTGAGAGGCACAGTCCGTCATGTGCTTCATAACACGGTTAAGCGAAGTCAAGACGGGTTCTCATGCATCTTTGGATCTCACAAACCACATTAGCGGAAATATTTGCTCGGTCTCCGATACTTTGAGTCCCCACAGTGCCATGCTATGCGTGATGAAAGATACTGATAATTGATACTTAACACGGATTTGATTCTAAGTTTATGAATATGCTTTGCTAAGAACGATTTACACTCACATGCAACATTCTTAAATTTTGCAGCTTTATCTATCTATCTATCTATCTATCTATCTATCTATCTATCTATCTATCTATCCGTCCATCCATCCATCCATCCATCCATCCATCCATCCATCCATCCATCCATCCATACATCTATCTATCTATCTATCCATCTATCTATCTGCATGAAACTTAAGTAACAGATATCATTACTTTGCACTTGAAGTAATTTGTTATTATTTATATAACTATATAACTAACTATATATGACTATATATAACTATATAACTAACTATATATGACTATATATAACTGTATATAACTGTACAGAGAGAGAGAGGAGAGAGAGAGAGAGAGAGAGAGAGAGAGAGAGAGAGAGGAGAGAGAGAGAGAGAGAGAGAGAGCAAAACAGTGTTACAGCAAAATTTTTACAGACTGCTCAAGGGTCTATAAGTGTCTTTAAGTGTATAAGCATATTGTGAAAATGATAAAAATGAACTTTTTTAGGATTTTGTTTCCAAAGTCACAAAACAGAAACTTTAATTATTCTGGTTGAAGGTGCTGACAATGTAAATGGTACTGAGTCAATTTCAATACCTCAGGTCGATAGTATGAGTAATCTGTCTCTATAATTCAAATACATTGTCACCCTTGATTTCAGCTGCAAAAATAATGTAGATTATAACCTAAACAAGGGAATACGTGCCCTAGGGCAGATGACAGTTTTCTCTGCTGACGTTGGGCAAATAGTCTCCTGCCTCGAGTGTACATTATCCCTCTTGTTGGCAATAACATTTTTATTACATACGTTCTTTAGATAGTTTTCACTCGGAACCGTTGGGGTTTACATTCAAATGACAATCATATCCTTTATTTCCATGTTAGACGAAACTCCGTTGAAAAATAGAGCGATTTTCATCATCTAGCAGCGCATTGAAGTTTGTCGACTTTTAAGCATAATATTCTAAAACTCGATTTCCTATGAAAAACATCTTATTTAATCATTTGAGATACCGAAGTTTTCCAATTGAAAATAGTTCTGACTTTCAGTCAATGATGGCTTTGCGGTCCGCAACGTCATTCACAAGTTACCATTGAAACTATGAGACGCATGACGTTTGATGATATAGGTAGGTATAGGTTAGGTACGTACATGTAATAAAAGGAAGAAGTTTATTTGACGGTAAACAACTTAATGTTTATAAGAATCTTTCTGAGGTATTTTAAATCTCCCTTGGTCATGAGGTCCCACGCGTCAAGAATACGGAACGTTTAACTACTTCATTTGAATATTAAATTCCATAAAGGTGATTGGCTGTTATGTTTTGCGTTTTTTAACATGCAAAAAGAGTAGGTTTTACAAAGTGCGGCACCTTGCTCATCCGTCATAATCTTCCAAATTGGCGCACAGAATATTAATATTTCACGCTCACAATACATTAGCGTTCTTGGACGCGGGTGATCAAGCTGCAACTTTTCTTTGTTTGGACTCTAACAATGCTGGCGCCACGAAATACCAGCACAGTATCGACAACATGGTCTCTCTCATTTACACATTTAAAAGAATTACCCAGTAACTTATTTTTCTCATGGAGGTATTCTGCGTACTACCCCCATGTCATGCATGTTCTATCGTGTTTCAACAAATCGTAATATTGAGCCGTTGTTATCATTTTTTATTTATTCATGGCGTGGGTTTGAAACAAAAGAATTGTAGCAAGCCACGCACGGGCAAGTGATAATTTCTGCTTTTGTAATATTTTCTAATAATTTAATCTAATTTTCAGTAAATCAAAGTATTGTCTTATTATTCTTTATGGCGTCGGCATCCGACATAGCCAAGATACTGTAGGCCTTATAAATGGACACACTAACTCAGACGAAGAACGAGAACTTGGACCGTAACGAGAACTTGGACCACGGTCAGTCTCTAGTGGAGTGACCATAACTAGAAACTTGGACCACTAGGAACGAGAACAGGACTCAGGCAGAGTCACTCACTGATGTGGCTGGGCCGTGAGGCCTAGCCACGGTTCCGTATTCAATAAATAAGTTCCAGTTATACATCAACACTCGTCGTCAGTTCCAGCTTTTTCCTTTACGTTATGACACATCCGACAAAACTGTGTGATACAACTATGGCCAGCTATGGAAGATAAGTTGGTTAAGTATATGCATAATGTGCCGAACGTCGTACGCCCCAATGGATCCAAAAGTCACGTGTTAATGAGGTATCGGGCCGCAATGTCGTCATTTGACTGAAAGTTACCCAGAAGTATTTTCATCTTGACAACTTCAGGATTTAAAATGGTTATGCTTTACATGTAAAATCCGGTTTTCAGAAAAATTATGCATAACAAGTCAATAAACGGCATAATAGTTATCTAAATACAGCAATGACGACCGATGACGAGATTAGTTCCGTTTTTAATGGATTTTCGTCAATTATCGAAAAAACTGTCTGAAAATAAACATATGGGCTATATTGATATCTAGCTAAAGATACATGTTTGCTGACGACCGATCGCTTACCTTCCCCAGTTTAGCTCGCAACTTTTGACATTTCAACTATCTACCTAATGCAAAAATACTTGTCCTGGGTTAAATTGATCTGACGAGTTTCGGTGATTTTTTGTTTCCTGTGACAGGCTCATTCAAGATACGCGTATTTCCTGGACAAATATTTCGATTTCTTCGGTGTAAAATAGGAACAGGATTGTTCGGAATTTGAGTCGTATCGCCGTCTTGTGAAAAATGAAAGATTAATTACGTGGAGCACATAATTTCTAAACCCAGCAATCCACTCTGTTCACCTTGGTACAGAAATCTAGGCTAAATAAATTCGCAACATATAAATGCAAACAATGTACGTGTAGACCAGAAGTATACACCCCACATTTTTCGGGTACGAACCGTATCGCTGTCGATTGGATGCGAGCCACAGAATGTTGCCAAGGAAATAACAGTTTGTCGAGGTGCATTGGAGTATTACAAGTTTTACGAGTTCCACTTACTGTGCGACAGCAACTCACAGCTGTTTAAACACATACTAAGATTAAAGTTTACTGTTGTTCTTGATTTAAGACTGGAATCAGTCAACTTCACGACATTTCAAAGAAAATTATGAGTCATACAGAATTTTTCAATTTGAATTCAATATTAAATCGTCACCTTCTTAGCATATTGAGAAATATCATTTTAAAGTTCCGAAAAATACACCTTCTCATCAAATACCGAACAGCTGTAGTAAACATTTTCCGTAATTGAAAAACTGAAAATCAGTCAAAATCACGATATCTCAAAAAAAAAGAAAAGAAAAAAAATGAGTCATACAGAAATTCTCATTTCGAGTACAATATTATATCAGCAACGTTTTTAGCACATTGAAAAATATATCATTTTACACGTCCGTAAAACATCTTGTCAGCTGTGTTAACTTTTAGTCTCAACAGCTGTCGGTTAATATTCCATTAGAATTTAAGGGGCTATCTGAAACGTTACGATGTGACTTGTCCAGAGGTCGAGGCCAAGGAGCACGGCAAGGTCAAATACATGTAAGAAGTGAGCATCATGCAATATTCGAAGAGATAAAGGTGAAATAATAGTCCGAGACTTTGAGTGGTCATATGGCATGCGCGTGTAATAATTAAACACATACATGGCGAAATTTCATGTATGCGTCGGCGAGTAGCTAAACTTAGTATTTACAATTCTTGAAACATGGAGAGACGACATTTATTATCAGTTTATTTGATGTATAATTTAATTTTCATCATCTTAAAATGACATGCCACTCACAGATGATCATAAGTCTATTTGGATTTTCCGAATCAACGGAATATAATTGTTTAAATAGAACAACATTTTTACGTTGCACCTTCAGAGATAAGTTTGTGTGTTTACATGAATTTGTCAGTGGTATTTTCTCACTTATTAAGTATTTATACTGTCATGATTAATTGGGCTATTATCTTAACAGCTGTGCTAATCATAAACCACTTTATCCTTTTCGAGAGGTTGTTTTTCCTCATCGACGATTTCAATAATTAATGACGTGAGGAAGAAGTACTAGGAAACTGTTTGATATGGGCCATGACATCTATACTTTTTCGTGTACACAGCCGATGTAATTCAGCGAGACACCGTGATGTGTCGTCCGCGCCCGACGCAACAACCTGCGCAGTGATAAATGGCGGGGTACATACCGTGTAAAGCAACCTGTCTATCGCTTGTCTGTTATTACGGTAGACATAAAACTATCCATTGATAGTGTAGCCTGAACTGGTCACATTTACTCGTATAAACTGCTTGAAAGTGTTCTAATATATCCATCTGAACTTTGTCCAAAAATGATGAAAAATATATTCAAAAGTGGTTCACGGTTAGTGATCACAAAGCTAAATGGAACGGAGTTTCTCTTTCTTAAAAAATATCCGCCAGAAAGATATTGTAAATTCGGCATTATTACGCATCGCGTACCCCTCTTTTTTGCCCTAGCACTGATATTTGACAGTCTTTCTTGCAGAGGAATGTGTCGGTTATGTGTGCTGAAAATTATCAAATATCAATCTCAGTCGACGTCCTACGGCTTTCTTATTCTTGCAAATTGAAACTTACCATATAACAAAGTAAAACAGCGTAAAATTGACGTATTTCCATGCGCGGTATCTTAAAGATGGGAGAATACAAATTTACCTCGTCGCTTTTCTCAGAGCCACTCAATTCTACACTTCTATTTGGGGAAACCTCTGCCTTTACAAGAAAAAAAATCAGGTTCCGTTTAGATGAAAAGATTTAATATAATGCGATATCTTACCTCCTTCTTTTGGCGCCACATGTCTTTTAGGAATAATATCGAAGTAGAGTTCAATATATTTGTAAACATTGGTAGTGTACGTTTTGCTGCCATGAATTTTGTCTAGGAGTCTGCTGACTGGTCGAAGATCGGGGACTTTAAAGATATGAGAGGAATAAAGTATTTGTGTCCCACAAACAAATGTCAAACGACTAGCACCCGATTTCACTTTTTTCGGTAAAGCTGACTAAGATTGAATGGGAAAAAATTCTGATTTGACATAAATTCCAAAATATGATTTTAATTTCAGGTTAAAGGTATACAGTCACCTGTAAGCTAAATATGCCCATGTATGGTCAAAGGGGCGTTCCTTGGTGTTCAAAATGCCCAAGTGAGGGCGCTGTTTTTGAAAAGTGGCCACCCGCTTAAAATTTGTGATTGGTTAGATTTTCTCTTTCCATGGTAACTGTGGTAAAATTGGAACAGGTGACAGTATACCTTGAAGGTGGAATGAGCCTTTGGGACAGACCTTTGGATTCTCAATTTTTTAGAATATATTTGCTGGTATGCTGCCTGTGTGGACATTTCGAAACTTATGGAGTGAATAAGTTTTTGTTTGGTGAAAATTAAAAATTTGTTTTCCCCTAGAAAATTATCGTTGGGATAGCGGCCATTTTGAATATCAATCCAAATTGAATGTCGGTATGTACGTAAGTTTTAGGTAATGTGATTCTTCAGTATTTGTATGTGTCCCATGACTTTTGATTTTTATTGCTTCTTTTGAAATGCAAGGATCTGAACATAGACCCCCGAGAACGTTTTCTCGAGGGTCTATGATCTGAAGCAGATATATAATAAACAAAACTTTCAATCTGTCACTTGCGAGGTGCATTCTATCCGAAGAAAACTTTCGCACATAAAATTGGATGGGAATTATTACGACAAGATAACTATTAAAGTTGCTGTCTGCTATTGGTAGGGTACGTTGTATTAAGGTAATATGCGCCCCGAAAGTGAAAGACTTCAACTTTTGCTCAAACTTTCCTCAATGAAACCCTCAGCCATTCTCTTACCAAATCGAGAATAAAATTCAAGGGCCACAGTGCAAAGTTTGGTACAAGAGAAACAAATTAACTTATATTTACCGATTTTTGGGATTCAAAATGGTTGCCATCTCTGTGTTAACTCTATAGAGAATAGTGACATTTTCGATTTTCGGTGATTTTTTTTAATTCAATGAGTCCCGCAAGAGGTAGCCCAGAAAAGTATTACAAACATTTGAGAGTCCGAATATCTGTCCCCGAGGCGCATTCTACATCAAGGCATAATTCTGCTATAGATGTTCGAAGAATGTAAAATGTCGAGTCGAGTATGTATGCCTTCTCCACATTTCTTTGAAAGATAAATTTTTTATGTTTATATTTTCCTTGCTAGGGGCTCTGATGCTCAGACAGTATGCCGTGACCGCCGTCGAGTTTGAAAAACACTTCCACTCAATGTGTCCCTTCAAGAGTGACAACCCATGGATGCAGGAGTTTGTACAACAGTACGGCGACGACTGCGTCGGGGTCTTCCATAACTCGAGCAACGGGAACGCAACTCACGAGTTCAAAGGTTTCCTGAACGATTCAGATACCGTGCACCAGGAATCACTGGTCATCGACTCGGTCCTCGCTTTCGTTCACTCCATGGACTTGATCTACAGGGAGCATTGCCAAGGTCATTGGGATGCACACTGCGTGGTTTTCATGTCCAACGGTAAGCTGCTGATTAAGTATCTCTTATCCGAGAGTTTCACAGGGCCAAACGGATATGTCAGGTTCGATCAAAACGGCGACGTTCGCGGGAGATATTTTATAGATCAAATTCAGAGAACGTCCGACAGGGACTACGAAGTTGTCACGGTAGGGGGCTGGTGGGCCGAGTTTGAAGATGAGGGGACCCTGGACATTCGGCGGGAGCTCCAGTGGTGCAACAGGACGCATTGCGTCCACAGCAACGAACACGTCCCCGAGTCGGTGTGCAGCAAGCCCTGTCAGTTTGGACAGGCTAAGATGGTCACAGTGCAACGAGAATGCTGCTGGGTGTGTATCCAGTGTCAGAGCTGGCAGATAGTCGCCGACAACGGCACTACCTGTCGCGACTGCTCGGCTGAAGAGGAGTATTCGTGGCCGAACGAAGAGAAAACCGAATGCGAGCAGATCGCCCCTTCGTACTTTCACATCACCGATACAGCGGGGATTTTTCTTGCAACGCTGACTTCAGTAGGTATAGTCCTCACCATATGTTCAGTCGCCTTCTACATCAGCTACAATGAGCATCTTCTTATCAAAGCATCCAGCCGTGAACTGAGCTACATAATCCTGGCCGGAGTCCTTGTTGCCTACATTATCAATTACACCTTCATGATGACGCCCAGCACAGCGGTGTGTTTTGGACAGCGGTGGATCGGCTTGGCCATGGCTATGATATACGGAACCCTGACAACCAAAACCAACCGTGTCTATCGTATCTTCAAATCTGGCAAGACAAGTGCCAAACGACCCAGGTTCATCAGTCCATGCTCTCAGGTCATCATAGCCTCCATCATTATATCAGTACAGGTATACACATATTTCTCTATCGTCAGAGCGTTTTCTTTTGGTTGTCGGTCCCTGTCTGTCTGTTTGTCTCATTTGATGTCTGCATGTAAAATACCCTCCACTTTTGTCTGTGCGTCGCCTTATCAATTCATTTCGCGCGTGAATATTTTATCGTCACCGTCATGTCTTTATGCCACATCTGCACAAGATTACGGGTATTTTACAGATATTTTCGTGATAATACATGTATACGGCAGCACTGGAAACTTGTTGATCGTACCATATTCGAATTCTTGATTGGCAAACTAATTTCTTGATTTGAAAGGCTTTTATCTATCACCTTGACGTCTGTATTTCCTTACGGCAGGTCGTATTGATCGTTATTGCATTGGTTATCCAACCCCCGGCTGCCGTGCTCTCCATGCCCGATCCGACTCGACCCTTCGTAGAACTACGGTGCGCCGATACTGAGGTGGCTTTCTTCATATACGCGTTCTACAGCCTCATTTTGATTAGCGTGTGTTCCTACGAAGCTTTCAAAACTCGCAGGTTGCCGAACAATTACAATGAATCGAAGTTCATTACTTTTGACATCTTCACCTCGCTGGTTGTACTGTTGGCATTCATGCCTTCGTATGTCTTCAGCATATCCGCCGCCCACGTGTGCGTCTACGTCATCATGGCGTCACTCATAGACGCCTACGTCACCCTTGCTTGCCTCTTTCTCCCGAAAATATACGCGGTGAAGTTCGTCAGTGAGGGCGAAATGCACCTTGGGTACGGCAGCTCCTACCGATCCGCCTTCCAAGCCCAAGCCGGGCAAACCAACCAGTCACCAGATCGCGCCAACCGCGTTAATCCAGAAGGTTGCTCTGGTACCGACGTTGGAGGTAAAAATTGTCAGATTTGTTGTTGTTGCCAAGGTCAAACAAACAACGCAGTCGACAATGACGAAGACATCAAGTCGGAAGAGAAAGCGAACAAACAATCGAACCACACCGTTACTAAAGATTCTGACATTTGATGTAAAATTCATAAGTCCACAAGAAGGAATTGTTGGGGAAATATTCTCCAACGACATACATATACTACAAGAGAGAACTCTACCGAATTTAGATGTTAGCATTTATCAATTAAAATAAAATGCGCAGAATTCAAACATTCCATATTTCCATTATTATCTGACTGAAAATAACGATAAGTAACCTGTCTTCTTTTCGCATAATGGCACTTTGCGCGTTCGCTTTCCTTGTTGTCAATATTATTTGTACAGTACCCTTGGAGGTAAACAGATCAATTAAATCATATTTCATCATTTTTTTATTTTGAAAACACGGAGAGATCTTTTGAGACTTTCGTTGTAAAGAAATGAGCCAGAATAATTGCAGATCTGCTGTAAAGAGATAAAAAATGTACTTTAGATGTCTTATAATCTTATGTCATAGTTTTACTAAAGATACATCTGTATGAATTTATGTCGAAGAAATTTTTGCCGTTTTTTAAAAGAAGTGATGCACGCCTATGACAGTTACCATGTTGATCATGAAGTTCTGCGCTTATGCTGTGCACTAATGTGGGAACCTGTGACAAAGATCTGTAATTTATTGCGACTGTATGACACTGTGCGTTACTTGTATTGTAACAGCCGAACACATTGTACATTTTGCATGTAAATGGTTTTAACGAAGCTGTGAAACGTACGGCAGATTTTTGGGTTTCACTTCAGTAAGGCCAACAAGCAGCTCGGTGCCAAGTCTGATCGCAATACCATTCACGCAATCGGCGGACAAAGAAGTAGCCGATCGAAGAGACCTTTTCAATGCCATCACGCACGCCCTATCGGAATCTAAAAAAGGGCAAGTGAGGGTAGTGTTGGTCCTGAACTTTAGGTAAGCGAAGATTACATGTACTAACACTTCTGTGTGGGGAAATGTAAACAGGATTTTGTATATTCTTGTCAACTGCCGGCGACGCAGGCATTTCTGAATACAAAGACTACAAAACATCGGATCGCGTGATTGCTGACTCGTCAAGGTGAGTATTTTCTGTAAGGTTCAGATTTGATTATCTCCACTGTACCCGTGATAATGGGAGGGAAGCTTGCGACCCCCCCCCCCCCACCCGGTGAAACGCACTTTGGCGGTTATGCGTCAAGTGCACAATATGGGATTTTACAGAGTCCTGAGTTTTATTTTTAATCCATGCACATAATTTTTGACGAAGGCAATCGACTTGTACAAGACATAGTGTGTAAATTGGAGCATCATAGTCTTCGTTTTGGATCGCCTTTAGACAAACAAAACGTTTTTTCGCTATAAGTTTGTGTTGTGTAATCTTTTGAGAACTACTCACCTTCAATGGGCCAGTTTGTGAGTGACCATGTTTCATTCTTCGTTGTTAATGTTCCACGTTGTGGTATTATATCCACTTTTTTTTAGTTTTCTTGTGCAATGTAATGCTCTGATACAACCGTGTTTATTTTATGTGCTTGAGGAAGAATGAGCTGCGCCCAAGAAACAGACATTTGGACTCTCCATAATAAATTTTCCCTTAGACTTTGGATTGTAGCCATTGTGAATTTCAATATATCGTCAATTTTACCCTTGTTTCCTTACTATTAATACATTCGAGAAATACAATCAAAATCGATATTGAAATTTTCCATCAGTGCACCTCAATGACGCCAAGATCAGGCAAATATTTATTCCAACCGCCATTTCAAACTTGCCATCACACCATCTCACTATTGTTTGGTAAAACAATAAACTTTTACTGCAGTGATATTAAAGTGGCACTCACACTTGGTAACATTTTAAAAGCATATTTTTGTAATGCCAACGGTCGATATTTGACAAGGCGACTGCGCGCGAGATATCGATAAAAACATGTCTTCAAAAAAGTAAAAGTTTGAATTCCGGTGGCCCACCTAAATTCAGCTTCCGAACATCGAACGTTCGGCAGTGGGGCCATTGTCAACTAAGCTGTGGAGTACGAGTCTACGCTGACGCTGCTGTACGCCACAGTACCACTGGCGTCGGTGATCGGTCATGGCCTGTGGGAGAAAGCTGAGTCTTACTGACTTGGCGTATAAACGAAAAACAATTTTTGCTGATTCCACCAGAATTGGCAAAGGTGACTAGCACAGTTATTACGTGCGGTTGATACTAGCGGCCGCCGCGTGATATGCATAGACGCATGCCACGCGCGCATACCACGCGCGCGGCGTACTGTACATGTGTGGCAGACGGCAAAATGTAGTCATCGGAGGCGGCTAATATTTGACATGTAAAAACTGATTTTTATGTGGTATTGGTTAAAATATAATACAACCGATTTAGAATAATACAAACGACAAAAACTAAGGAGAAGTTTTTAAAACTTACCTGAGGTAAAGGCATAATGCTGTATATAAAGTCTTTGCAGTGGGAAGTAAATTAATTGCGTCGTTCGAACTTATTGTAGACTCCCTAGAATATCGTCAATCAACACAACAAAAACCTTCGTGGGATTTCGAGTCAAAATTAGAACGATCGTAAAACTTCAGGATATGAAAAATACGCTCGGGAAATGACATATTTTTATCGATATCTCGCGATCCGCGCGCAGTCGCCAAGTCAAATATCGACCGTTGGCATTAAAAAAATGTGTTTTAAAAATGTTACAAAGTGGGAGTGCTCTTTAAAGATACAGTGTAATCTAAATATACCCGTATATGGTCAGGGCGTTCCTTGGTATTCAAAATGCCCATAGGAGGGCGCTGTTTTAAAAAGCGGCCACCCGCTTCAAATCTGTGATTAGTTAGATTTTCTCTTTCCATGGTAATTGTGGCAAAATTGGAACAGGCGACAGTATACCTTTAAAGCAATAAACCATCCGAGCGACGTGCATGCCACGATATTTTGACCAGTTAAGGATGTACGAGCGGTACGCGCACGTGGAATTTGTCACTTCCCATAGGATTACATTGAAATTTGCTGGAAAATCAATTTCTACTAATGTCATTTTCATGAAAATTGCACAAAGCTCAGTCTAGAGAAATAAATAATACTGATCAAATAAAATTATATGGTCACCGCGCTAAATTTTGAGATAAACAGCATTGAATTATTTCGTCCATAGAAAATGCATCGGTGAAAAATGCTGACTCAGCATTTTTCTCACAAATGGCAAAATTCATGGTCATTTATCTCACAAACGAGCGCGGTGACCCCATATTTTATCACACATTTTGATAATACTTACAAAGGAGAATCCAAAAATTGACAATTTAGAGAAATGACATTACTTTTAATTTTACCGATCATACATCCTTAACGACATATACGGTCCAGCGATAGCGAGTGCATAATTGGAGGCTCAATAAACTCGTCAAAACCGAGTTTTATACGGGTTGCTGAGGTGGTTTATTGCTACTATATCATAACAGTACATTGAAATTCTGGAGTAAAACGTCAGAAAAGGAATGTTTTTCTAGCTGAGAGCTCGCATGTGTTCCAACTGTGCTATACAATGTAGTACGGTTACTTTCACGTTTTGGTCAACCAGATTAGATCGCTGTATTTGCGCTATCAATATACTGCGACGATATAACCATCAATGAGAGCGCCCTCAGACGAGCACTGATTTCCACCACAAGAAGATGTCGCCCAGAGTTCTTCAGTTGTGGCTTGTGTGCTCTCACCAAGACCTCATTTATATCAATTGAATGTTATTTACCGATAGACGTGATGTACAAGTGTTGTAAATATATAAAATTAGCTGAAAATAAGTCGTAAACATAATTCCAAGAAAGACACGTTAAAAATTCAATTAAAAATGTTGAGCACGTATTTTTTCAGCCTCTGTGTTGTTTTTTTTGAAACATCATGTTTGTTCTGCTTGCCTACTTCAAATGCTTGGTATTCTGCCGGTCAACCTATCATAAACACAGATAATTCTTATCGTTATTGTTGACAGATGAATCCACAGTCTGGAGTTCAATACCATTTTCGACAATAACAGGGTTCACTGTACCATGCGCAAGCTGAATACTAGGTATTTCATCATGCTTTAGGGTCAAACAGGAAGCTGCGGTTCGCACACGGAGCAAAATACTAAGGAAGTACTGTCAAAATTTACAGCTTCTGGAAAATGAAAGTTTCACAAAGCCCGCATGTACATAATTATTATTTTATGCCTGTGTGAATTCTAAGCCGATGAGCTTCAAAGGTCTAGCTTTAATCCAAAAACACTGAAGGGGAGAGTCGAGTCGAGGATCCGAGAAGTGAGGCTCTAAAAGTTCAAAGGTCAACTAGTTCTTCAAATATTCGTCATCAGGTCATCTCACTTTGTCGTGTTTTTCTCCGCTATTCTTCTTGTCTTCGGGATCATTCTGATTCCTTCAAAGAAGGTTTAAACTTGTCCACGTAATATTTCAGGAAAGCACGAGTTCCTCTTGCCCCATTCTATGTTTTTAGAAAAGAAGTAGTCATTGATGTGACAAAGTAAAAGGTATACAGTCACCTGTAATCTAAATATGCCCATATACGGTCAGAGGGGCGTTCCTTGGTATCCAAAATACCTTGTATAAGGGCGCTATTTTTAAAAAGCGGCCACCCGCTTAAAATCTGTGACTAGATTTTCTCTTTCCATGGTAACTGTGGCAAAATTGGAACAGGTGACAGTATACCTTTAACGAGAGCATTTAAGAGGAAACTTGGCCAGAAGTCAGGAACAATAAAATTTCTACTGTCTATTTAATGAAAGGCGCATGTATGACGTCACCCTTGAAGTTCTATTGACTCACTCTTTTTTCTGTTAGGGTATTGAGATAAGAGCAGGGCGGAACACAGAATCTTACAAAATCAAACGGTTTCATGGGAGTTTAAGGATAAAATTAGTGATATTTAAAAACATGTGATGTGGCACATTTTCTTCGGTGAGCAGCATACGATAGATGCACAGACATGTAATCTATCTGTCCGTACTATCTAATATTCCGATGTTGATGTAATTCTTACCTATAGTATCTCTGGTAATAGGGGACACTCAGAAAGGAGAGACAGAAATGTATTCACTTTTGCTCAATTTCATGTTGTGCCAGCCTACCACTGCAAACAGCAAAATAATCCGAAGACTCTTTAAAAATAAATGTGGAAAAAACACTTACCTGTATAGCGAAGAGTCTGTCTGCATCTTCCATAAAAAAATCCGTTCCTTCGATATAATCAAGATAAACACCAATCGTTCGATCTACATCGCACTCCTTTCAGAGTGGAAACAAGAAAATAAACTTTAACCGATGGTGTAAGGCGTGCTGTAGTAGATATTAGGAGTTGTAGGAAGCATTATGACATGCAATTTTTTTGCGTTGTCAAATTTTGAAAAAAATGGTTTTTTTTTCTGATCTCACTCAGCATGCGTACTAAATTTCAAACTTTGTACATTGCTGGCATGAATGTTTGGAAATCATATTGGTTTCATTGTTTTTCCTTCTGTAATTTTTACTCCAGAGATTAATCTTCCACCCCTTATTGCTTGTGGTTGCAGGCAAAGGTTTGCGCTTACGCATGAGTGTAGGTCGTACAACAGGCTGATAATGGTGCTAACTACGGGATCTTTTGAGACTTCTTCGCAGTTCAACGGAAACTGAAGCAATTGGTTGTTAGCAATTTTCAACTGTGTTGATATACCATCTACTTCGTTCCAGGTGACAATCTATAGATATCTTGGCAACACAAAATTCGCGCGAGATCTCGCTTAGTCTCACGAGAACGGAAAAAGTTTCTTGATTTAAATGCGTTAGTGACAAGCATAATTGTAGTCGGGCGAATGGTCTTCTACCTCGAGGGTAAATAGTCCTTGTTTGGGCTATAATGTTTTTATTTCATGCCTCTCTTACATAGTTTTCATTCCAGACATTTGTGTTATATATACAAATGACAATCATATGCTTCAAAGTTTATTGCCATGTTAGACAAAAATCCGTTGAAAAACTATAATGAGTTTCATCATCGTAGGGCGCATTGATATATTTAAATCACTCTTATAAGGTTTATCGATTTTTGTGCATAATTTTGTAAACAAATTCTTTCTTCATGACAGTGCGTAATTTTGTCGAGCTCACTCTCAGTCAAATGATGACTATATCGCACGCGATGTCATCAACAAGTTACCATTGAGTTCCGTGGAGCGAGAGACGTTCGATATACGAGCCATGTAATTATGCCTGTAAGATTATAATTTTTGAGTTTTTGATAAGATTGCACGAAGTGAAGTAGGTTATGCTGATGACGATCTTGTTTGCTTTAAATTGTCCTCTTCGTGATGGCTGCTAAAAGTGAAGAAAATGACGCGAATGATGACGAAGATGGTAGTAAGGGTTGTGATGAGATGATGATGATGATGATGATGATGATGATGATGGTGGTGGTGGTGATGATAATGATGATGATGATGATGATGATGATGATGATGATGATGATGATGGTGATGATGATGATGATGATGATGATGATGATGATGATGATGTTGATGGTGGTGGTGGTGATGATGATGATGATGATGATAATGATGCTGATGCTGATGCTGATAATGAAGATGATGATGATGGCCATGACTTTCATAATGATGCTGGATGCTTCTGATGCCTCACCTTATATCGGGACATCGATGTCATTTGGGAAGATGGAGGCCAATAATATCATACAAACTGGGGATACGATCATGACGGAAACAGTCAATTTATCATCTGCAAGACAGGCATTAAATATCGAGAAATGTCGAGAAAATGTCGAGAAAAATCATACCTTTGTATTGATCTTTTTCACATTGTACAGTAATGTTTCCTGCACTGCGTTCAGATAGTCAACAACGCTGTCGATTGGGAGTCTTCCAAAACCATCCTTTTTGGTTTTCAGAACCATTCCTTTCCGTTCACAAAATGTCGAAAGTTCATATGAATCGATCTACAAATTGAAAATAAGGAAATGAAGATAATATCAATTTTTGTTCAGCAATGGTAATGATAACAAGGCAGTATTGCTGAAGGCAATGAGTACTTGGGCCGTGATAGAGTAATTTTGAGGACAATATATACTACTATTCAAATATGGTCTTGAATTTCCTCCTGTCAATTAGGCATTTAATTAACTGGTTATTAAACGAAGCAATGGCATGACAACGGCAAAATATGTCTAGCAACTTTTGTGGAGTTTGAGGCAGGGGTTCTTTATTTATAGTGAAAATTACTTAAACTCCTTAAATATTCAAATTATAGCAAATTTCTTTTGTTCTCGATGGTAGATGTCTAATATTTAGATGGGCATATTTAGATTTCTACCCCATAGTTATCCCTATATACCAAAAATCGGACATCCAGCTCTTTTGGCTTGCTCAGAATTAGATATGCACATAATTAATGAGGTACAATATGTGGTGTCATAAGGTGTCCCATCATACCAAATATGAAGGGTGTAGCACTTGTGGTTACTGAGTTGTGGACAAATATATCTATTTGAGGTCAAAGGTCATTGAGGTCACGTGACATTTTGTCAAAATAATTGTATTGCTAAGTTATTCCTATATACCAAAAATAAGACCTCTAGCTCTATTGGCTCGCTCGCTTGAAAACAATCTCATAAACCTGGCCATATGGGCAACTGTGTATGGGCAGCTGGATACTTGACTTCCCGGAGAAGGCGAGCTGTCACGTTCAAGCTCAGGATTATTTGTCGATCAAATTTCAGTAAATTACCTTACCTAGATGAAATTTTGTCTATAGGCTGAAATTTCGCCGATTTTGACGAAATTGCATCGATTTTTCAGGTTCATATCCGACATTTTTGAGTTTTGAGTGCAGACAGAAATAAGTTTTGAGGCAACATGGCTGCGACCCCATGTTGACCCCGGTATCTGCTAAAGTGCGGGTTGCGGGCTGCGGGTTTTTAGAATTATGGCTAGATTTCTAATATATGTAATATGGCATTTAGTATATAAGAAATAAAACCTTTAGAATGTGTCTATTATCAATAATGATGATCAGGTCTATCGTACAGTATCCCTTTTCCTGCGAAGTCCATATTTCACCATCAGGTCAAGATGGTTAAAATTAATGAAACACTACTATATGGTGTATTTTAACGTAATACTGTATATTTGAAGGCTGTTGAAAACATCAATGCTGTAAACTTGATTTTTGGACTAAAGATGCTATAACAGACCAAACCAAATGGGTGAAAATACGTCATGTTTCTGAAAAAATCAAAATCTGCTAAACTAAAAGCGGCGATTCCGAGGACCAATTTATTTATTCCGAGCTGCCTGGCCATTACAAATAATTAGGGATCTGAATCACTTTTCTTTCTTGCCATGGATGTGAGTGAGAAATATACGTAATACCAGACTGACAAAAAAAAATCGCGCCTCGGAAATGTCGCCACTTATCGCGGAATGAAAATTGTTTACATTTCTAGTATCAGGCCATAGGAAGTAAATTCTTTGTAATGCATCCATTCACAATTCGGTTCCAGGGCAACTCATACAGAAAATTAAACAATGCCTAGTTAAATGCAATGCATAAGGAAAGATTTGACTTAAAAAAGCGTAGAAGTGATGTGTATTGTAAATGCCGTGTATTTTTCATGAAATCTTTAAAAGAAAAAGACGTACAACAAAGGACTTAGTTTACTTTGCCGTTTCGGTTCAAGCGAGGTCGCGACCTCAGAGAACGACATTCTGCTAACATTTTACGCGAGAATTTCAGTGGGAAAACACGCCGGTGCGTTGCCTTATTTTCAGGAATCGATCTAATAGGAATATTTTTGGATGAGTTTGTGTTCTGCAGCTCTCAATAATTTATCTCCTAATATCATGAAGGTATGACTTGCACCTGCAGTATGATAGTCGCTCCATGCCGGTATGCCCCCTTCAAGCATTTGATCCAGCGTGACTTTGAAAAGTTTCCTAGGACTATAATCGTGTTCACCACAATAAAATTATTTGAAACGGCGTTGAAAACGATTTTGAAAATTGTGCTTTTATCGGCGGTTGAACTAATCTGAAGTGTGAGAAGGGCGAAAATGATATAAAAAACATGCATTTTTTCATGCCCGCAACCCGCAGCCCGCAACCCGCAAAATAGCGCATCCGGTTGACCCCTAGCCCTGCGTACGATGCTATGTGCTACAGCTAACACACAGCATCGTACTCAGGGCTAGCGAGATAGAGTTGCCGACATCGACGGTTATTTACGAGAAGTGAATAAAAGACTATCATTTTTGGAAGCGATCGAGTAGCTGAGGTAGGCTGGGATACGACTTGGGCCCAAGAACGCTGAATTTCGGCAGTAATTTGGCTTTTTACGTGAAGTCCCAAAATGGATTTGAAATCACCGACCCTACGTACGGGTCTTTGCAGGGCTGTGGTGAGCGGGGCGATTAGCTGTAGCGGAACACACAGCATCGTACGCAGGGCTAGTTGACCCCAAGTGAAAATGTGTTCGCGATCAAATCTTCCTATATTTTTTCAGAATTTTCGACAAAATCATTGCTTCTTAAATCTTTTGTAAAATATAAAATACTAAAATAAAAATGCGATGTGCCATATGTCTCCAGATTTCTAAAACATCGTTCGTTGACCGTTCGACGGAATACTCATTTCGCAAACTTGTGACGCAGTTGAAATTCAATACGAGATCATTCTAGACCCTCTAATGAGACGAATCATCTAGACCCCGGTTCTAGACATCCTCCAAATTATCCAACCATTCGCGTTAGAGTTCAGCTCGCTTAGAGTATCATAACATTCTTCGGCCTTCGTTTAGATCGACCCTAATCTCTCCATTTAGGAAATAAATACACAAGCTACCTCGACAAAACTTCGTGCACCATCCAGGACCAAACGCACTACAATCTGTCTTGACGTCATCATCTCCTTACATGGTAATCGGCATACCGTATTTTTTAGCAAAGGAGACACAGAATACGTCGGAATATTCAGTTTCAAAACGTATTACATTGTGTGATGTTGTCAAAAAAAGGTAATGTTACTGCAGTGGTATAAATTACAAAACACAAAAGTTCAAATCAGTTTATTTTGGACTGGCTTTACCCAACATTTCATATTGTTTCTTATGCCAGATTTGACCACGTACTTACTGGCGACCCCTTTACATGCAAATTTTGTGTCAAATGGTGTGTTCTCCTGGAAAAACAAACGTACGATTTCTATATGAAGGAGGCGAAATTTGCCCTCAAAACTCGAAACCACCCCTTTATGGGGTGTACCTAGCTATTTTGAACGAGCTTCTCGAATCTGCAGCTCTATTTCGAAATGATGGTCTGGTTTTCTCAGCTCAAGGATAAGTGTTCTCCATCGCTGTGGCATTACTATTCTCAACTGGGGGTACAGTTTCCAGTCGTGATGTTTTTCATTGTGTCCGGATATAAAACCTTTCCTTTTCAAACTTTCACTTTGATTAACACTAGTCCACATCTTGTCAGCGATTAAACATGTTTCAAGTTTAAATGTTAAATTCTGGTCTCGAGCCCTCCTGTTCAACCAAACTGAAATTACCCCTCCCACTTTGGCTCGTCCAGTGGGTGTAGCAAGGGTCGTGCCATCGCCTAGGAAACGGAGGGTGCATTAATTGTTGCATTTCGATGCACATTTTGATTATATTCAGAAGATTTTGTGGCAAAAACTCAGATAGAGAAGCATTTATATTCACATCTCACTTATTCATGACTGGCTGAGAGCAGCACTTCCATTAAGTTAGCATCATTACGCCATTTATTATGCCAAGAAAGATGAAGCCAAGACATTTTGCCCTCCCTGGTCTCAGCCAGAAATGGTTATACCTTACAGAGTTTTTTCCCACGGAATGAAAACAAATGTACTTGGGCTGAGGCCCAAGTACAATAAGAAGAAGACTCCATAATAATGTCTTAAGAGTCAAGAATCAGATGTCACTGTGCAAATTTTCCAAGCGAGGTAAACTACAAAAATTACCAATAGTGACCATAAATCGACGAGGGAAGCCGTCATTATTATAATTATGGTTAGCATTTTATGATTATTGAATAATAATAACAACAACAACAACAACAACAATCATAATAATAACAGTTGTTGCTGTTATTGTTGTTATTGTTGTTGTTGCAACTGCTGCTGCTGTTGTTGTTGTCATAATTAATGTTTATATTGTTTTGGTTCTTGCTCTAGTTGCTGATGGTTGCTGCTGTTGTTTTGGTTTTTATCCGAAAGCGTCCGTATTGTCTTTACTGCCTTACCTTGCCGTCATTATTTTTGTCCAACATGTCAAAAATCTCCTCCAAAGTCATTTTTTCTCCAAACAAAATGGTGACATCCTCTTCTGTAAAGGTGCCATCCTGAAATTTTAAGAATTCAATTTGGCATTTGTGAAACTACAGCGTTCGTATGATTTACTGGAATGTCGATCACCTTAACACGTAGGGGCCATCATTGATTTTCGCTTGCACACTCACACGAAAACATGCGCCCCAGTGTTACTAACGTACATAAGTGAACATAGCTGACACCGCTCTTTTACCATATTTGGTCGTATCACGATTACGCTATTAACCTAGCGCTGAGTTGAGTAACCGTGGCTACATTCAAATTTGCCGTGCCCGAGAAAATATAATATGTCGAACTTTTATGATACTTTGGTCTACCACTTAAGGGAACTCAATCGAAGCTAATAAAGTAAATGAAATTATCACCGGCCAATTGTGAAAATCTGAATTTTATTTTACTTAAAGAGTTAACACAAAGATAGCCACAAATTTGAATTGCAAGTGTCGATAAAATATTGATTAATTTGTTTCTCTAGTTCCTTATTTTGGATGATGGCCCCTGTTTTTTCCTCGTGATTTCGAAAGGGTGCGTTTAAACTTTCCTTAGTGAACATTCGAGCAAAAGTTTATGTATTTCAATTTCAGGCACACTACTACCTAAATCTGATAGCACGTGATGTATGCCATTTCGATCACTGTTTATCCGCTATGATATTAGGTTCAAGGGGTATAATATTCAAGAGATCAAAGACAGACATTTTTGCTCTCTCCATTTTGTCAGGCCCAACGTTATCAATTTTGTATGTATATAGAAACGGTGTGGTAGGACTATGGTTATTCGGAAAGATCTTCACGAATGGTAATATATTTCATCTATTTGTTTCTGATCTGATACTTAGGTCACATTTTGGGTCGTACTGTTAGTGATACACTATTTGCACCAGTAGCATAGTATAACACAGGTGCATGATTAATTTCTCCTGGTATTGCGAAAAAAAATGTCAATTTGCTTTTTTTTCCAATGCAATACACCTACCAACGCCCAAATCATCACCTTATGCACAGAACATTGATTTTTTATTACCAGCACATGTTGTGACAAAACTGTGACTGTGACAAGCTTTGTGATAGGGCACCACCATCGCTTGGGTGTGGGTCCTTGCCCCATTTCTGCCGCTGGCTGTGCTATGCCCACGAAAGAGATGCCTTTTCATTAGCACTGCTCAGTCGGCGGTGGCAGGGCAGCAGATATTGCGAAGACTGTGCTTCTTGGCATGTAACCAGTAAAAACATGCACGTGATTGCCATGTATACCTACGGTATCATTACGAAAGACTTGTATGAGAGGCGATAACAAGTATCTCCACATGAGCCCGGTCAGAAATATTTTAATTTACTGTTTATTTTTAGTGGAAACAGTAAAATATCACTTTGCAAAATTTTCTTGGTCTTTCGAAACATGTCTGGTATAACTACCTTTTCAAATGCCTCCATCAAACTACTTTTTTCAAAGGGACCAGAAGATTCGCCGAAGTCATTGTCAGTCAATATTTTGAGGAATTTACGCAGAGTATCGGTGACCTTTTGTAGGTTACGATCGACGTCTTCTTTTTCCGTCACATTACCCCTTCGTTTCCTGACAAGGGAAAGAGTAAACAAACAAACAAACAAACAAACAAACAAACAAACAAACAAACAAACAAACAAACAAACAAATTCCTATTAAATTCAAGCATAACGCGCCTCGGGGACTTCTGTGCTGGTCGCTTAAGTGGACTTTTCATGAAAATCGTAAGTTTCACGCCCCCTAGAGTTGACACGAAGAATAGCGGCCATTTTGAATTTCAAATATTGGTAAATTTTCGATAATTTGTTTCCCTAATCCCAAAATTTGCAAGGTACTATCAGAAATGTCAAAAGTTTCAGTGTCAAGCTTAAAAATTACACAACAAGATGACTAAAATTCTACCTTTGTACCTATGTACTCCCATGGAAGTTTGAAAGGACACACATGTCAACGATAAAGGATATCTCTATGGAGTGTCAATATTTTAGCAATGAACTCACTTTGTCAGCGTTGTATCCGGTCGAGATATCGGCTGTTCGCTGCTGAAACATTCTCGTCTCTCTTCAAGAAGACGATCGTTGACCTCATGGTCACTATCAGTGTACTTTATTCATAGAAGACAAAAAAATCAATGAATTTAACATTAACAGTTAAAATTTTTAATGAAATAAGTGATCAATTTATTACTTTGTACTAGAAAAGTAATTTGTGTTATATATATATATATATATATATATATATATATATAATATATATATATATATATAATATATATATATAACCGGGAGGGCACATTGTACACATTTTGTGTGTGTGTATATGTATATATATATTATATATATAATAAAACACAAATATATATATATAAACAAAATTATATATTTGTGTTATATATATAATATATATAATTTTTGTTATATACATACATGTTATATATCATATACATATATAAATAGATAGGTATATTAATATGTATATATATATGTTTGTGCAAGTAATACGTAGGTATAGATAGATGTACAGAGAGAGAGAGAGAGAGAGAGAGAGAGAGAGAGAGAGAGAGAGAGAGAGAGAGAGAGAGAGAGAGAGGTTTTCGTTTTATTATCATATATATGTACACGTTCATATTACATTCAAAATATACAGGATGTATAATTTTGCGTAGATGACATTGGTACTCGGATAAATGCTCTTACCAAAAGAACACCAAGAGTATTGCTGTTGAATTCAGTGAACCTCGTTTTAAAGTTCTGTTCGACTTTCTTTTCATCGCCGTCGCCAAGTCTCACGAGGAAGCTGTCCTCTCTCTTCATCGAGAGCCACCAACCTTAAGAAAGTGATTGAAATCCCGTTCAATGTTTGAATTGTGTGTGTTCAAATATGATTAAGTTGTTCTTGTGTACTTTATTCAACGTTTCGAAACTCAATTAGCCGTCACTGTAGATGAGCTTTCCAGTGTATTCACCGCCTTGAAACATAACTTTTGCATTCCTCTATGAAAGCCATGGCGAAATGCCAAGTGTTCGACTTGCCAGATACAGATGTATGAAATGTTCGATGTCCCTTTTTCACCTGATTTTTAGTAAAAACTAGAATTCTCAAGAAAATCTTGCGTACTGTGCACAGTACCAGGTGTTGCCATAGCTAATAATTTATGTTTCGAGTAGAAATGTAGAAATAGATTCATTTTTATGCGGAAGATGCATTTTTCTATATATGAAAGTAACTGTAATGATAATATAATAAATCTCTCACGAATCTGTCTCAATGGCCGCCGATTTTGCAGAGACTCACCATCGTAACAATGTATAGGAAAATTCACCAGCATTCCTCCGTCCACGAAGAAGTCGGTGTACTCTCCATTGCACCATCGTACAGGCTGATACATACCTTAAAAAGGAGTAAATAGAATTCATGCATTCTGCCATATGACTGATACTAATGCAAAATAAACGTCAATTCAACTCATGTCTGCGTTGAGTCATTTATCGCACGACTTGGGCAAGCGAAGAATACTTGGCGAACACTCGACAATTTACGAATCAACACGACTCTACGGGCCAAAGTTTTACTAACTATGGGAGAACCCCTACGAAAACGTGCCAAAAGAAAGATTAGACCTAGGGCTAGTTGTTGGTATGTACTTATTTTATTCTCACACAGAAGACACGCAAATCACACACAAAAAACAAACGGAAAATATGCTGGTGCACAAGTGATGTGTTCGTCACCCACTCGTGAAGTAAGATCGAAACTGAATGGTTTGTTATTGAGAGACATTAGTCAGACGTAATTTAATAGTTTTGCATCGAGAGTAAGAAAAGTGGGTGAAATAACGCAGGTAATATTTCGAATGATATAATACCAAATCATCATTGATGGCGCAAGTAGAGCGATCTGATTGGTCGAGATGTAAAAATAACCGTGCTATATTCGCTATTTAGCACAGTTGGAACAGGCGGGAACTCTCACCCAGGAAAAATTTCTTGTTTTTATTTATCTCAAGCTAGAATTTTAATATACTGTTAGGACATAATATGAATAAACCACACCAGCAACCAGTACATCATTCGAGTTTTACCAGTTCACTCCATATATGCATTCGCTGTCGCTCGTGCTCTTTTATCGTGAACTGGTCAAAATCTCGCGGTATACCCGTCGCTCGGAAAGTTTATTGCTTTAATATTTCTCTGACCTGGGATGGAGACAGACATGCGCACAGCGACCCGAATTGGCATATCTGGCGTCGTCTTCACATGGCAATATTGCACATCCATTTGATTAACATTGGTGACAACTACGCACAATTCTTTGCCATATTTCAGGTAAGCCTACAAGAAAAGGAAATATTTATGTACAAATAGAGGCGCCCTTCGCAAGAAACAAATATTTATTGTGTTTTTTGGAAGGTAAGATGCAAAATGGCGCGAACACTCAACTTCTGAGTGTCAGAAGTGTAACCTCCACAAATGTAATAATCTCCACAAATGTATCAACCACAATTGTAATAAAATCAACCACAAATGTAATAAAATAGTCAACCATAAATGTAACAACCCGCAACCACAAATGTAATAAACAAATTAACCATAAATGTAATAAAACTCAACCATTAATGTAATAAACTAACTTGCATATGTGATCATTTGTTTATCAATGCCCTGAGTAAATAATAAATTTAATAAGACTAGTGTAATGTTATTGCATACTTTCCTGAAACTAGGTTTCCTTTCCGAAACACAGAATAGAATACTTTGAGAACGCTATCAGAAAACGGCGAGGTACTGATCAAACTGTTAGATAATGGAAGTGGAACAGCAGTTCTAGACACTGATAATTACATAATAAGGAAGCGTCAAAATAACTCGTCAACCAGTGATACCACACAAAGTTTATGACAGATGACTCAGAACAAATAACAGAGAAATATAAAACCTTATAACAGAAACTTACGACACAAAACATGTTGACGAGAAAATGTATTTCAATCTAGTAAAAACCGATACGAACACTACCTTGAACACAGTAGAACAAAATTAGAAATCCTGGCATCCCTAGTGAAGGAACAAACTTCAAGTGGGACAACACAGGAATACAGATAATCCATCGATTATTCCACACAATTAATCCACTGAAGACGAATTTGAGGCAATTGATTAAGAAAGTACGGCAATGTTCGAAAAAACGGCGTTAAAGGATCGTAGTGTTATACAGTCTTCCCAGTCTGGAGTAGAGACTACACTGACATTCAGATTACAGCTGTGTCTCGCCATTACAAATCAGTTCTATACACAAAACAGGGAAACGTAAAATACACTTTCAACTATGCAGAACACACTAAACGCAAACAATTAAGAAATGAATAATGTGTGGAGTTGCTTTCCTTATTACATAGATCAATATTTAAGGGCTAATTCCTCAATTGCAACGACAAAATAGATACATTACATTTATGGTTGACAAGTATTACATTTATGGGTGATTTTTTTATTACATTTATGGTTACCATTTATTACAATTGTGGTTGGTGTTTTTTATTACATTTGTGGTTGATTTTTTGTTACATTTATGGGCGATATCACATTTATGGGTGCATTTTATTACAATTGTGGTTGATATTACATTTGTGGAGATTATTACATTTGTGGAGGTTACAAGAAGAACCATGGCAGAGTAGATGTTATCGGTTTCCATTCATAGCAATTAAGCAATAAATAGAATTTAAATGATGTGCCATCTGGATTAACCACACCTGTTGTGGGTGATCTGAGGATCTCAGAGGAACGCACAATCTTCACATTCACAACATGGCTGCTGTATAAATCAGGACGACATGGCACGATTGCGCCGGACACTTGTAGTCCTATAGTGTATTTAGGAAGGCTTCTCCAATGCGGATTTCACAGAAGCGTTCAGATGCTTCTACGTCAGACCTTGGAATGTGACTTTGGTGTTGAACTTTGAAATCCTAAAGTTTATGCTTCAATTGTGTATCCCTACACCCTCGGCTAGTAAAGTTTAACATACACTAAGAAAGATATATTATAACATCAGGTTCTTATCAGAAAAGTAATAATGGTGAATTGTCTCTGAAAATGCTATGTCATGCTTCGTGCATGATAAGGTGAAGAAGACTGTATCAAAACCACGGTTTATAAAGATCCTCAGTCTGAGAAATTTAAAACGTAAGAAGATCAGCTTCTGCGTTTACTCTCAGTGAACAGAATACAGTATTTCCCTTTTGCACAATTTTGACATAAAAATTTTATAAGAAAATTTTGTAACGCATAATCAAATGGCAACATATACGTCAATACCTCATTCACAGTCACTGTCATAAACGATTGACGTCAGACGCGATTCTCTCGTTTGGCTCGCAAGTGTCAACAATAGCCTGCAAGGCTTTGCGAAAATTTACTTTCAGTTGTGGATCGAAGAAAGAGACGGTGGCCGTTCAGACACAAATCGGCCCGTGCATGGTCGCCTTCCCTTGCACTTCGTGACTGGTGAGTGCCATAAATTTTATGCGTGCAATACCTCTCTGAATGTAATGTCCTTGTTCCCAGTCTTCGCTTCGAACTTCTGCCCAAGCCATTCATACATCGTCTTTCCCGGATTCCATCCATAGTTGCCGACAAAGTTGGGAAGTAAACTCAAGATGCCACAGGAATGATCTGGAAAAAGAAATGCAAAAACTGTTTTCTGATTGAAGGAGCAATTTTTGCAGATATGCAACTCCCTAATCACGCACTAGAATATTGTAAATCCTTTTTTCTCGAATAGGCGCGAAATTTAGTACAATGACATTAGATCACATATGGCATCTAATTTTAGCGACAGGCGGATGTCCACTAAATCAGTTCCCCATATGCTATACTTACATCTACCATCGAGAACAATAGAATTTTGCGTGCGCTAAAAAAGCCGTACGGAACGCCCGTTCCGTAACACGTACGGCTTCAAGGCGCCTCATTTCCTGCGGCTGTATCTGCGCGTTCATTTTAGAACGGTTTCAAGGGACCCTTTGGACGAGTGCCAGAACAAGTCTCGCGCGCGCTCTGTATACGTACGTACGTGTGTAGTGCACACACTCCAAAACTTGCAGAAGCGCGTCAGAGATAGCGTCCCACACTGGCGCGATAAAATCGGAAGAAGCGTCAAAATCGAATGACATGGCGTTCGACAGTAATTATTCACCTAGGGCACAGTCCCTCCACCCACTCCCTGGGTGGAGGGACTGTGCCGTAGGCGACTTTGAGCCACGCTTGCATGACCAAACACAACTTATATTACGTATTGGGGTGTTCAAGAACACTGCATTTTATTGACAGTTGTACTTTATAACTTGCTTGCTCTTTTTTGTCAAACCCATTCACGTTCTCGCCTTTCATGTGGCAACAGAGGGCGAACTCGCTACCAAAAAGACTGCCGTTTCGTTAACTTCTGAAGTTTCAAGCCGACATCATATGCGCCCGTCTTCACGAAACACGTTGGTGAGCGAAATAGTTCTTGTGGGTAAATATACTATTGTGTACGTTTGTGTCACAATGTGCACCTGTAAACTCAAAGCCAATTCTGATGGCTTTTCTATATGTGATGACCATTTATGGTACTTTTAAGAAAGGAACTAGTATAAAAATGTTACTGCGGTAAAACTATGCAATAAAGCTTGAGAAGGACAGTCCTCTATTTCACGCCACAAGGCTATCACACTTTTATAAGCTAAGAGGTCTGTCCCTTTTGTGCTTGCAAGAGCTGTTGAAAAATCTAGTGTCGATTAAAGAGTCAAGGTGAATGCCTTTGTCCTCGTACTCTGATTAAGTCACTTGCAATCTCCTTGACCGTAAAGTGAGTTTTTGGAAACATTTCAATGCCATCGGTATTGATCATAAACTGACAGTGAGTGTTCTTTTGAAGTGGTATTATTGATATATCTTATTTTGATTCAAAAATCCGCACTTGTTCTTGTTAACATTATTTATCCAGGGAGATGATTTGATTACCCTTCAGTTTGATGTACATGACAATTATATCCCGTTAACTATCTCCGACTATCGTGTGTACTAAGTGTTTTTTCAAAATCCGCTAGTCAATGTAATTTTAAATTCCGTGTCACCACAGTGTGGAGTGCCTCACGAATTGGAACCAATTAAACAAACAACTATGAGACGTCTGTATACTCTCACATGTGAACTACAGAGGGTGTATCAAAAAGAATGTTTCGTGTGAAGTTCACTTTTTCTTGCTCACCTTTGTTGTGATTTGTATATTTTTACATATTTTCCTGTACGAGCCCAAAAGAAAATTACTGAAAGTTAATAGCCCTCTCAATAAAAGTGTATATGGAGGTTATTGAATGTATGAATAAACAAACAATAACCAACAAACAAACAACAAAACAAACACACACACACACACACAACATACATACATACATACATACATACATACATACATACATACATACTACATACATACATACATACATACATACATACATACATACATACATACATACATACATACATACATACTACATACATACATACATACATACATACATACATACATTAGAAAATAACGCGATGATTCTCTTCCAAGCTAGCACTTCCAACGCTACGATTTCGTTGTATTCTCATTGCAAGGAAGAATATTGAAAAGTGACTATGTTCAAACCTTCCAGGTAGAGGTCTCTTTCCTCTGCTACCATCGGACAAACTTCGTCCGGCCCGTAACACACGGAGAGAAGCGCCGCCGTAATGCTTCCGATACTGGCACCAGCAAAACGCTTGATCTTCGGGAAAATACCGGTACTCGATAACACCTAAGAAATACCAAGATCAAAATACAACAAGTTTGAATTGACTCTTCCCACTGTAAGTAAGTAAGTAAGTAAGTAAGTAAGTAAGTAAGTAAGTAAGTAAGTAAGTAAGTAAGTAAGTAAGTAAGTAAAGAAGAAGAAATGGATGAATGAATTATTCTGTTCCTGCATTTATGACAACGAGTGGCTCAGTTATGAGGGAAAGATTCTAGAGAGATGTAAATATATATATATATATATATATATATATATATATATATATATATATATATATATATATATATATATATATATATATATAAAAGAGAGAGAGAGAGAGAGAGAGAGAGAGAGAGAGAGAGAGAGAGAGAGAGAGAGAGAGGGGGGGGAATCGTTTTCATAAAAATTACATTCCTTGTATCTATGACAACAGGTAGTACAATCAATCGAGACTCTAGAGCAATGTAAATAATACATGACACGCGCGTTCACATAGCAACACGCGGGCCCAGATACACAGATACACGCACAGCTACACACCATGACCTAGGGAACATATCAAGCATTTTGGTTGCCTGACACGCATGTATGCGATCATCAGACAGGTAAAAACTATTTTGCTTCCAACTCATATGTTCATACTTATATATTTTGAAGTTGGGTCAAACGACTTATATGATGGTCGGTACGACGGAAGTCCTCATTGACAGATAAAACTTGTTTTTGTGAGCGACATATTTGGCTAATTCCATGATATTGACATGGCTTATTCCGGTCGATCCTATAAACAACAAAACTTATTCCTACATATAACTAAGGAGTGCAATATGTGTGTACCAGAGAAACTACTTAAAATAAATGATAAATAAAACTGCCAATATATTGCCATGTTCCATTGTCGTCTCTCTTCCGATTAATATTATCGCTGCATCTCCATCTTTCCGTCCTTTTTTCTCCCTCTCAAAAGAATGTAAGAGATTTGACTATGTCCACAATATATCTTACACTACTGATACCCATTTCAACCACCATTGTTGTCAAAGTGGTGTTTTATCACAAAGGCGCCGCGGAGGTCACCAGATGGACGAGAAACTGACGATACTGTGCACAGACTGCGACTTCAAACGACTTTTTTCCCTATATTAAAAACCAAATCGAGGCTGTATCAAAAGTCTCGCGCTTGCAGATGTGACCATTACAGTTTATTATTTGCCATGCGCGGGCATTCTACGGTATTTCTTCACAATAAGCTGACTACTTACATTTTGTACTATTATGAGTTAGGAGTATTCTTTAGGTATTATTCCTAATTCAGAAATACAGTGCTTAGAAATCACATCGCAAGATTGAATTTCGGTCCAATTTTGTCAAATTTGTTCGTCTATCACGCGCAAAATCACGATCGTAATGAGAGACTATTTGAACTATATGTGGATACGTACATATTAATTAAAGACAGCGGAAATGTCACTGTTCATTTTTGTCAAGTTTTATGCCTTTAAATATTTGAACGAAGTAGGGCGTTACGGTAGTATGCGCCTCGAAAGTGAAAAACTTAAACTTTTGCTCAAACTTTCCCGAATGAAACTTTCAACCATTCTCTTACCAAATCAACAGTAAAAATCAGGGGTCACCGTGCAAAGTTACTGGCGAAATAAACTAACCACAATTTTGCGATATTTGAAATTCAAAATGGTCGCCATTCCTGTGTTAACTCTAAGGGGAAAAATTAAATTTTGGATATTCGAAAAACTATTAGGGCAAAAGTTTTCTTTATCCTAGAGCTTTAAAGTGAGCCCCACAAGTGGTAGATCAGATAAGAATTGTAGAAGTTTGAGAGTCCGACTGTCCCCAAGGCGCGTTCTACCTTAATTGATACCCCTCCCCCCGCTAAAGATATTCCAATCTCATTATCCACCTCAACAATGATTCATAACAGCTCTAATCTTGTTATTGATCAGTAATGCTTTGAAGGTAAAAGTATCAAAGTACACTGACAAACAAGAAAACAGAAAATTAAGCCGATTAGAATAGATGCCGATGACAAATGACGAAAATTTTTAAAAAAGTCGTACAGTTGGTAAGTGGTATATGCCTCGGGGAAAAGGCGACGCCCAAACCATCAATCTGTAAATTAGCGAGCCCTTCTTTTGGCGAAACCGTGACGAAGAAAGGCGCACATATCCCAAGGGAACAAAGACGCTCCACAGCGATTACGATAAAAGTCAATACATCTGCAGTAACCATCGTCAAGATCTAGTACCCACAATATATTATCATAATCTTTGCGGCGAATTATCCATTACTCACCTTTAACGTCCCGTGATAAGCTACGCCCTTTACTCCACCGCCTTCGAAGACTAAATTTTCGAATGGGTACTCATATTTCTTGAGTTCATCGTCTTCTGGGACAAGAGCGTCTTCGAATTCCACACGGAATCGCCGTCGGTGCTGGACGAGCCGGCACCCATGTCTGCTGATACAGGCCGTGTCCACCGCAAAGACTGCGCCCGGCGCAAAGTCTGACAGAAACGGCTTTTTGCAAACTGCTGGGGTCCGAAGTGATGCTCGTTTAATATACCTGGACTTCAGGGTGCAGTAAAACACCATCAATCAGTTGTCATTTATTTTTAATGTTGCGACATACTGCATCCTATGTTGGTGACGAATACTCTTTCGTGCATGTTTTGATTATTTTTAGTGATCTGTCCATGAAGCAGATGTCGATTCAAAGTGGCTCATATAAAATACATTAAGCCTAATTTTGTGAATCTTTTTTAATTTTTACTTTTTACGTCAACCTCACATATTTTATTATAGGGCAATTCTTTCTCAGACAAAGTATACCGACAAAATATTATGCATGTTAATATACAATTGGCATAAAAATTGGAGGAGAGCTAGAATTGCAGCGAGGTGCATCATGATACAGAAATAGAAGTGATGCTATTAAGACCTCATATTTTCTTCTTTTCTGTTTATAGTTCTGTATTGTTGTGCAAAGTGACATTTGAAAACATGGGACATTCGACATTATGCATATTTTGCTTGTAGCCAGTCATGACTCGCTTTGTCTTACCGTGTGTACAACTGGATTTTACACCTGGCCATTTTAATTCACAAATCTCCCATCATCATTTTCACACAGAAAGACAATAAGTTGTACATTAATTTGATCAAACTAATTATGCCATATATTGGATTGATATTCATGACAGTCAGAACCGATGGTTTTGTTCTGTGTTTCACTTTTTTTACCGGAAATTCTCCACTATAGTTTTAACGCGCTGAAGACAAAACCCACGCTAAAATGTTATCTTAACTCTAGTGTAAAAGGTTCACGCCAGCGTCTAATGTTGAGACCTACCTGCGGTAGATAAATCGATAATACTTGATTGTATTCGTTGTCGCAATGGAAGCCGTCCAGTCCCTTGTCGCACTTGTCGCTCGACATTGAACTTTCTTCCTACCATTTCGTTCAAATTTTCGCCGGTAAGGTAGTAGAGTGCGCCCAGCTCGGGGATAGATATTCAGGCTTTTAAACTTTCAGTTCACAATATTATTTTGGCCACCCACTTAGTTGGGCTAATTTTGAAGTAGGTAAAGTTTACACTTGTGAAAATCATGAATTTTATTTTCCGCGATAGAGTTAGCACAGGTATGGAGGCCAGTTGAATTTCCAATACCGTTGAATATGAGTAATTTGTCTCTCGAGTACAAAAATTTGCTTCTTTTGAAATTGCTTCTGTAACGTTGGGCTACAATGGATATGATAATGAACTTTTCATTATTCTCCCATCAAAATGGGTGCTTTTGGTTGTGCTTGATAAGTCAAATCAGGTTCGAAAGATCTTTTTATTAATAAAGAGCACTGTTTGACAGCTGTTTATCGCTAAAGTTTACGCAAAGTGACATTTGATATCATTGCAATCACTGCGCATGCTTCATAAGTTCACACAAATGCAGCGAGCTAAAATCAGGTATACAACACCTGGCAGTCGGGCTAAAATGATAGCCGCATTGCTGTTATCCTACTTCAGCTCGGGTTAATACTAATATTTTCAGGGGAGAGCTTTTAATAATGGACTGATTTTTAATTTGGTGTAAAGCGATCACTCTCAGTGTAAAGTGTGATTATCAATAAGGTGTACGAAATAATGCAAAAGACATAATTTTACACTGCATGAAAACGCAATAATACAGATAAATTCACATTAATGAGTTGCCTGTATTATAGAATAATACACGTAAATTCACACGAATCCACATGAATAGAGGCTTTCTGAATACAAGCAATGGATTATTAACTGTATTCACCTGTATATGCACTATTCAGCTAAAATACAGGCAATAATTCATGCTAATACAGTAAGTATTATAGCGTTTTATGCAGTGTTATGTTTTATCTGGGACGATTCCACACACACGCCACTTTAAGGTAGTATGCGCCTAGAAAGTGAAAGCCCTAAACTTTTGCTCAAACCTTTCTCAAGAAATATTTCAAACATTCTCTTTCTAAATCAAGAATCAAATTCGAGGGGGAGGGGTGTATGTGCAAATTTTGGCACTAGAGAGACAAATTACCCAATACTTGCCGATATTTGAGATTCAAAATGGCCGCTATAACTGTGTTAACTCTACGGAGAAAAATAAAATGTTCGATTGTCGAAAAACTAAGACGGTGAAAAGTTTTCTTACACCAAGTGCTTTAAAATGAATCCCCACAAATGGTAGATCAAAAAAGAATTGTAAAAGTTTGAGAGTCCGAATATATGTCCCCGCGGTGCGTTCTACCTTAAATAGACCTTCAGCGGATATGCAAATGCATTTGCTCGATTTGAACCCTCTATCAATGTTTGACATGAATGAGCTGTGCCAATATTTGGGAAGAACAGTGAATTTAAATAAGTAAAACATCTAGCATATTGAGGACATTTTCATATCCCCTTTTATATTAATCTCATTCGAAAATATGTATAGTAGCAGATAAGCAAAGAGGGCGTGTGCGTTCAATCGATGTATGAATAATTATTGTTCCTTTGTTATGACAACCAATACATATAAATAGAAAGGCTTATTATCATAGAAATGATCGAGTGCAGCAATAAATATGATCTTTCAAATTATTATTATGTTTATATCGTTAGCCTAAAATCGTTCGGGTGCTGAAATTTTCTACAAACAGGGTGGTGCACTTCCCGGTCTATACTATGTTCATTGTCTGAAAAACCTCTCGTCTATGGATGACGCTGGTGACCTCTTCAACGAACAGCTGTTCATACATATCCTAATTGTTACGATGCGAAATTGCGGGTACTGCTATACATATTTAAATATTAAAAACGACATCATTCAATGCAATTACTACCACCCAGCCTATCGATGCTGACCGCCATTTTGTTCTGTTCGGTCGAAGCGCTATAGCAGCATATTTCGCGGTGAGCGATTCAGATTTCGCTGTTTCGACAACAATAATGGCGTGTACGGTGGCGTTTCGCCGCGAGGATTTCGACGAGCAGTTTCTGACGTGCCAGATATGTTACGAGGAATATACAGAGCCAAAACTGTTGCCATGCTGTCACAGTTTCTGTAAAGTGTGCCTGTGTGGCTACGTTCGGCAGCGCACTGAATTCGATTGCCCTTACTGTCGGGAAAAGCACCTGTTGCCGGAGACGGGAGTCGACGGGCTGCCGAACAATTTCGTGGTTAACAATTTACGGGATTTCTTCGCAATTCAAGAGGGTGAAACAGCCAACATCGTCTGTCAAAGCTGCGAAAGCACGGGGGAGGCGGCTATCTCCTGGTGTAACGACTGCGGCCACTTTCTCTGTCTGAGTTGTGACTTAGCTCACAGAACGATGCGGTTTTTGCGAAGCCACGACGTGAGGACACTGAAGGAACTCCAGAAACCGGGGCGGGTCACCAACGTGATGAAGCGGAAGATGCGCTGTTCGAAACACAGCAACCAGGAGATGATGTTCTTTTGCGAGGTCTGTGAGATCCCCATCTGTACCGCATGCACCATCATCGACCACAACCCGAACGTGCGTCCGACAGCGGGAGGCGGCAACGTAGAAACCCACCGTCCAGTTGATCTGGAGGGCGCGCTCGAAGGGCATCGCCTTGAACTTCGACGCTTGGTAAGGCAGGTCAGGGTCCAGGAAAAGGGTCTAGAAATCTCTCGAAAGACAATAGGCACGGAAATAAACAGCCTGTCGGCGAGAAAGCAGTTGGTTGATGAGAAAATAGACAAGCTATTCGACGAGCTTGTCGCTCAAGCGAACAAGAGGAGAGAGGTCATTCGCTCTCAACTGAGATCCACGTACGATGTGAAATACGGGAGACTGAAATCACAGAAGAATGAACTTGAATTACACCTCGGGAATATCAAAAGTGTTTGCGAGTTTACGGAGCAGGCGATACGACATGGCAGCGGCGCCGAGATGATGGCTGTGAAAAAGTTAGTCCGGGAGAGGTTACACGATCTTTCACTGCGCAGCCCTCTGCGCACCATCTTGGAGGAAAACGCACACATGGATCTGCACGTGAAAGAGAACAACCTCGCCGAAGTAGGAAAGGCTGTCGCTAAGTTAGGGGGAATTGTCTCCAGCACAACTTTGCCTAACCTTTGTCACATGAAGGAAACCGCCCAGGGGATTTTTGTCATCTCTACCTACGATTACAACGGGCGTCCGCGGAAGACCGGAGGGGACCCCATTGAAATCAGACTCCTTGAATCTCCAATCGCCGATTCATGCGTCGCTGTATCGTGCAAGGATCAGAAGAACGGCTCCTACGTCCTGAAGTTCTGCCTCGACGATGACCACGCGTCCTCCTGTCGCCTTGGCAACGGACAACAAGTCAAGGTGACGTTTGGTATATCGATTTTCGGAAGAGAGATCGACGGATCACCGTTTCGTAATCGGAGCGTCAAGCTGCACTCGCTCCGCCATTGTAGCTGTCAACCTGAAAGAGAAGCTATTTCGAATAATGACCCGGACCATGAAGTGGAAAAAAGTGATGAAAACATGCTAGTTTAACTCTTAAGGTGGCATGCTGGTAAGAAAAAATGAAATCAGGATTTTTCTGAAACTTTGTACAGATGTCAAGCTTGGGTAGATATGTTAAATAGTAAATAAAAAAACATGGTCCCCATGCAAATTTTGCAGATATGGCGCCCTCTATGTTGTCCCGCGAAAACATTTAGCTGAAATTGGTAAAATGTTGTATTATTCGATTGACTAGTGTTATTGAATAATAAAACTGAAGTAAAGTAAAAACAATTTGACAGATTTTATACAACACAAGTCCCCGTATTGTAACATATTAGTTTTGTGATCTACTTTTGAAAATATCAGAAAATATAGCAACGTTTCTATGAATAGTGCTTTTATAAAAAGAGCAAAGTTTGGCCAAATATTGATATTTTCATTACAAATGTCATGATCTGAAATCTACGTTTTTTTACTACTCGTAAATTAAGCCCAACAATATATAGATTTCGAATCAAACGAAAAAAATGGGGGTCACCGCACAATTTTTTAAGATATGGGCATTTTTAATACAAAAAATGCTACACTGAAGCGCCCTCTAGCGACAGATCCCTGTTTAGTTTGATATATTCGAAACTTTTTTAATAGGTATTAAATAAAGTTTAGTTCACTTAAATACTGCAAATAATCCCACATTTGTCACACTTAAAACGGGCCTGTTACACAGAGTTTGCTATCTTGGTGTGAACTGTTTTGACAAACCAGATTTGAAAGCTATATCGCGACAAAAAGACCACTTCCGGAAAGAACGCTCGCGCGAAAGACCGTTCGTTCGCGTGCGCAGATACGATGCGCATTACGAATTTTCGCGTTACCCGCAAGCTACGTTAAGTTAGATCGCGCCTTGGGGACAGATATTTGGACTCTCAAATTGTTCCAATACTTCTCTGGTCTACGGCTTCTGGGGTTTACTTTAAAGCTCTTGGGGTAAGAAATATTTTCACCGCCGTATTTTTCTTGAAAATCGAAAAAAACATATTTCCCCCAGAGAGTTAACATTGCGATGGCGGCCGTTTTGAATTTCAAATATCGGTAAATGTTGAGTAACTTGTTTCCCAAAACCTTGCAAGATAATCCGTAATTTTTATTCTTGATTTGGCAAGATGACGGTTGAAACTTTCATCGAGGAAAGTTTGAGCAAAAGTTCGTCTTTCACTTTCGAGGCGCATACTAACTTGAGAGACAAGGGTGGTATTTGGTTCGGCCGGTATCACATTGCACTTTACATAATTTGCATAACAATGCCGAGTTTCATTTATCAGTCATCATACAGTGAATAATACGACAGAACTGGAAGTCTGGGCATGCGTAGAGTAACTATGAAGAGGGATCGCTGATTCGATGAATGTGAAAGTTCTTATTCTCAGTAGACCTACATTTGTATACATAAAATTATATATTGTTCAATTTGCCAAATGCAGCTTCACCTTACAATATATTCTCCCGAAAGACTGTAACATATTAACCCTTTTGAGTGCTGTATACGTAATTTTTCCCATTAAAAGTTTAGTGTAACATTTCACCAATTTCTCTGTTTTTTTCTTTGTTTGTCAGATAATTTTGGACCAGATGGGCATAAACTTTCATTGGCTACAGTTGTTGATCAAAATTTTGGGGAAAATCTGAAAAAATGACTGGATAATATTTTTGTAACTGTGATGAAAATTGACTTTGGCGCTCAAAGTGTTAAAGAGGTCGCAATATTTCACATCAGCCAAAATCGAGGTAAAACAAAAGTGTATGGAAAACCATTGGAATATGTTAAAATTGATTGATGGCTCAGTCACGAGGAAGGATGTTAAAGGTGACTTTGACATTGAACTCAGACATGTGATCTCAATATCTGGTTTGGCAATTAAACCGTTCAAGTGCCTTTATCAGGTCCGTAGTTGAGCTTTGCAGCGGTAAACCGAAAATAGATTCCCTTTCCAGTCGTATACCAAACCAGAAGTTATTTATAATTTATATCGAAGTATGTTGTTACCAGACAGAAAACAAACAACAAACCATACCAGTTCATTGATGCACGTGATTTATAGGTCATGATGCATTCTTCCATTTCATATTAATAGTTTCACAAATTGGTAAAACACAAAATATTTTGTGAGTAGAATGACAAAAATTTCGAATCATAACTTTGATCAAGATATCTTAAAATGATGTCAATATTTATCAACGTAATCAACTTTGGTGTCAGTTTTAGTGCAATGAAAGATGCGTCGTTTGAGGGCGCATTCACTATCAACCTGTCATGTCATCCCCTTTGTCATATATCGTTTCATCTAGACTTAATTTAAATTTTAAGAAAGTCAAGGTAATGAGCACACACCTCTCGTTTAATGTCTAAATTGCGCTGCAAACATAGTTTGCGATTAATAATAAATTAATAAATTGGGTAAATAAATGGAGACTGTGTATGAGAGTCGAAGATCATTTGATGCGACTCGAGACAATTTTTGAAGTGCGTCATGTCACGGTAGAACAGACTTTCTTACAAACCGTTCTCGGTAAGAAGGTTAGGATCATAAGCCTGTAAGCAAACTGTGCATATATCGAATATCATTGTACGGTAACGCTCTAATAACGAAATATTTCCAGGTACAGCGTGTTTGGTCGTTGGTCCAAGCCTTACCTCCTTGCAGGTTACATGCGATCCACCAGCGACATAACCCCTCCGAACTACTCTAGAGAAACCTGTCGCCGGCCAACTTTGACGCCCTCTTTCCAATGCTACCCTCCCCGTCAAGCAAGTTTTGAAATGGCACTCCCCACTTGTAACCCCTTAAATGCTTTAAAAGCATGACCCCTATATATACTCCATGTATTTGCCAAGGCCTATCCTGATTTATAACACTACCAGGTACGCTTATAACATAAACAGTTGCCAGCCCACAGAGAAACCGCTTGTAAACTCTTTTCGCGATCGGAACAGCTTTGTTGACTGCCCCCTGATAATACCTGACATCTGGTAACAAGGACAAAGTGATGAGTTCACCAACCATTGACGTACATTCTGCAGAGAAATTACAAACAACCTCAAAAGAGGAATAAAACTGCAGCAAGTGTAAATGAATAAAGTAAAAAATTGGCCGACTAGCGGGAAATACAATAGGCCTACTCGTTGAAATAAAGACTGCAAAGTTAAAACAAATAAAGTAAAATACTAACCGACCAGCGGGAATTAAACACTTGCAAAGCAGAGACTAAAATGCGCAGAAGTTTCGGGTGCAACCCTTCGTCAGCACGAAGGGTTGCACCCGACTCGGAAACGTCTGCGCATTTTAGTCAGCACGACGGGTTGCACCCGAAACGTCTGCGCATTTTAGTCTCTGCTTTGCAAGTGTTTTAATTCCCGCTGGTCGGTTAGTATTTTACTGTATTTGTTTTAACTTTGCAGTCTTTATTTCAACGAGTATTGTATTTCCCGCTAGTCGGCCAATTTTTTACTGCATTCTGCAGAGAGACGCTCACGTGCCTCAAACGGCGCATGCTCATTGAAGGGCGGCCTTTTGCTGGGGTTTAGTTTTCTATTCAAGACAGTGTATGTGCATCACACCGGCAAAACCGGGCAGGTATTTACGCTTCCTACATTGCATACATAACCAATATATCGATATAGAAGCAAGGGTTGCACCTCAGCGTTATCACCTCGCCGTTATTGAGCCACTCTGATTCATCTACTGGAATTCATAAAGCCATATTCCGAACATGCAGACGAGATGTGAATTGCAGCAATGGCGAATATGAAAGAACTGATCGAAATGCGACCCATGATTTTGAGTGCACGGCTGTTTGAGAACCGGGCATCTGCTCGCACAGAATTAAAAAAAAACTTAAGAAACTACTAGTACTCTCCATTTTGGCATTGAATGTTTTTGTAAATTGGCTCAGACAAACTCCTCCGATTCTGTAATTTGAATTTACAGTAACTGTAAATGTTGTTTTCAAACCTTTCCTGGATAATTATTCATGAAGCAGAGAATATCACAATGCCAGGCGCTAGACGAACAGGCCTGCTGTGCAGCAGAAATTATATATTAAAAGAGCCAAGTACTATATGCTACTCTTGCTTGGGCGGCGATCGGCAACGAATGTTCTAACGACGGTTTCCCACACTGGCATTGAAATCACCTAATCTGTTTGCTTTTTATGGGTGACCTGTGACTGACTCGGACCTTAACTTTTACCATATCTTTAAGGTTGCTGTCGGCCCCGTTTTCGGTATTTACTTGTGCAGCCGAGGTTGTGCTCTATTGTGCGTCTCTTTGCCCCCTGTAATTTGGTCTGTATAGGCTGCCATTCACCATGTCTGACCTTGTTTTACATACCATCTTGAGATCGATAACCTTTGGTGACATGTTGAATACAAAGCACGTGTCAGTATTTACTGAGATCAGCGGTTTTGTTCGTTTTTTAGCCCAAAACGGTCACAACTTTGTACAAACGTATGGGAGACAAGATATCGTGCATCTTCAGCGGCCATTTCTGACCTTAGTTTACGAAGTTCATTTGCAATAGGTAGCCAATGTATTTGTAAATGATAACCGCTGAGGGACCTTTGATCCTATACTGGTATGCCGACTGAAAAACAAATCACTGGCGACTTAGCTAGTCAAGAGACTTGGCTCGAGACAAATATGGCCTAAAATCCTGTAAGATAGTGTTTCAAATGGACCAGTAGCCAAATTTCATCTTCTGATTTTAGCACCCGAGTATTTTATCATGACTTTAGGTTGTCAAAACTCTTGGCAGGTTTTGTCCACCTATTGCTCATGATCGTTGAAGTCTTTGAAAGTGTTTAGCTTTGATTGTCCATAAGCACACACATGGATCTACCCTTGCAATCTCTGCACAGTATTTCAAAGGAATCATATGTTGATTAGTCAGTCTAGTCCCTTCATTTGCTATAACAAGTTATTTAGTCAGGGCGATTATCTTCCGCGCCGGTGATCGGTAGAAAACTCTATGATCACAAGACATAGGTAAGGCTTGCACGATAAAATATTTAATGCAGGACATTTAGTTATCATATATTCTAGACTATTGTATCGCTTGATGTAATGCTTAATAAAGTTGTCTGCTGTACCCTGTGGTCCAACGTAATGTTGTACTCGTATTGTGTCTTACTTTGTGCCTTGGCATATACTCACTTACACATCTTCCATTTTAGGGACAACGTCTGACGTGGTACAAGATGCCAAAGGTGAAAGGTGGGTTATCGCATAAATTTTACTTACTCAGCAAATCTGATAACGTATGTAGGTTGTTGCTGATTTTCGACTAATGAATTGCTGTGTAAAATTTTCGTTCACCGTTTGATTATTTACATTGACTGAGCACACCACAAGACCTTGCATCACAAAAGAAACTCATTCCGTTCGAATTGGATTTTGCTGAAATCAAATGAACCTGTACTATTCGTGCAATCTGTTCTTTGGAGACCTTTCTAAATAGGTATACACTTCAAGAAGTTATGGAGCATCATATAGAAATTTTATAATATAGCAATCCCAATTGATAAACTAGAATATATATATATATATATATATATATATATATATATATATATACGTTCAATAGAAACACAATGAAAGTGAGTAACAGTTGTATGAAGAATATGGCTAGTATAATCAAATCACATAATACGAGAGTAATCACCGGAAACCAACGTCAAGATCGACCAGCTGATTGTAATTGCCGGGACAGGTCTACATGCCCGTTGAAGGGTAACTGTCAAGTCGAAGGTGTGGTTTACAAGGCCAAGGTATCAACGGGGGGGGGGGGGGCAACACGGAGAAGGTCTACATCGGACGCACTGATAACACCTTCAAGACGCGCTTTGCTAATCACATACAATCGTTCCGTAACGAAAGGTATCGGCACTATACGAGTTATCCAAGTATACGTCTGGTCCTTGAAACAAAAGAACCAGGTCTTTGACATTTCATGGTCAATTATTGACAAAGCATCAAGTTACTCTGACATAAGCAAGCGATGTAATCTTTGCATATCAGAAAAGCTGCACATTATCAATGCTGATAAATTTTGGTTTCAAAATGTCACCACCAAACCAAATATTATTTATCAAATTTTAACACCACCTACAAAAGAATGGTACGTTCCGATCATACATATATAAGAGTGTTAAGCTACGAATATGTTCACTTCTTCTGTCTGATGATTGCAGAATGCATGAAACTTAAGTAACAGATATCATTACTTTGTACTTGAAGTAATTTTGTGTTATTATTATATGTATGTATATATATATATATATATATATATATATATATATATATATATGTAACACATGGACTAACTTAGACATCACATTAAGAATATCAGAAAAGTATTACCTTCTGTATGTAGCGACGGCAAAAATACATTAGGAAGAAAGTGTTTGAATGAGAGAGAGAAAACAGAGAGAGAGAGAGAGAGAGAGAGAGAGAGAGAGAGAGAGAGAGGAGAGAGAGAGAGAGAGGAGAGAAGAGAGAGGATGAAGTGTATACTACCATATCATCATCCATGTCACTGTGAATTGAACTTTTGAACCAGGAGGCGATAATATATCCAAACTTTTAAATTGAATTTTCAGGTGCCGCCAACTGGTAAATTTCATGAATTTCGCAAAATCATCACAAAACATGTTTTGAAGTCTGATATACCGATTTTTCGTATTTTTGACCTTGATCCGAAATTTGGAGGGGAAAGTAGAGCTGTTCGTAACTGCCCTTCCTCTGGCATACACGAAAAATGTGCCCTCCAACTGAATTTTGATGCCCGCTGCCCTCCAGTATCTATAGTCTGCCCGCTCCCCACTCCCCACAACATTTTAGGCTCCCTCTGCCCTCTCCCCACTACTGAAATTTCCCCATTGCCAACTAGATGCCTACTAGGCAACCCAGATCAACGCAAACCGTTGGAGCAGCTGGCAGTATAGCTTGGAACATTGCTCCCCTCTAAGTTAGGCGCTAAATCTCCCCTCAAGTTCTATCAACCACGCCGCTTTCCCCTCCCTCTACGTATCTTCCGGTGCCCACTGTCAAAAATTTTCTCCCCGCCCACTGAAAATAGTGAAATTTCTTCCCCGCCCACAGTAAATATAGATTTTTTCTCCCCGCCCGCTGATTAGTTTTGAAATTAGCCCGCCCGCTGAAAAACGTCGAACGAACACCTTTTTGCACGAACAGCTTAGTTGGCGGCACCTGAATTTTTGTGTCAAGGAGGCGATATATATCCGTGTTAACCAGTGGAAGGTATGAATTACCAAAAGTCCGTGATACAATTTTGATGTCACTTGTCCGAAAGCTCACGACATTGAGATCGGGTTATTCCGCTGACGAAGGTTGCAGTGCTGCGACCGAAAATTTCAGTGACTAAAAATTTAGCCTGTTGAGATCAAAAGTTCAATTGACAGTAATCAGCTACCATGACAGATGAATTTTCATGCAAACATCATCCATGTTTTAGGCTTTTAAGAACGAGTGAAGGATGGTGAACATATTATCGTTGCTGAGGATTACATCTATCTATTTGAAAGGAAGGGATATTTAAAAGCTGGTCCTTTCGTACCAGAGATCATTCTTGAGAATCTAGAAATCGTAAAAAGTGCTTATAAGGAGTTTGTACATGCCGGAAGTGACGTCGTGTTAGCATGTACGGTGAGTAATTTCAATGTTCCTTTTTGCTCCCAATGTGTTTATTTGAAAGAATAAGAATAAGTTGAAGAACTATGATGGAAGTTGACTTATGTACATCAATGGATTTTCATGGGGCTATCCAGTATTACTCGTATACAAGTAATTTCGCGATCTTCAACGGGATACAAAGCAGGCCGTTCATGGCGCTCTCGGTCTAAAAATGTGCAATCGGTATCGTAGTAAATCTGAAATAATGGCCATCTCAAAGGCAATTATTCGCTTTTAACGTCAACAGATTAAAGAGTAGCGCCATCTTTCTGCCAATACATAAATCAGTGACGTTTCTGCGCCATTGCTGTGGAATTTTCATTCACGTCGGCGCTTTACAGGTGTTTTGACAAATTGATTGAATGGTTGATTGCTGATTGATTGATTGATTGATTGACCGCTGTAAATGACCACATTGGTTTGTTAAATAGTCATACCTTTTAAGAACTGCAAGAACTTTTAATTTTTAAAACTTTTGATTGGCAGACCGCTTTGTTATTGATAGATCAACTATAATGGCTGCATAAACAAGTACTATTCATGGGGTCTTGAAGGTTCCTAATAGAAATCTTATTTTTTCAGACCCCCCCTCAATACCCTCAAAATATTCAATACGCCTCTTTAGGATCAACAATTTTCATGCCCCCCTCCCCTGAAAAAAAACTATCATATAGCCAAATCTTTATGTACTGGGCAGTTCTGCGTGCTGATGTTCGACAATATAGTTTTAACAACGACGCATAAATATTCTGTAGTGGTCATAGAAATGTCGGCAGTTTAAAGAGCCATATTCCTAGGCAAGCTCTTAAATTGATTCATTTTAAATGCATCTGTAGAGTTGAGTTTAATCCAAATCTAGCTGGACCAATGGTGCCCGCTGAAGAGCACCTAAAAGGACGATCATGAGAAAGTATGCAAAGTGTCAATTCCTGGTTACATTTTACAAAATAGTAAAAAAAATGAGCACGATGACCTACCCAAATATTATTGTTTAAGTACACGACATTTCCATGATCTAGACGCTACTTGTAAAAGTGTCTCAAAACTGACAATTATTGTTATTGAAATATGCTATCAAATAAAAGTTTTAGCCTCTGAAATTTCGATTTTTATAATGGCAAACCTGGTAAAAATCAAACAATTCTCCATTTTAATTAAGAATCTTTACTGTTCAAAATTTTAATTTTACGTCATAATTGTATAACGCCCGGCCAAGAATGTAAACATATCATTCACTGCATGTGAATGTAGCCTATTTGACAAAGAAAATGCGGAGGTTGTGGAATTCTTGTTTCTATTGATGGTTTTCAAGTATAATAGCCACAAAGGTTAGTTATACACCTAATCAAATTACCTATACCTACCCTCTTACACGTCTTCACTCTCATCACTTTTACAGTATTATGCCAATCGTGAGAAAATGCGCCACATTGGCAAAGAAGATGAACTCATTAAGATGAATGTCGACGCACTGCGCATGACGAGAGAAGTTGCAGACGAAACTGGAACACTGATGGCGGGAAACATTTGTAACACAAATTTATACTCTCGAGGAAATACTGCCAAAGACAAACCCATCCGAGAAATGT